>NW_026777436.1:0-600000 GCF_028023285.1 Balaenoptera ricei | reverse complement strand
TTTAAGGGCATCTTCCTACATCGAAAACATGCATGAGAAAACAAAATGATGGTATACCATGTGATGGGGAAAGGTTTCTATAACGCACCTCATTTCTCTTCTCCTTGTGCCCGGGTTCGCCATTCCAGCCGCTTTACTAACAATCTCCCTACTTGGAGCATCAGCACCTTTAACCTCCTGTTCCGTACAGGTTGCAATTTGTCCTGAGGATGAACGGGTAGACGGGGAACTAGTGAGAGACTAGCTCTTGGTGTTGGGACAGGCACAGGTCACTCTATTTTCCCATCAGGAAGAAGAATTAACCACGTGCTCATCCTCCCCCCTGGAACCAGAACAGGGCCTGAAGCCATCCTGCGCTTTTGCGGCCAGCTCCCAAAAAAGCGAGTTGTAAAATGGAGCTTCAGGGCACTGCAATTCACAAACCTGGAGAGTTATAAATGATAACTCTCGTCCACAAATATATTGAGGGAAGGCAAAGAAGAGGATTTGAAATCAAGGCAGAATTGCAGGAAACAGATTTCAGGAGGTAGATTCGAATCGCCTTTAAAGCACATGAAAAGCGGCAAAACGTTGACAATGATGCCCTTGGCCAAAAAGGGCGTATGCGTTTTTTCCTGAATATATTCAGGAAAAAACGCATACGCCCTTTTTGGCCAACCAAGCAACCTGGAAAGGCAAATCAGCGCTACAAAGAAGACTCGCTACCCATCGGTCAAAAGGGCCATGCTGAAAAAAGTCTCAAAACCAGAAATGCAGGACAGGCCATGGAGAAATGGGAGCCTTGCTACACTGATGGGCGGGATGTAAATTGCCAACAGCCACTCTGGAGAAGTGTACGGTGTGTCCTGAAACATCTAAAAAACACAGCTTAGAGAGCATAGGGCACTTCCACTCATGGGGGTATAAATTGGGAAAATGAAAAATCAGCAAGACACAAGCACCCCAAAGTTTAGGGCTGCTCTGTTGACAAGGACCTCCACTTCATTCCACCTTCAATCTCCCAGGAAAGAGAAAAATGGATAAAGAAGTTGTAGTCCTTATGTACAATGCAATATCACTCAGCCATGAAATCAATGTCATAAGGCTAGTAGCAGCATGATGAGTGGATTTAGGTACGACGATTCTAAGTGAAATAAGTCACACAGAAAAGGACACTTCTCATAAGGTATCACTTATAGAGGGAATGTAAAAACCGTTACACTTGAACTGAATTGCAAAACAGAACAGAGTCACACATGCAGAAAACACACTATGGCTGCTTAACGGGAAAGGTGAGGTGGGGTGATACATAAAACAAGGGTTTCAAATTAGCTCAGATACCGTTCCATAAACCCAATATGTAATAGACAAGACCTACTCCTTGCTCAGAGAACTGGACTCAACACGCCCTATTCACCGCACAAGAATATATCTGACTAGTAATAATCTTAAAACCTATGTATTGATATCTCTCTCTTAGTGTGTAAAGTGGGTGTAAAGTGGCATAAACATAGCAGTGAAAAGCAGCTAAACTCCATTATAAAAATAAATTACTTCGAAAAACCCATGAAACAAAGACAGTGAAAGAGAGAGAAATTCTTACACAATGCGTTCAGGGGCTGTGATGCAACATGGATTGACCATATCTAGACCCACAGCTGGATGAGACATAAGGGTGGACACTCTTGGGGCTGAGAGGTTTGGTGAGGTTGGGTGAGCAAACGCAGACCCTTTAAAGTAATACTGCGTGGTACCCATCGCATGGGTCCCAAATCTCCAGGTTCAAGGGCATCTTCCTACATCGAAAACATGCATGAGCAAACAAAAAGATGGTACACCATGTGATGGGGAAAGGTTTCTAAAACGCACCTCATTTCTCTTCTCCTTGTGCCCGGGTTCGCCATTGCAGCCGATTTACTAATAATCTCCCTACTTGGAGCATCAGCACCTTTAACCTCCTGTTCCGTACAGGTTGCAATTTATCCTGAGGATGAACGGGTAGACGGAGAACCAGTGAGAGACTAGCTCTTGGTGTTGGGACAGGCACAGGTCACTCTATTTTCCCATCAGGAAGAAGAATTAACCACAGGCTCATCCTCCCCCCCTGGAACCAGAACAGGGCCTGAAGCCATCCTGAGCTTTTGCGGCCAGCTCCCAAAAAAGCGAGTTGTAAAATGGAGCTTCAGGGCACTGCAATTCACAAACCTGCAGAGTTATAAATGATAACTCTCGTCCACAAATATATTGAGGGAAGGCAAAGAAGAGGATTTGAAATCAAGGCAGAATTGCAGGAAACAGATTTCAGGAGGAAGATTCGAATCGCCTTTAAAGCACATGAAAAGCGGCAAAACGTTGACAATGATGCCCTTGGCCAAAAAGGGCGTATGCGTTTTTTTCTGAATATATTCAGGAAAAAACGCATACGCCCTTTTTTCCAACCAAGCAACCTGGAAAGGCAAATCAGCGCTACAAAGAAGTATCGCTTCCCATCGGTCAAAAGGGCCATGCTGAAAAAAGTCTCAAAACCAGAAATGCAGGACAGGCCATGGAGAAATGGGAGCCGTGCTACACTGATGGGCGGGATGTAAATTGCCAACAGCCACTCTGGAGAAGTGTACGGTGTGTCCGGAAACATCCAAAAAACACAGCTTAGAGAGCATAGGGCACTTCCACTCATGGGGGTATAAATTGGGAAAATGAAAAATCAGCAAGACACAAGCACCCCAAAGTTTAGGGCTGCTCTCTTGACAAGGACCTCCACTTCATTTCACCTTCAATATCCCAGGAAAGAGAAAAATGGATAAAGAAGTTGTGGTCCTTATGTACAATGCAATATCACTCAGCCATGAAATCAATGTCATAAGGCTAGTAGCAGCATGATGAGTGGATTTAGGTACGACGATTCTAAGTGAAATAAGTCACACAGAAAAGGACACTTCTCATAAGGTATCACTTATAGAGGGAATGTCAAAACCGTTACACTTGAACTGAATTACAAAACAGAACAGAGTCACACATGCAGAAAACACACTATGGCTGCTTAACGGGAAAGGTGAGGTGGGGTGATACATAAAACAAGGGTTTCAAATTAGCTCAGATACCGTTCCATAAACCCAATATGTAATAGACAAGACCTACTCCTTGCTCAGAGAACTGGACTCAACACACCCTATTCACCACACAAGAATATATCTGACTAGTAATAATCTTAAAACCTATGTATTGATATCTCTCTGTTAGTGTGTCAAGTGGGTGTAAAGCGTCATAAACATAGCAGTGAAAAGCAGCTAAACCCCATTATAAAAATAAATTACTTTTACAAATCCATGAAACAAAGACAGTAAAAGAGAGAGAAATTCTTACACAATGCGTTCAGGGGCTGTGATGCAACCTGGATTGACCATATCTAGACCCACAGCTGGATGAGACATAAGGGTGGACACTCTTGGGGCTGAGAGGTTTGGTGAGGTTGGGTGAGCAAACGCAGACCCTTTAAAGTAATACTGCGTGGTACCCATCGCATGGGTCGCAAATCTCCAGGTTCAAGGGCATCTTCCTACATCGAAAACATGCATGAGAAAACAAAAAGATGGTACACCATGTGATGGGGAAAGGTTTCTAAAACGCACCTCATTTCTCTTCTCCTTGTGCCCGGGTTCGCCATTCCAGCCGCTTTACTAATAATCTCCCTACTTGGAGCATCAGCACCTTTAACCTCCTGTTCCGTACAGGTTGCAATTTGTCCTGAGGATGAACGGGTAGACGGGGAACCAGTGAGAGACTAGCTCTTGGTGTTGGGACAGGCACAGGTCACTCTATTTTCCCATCAGGAAGAAGAATTAACCACAGGCTCATCCTCCCCCCTGGAACCAGAACAGGGCCTGAAGCCATCCTGCGCTTTTGCGGCCAGCTCCCAAAAAAGCGAGTTGTAAAATGGAGCTTCAGGGCACTGCAATTCACAAACCTGCAGAGTTATAAATGATAACTCTCGTCCACAAATATATTGAGGGAAGGCAAAGAAGAGGATTTGAAATCAAGGCAGAATTGCAGGAAACAGATTTCAGGAGGTAGATTCGAATCGCCTTTAAAGCACATGAAAAGCGGCAAAACGTTGACAATGATGCCCTTGGCCAAAAAGGGCGTATGCGTTTTTTCCTGAATATATTCAGCAAAAAACGCATACGCCCTTTTTGGCCAACCAAGCAACCTGGAAAGGCAAATCAGCGCTACAAAGATGTATCGCTTCCCATCGGTTAAAAGGGCCATGCTGAAAAAAGTGTCAAAACCAGAAATACAGGAAAGGCCATGGAGAAATGGGAGCCGTGCTACACTGATGGGCGGGATGTAAATTGCCAACAGACACTCTGGAGAAGTGTACGGTGAGTCCTGAAACGTCTAAAAAGCAAAGCTTAGAGAGCATAGGGCACTTCCACTCATGGGGGTATACATTGGGAAAATGAAAAATCAGCAAGACACAAGCACCCCAAAGTTTAGGGCTGCTCTCTTGACAAGGACCTCCACTTCATTCCACCTTCAATATCCCAGGAAAGAGAAAAATGGATAAAGGAGTTGTGGTCCTTATGTACAATGGAATATCACTCAGCCATGAAATCAATGTCATAAGGCTAGTAGCAGCATGATGAGTGGATTTAGGTACGACGATTCTAAGTGAAATAAGTCACACAGAAAAGGACACTTCTCATAAGGTATCACTGATAGAGGGAATGTAAAAACCGTTACACTTGAACTGAATTACAAAACAGAACGGAGTCACACATGCAGAAAACACACTATGGCTGCTTAACGGGAAAGGTGAGGTGGCGTGATACATAAAACAATGGTTTCAAATTAGCTCAGATACCGTTCCATAAACCCAATATGTAATAGACAAGACCTACTCCTTGCTCAGAGAACTGGACTCAACACACCCTATTCACCGCACAAGAATATATCTGACTAGTAATAATCTTAAAACCTATGTATTGATATCTCTCTGTTAGTGTGTCAAGTGGGTGTAAAGCGGCATAAACACAGCAGTGAAAAGCAGCTAAACCCCATTATAAAAATAAATTACTTTTACAAACCCATGAAACAAAGACAGTGGAAGAGAGAGAAATTCTTACACAATGCGTTCAGGGGCTGTGATGCAACCTGGATTGACCATATCTAGGTGGACACTCTTGGGGCTGAGAGGTTTGGTGAGGTTGGGTGAGCAAACGCAGACCCTTTAAAGTAATACTGCGGGGTACCCATTGCATGGGTCCCAAATCTACAGGTTAAAGGGCATATTCCTACATCGAAAAAATGCTTGAGAAAACAAAAAGATGGTACACCATGTGATGGGGAAAGGTTTCTAAAACGCACCTCATTTCTCTTCTCCTTGTGCCCGGGTTCGCCATTCCAGACGCTTTACTAATAATCTCCCTACTTGGAGCATCAGCACCTTTAACCTCCTGTTCCGTACAGGTTGCAATTTGTCCTGAGGATGAACGGGTAGACGGGGAACCAGTGAGAGACTAGCTCTTGGTGTTGGGACAGGCACAGGTCACTCTATTTTCCCATCAGGAAGAAGAATTAACCACAGGCTCATCCTCCCCCCCGGAACCAGAACAGGGCCTGAAGCCATCCTGCGCTTTTGCGGCCAGCTCCCAAAAAAGCGAGTTGTAAAATGGAGCTTCAGGGCACTGCAATTCACAAACCTGCAGAGTTATAAATGATAACTCTCGTCCACAAATATATTGAGGGAAGGCAAAGAAGAGGATTTGAAATCAAGGCAGAATTGCAGGAAACAGATTTCAGGAGGTAGATTCGAATCGCCTTTAAAGCACATGAAAAGCGGCAAAACGTTGACAATGATGCCCTTGGCCAAAAAGGGCGTATGCGTTTTTTCCTGAATATATTCAGGAAAAAACGCATACGCCCTTTTTGGCCAACCAAGCAACCTGGAAAGGCAAATCAGCGCTACAAAGAAGACTCGCTACCCATCGGTCAAAAGGGCCATGCTGAAAAAAGTCTCAAAACCAGAAATGCAGGACAGGCCATGGAGAAATGGGAGCCTTGCTACACTGATGGGCGGGATGTAAATTGCCAACAGCCACTCTGGAGAAGTGTACGGTGTGTCCGGAAACATCCAAAAAACACAGCTTAGAGAGCATAGGGCACTTCCACTCATGGGGGTATAAATTGGGAAAATGAAAAATCAGCAAGACAAAAGCACCCCAAAGTTTAGGGCTGCTCTCTTGACAAGGACCTCCACTTCATTCCACCTTCAATATCCCAGGAAAGAGAAAATTGGATAAAGAAGTTGTGGTCCTTATGTACAATGGAATATCACTCAGCCATGAAATCAATGTCATAAGGCTAGTAGCAGCATGATGAGTGGACTTAGGTACGACGATTCTAAGTGAAATAAGTCACACAGAAAAGGACACTTCTCATAAGGTATCACTTATAGAGGGAATGTCAAAACCGTTACACTTGAACTGAATTACAAAACAGAACAGAGTCACACATGCAGAAAACACACTATGGCTGCTTAACGGGAAAGGTGAGGTGGGGTGATACATAAAACAAGGGTTTCAAATTAGCTCAGATACCGTTCCATAAACCCAATATGTAATAGACAAGACCTACTCCTTGCTCAGAGAACTGGACTCAACACACCCTATTCACCACACAAGAATATATCTGACTAGTAATAATCTTAAAACCTATGTATTGATATCTCTCTGTTAGTGTGTCAAGTGGGTGTAAAGCGTCATAAACATAGCAGTGAAAAGCAGCTAAACCCCATTATAAAAATAAATTACTTTTACACATCCATGAAACAAAGACAGTAAAAGAGAGAGAAATTCTTACACAATGCGTTCAGGGGCTGTGATGCAACCTGGATTGACCATATCTAGACCCACAGCTGGATGAGACATAAGGGTGGACACTCTTGGGGCTGAGAGGTTTGGTGAGGTTGGGTGAGCAAACGCAGACCCTTTAAAGTAATACTGCGTGGTACCCATCGCATGGGTCGCAAATCTCCAGGTTCAAGGGCATCTTCCTACATCGAAAACATGCATGAGAAAACAAAAAGATGGTACACCATGTGATGGGGAAAGGTTTCTAAAACGCACCTCATTTCTCTTCTCCTTGTGCCCGGGTTCGCCATTCCAGCCGCTTTACTAATAATCTCCCTACTTGGAGCATCAGCACCTTTAACCTCCTGTTCCGTACAGGTTGCAATTTGTCCTGAGGATGAACGGGTAGACGGGGAACCAGTGAGAGACTAGCTCTTGGTGTTGGGACAGGCACAGGTCACTCTATTTTCCCATCAGGAAGAAGAATTAACCACAGGCTCATCCTCCCCCCTGGAACCAGAACAGGGCCTGAAGCCATCCTGCGCTTTTGCGGCCAGCTCCCAAAAAAGCGAGTTGTAAAATGGAGCTTCAGGGCACTGCAATTCACAAACCTGCAGAGTTATAAATGATAACTCTCGTCCACAAATATATTGAGGGAAGGCAAAGAAGAGGATTTGAAATCAAGGCAGAATTGCAGGAAACAGATTTCAGGAGGTAGATTCGAATCGCCTTTAAAGCACATGAAAAGCGGCAAAACGTTGACAATGATGCCCTTGGCCAAAAAGGGCGTATGCGTTTTTTCCTGAATATATTCAGGAAAAAACGCATACGCCCTTTTTGGCCAACCAAGCAACCTGGAAAGGCAAATCAGCGCTACAAAGATGTATCGCTTCCCATCGGTTAAAAGGGCCATGCTGAAAAACGTGTCAAAACCAGAAATACAGGAAAGGCCATGGAGAAATGGGAGCCGTGCTACACTGATGGGCGGGATGTAAATTGCCAACAGCCACTCTGGAGAAGTGTACGGTGTGTCCGGAAACATCCAAAAAACACAGCTTAGAGAGCATAGGGCACTTCCACTCATGGGGGTATAAATTGGGAAAATGAAAAATCAGCAAGACACAAGCACCCCAAAGTTTAGGGCTGCTCTCTTGACAAGGACCTCCACTTCATTCCACCTTCAATATCCCAGGAAAGAGAAAAATGGATAAAGAAGTTGTGGTCCTTATGTACAATGGAATATCACTCAGCCATGAAATCAATGTCATAAGGCTAGTAGCAGCATGATGAGTGGATTTAGGTACGACGATTCTAAGTGAAATAAGTCACACAGAAAAGGACACTTCTCATAAGGTATCACTTATAGAGGGAATGTCAAAACCGTTACACTTGAACTGAATTACAAAACAGAACAGAGTCACACATGCAGAAAACACACTATGGCTGCTTAACGGGAAAGGTGAGGTGGGGTGATACATAAAACAAGGGTTTCAAATTAGCTCAGATACCGTTCCATAAACCCAATATGTAATAGACAAGACCTACTCCTTGCTCAGAGAACTGGACTCAACACACCCTATTCACCACACAAGAATATATCTGACTAGTAATAATCTTAAAACCTATGTATTGATATCTCTCTGTTAGTGTGTCAAGTGGGTGTAAAGCGTCATAAACATAGCAGTGAAAAGCAGCTAAACCCCATTATAAAAATAAATTACTTTTACAAATCCATGAAACAAAGACAGTAAAAGAGAGAGAAATTCTTACACAATGCGTTCAGGGGCTGTGATGCAACCTGGATTGACCATATCTAGACCCACAGCTGGATGAGACATAAGGGTGGACACTCTTGGGGCTGAGAGGTTTGGTGAGGTTGGGTGAGCAAACGCAGACCCTTTAAAGTAATACTGCGTGGTACCCATCGCATGGGTCGCAAATCTCCAGCTTCAAGGGCATCTTCCTACATCGAAAACATGCATGAGAAAACAAAAAGATGGTACACCATGTGATGGGGAAAGGTTTCTAAAACGCACCTCATTTCTCTTCTCCTTGTGCCCGGGTTCGCCATTCCAGCCGCTTTACTAATAATCTCCCTACTTGGAGCATCAGCACCTTTAACCTCCTGTTCCGTACAGGTTGCAATTTGTCCTGAGGATGAACGGGTAGACGGGGAACCAGTGAGAGACTAGCTCTTGGTGTTGGGACAGGCACAGGTCACTCTATTTTCCCATCAGGAAGAAGAATTAACCACAGGCTCATCCTCCCCCCTGGAACCAGAACAGGGCCTGAAGCCATCCTGCGCTTTTGCGGCCAGCTCCCAAAAAAGCGAGTTGTAAAATGGAGCTTCAGGGCACTGCAATTCACAAACCTGCAGAGTTATAAATGATAACTCTCGTCCACAAATATATTGAGGGAAGGCAAAGAAGAGGATTTGAAATCAAGGCAGAATTGCAGGAAACAGATTTCAGGAGGTAGATTCGAATCGCCTTTAAAGCACATGAAAAGCGGCAAAACGTTGACAATGATGCCCTTGGCCAAAAAGGGCGTATGCGTTTTTTCCTGAATATATTCAGCAAAAAACGCATACGCCCTTTTTGGCCAACCAAGCAACCTGGAAAGGCAAATCAGCGCTACAAAGATGTATCGCTTCCCATCGGTTAAAAGGGCCATGCTGAAAAAAGTGTCAAAACCAGAAATACAGGAAAGGCCATGGAGAAATGGGAGCCGTGCTACACTGATGGGCGGGATGTAAATTGCCAACAGACACTCTGGAGAAGTGTACGGTGAGTCCTGAAACGTCTAAAAAGCAAAGCTTAGAGAGCATAGGGCACTTCCACTCATGGGGGTATACATTGGGAAAATGAAAAATCAGCAAGACACAAGCACCCCAAAGTTTAGGGCTGCTCTCTTGACAAGGACCTCCACTTCATTCCACCTTCAATATCCCAGGAAAGAGAAAAATGGATAAAGGAGTTGTGGTCCTTATGTACAATGGAATATCACTCAGCCATGAAATCAATGTCATAAGGCTAGTAGCAGCATGATGAGTGGATTTAGGTACGACGATTCTAAGTGAAATAAGTCACACAGAAAAGGACACTTCTCATAAGGTATCACTGATAGAGGGAATGTAAAAACCGTTACACTTGAACTGAATTACAAAACAGAACGGAGTCACACATGCAGAAAACACACTATGGCTGCTTAACGGGAAAGGTGAGGTGGCGTGATACATAAAACAATGGTTTCAAATTAGCTCAGATACCGTTCCATAAACCCAATATGTAATAGACAAGACCTACTCCTTGCTCAGAGAACTGGACTCAACACACCCTATTCACCGCACAAGAATATATCTGACTAGTAATAATCTTAAAACCTATGTATTGATATCTCTCTGTTAGTGTGTCAAGTGGGTGTAAAGCGGCATAAACACAGCAGTGAAAAGCAGCTAAACCCCATTATAAAAATAAATTACTTTTACAAACCCATGAAACAAAGACAGTGGAAGAGAGAGAAATTCTTACACAATGCGTTCAGGGGCTGTGATGCAACCTGGATTGACCATATCTAGGTGGACACTCTTGGGGCTGAGAGGTTTGGTGAGGTTGGGTGAGCAAACGCAGACCCTTTAAAGTAATACTGCGGGGTACCCATTGCATGGGTCCCAAATCTACAGGTTAAAGGGCATATTCCTACATCGAAAAAATGCTTGAGAAAACAAAAAGATGGTACACCATGTGATGGGGAAAGGTTTCTAAAACGCACCTCATTTCTCTTCTCCTTGTGCCCGGGTTCGCCATTCCAGACGCTTTACTAATAATCTCCCTACTTGGAGCATCAGCACCTTTAACCTCCTGTTCCGTACAGGTTGCAATTTGTCCTGAGGATGAACGGGTAGACGGGGAACCAGTGAGAGACTAGCTCTTGGTGTTGGGACAGGCACAGGTCACTCTATTTTCCCATCAGGAAGAAGAATTAACCACAGGCTCATCCTCCCCCCCGGAACCAGAACAGGGCCTGAAGCCATCCTGCGCTTTTGCGGCCAGCTCCCAAAAAAGCGAGTTGTAAAATGGAGCTTCAGGGCACTGCAATTCACAAACCTGCAGAGTTATAAATGATAACTCTCGTCCACAAATATATTGAGGGAAGGCAAAGAAGAGGATTTGAAATCAAGGCAGAATTGCAGGAAACAGATTTCAGGAGGTAGATTCGAATCGCCTTTAAAGCACATGAAAAGCGGCAAAACGTTGACAATGATGCCCTTGGCCAAAAAGGGCGTATGCGTTTTTTCCTGAATATATTCAGGAAAAAACGCATACGCCCTTTTTGTCCAACCAAGCAACCTGGAAAGGCAAATCAGCGCTACAAAGAAGACTCGCTACCCATCGGTCAAAAGGGCCATGCTGAAAAAAGTCTCAAAACCAGAAATGCAGGACAGGCCATGGAGAAATGGGAGCCTTGCTACACTGATGGGCGGGATGTAAATTGCCAACAGCCACTCTGGAGAAGTGTACGGTGTGTCCGGAAACATCCAAAAAACACAGCTTAGAGAGCATAGGGCACTTCCACTCATGGGGGTATAAATTGGGAAAATGAAAAATCAGCAAGACAAAAGCACCCCAAAGTTTAGGGCTGCTCTCTTGACAAGGACCTCCACTTCATTCCACCTTCAATATCCCAGGAAAGAGAAAATTGGATAAAGAAGTTGTGGTCCTTATGTACAATGGAATATCACTCAGCCATGAAATCAATGTCATAAGGCTAGTAGCAGCATGATGAGTGGACTTAGGTACGACGATTCTAAGTGAAATAAGTCACACAGAAAAGGACACTTCTCATAAGGTATCACTTATAGAGGGAATGTCAAAACCGTTACACTTGAACTGAATTACAAAACAGAACAGAGTCACACATGCAGAAAACACACTATGGCTGCTTAACGGGAAAGGTGAGGTGGGGTGATACATAAAACAAGGGTTTCAAATTAGCTCAGATACCGTTCCATAAACCCAATATGTAATAGACAAGACCTACTCCTTGCTCAGAGAACTGGACTCAACACACCCTATTCACCACACAAGAATATATCTGACTAGTAATAATCTTAAAACCTATGTATTGATATCTCTCTGTTAGTGTGTCAAGTGGGTGTAAAGCGTCATAAACATAGCAGTGAAAAGCAGCTAAACCCCATTATAAAAATAAATTACTTTTACACATCCATGAAACAAAGACAGTAAAAGAGAGAGAAATTCTTACACAATGCGTTCAGGGGCTGTGATGCAACCTGGATTGACCATATCTAGACCCACAGCTGGATGAGACATAAGGGTGGACACTCTTGGGGCTGAGAGGTTTGGTGAGGTTGGGTGAGCAAACGCAGACCCTTTAAAGTAATACTGCGTGGTACCCATCGCATGGGTCGCAAATCTCCAGGTTCAAGGGCATCTTCCTACATCGAAAACATGCATGAGAAAACAAAAAGATGGTACACCATGTGATGGGGAAAGGTTTCTAAAACGCACCTCATTTCTCTTCTCCTTGTGCCCGGGTTCGCCATTCCAGCCGCTTTACTAATAATCTCCCTACTTGGAGCATCAGCACCTTTAACCTCCTGTTCCGTACAGGTTGCAATTTGTCCTGAGGATGAACGGGTAGACGGGGAACCAGTGAGAGACTAGCTCTTGGTGTTGGGACAGGCACAGGTCACTCTATTTTCCCATCAGGAAGAAGAATTAACCACAGGCTCATCCTCCCCCCTGGAACCAGAACAGGGCCTGAAGCCATCCTGCGCTTTTGCGGCCAGCTCCCAAAAAAGCGAGTTGTAAAATGGAGCTTCAGGGCACTGCAATTCACAAACCTGCAGAGTTATAAATGATAACTCTCGTCCACAAATATATTGAGGGAAGGCAAAGAAGAGGATTTGAAATCAAGGCAGAATTGCAGGAAACAGATTTCAGGAGGTAGATTCGAATCGCCTTTAAAGCACATGAAAAGCGGCAAAACGTTGACAATGATGCCCTTGGCCAAAAAGGGCGTATGCGTTTTTTCCTGAATATATTCAGGAAAAAACGCATACGCCCTTTTTGGCCAACCAAGCAACCTGGAAAGGCAAATCAGCGCTACAAAGATGTATCGCTTCCCATCGGTTAAAAGGGCCATGCTGAAAAACGTGTCAAAACCAGAAATACAGGAAAGGCCATGGAGAAATGGGAGCCGTGCTACACTGATGGGCGGGATGTAAATTGCCAACAGCCACTCTGGAGAAGTGTACGGTGTGTCCGGAAACATCCAAAAAACACAGCTTAGAGAGCATAGGGCACTTCCACTCATGGGGGTATAAATTGGGAAAATGAAAAATCAGCAAGACACAAGCACCCCAAAGTTTAGGGCTGCTCTCTTGACAAGGACCTCCACTTCATTCCACCTTCAATATCCCAGGAAAGAGAAAAATGGATAAAGAAGTTGTGGTCCTTATGTACAATGGAATATCACTCAGCCATGAAATCAATGTCATAAGGCTAGTAGCAGCATGATGAGTGGATTTAGGTACGACGATTCTAAGTGAAATAAGTCACACAGAAAAGGACACTTCTCATAAGGTATCACTTATAGAGGGAATGTCAAAACCGTTACACTTGAACTGAATTACAAAACAGAACAGAGTCACACATGCAGAAAACACACTATGGCTGCTTAACGGGAAAGGTGAGGTGGGGTGATACATAAAACAAGGGTTTCAAATTAGCTCAGATACCGTTCCATAAACCCAATATGTAATAGACAAGACCTACTCCTTGCTCAGAGAACTGGACTCAACACACCCTATTCACCGCACAAGAATATATCTGACTAGTAATAATCTTAAAACCTATGTATTGATATCTCTCTGTTAGTGTGTCAAGTGGGTGTAAAGCGGCATAAACACAGCAGTGAAAAGCAGCTAAACCCCATTATAAAAATAAATTACTTTTACAAACCCATGAAACAAAGACAGTGGAAGAGAGAGAAATTCTTACACAATGCGTTCAGGGGCTGTGATGCAACCTGGATTGACCATATCTAGACCCACAGCTGGATGAGACATAAGGGTGGACACTCTTGGGGCTGAGAGGTTTGGTGAGGTTGGGTGAGCAAACGCAGACCCTTTAAAGTAATACTGCGGGGTACCCATTGCATGGGTCCCAAATCTACAGGTTCAAGGGCATATTCCTACATCGAAAAAATGCTTGAGAAAACAAAAAGATGGTACACCATGTGATGGGGAAAGGTTTCTAAAACGCACCTCATTTCTCTTCTCCTTGTGCCCGGGTTCGCCATTCCAGACGCTTTACTAATAATCTCCCTACTTGGAGCATCAGCACCTTTAACCTCCTGTTCCGTACAGGTTGCAATTTTTCCTGAGGATGAACGGGTAGACGGGGAACCAGTGAGAGACTAGCTCTTGGTGTTGGGACAGGCACAGGTCACTCTATTTTCCCATCAGGAAGAAGAATTAACCACAGGCTCATCCTCCCCCCCGGAACCAGAACAGGGCCTGAAGCCATCCTGCGCTTTTGCGGCCAGCTCCCAAAAAAGCGAGTTGTAAAATGGAGCTTCAGGGCACTGCAATTCACAAACCTGCAGAGTTATAAATGATAACTCTCGTCCACAAATATATTGAGGGAAGGCAAAGAAGAGGATTTGAAATCAAGGCAGAATTGCAGGAAACAGATTTCAGGAGGTAGATTCGAATCGCCTTTAAAGCACATGAAAAGCGGCAAAACGTTGACAATGATGCCCTTGGCCAAAAAGGGCGTATGCGTTTTTTCCTGAATATATTCAGGAAAAAACGCATACGCCCTTTTTGGCCAACCAAGCAACCTGGAAAGGCAAATCAGCGCTACAAAGAAGTATCGCTTCCCATCGGTTAAAAGGGCCATGCTGAAAAAAGTGTCAAAACCAGAAATACAGGAAAGGCCGTGGAGAAATGGGAGCCGTGCTACACTGATGGGCGGGATGTAAATTGCCAACAGACACTCTGGAGAAGTGTACGGTGAGTCCTGAAACGTCTAAAAAGCAAAGCTTAGAGAGCATAGGGCACTTCCACTCATGGGGGTATACATTGGGAAAATGAAAAATCAGCAAGACACAAGCACCCCAAAGTTTAGGGCTGCTCTCTTGACAAGGACCTCCACTTCATTCCACCTTCAATATCCCAGGAAAGAGAAAAATGGATAAAGGAGTTGTGGTCCTTAAGTACAATGGAATATCACTCAGCCATGAAATCAATGTCATAAGGCTAGTAGCAGCATGATGAGTGGATTTAGGTACGACGATTCTAAGTGAAATAAGTCACACAGAAAAGGACACTTCTCATAAGGTATCACTGATAGAGGGAATGTAAAAACCGTTACACTTGAACTGAATTACAAAACAGAACGGAGTCACACATGGAGAAAACACACTATGGCTGCTTAACGGGAAAGGTGAGGTGGCGTGATACATAAAACAATGGTTTCAAATTAGCTCAGATACCGTTCCATAAACCCAATATGTAATAGACAAGACCTACTCCTTGCTCAGAGAACTGGACTCAACACACCCTATTCACCGCACAAGAATATATCTGACTAGTAATAATCTTAAAACCTATGTATTGATATCTCTCTGTTAGTGTGTCAAGTGGGTGTAAAGCGGCATAAACACAGCAGTGAAAAGCAGCTAAACCCCATTATAAAAATAAATTACTTTTACAAACCCATGAAACAAAGACAGTGGAAGAGAGAGAAATTCTTACACAATGCGTTCAGGGGCTGTGATGCAACCTGGATTGACCATATCTAGACCCACAGCTGGATGAGACATAAGGGTGGACACTCTTGGGGCTGAGAGGTTTGGTGAGGTTGGGTGAGCAAACGCAGACCCTTTAAAGTAATACTGCGGGGTACCCATTGCATGGGTCCCAAATCTACAGGTTCAAGGGCATATTCCTACATCGAAAAAATGCTTGAGAAAACAAAAAGATGGTACACCATGTGATGGGGAAAGGTTTCTAAAACGCACCTCATTTCTCTTCTCCTTGTGCCCGGGTTCGCCATTCCAGACGCTTTACTAATAATCTCCCTACTTGGAGCATCAGCACCTTTAACCTCCTGTTCCGTACAGGTTGCAATTTGTCCTGAGGATGAACGGGTAGACGGGGAACCAGTGAGAGACTAGCTCTTGGTGTTGGGACAGGCACAGGTCACTCTATTTTCCCATCAGGAAGAAGAATTAACCACAGGCTCATCCTCCCCCCCGGAACCAGAACAGGGCCTGAAGCCATCCTGCGCTTTTGCGGCCAGCTCCCAAAAAAGCGAGTTGTAAAATGGAGCTTCAGGGCACTGCAATTCACAAACCTGCAGAGTTATAAATGATAACTCTCGTCCACAAATATATTGAGGGAAGGCAAAGAAGAGGATTTGAAATCAAGGCAGAATTGCAGGAAACAGATTTCAGGAGGTAGATTCGAATCGCCTTTAAAGCACATGAAAAGCGGCAAAACGTTGACAATGATGCCCTTGGCCAAAAAGGGCGTATGCGTTTTTTCCTGAATATATTCAGGAAAAAACGCATACGCCCTTTTTGGCCAACCAAGCAACCTGGAAAGGCAAATCAGCGCTACAAAGAAGTATCGCTTCCCATCGGTTAAAAGGGCCATGCTGAAAAAAGTGTCAAAACCAGAAATACAGGAAAGGCCATGGAGAAATGGGAGCCGTGCTACACTGATGGGCGGGATGTAAATTGCCAACAGACACTCTGGAGAAGTGTACGGTGAGTCCTGAAACGTCTAAAAAGCAAAGCTTAGAGAGCATAGGGCACTTCCACTCATGGGGGTATACATTGGGAAAATGAAAAATCAGCAAGACACAAGCACCCCAAAGTTTAGGGCTGCTCTCTTGACAAGGACCTCCACTTCATTCCACCTTCAATATCCCAGGAAAGAGAAAAATGGATAAAGGAGTTGTGGTCCTTATGTACAATGGAATATCACTCAGCCATGAAATCAATGTCATAAGGCTAGTAGCAGCATGATGAGTGGATTTAGGTACGACGATTCTAACTGAAATAAGTCACACAGAAAAGGACACTTCTCATAAGGTATCACTGATAGAGGGAATGTAAAAACCGTTACACTTGAACTGAATTACAAAACAGAACGGAGTCACACATGCAGAAAACACACTATGGCTGCTTAACGGGAAAGGTGAGGTGGCGTGATACATAAAACAGTGGTTTCAAATTAGCTCAGATACCGTTCCATAAACCCAATATGTAATAGACAAGACCTACTCCTTGCTCAGAGAACTGGACTCAACACACCCTATTCACCGCACAAGAATATATCTGACTAGTAATAATCTTAAAACCTATGTATTGATATCTCTCTGTTAGTGTGTCAAGTGGGTGTAAAGCGGCATAAACACAGCAGTGAAAAGCAGCTAAACCCCATTATAAAAATAAATTACTTTTACAAACCCATGAAACAAAGACAGTGGAAGAGAGAGAAATTCTTACACAATGCGTTCAGGGGCTGTGATGCAACCTGGATTGACCATATCTAGACCAACAGCTGGATGAGACATAAGGGTGGACACTCTTGGGGCTGAGAGGTTTGGTGAGGTTGGGTGAGCAAACGCAGACCCTTTAAAGTAATACTGCGTGGCACCCATCGCATGGGTCGCAAATCTCCAGGTTCAAGGGCATCTTCCTACATCGAAAACATGCATGAGAAAACAAAAAGATGGTACACCATGTGATGGGGAAAGGTTTCTAAAACGCACCTCATTTCTCTTCTCCTTGTGCCCGGGTTCGCCATTCCAGCCGCTTTACTAATAATCTCCCTACTTGGAGCATCAGCACCTTTAACCTCCTGTTCCGTACAGGTTGCAATTTGTCCTGAGGATGAACGGGTAGACGGGGAACCAGTGAGAGACTAGCTCTTGGTGTTGGGACAGGCAAAGGTCACTCTATTTTCCCATCAGGAAGAAGAATTAACCACAGGCTCATCCTCCCCCCTGGAACCAGAACAGGGCCTGAAGCCATCCTGCGCTTTTGCGGCCAGCTCCCAAAAAAGCGAGTTGTAAAATGGAGCTTCAGGGCACTGCAATTCACAAACCTGCAGAGTTATAAATGATAACTCTCGTCCACAAATATATTGAGGGAAGGCAAAGAAGAGGATTTGAAATCAAGGCAGAATTGCAGGAAACAGATTTCAGGAGGTAGATTCGAATCGCCTTTAAAGCACATGAAAAGCGGCAAAACGTTGACAATGATGCCCTTGGCCAAAAAGGGCGTATGCGTTTTTTCCTGAATATATTCAGGAAAAAACGCATACGCCCTTTTTGGCCAACCAAGCAACCTGGAAAGGCAAATCAGCGCTACAAAGAAGACTCGCTACCCATCGGTCAAAAGGGCCATGCTGAAAAAAGTCTCAAAACCAGAAATGCAGGACAGGCCATGGAGAAATGGGAGCCTTGCTACACTGATGGGCGGGATGTAAATTGCCAACAGCCACTCTGGAGAAGTGTACGGTGTGTCCTGAAACATCTAAAAAACACAGCTTAGAGAGCATAGGGCACTTCCACTCATGGGGGTATAAATTGGGGAAATGAAAAATCAGCAAGACACAAGCACCCCAAAGTTTAGGGCTGCTCTGTTGACAAGGACCTCCACTTCATTCCACCTTCAATATCCCAGGAAAGAGAAAAATGGATAAAGAAGTTGTGGTCCTTATGTACAATGCAATATCACTCAGCCATGAAATCAATGTCATAAGGCTAGTAGCAGCATGATGAGTGGATTTAGGTACGACGATTCTAAGTGAAATAAGTCACACAGAAAAGGACACTTCTCATAAGGTATCACTTATAGAGGGAATGTAAAAACCATTACACTTGAACTAAATTACAAAACAGAACGGAGTCACACATGCAGAAAACACACTATGGCTGCTTAACGGGAAAGGTGAGGTGGGGTGATAAATAAAACAAGGGTTTCAAATTAGCTCAGATACCGTTCCATAAACCCAATATGTAATAGACAAGACCTACTCCTTGCTCAGAGAACTGGACTCAACACACCCTATTCACCGCACAAGAATATATCTGACTAGTAATAATCTTAAAACCTATGTATTGATATCTCTCTGTTAGTGTGTCAAATGGGTGTAAAGCGGCATAAACACAGCAGTGAAAAGCAGCTAAACCCCATTATAAAAATAAATTACTTTTACAAACCCATGAAACAAAGACAGTGAAAGAGAGAGAAATTCTTACACAATGCGTTCAGGGGCTGTGATGCAACCTGGATTGACCATATCTAGACCCACAGCTGGATGAGACATAAGGGTGGACACTCTTGGGGCTGAGAGGTTTGGTGAGGTTGGGTGAGCAAACGCAGACCCTTTAAAGTAATACTGCGTGGTACCCATCGCATGGGTCCCAAATCTCCAGGTTCAAGGGCATCTTCCTACATCGAAAACATGCATGAGAAAACAAAAAGATGGTACACCATGTGATGGGGAAAGGTTTCTAAAACGCACCTCATTTCTCTTCTCCTTGTGCCCGGGTTCGCCATTCCAGCCGCTTTACTAATAATCTCCCTACTTGGAGCATCAGCACCTTTAACCTCCTGTTCCGTACAGGTTGCAATTTGTCCTGAGGATGAACGGGTAGACGGGGAACCAGTGAGAGACTAGCTCTTGGTGTTGGGACAGGCACAGGTCACTCTATTTTCCCATCAGGAAGAAGAATTAACCACAGGCTCATCCTCCCCCCTGGAACCAGAACAGGGCCTGAAGCCATCCTGCGCTTTTGCGGCCAGCTCCCAAAAAAGCGAGTTGTAAAATGGAGCTTCAGGGCACTGCAATTCACAAACCTGCAGAGTTATAAATGATAACTCTCGTCCACAAATATATTGAGGGAAGGCAAAGAAGAGGATTTGAAATCAAGGCAGAATTGCAGGAAACAGATTTCAGGAGGTAGATTCGAATCGCCTTTAAAGCACATGAAAAGCGGCAAAACGTTGACAATGATGCCCTTGGCCAAAAAGGGCGTATGCGTTTTTTCCTGAATATATTCAGGAAAAAACGCATACGCCCTTTTCGGCCAACCAAGCAACCTGGAAAGTCAAATCAGCGCTACAAAGAAGTATCGCTTCCCATCAGTTAAAAGGGCCATGCTGAAAAAAGTGTCAAAACCAGAAATACAGGAAAGGCCATGGAGAAATGGGAGCCGTGCTGCACTGATGGGCGGGATGTAAATTGCCAACAGACACTCTGGAGAAGTGTACGGTGAGTCCTGAAACGTCTAAAAAGCAAAGCTTAGAGAGCATAGGGCACTTCCACTCATGGGGGTATACATTGGGAAAATGAAAAATCAGCAAGACACAAGCACCCCAAAGTTTAGGGCTGCTCTCTTGACAAGGACCTCCACTTCATTCCACCTTCAATATCCCAGGAAAGAGAAAAATGGATAAAGGAGTTGTGGTCCTTATGTACAATGGAATATCACTCAGCCATGAAATCAATGTCATAAGGCTAGTAGCAGCATGATGAGTGGATTTAGGTACGACGATTCTAAGTGAAATAAGTCACACAGAAAAGGACACTTCTCATAAGGTATCACTGATAGAGGGAATGTAAAAACCGTTACACTTGAACTGAATTACAAAACAGAACGGAGTCACACATGCAGAAAACACACTATGGCTGTTTAACGGGAAAGGTGAGGTGGGGTGATACATAAAACAAGGGTTTCAAATTAGCTCAGATACCGTTCCATAAACCCAATATGTAATAGACAAGACCTACTCCTTACTCAGAGAACTGGACTCAACACGCCCTATTCACTGCACAAGAATATATCTGACTAGTAATAATCTTAAAACCTATGTATTGATATCTCTCTGTTAGTGTGTCAAGTGGGTGTAAAGCGGCATAAACACAGCAGTGAAAAGCAGCTAAACCCCATTATAAAAATAAATTACTTCGAAATACCCATGAAACAAAGACAGTGAAAGAGAGAGAAATTCTTACACAATGCGTTCAGGGGCTTTGATGCAACCTGGATAGACCATATCTAGACCCACAGCTGGATGAGACATAAGGGTGGACACTCTTGGGGCTGAGAGGTTTGGTGAGGTTGGGTGAGCAAACGCAGACCCTTTAAAGTAATACTGCGTGGTACCCATCGCATGGGTCCCAAATCTCCAGGTTCAAGGGCATCTTGCTACATCGAAAACATGCATGAGAAACCCAGAAGATGGTACACCGTGTGATGGGGAAAGGTTTCTAAAACGCACCTCATTTCTCATCTCCTTGTGCTCGGGTATGCCATTCCAGCCACTTTACTAGCAATCTCCCTACTTGGAGCATCAGCACCTTTAACCTCCTGTTCCGTACAGGTTGCAATTTGTCCTGAGGATGAACGGGAAGACTTGGAACCAATGAGAGACTAGCTCCTGGTGTAGGGACAGGCACAGGTCACTCTATTTTCCCATCAGGAAGAAGAATTAATCACAGGCTCAGCCTGCCCCCCGGAACCAGAACAGGGCCTGAAGCCATCCTGCGCTTTTGCGGCCAGCTCTCTAAAAAGCGAGTTGTAAAATGGAGCTTCAGGGCACTGCAATTCACAAACCTGCAGAGTTATAAATGATAACTCTCGTCCACAAATATATTGAGGGAAGGCAAAGAAGAGGATTTGAAATCAAGGCAGAATTGCAGGAAACAGATTTCAGGAGGTAGATTCGAATCGCCTTTAAAGCACATGAAAAGCGGCAAAACGTTGACAATGATGCCCTTGGCCAAAAAGGGCGTATGCGTTTTTTCCTGAATATATTCAGGAAAAAACGCATACGCCCTTTTTGTCCAACCAAGCAACCTGGAAAGGCAAATCAGCGCTACAAAGAAGACTCGCTACCCATCGGTCAAAAGGGCCATGCTGAAAAAAGTCTCAAAACCAGAAATGCAGGACAGGCCATGGAGAAATGGGAGCCTTGCTACACTGATGGGCGGGATGTAAATTGCCAACAGCCACTCTGGAGAAGTGTACGGTGTGTCCTGAAACATCTAAAAAACACAGCTTAGAGAGCATAGGGCACTTCCACTCATGGGGGTATAAATTGGGAAAATG
Source organism: Balaenoptera ricei (assembly GCF_028023285.1). Taxonomy (NCBI): domain Eukaryota; kingdom Metazoa; phylum Chordata; class Mammalia; order Artiodactyla; family Balaenopteridae; genus Balaenoptera; species Balaenoptera ricei. The sequence goes on along the minus strand of NW_026777436.1, from coordinate 578,012 downwards.
AAAAATCAGCAAGACACAAGCACCCCAAAGTTTAGGGCTGCTCTGTTGACAAGGACCTCCACTTCATTCCACCTTCAATATCCCAGGAAAGAGAAAAATGGATAAAGAAGTTGTAGTCCTTATGTACAATGGAATATCACTCAGCCATGAAATCAATGTCATAAGGCTAGTAGCAGCATGATGAGTGGATTTAGGTACGACGATTCTAAGCGAAATAAGTCACACAGAAAAGGACACTTCTCATAAGGTATCACTTATAGAGGGAATGTAAAAACCGTTACACTTGAACTGAATTACAAAACAGAACAGAGTCACACATGCAGAAAACAAACTATGGCTGCTTAACGGGAAAGGTGAGGTGGGGTGATACATAAAACAAGGGTTTCAAATTAGCTCAGATACCGTTCCATAAACCCAATATGTAATAGACAAGACGTACTCCTTGCTCAGAGAACAGGACTCAACACACCCTATTCACCGCACAAGAATATATCTGACTAGTAATAATCTTAAAACCTATGTATTGATATCTCTCTGTTAGTGTGTCAAGTGGGTATAAAGCAGAATAAACACAGCAGTGAAAAGCAGCTAAACCCCATTATAAAAATAAATTACTTTTACAAACCCATGAAACAAAGACAGTGGAAGAGAGAGAAATTCTTACACAATGCGTTCAGGGGCTGTGATGCAACCTGGATTGACCATATCTAGACCCACACCTGGATGAGACATAAGGGTGGACACTCTTGGGGCTGAGAGGTTTGGTGAGGTTGGGTGAGCAAACGCAGACCCTTTAAAGTAATACTGCGTGGTACCCATTGCATGGGTCCCAAATCTACAGGTTCAAGGGCATATTCCTACATCGAAAACATGCATGAGAAAACAAAAAGATGGTACACCATGTGATGGGGAAAGGTTTCTAAAACGCACCTCATTTCTCTTCTCCTTGTGCCCGGCTTCACCATTCCAGACGCTTTACTAATAATCTCCCTACTTGGAGCATCAGCACCTTTAACCTCCTGTTCCGTACAGGTTGCAATTTGTCCTGAGGATGAACGGGTAGACGGGGAACCAGTGAGAGACTAGCTCTTGGTGTTGGGACATGCACAGGTCACTCTATTTTCCCATCAGGAAGAAGAATTAACCACAGGCTCATCCTCCCCCGCGGAACCAGAACAGGGCCTGAAGCCATCCTGCGCTTTTGCGGCCAGCTCCCAAAAAAGCGAGTTGTAAAATGGAGCTTCAGGGCACTGCAATTCACAAACCTGCAGAGTTATAAATGATAACTCTCGTCCACAAATATATTGAGGGAAGGCAAAGAAGAGGATTTGAAATCAAGGCAGAATTGCAGGAAACAGATTTCAGGAGGTAGATTCGAATCGCCTTTAAAGCACATGAAAAGCGGCAAAACGTTGACAATGATGCCCTTGGCCAAAAAGGGCGTATGCGTTTTTTCCTGAATATATTCAGGAAAAAACGCATACGCCCTTTTTGGCCAACCAAGCAACCTGGAAAGGCAAATCAGCGCTACAAAGAAGACTCGCTACCCATCGGTCAAAAGGGCCATGCTGAAAAATGTCTCAAAACCAGAAATGCAGGACAGGCCATGGAGAAATGGGAGCCTTGCTACACTGATGGGCGGGATGTAAATTGCCAACAGCCACTCTGGAGAAGTGTACGGTGTGTCCGGAAACATCCAAAAAACACAGCTTAGAGAGCATAGGGCACTTCCACTCATGGGGGTATAAATTGGGAAAATGAAAAATCAGCAAGACACAAGCACCCCAAAGTTGAGGGCTGCTCTGTTGACCAGGACCTCCACTTCATTCCACCTTCAATATCCCAGGAAAGAGAAAAATGGATAAAGAAGTTGTGGTCCTTATGTACAATGGAATATCACTCAGCCATGAAATCAATGTCATAAGGCTAGTAGCAGCATGATGAGTGGATTTAGGTACGATGATTCTAAGTGAAATAAGTCACACAGAAAAGGACACTTCTCATAAGGTATCACTTATAGAGGGAATGTAAAAACCATTACACTTGAACTGAATTACAAAACAGAACAGAGTCACACATGCAGAAAACACACTATGGCTGCTTAACGGGAAAGGTGAGGTGGGATGATAAATAAAACAAGGGTTTCAAATTAGATCAGATACCATTCCATAAACCCAATATGTAATAGACAAGACCTACTCCTTGCTCAGGGAACTGGACTCAACACACCCTATTCACCGCACAAGAATATATCTGACTAGTAATAATCTTAAAACCTATGTATTGATATCTCACTGTTAGTGTGTCAAGTGGGTGTAAAGCGGCATAAACACAGCAGTGAAAAGCAGCTAAACCCCATTATAAAAATAAATTACTTTTACAAACCCATGAAACAAAGACAGTGGAAGAGAGAGAAATTCTTACACAATGCGTTCAGGGGCTGTGATGCAACCTGGATTGACCATATCTAGACCCACAGCTGGATGAGACATAAGGGTGGACACTCTTGGGGCTGAGAGGTTTGGTGAGGTTGGGTGAGCAAACGCAGACCCTTTAAAGTAATACTGCGTGGTACCCATCGCATGGGTCCCAAATCTCCAGGTTTAAGGGCATCTTCCTACATCGAAAACATGCATGAGAAAACAAAATGATGGTACACCATGTGATGGGGAAAGGTTTCTAAAACGCACCTCATTTCTCTTCTCCTTGTGCCCGGGTTCGCCATTCCAGCCGCTTTACTAACAATCTCCCTACTTGGAGCATCAGCACCTTTAACCTCCTGTTCCGTACAGGTTGCAATTTGTCCTGAGGATGAACGGGTAGACGGGGAACCAGTGAGAGACTAGCTCTTGGTGTTGGGACAGGCACAGGTCACTCTATTTTCCCATCAGGAAGAAGAATTAACCACAGGCTCATCCTCCCCCCCGGAACCAGAACAGGGCCTGAAGCCATCCTGCGCTTTTGCGGCCAGCTCCCAAAAAAGCGAGTTGTAAAATGGAGCTTCAGGGCACTGCAATTCACAAACCTGCAGAGTTATAAATGATAACTCTCGTCCACAAATATATTGAGGGAAGGCAAAGAAGAGGATTTGAAATCAAGGCAGAATTGCAGGAAACAGATTTCAGGAGGTAGATTCGAATCGCCTTTAAAGCACATGAAAAGCGGCAAAACGTTGACAATGATGCCCTTGGCCAAAAAGGGCGTATGCGTTTTTTCCTGAATATATTCAGGAAAAAACGCATACGCCCTTTTTGGCCAACCAAGCAACCTGGAAAGGCAAATCAGCGCTACAAAGAAGACTCGCTACCCATCGGTCAAAAGGGCCATGCTGAAAAAAGTCTCAAAACCAGAAATGCAGGACAGGCCATGGAGAAATGGGAGCCTTGCTACAGTGATGGGCGGGATGTAAATTGCCAACAGCCACTCTGGAGAAGTGTACGGTGTGTCCTGAAACATCTAAAAAACACAGCTTAGAGAGCATAGGGCACTTCCACTCATGGGGGTATAAATTGGGAAAATGAAAAATCAGCAAGACACAAGCACCCCAAAGTTTAGGGCTGCTCTCTTGACAAGGACCTCCACTTCATTCCACCTTCAATATCCCAGGAAAGAGAAAAATGGATAAAGAAGTTGTGGTCCTTATGTACAATGCAATATCACTCAGCCATGAAATCAATGTCATAAGGCTAGTAGCAGCATGATGAGTGGATTTAGGTACGACGATTCTAAGTGAAATAAGTCACACAGAAAAGGACACTTCTCATAAGGTATCACTTATAGAGGGAATGTAAAAACCATTACACTTGAACTGAATTACAAAATAGAACGGAGTCACACATGCAGAAAACACACTATGGCTGCTTAACGGGAAAGGTGAGGTGGGGTGATAAATAAAACAAGGGTTTCAAATTAGCTCAGATACCGTTCCATAAACCCAATATGTAATAGACAAGACGTACTCCTTGCTCAGAGAACTGGACTCAACACACCCTATTCACCGCACAAGAATATATCTGACTAGTAATAATCTTAAAACCTATATATTGATATCTCTCTGTTAGTGTGTCAAATGGGTGTAAAGCGGCATAAACACAGCAGTGAAAAGCAGCTAAACCCCATTATAAAAATAAATTACTTTTACAAACCCATGAAACAAAGACAGTGAAAGAGAGAGAAATTCTTACACAATGCGTTCAGGGGCTGTGATGCAACCTGGATTGACCATATCTAGACCCACAGCTGGATGAGACATAAGGGTGGACACTCTTGGGGCTGAGAGGTTTGGTGAGGTTGGGTGAGCAAACGCAGACCCTTTAAAGTAATACTGCGTGGTACCCATCGCATGGGTCCCAAATCTCCAGGTTCAAGGGCATCTTCCTACATCGAAAACATGCATGAGAAAATAAAAAGATGGTACACCATGTGATGGGGAAAGGTTTCTAAAACGCACCTCATTTCTCTTCTCCTTGTGCCCGGGTTCGCCATTCCAGCCGCTTTACTAATAATCTCCCTACTTGGAGCATCAGCACCTTTAACCTCCTGTTCCGTACAGGTTGCAATTTGTCCTGAGGATGAACGGGTAGACGGGGAACCAGTGAGAGACTAGCTCTTGGTGTTGGGACAGGCACAGGTCACTCTATTTTCCCATCAGGAAGAAGAATTAACCACAGGCTCATCCTCCCCCCCGGAACCAGAACAGGGCCTGAAGCCATCCTGCGCTTTTGCAGCCAGCTCCCAAAAAAGCGAGTTGTAAAATGGAGCTTCAGGGCACTGCAATTCACAAACCTGCAGAGTTATAAATGATAACTCTCGTCCACAAATATATTGAGGGAAGGCAAAGAAGAGGATTTGAAATCAAGGCAGAATTGCAGGAAACAGATTTCAGGAGGTAGATTCGAATCGCCTTTAAAGCACATGAAAAGCGGCAAAACGTTGACAATGATGCCCTTGGCCAAAAAGGGCGTATGCGTTTTTTCCTGAATATATTCAGGAAAAAACGCATACGCCCTTTTTGGCCAACCAAGCAACCTGGAAAGGCAAATCAGCGCTACAAAGAAGACTCGCTACCCATCGGTCAAAAGGGCCATGCTGAAAAAAGTCTCAAAACCAGAAATGCAGGACAGGCCATGGAGAAATGGGAGCCTTGCTACACTGATGGGCGGGATGTAAATTGCCAACAGCCACTCTGGAGAAGTGTACGGTGTGTCCGGAAACATCCAAAAAACACAGCTTAGAGAGCATAGGGCACTTCCACTCATGGGGGTATAAATTGGGAAAATGAAAAATCAGCAAGACACAAGCACCCCAAAGTTTAGGGCTGCTCTGTTGACAAGGACCTCCACTTCATTCCACCTTCAATATCCCAGGAAAGAGAAAAATGGATAAAGAAGTTGTGGTCCTTATGTACAATGGAATATCACTCAGCCATGAAATCAATGTCATAAGGCTAGTAGCAGCATGATGAGTGAATTTAGGTACGACGATTCTAAGTGAAATAAGTCACACAGAAAAGGACACTTCTCATAAGGTATCACTTATAGAGGGAATGTCAAAACCGTTACACTTGAACTGAATTACAAAACAGAACAGAGTCACACATGCAGAAAACACACTATGGCTGCTTAACGGGAAAGGTGAGGTGGGGTGATACATAAAACAAGGGTTTCAAATTAGCTCAGATACCGTTCCATAAACCCAATATGTAATAGACAAGACCTACTCCTTGCTCAGAGAACTGGACTCAACACACCCTATTCACCACACAAGAATATATCTGACTAGTAATAATCTTAAAACCTATGGATTGATATCTCTCTGTTAGTGTGTCAAGTGGGTGTAAAGCGTCATAAACATAGCAGTGAAAAGCAGCTAAACCCCATTATAAAAATAAATTACTTTTACAAATCCATGAAACAAAGACAGTAAAAGAGAGAGAAATTCTTACACAATGCGTTCAGGGGCTGTGATGCAACCTGGATTGACCATATCTAGACCCACAGCTGGATGAGACATAAGGGTGGACACTCTTGGGGCTGAGAGGTTTGGTGAGGTTGGGTGAGCAAACGCAGACCCTTTAAAGTAATACTGCGTGGTACCCATCGCATGGGTCCCAAATCTCCAGGTTTAAGGGCATCTTCCTACATCGAAAACATGCATGAGAAAACAAAATGATGGTACACCATGTGATGGGGAAAGGTTTCTAAAACGCACCTCATTTCTCTTCTCCTTGTGCCCGGGTTCGCCATTCCAGCCGCTTTACTAACAATCTCCCTACTTGGAGCATCAGCACCTTTAACCTCCTGTTCCGTACAGGTTGCAATTTGTCCTGAGGATGAACGGGTAGACGGGGAACCAGTGAGAGACTAGCTCTTGGTGTTGGGACAGGCACAGGTCACTCTATTTTCCCATCAGGAAGAAGAATTAACCACAGGCTCATCCTCCCCCCCGGAACCAGAACAGGGCCTGAAGCCATCCTGCGCTTTTGCGGCCAGCTCCCAAAAAAGCGAGTTGTAAAATGGAGCTTCAGGGCACTGCAATTCACAAACCTGCAGAGTTATAAATGATAACTCTCGTCCACAAATATATTGAGGGAAGGCAAAGAAGAGGATTTGAAATCAAGGCAGAATTGCAGGAAACAGATTTCAGGAGGTAGATTCGAATCGCCTTTAAAGCACATGAAAAGCGGCAAAACGTTGACAATGATGCCCTTGGCCAAAAAGGGCGTATGCGTTTTTTCCTGAATATATTCAGGAAAAAACGCATACGCCCTTTTTGGCCAACCAAGCAACCTGGAAAGGCAAATCAGCGCTACAAAGAAGACTCGCTACCCATCGGTCAAAAGGGCCATGCTGAAAAAAGTCTCAAAACCAGAAATGCAGGACAGGCCATGGAGAAATGGGAGCCTTGCTACAGTGATGGGCGGGATGTAAATTGCCAACAGCCACTCTGGAGAAGTGTACGGTGTGTCCTGAAACATCTAAAAAACACAGCTTAGAGAGCATAGGGCACTTCCACTCATGGGGGTATAAATTGGGAAAATGAAAAATCAGCAAGACACAAGCACCCCAAAGTTTAGGGCTGCTCTCTTGACAAGGACCTCCACTTCATTCCACCTTCAATATCCCAGGAAAGAGAAAAATGGATAAAGAAGTTGTGGTCCTTATGTACAATGCAATATCACTCAGCCATGAAATCAATGTCATAAGGCTAGTAGCAGCATGATGAGTGGATTTAGGTACGACGATTCTAAGTGAAATAAGTCACACAGAAAAGGACACTTCTCATAAGGTATCACTTATAGAGGGAATGTAAAAACCATTACACTTGAACTGAATTACAAAATAGAACGGAGTCACACATGCAGAAAACACACTATGGCTGCTTAACGGGAAAGGTGAGGTGGGGTGATAAATAAAACAAGGGTTTCAAATTAGCTCAGATACCGTTCCATAAACCCAATATGTAATAGACAAGACGTACTCCTTGCTCAGAGAACTGGACTCAACACACCCTATTCACCGCACAAGAATATATCTGACTAGTAATAATCTTAAAACCTATATATTGATATCTCTCTGTTAGTGTGTCAAATGGGTGTAAAGCGGCATAAACACAGCAGTGAAAAGCAGCTAAACCCCATTATAAAAATAAATTACTTTTACAAACCCATGAAACAAAGACAGTGAAAGAGAGAGAAATTCTTACACAATGCGTTCAGGGGCTGTGATGCAACCTGGATTGACCATATCTAGACCCACAGCTGGATGAGACATAAGGGTGGACACTCTTGGGGCTGAGAGGTTTGGTGAGGTTGGGTGAGCAAACGCAGACCCTTTAAAGTAATACTGCGTGGTACCCATCGCATGGGTCCCAAATCTCCAGGTTCAAGGGCATCTTCCTACATCGAAAACATGCATGAGAAAATAAAAAGATGGTACACCATGTGATGGGGAAAGGTTTCTAAAACGCACCTCATTTCTCTTCTCCTTGTGCCCGGGTTCGCCATTCCAGCCGCTTTACTAATAATCTCCCTACTTGGAGCATCAGCACCTTTAACCTCCTGTTCCGTACAGGTTGCAATTTGTCCTGAGGATGAACGGGTAGACGGGGAACCAGTGAGAGACTAGCTCTTGGTGTTGGGACAGGCACAGGTCACTCTATTTTCCCATCAGGAAGAAGAATTAACCACAGGCTCATCCTCCCCCCCGGAACCAGAACAGGGCCTGAAGCCATCCTGCGCTTTTGCAGCCAGCTCCCAAAAAAGCGAGTTGTAAAATGGAGCTTCAGGGCACTGCAATTCACAAACCTGCAGAGTTATAAATGATAACTCTCGTCCACAAATATATTGAGGGAAGGCAAAGAAGAGGATTTGAAATCAAGGCAGAATTGCAGGAAACAGATTTCAGGAGGTAGATTCGAATCGCCTTTAAAGCACATGAAAAGCGGCAAAACGTTGACAATGATGCCCTTGGCCAAAAAGGGCGTATGCGTTTTTTCCTGAATATATTCAGGAAAAAACGCATACGCCCTTTTTGGCCAACCAAGCAACCTGGAAAGGCAAATCAGCGCTACAAAGAAGACTCGCTACCCATCGGTCAAAAGGGCCATGCTGAAAAAAGTCTCAAAACCAGAAATGCAGGACAGGCCATGGAGAAATGGGAGCCTTGCTACACTGATGGGCGGGATGTAAATTGCCAACAGCCACTCTGGAGAAGTGTACGGTGTGTCCGGAAACATCCAAAAAACACAGCTTAGAGAGCATAGGGCACTTCCACTCATGGGGGTATAAATTGGGAAAATGAAAAATCAGCAAGACACAAGCACCCCAAAGTTTAGGGCTGCTCTGTTGACAAGGACCTCCACTTCATTCCACCTTCAATATCCCAGGAAAGAGAAAAATGGATAAAGAAGTTGTGGTCCTTATGTACAATGGAATATCACTCAGCCATGAAATCAATGTCATAAGGCTAGTAGCAGCATGATGAGTGAATTTAGGTACGACGATTCTAAGTGAAATAAGTCACACAGAAAAGGACACTTCTCATAAGGTATCACTTATAGAGGGAATGTCAAAACCGTTACACTTGAACTGAATTACAAAACAGAACAGAGTCACACATGCAGAAAACACACTATGGCTGCTTAACGGGAAAGGTGAGGTGGGGTGATACATAAAACAAGGGTTTCAAATTAGCTCAGATACCGTTCCATAAACCCAATATGTAATAGACAAGACCTACTCCTTGCTCAGAGAACTGGACTCAACACACCCTATTCACCACACAAGAATATATCTGACTAGTAATAATCTTAAAACCTATGGATTGATATCTCTCTGTTAGTGTGTCAAGTGGGTGTAAAGCGTCATAAACATAGCAGTGAAAAGCAGCTAAACCCCATTATAAAAATAAATTACTTTTACAAATCCATGAAACAAAGACAGTAAAAGAGAGAGAAATTCTTACACAATGCGTTCAGGGGCTGTGATGCAACCTGGATTGACCATATCTAGACCCACAGCTGGATGAGACATAAGGGTGGACACTCTTGGGGCTGAGAGGTTTGGTGAGGTTGGGTGAGCAAACGCAGACCGTTTAAAGTAATACTGCGTGGTACCCATCGCATGGGTCGCAAATCTCCAGGTTCAAGGGCACCTTCCTATATCGAAAACATGCATGAGAAAACAAAAAGATGGTACACCATGTGATGGGGAAAGGTTTCTAAAACGCACCTCATTTCTCTTCTCCTTGTGCCCGGGTTCGCCATTCCAGCCGCTTTACTAATAATCTCCCTACTTGGAGCATCAGCACCTTTAACCTCCTGTTCCGTACAGGTTGCAATTTGTCCTGAGGATGAACGGGTAGACGGGGAACCAGTGAGAGACTAGCTCTTGGTGTTGGGACAGGCACAGGTCACTCTATTTTCCCATCAGGAAGAAGAATTAACCACAGGCTCATCCTCCCCCCTGGAACCAGAACAGGGCCTGAAGCCATCCTGCGCTTTTGCGGCCAGCTCCCAAAAAAGCGAGTTGTAAAATGGAGCTTCAGGGCACTGCAATTCACAAACCTGCAGAGTTATAAATGATAACTCTCGTCCACAAATATATTGAGGGAAGGCAAAGAAGAGGATTTGAAATCAAGGCAGAATTGCAGGAAACAGATTTCAGGAGGTAGATTCGAATCGCCTTTAAAGCACATGAAAAGCGGCAAAACGTTGACAATGATGCCCTTGGCCAAAAAGGGCGTATGCGTTTTTTCCTGAATATATTCAGGAAAAAACGCATACGCCCTTTTTGGCCAACCAAGCAACCTGGAAAGGCAAATCAGCGCTACAAAGAAGTATCGCTTCCCATCGGTTAAAAGGGCCATGCTGAAAAAAGTGTCAAAACCAGAAATACAGGAAAGGCCATGGAGAAATGGGAGCCGTGCTGCACTGATGGGCGGGATGTAAATTGCCAACAGACACTCTGGAGAAGTGTACGGTGAGTCCTGAAACGTCTAAAAAGCAAAGCTTAGAGAGCATAGGGCACTTCCACTCATGGGGGTATACATTGGGAAAATGAAAAATCAGCAAGACACAAGCACCCCAAAGTTTAGGGCTGCTCTCTTGACAAGGACCTCCACTTCATTCCACCTTCAATATCCCAGGAAAGAGAAAAATGGATAAAGGAGTTGTGGTCCTTATGTACAATGGAATATCACTCAGCCATGATATCAATGTCATAAGGCTAGTAGCAGCATGATGAGTGGATTTAGGTACGACGATTCTAAGTGAAATAAGTCACACAGAAAAGGACACTTCTCATAAGGTATCACTGATAGAGGGAATGTAAAAACCGTTACACTTGAACTGAATTACAAAACAGAACGGAGTCACACATGCAGAAAACACACTATGGCTGTTTAACGGGAAAGGTGAGGTGGGGTGATACATAAAACAAGGGTTTCAAATTAGCTCAGATACCGTTCCATAAACCCAATATGTAATAGACAAGACCTACTCCTTACTCAGAGAACTGGACTCAACACGCCCTATTCACTGCACAAGAATATATCTGACTAGTAATAATCTTAAAACCTATGTATTGATATCTCTCTGTTAGTGTGTCAAGTGGGTGTAAAGCAGCATAAACACAGCAGTGAAAAGCAGCTAAACCCCATTATAAAAATAAATTACTTCGAAATACCCATGAAACAAAGACAGTGAAAGAGAGAGAAATTCTTACACAATGCGTTCAGGGGCTTTGATGCAACCTGGATAGACCATATCTCGACCCACAGCTGGATGAGACATAAGGGTGGACACTCTTGGGGCTGAGAGGTTTGGTGAGGTTGGGTGAGCAAACGCAGACCCTTTAAAGTAATACTGCGTGGTACCCATCGCATGGGTCCCAAATCTCCAGGTTCAAGGGCATCTTGCTACATCGAAAACATGCATGAGAAACCCAGAAGATGGTACACCGTGTGATGGGGAAAGGTTTCTAAAACGCACCTCATTTCTCATCTCCTTGTGCTCGGGTATGCCATTCCAGCCACTTTACTAGCAATCTCCCTACTTGGAGCATCAGCACCTTTAACCTCCTGTTCCGTACAGGTTGCAATTTGTCCTGAGGATGAACGGGAAGACTTGGAACCAATGAGAGACTAGCTCCTGGTGTAGGGACAGGCACAGGTCACTCTATTTTCCCATCAGGAAGAAGAATTAACCACAGGCTCAGCCTGCCCCCCGGAACCAGAACAGGGCCTGAAGCCATCCTGCGCTTTTGCGGCCAGCTCTCTAAAAAGCGAGTTGTAAAATGGAGCTTCAGGGCACTGCAATTCACAAACCTGCAGAGTTATAAATGATAACTCTCGTCCACAAATATATTGAGGGAAGGCAAAGAAGAGGATTTGAAATCAAGGCAGAATTGCAGGAAACAGATTTCAGGAGGTAGATTCGAATCGCCTTTAAAGCACATGAAAAGCGGCAAAACGTTGACAATGATGCCCTTGGCCAAAATGGGCGTATGCGTTTTTTCCTGAATATATTCAGGAAAAAACGCATACGCCCTTTTTGGCCAACCAAGCAACCTGGAAAGGCAAATCAGCGCTACAAAGAAGACTCGCTACCCATCGGTCAAAAGGGCCATGCTGAAAAAAGTCTCAAAACCAGAAATGCAGGACAGGGCATGGAGAAATGGGAGCCTTGCTACACTGATGGGCGGGATGTAAATTGCCAACAGCCACTCTGGAGAAGTGTACGGTGTGTCCTGAAACATCTAAAAAACACAGCTTAGAGAGCATAGGGCACTTCCACTCATGGGGGTATAAATTGGGAAAATGAAAAATCAGCAAGACACAAGCACCCCAAAGTTTAGGGCTGCTCTGTTGACAAGGACCTCCACTTCATTCCACCTTCAATATCCCAGGAAAGAGAAAAATGGATAAAGAAGTTGTGCTCCTTATGTACAATGGAATATCACTCAGCCATGAAATCAATGTCATAAGGCTAGTAGCAGCATGATGAGTGGATTTAGGTACGACGATTCTAAGCGAAATAAGTCACACAGAAAAGGACACTTCTCATAAGGTATCACTTATAGAGGGAATGTAAAAACCGTTACACTTGAACTGAATTACAAAACAGAACAGAGTCACACATGCAGAAAACAAACTATGGCTGCTTAACGGGAAAGGTGAGGTGGGGTGATACATAAAACAAGGGTTTCAAATTAGCTCAGATACCGTTCCATAAACCCAATATGTAATAGACAAGACGTACTCCTTGCTCAGAGAACGGGACTCAACACACCCTATTCACCGCACAAGAATATATCTGACTAGTAATAATCTTAAAACCTATGTATTGATATCTCTCTGTTAGTGTGTCAATGGGTATAAAGCAGCATAAACACAGCAGTGAAAAGCAGCTAAACCCCATTATAAAAATAAATTACTTTTACAAACCCATGAAACACAGACAGTGGAAGAGAGAGAAATTCTTACACAATGCGTTCAGGGGCTGTGATGCAACCTGGATTGACCATATCTAGACCCACACCTGGATGAGACATAAGGGTGGACACTCTTGGGGCTGAGAGGTTTGGTGAGGTTGGGTGAGCAAACGCAGACCCTTTAAAGTAATACTGCGTGGTACCCATTGCATGGGTCCCAAATCTACAGGTTCAAGGGCATATTCCTACATCGAAAACATGCGTGAGAAAACAAAAAGATGGTACACCATGTGATGGGGAAAGGTTTCTAAAACGCACCTCATTTCTCTTCTCCTTGTGCCCGGCTTCACCATTCCAGACGCTTTACTAATAATCTCCCTACTTGGAGCATCAGCACCTTTAACCTCCTGTTCCGTAGAGGTTGCAATTTGTCCTGAGGATGAACGGGTAGACGGGGAACCAGTGAGAGACTAGCTCTTGGTGTTGGGACATGCACAGGTCAGTCTATTTTCCCATCAGGAAGAAGAATTAACCACAGGCTCATCCTCCCCCCCGGAACCAGAACAGGGCCTGAAGCCATCCTGCGCTTTTGCGGCCAGCTCCCAAAAAAGCGAGTTGTAAAATGGAGCTTCAGGGCACTGCAATTCACAAACCTGCAGAGTTATAAATGATAACTCTCGTCCACAAATATATTGAGGGAAGGCAAAGAAGAGGATTTGAAATCAAGGCAGAATTGCAGGAAACAGATTTCAGGAGGTAGATACGAATCGCCTTTAAAGCACATGAAAAGCGGCAAAACGTTGACAATGATGCCCTTGGCCAAAAAGGGCGTATGCGTTTTTTCCTGAATATATTCAGGAAAAAACGCATACGCCCTTTTTGGCCAACCAAGCAACCTGGAAAGGCAAATCAGCGCTACAAAGAAGACTCGCTACCCATCGGTCAAAAGGGCCATGCTGAAAAATGTCTCAAAACCAGAAATGCAGGACAGGCCATGGAGAAATGGGAGCCTTGCTACACTGATGGGCGGGATGTAAATTGCCAACAGCCACTCTGGAGAAGTGTACGGTGTGTCCGGAAACATCCAAAAAACACAGCTTAGAGAGCATAGGGCACTTCCACTCATGGGGGTATAAATTGGGAAAATGAAAAATCAGCAAGACACAAGCACCCCAAAGTTTAGGGCTGCTCTGTTGACCAGGACCTCCACTTCATTCCACCTTCAATATCCCAGGAAAGAGAAAAATGGATAAAGAAGTTGTGGTCCTTATGTACAATGGAATATCACTCAGCCATGAAATCAATGTCATAAGGCTAGTAGCAGCATGATGAGTGGATTTAGGTACGATGATTCTAAGTGAAATAAGTCACACAGAAAAGGACACTTCTCATAAGGTATCACTTATAGAGGGAATGTAAAAACAGTTACACTTGAACTGAATTACAAAACAGAACAGAGTCACACATGCAGAAAACACACTATGGCTGCTTAACGGGAAAGGTGAGGTGGGATGATAAATAAAACAAGGGTTTCAAATTAGATCAGATACCATTCCATAAACCCAATATGTAATAGACAAGACCTACTCCTTGCTCAGGGAACTGGACTCAACACACCCTATTCACCGCACAAGAATATATCTGACTAGTAATAATCTTAAAACCTATGTATTGATATCTCTCTGTTAGTGTGTCAAGTGGGTGTAAAGCGGCATAAACACAGCAGTGAAAAGCAGCTAAACCCCATTATAAAAATAAATTACTTTTACAAACCCATGAAACAAAGACAGTGAAAGAGAGAGAAATTCTTACACAATGCGTTCAGGGGCTGTGATGCAACCTGGATTGACCATATCTAGACCCACAGCTGGATGAGACATAAGGGTGGACACTCTTGGGGCTGAGAGGTTTGGTGAGGTTGGGTGAGCAAACGCAGACCCTTTAAAGTAATACTGCGTGGTACCCATCGCATGGGTCCCAAATCTCCAGGTTCAAGGGCATCTTCCTACATCGAAAACATGCATGAGCAAACAAAAAGATGGTACACCATGTGATGGGGAAAGGTTTCTAAAACGCACCTCATTTCTCTTCTCCTTGTGCCCGGGTTCGCCATTCCAGCCGCTTTACTAATAATCTCCCTACTTGGAGCATCAGCACCTTTAACCTCCTGTTCCGTACAGGTTGCAATTTGTCCTGAGGATGAACGGGTAGACGGGGAACTAGTGAGAGACTAGCTCTTGGTGTTGGGACAGGCACAGGTCACTCTATTTTCCCATCAGGAAGAAGAATTAACTACGTGCTCATCCTCCCCCCTGGAACCAGAACAGGGCCTGAAGCCATCCTGCGCTTTTGCGGCCAGCTCCCAAAAAAGCGAGTTGTAAAATGGAGCTTCAGGGCACTGCAATTCACAAACCTGCAGAGTTATAAATGATAACTCTCGTCCACAAATATATTGAGGGAAGGCAAAGAAGAGGATTTGAAATCAAGGCAGAATTGCAGGAAACAGATTTCAGGAGGTAGATTCGAATCGCCTTTAAAGCACATGAAAAGCGGCAAAACGTTGACAATGATGCCCTTGGCCAAAAAGGGCGTATGCGTTTTTTCCTGAATATATTCAGGAAAAAACGCATACGCCCTTTTTGGCCAACCAAGCAACCTGGAAAGGCAAATCAGCGCTACAAAGAAGACTCGCTACCCATCGGTCAAAAGGGCCATGCTGAAAAAAGTCTCAAAACCAGAAATGCAGGACAGGCCATGGAGAAATGGGAGCCTTGCTACACTGATGGGCGGGATGTAAATTGCCAACAGCCACTCTGGAGAAGTGTACGGTGTGTCCTGAAACATCTAAAAAACACAGCTTAGAGAGCATAGGGCACTTCCACTCATGGGGGTATAAATTGGGAAAATGAAAAATCAGCAAGACACAAGCACCCCAAAGTTTAGGGCTGCTCTGTTGACAAGGACCTCCACTTCATTCCACCTTCAATATCCCAGGAAAGAGAAAAATGGATAAAGAAGTTGTGGTCCTTATGTACAATGGAATATCACTCAGCCATGAAATCAATGTCATAAGGCTAGTAGCAGCATGATGAGTGGATTTAGGTACGACGATTCTAAGTGAAATAAGTCACACAGAAAAGGACACTGCTCATAAGGTATCACTTATAGAGGGAATGTAAAAACCGTTACACTTGAACTGAATTACAAAACAGAACAGAGTCACACATGCAGAAAACACACTATGGCTGCTTAACGGGAAAGGTGAGGTGGGGTGATACATAAAATAAGGGTTTCAAATTAGCTCAGATACCGTTCCATAAACCCAATATGTAATAGACAAGACCTACTCCTTGCTCAGAGAACTGGACTCAACACGCCCTATTCACCGCACAAGAATATATCTGACTAGTAATAATCTTAAAACCTATGTATTGATATCTCTCTCTTAGTGTGTCAAGTGGGTGTAAAGTGGCATAAACATAGCAGTGAAAAGCAGCTAAACCCCATTATAAAAATAAATTACTTTTACAAACCCATGAAACAAAGACAGTGAAAGAGAGAGAAATTCTTACACAATGCGTTCAGGGGCTGTGATGCAACCTGGATTGACCATATCTAGACCCATAGCTGGATGAGACATAAGGGTGGACACTCTTGGGGCTGAGAGGTTTGGTGAGGTTGGGTGAGCAAACGCAGACCCTTTAAAGTAATACTGCGTGGTACCCATCGCATGGGTCCCAAATCTCCAGGTTCTAGGGCATCTTCCTACATCGAAAACATGCATGAGCAAACAAAAAGATGGTACACCATGTGTTGGGGAAAGGTTTCTAAAACGCACCTCATTTCTCTTCTCCTTGTGCCCGGGTTCGCCATTCCAGCCGCTTTACTAATAATCTCCCTACTTGGAGCATCAGCACCTTTAACCTCCTGTTCCGTACAGGTTGCAATTTGTCCTGAGGATGAACGGGTAGACGGGGAACTAGTGAGAGACTAGCTCTTGGTGTTGGGGCAGGCACAGGTCACTCTATTTTCCCATCAGGAAGAAGAATTAACCACGTGCTCATCCTCCCCCCTGGAACCAGAACAGGGCCTGAAGCCATCCTGCGCTTTTGCGGCCAGCTCCCAAAAAAGCGAGTTGTAAAATGGAGCTTCAGGTCACTGCAATTCACAAACCTGGAGAGTTATAAATGATAACTCTCGTCCACAAATATATTGAGGGAAGGCAAAGAAGAGGATTTGAAATCAAGGCAGAATTGCAGGAAACAGATTTCAGGAGGTAGATTCGAATCGCCTTTAAAGCACATGAAAAGCGGCAAAACGTTGACAATGATGCCCTTGGCCAAAAAGGGCGTATGCGTTTTTTCCTGAATATATTCAGGAAAAAACGCATACGCCCTTTTTGGCCAACCAAGCAACCTGGAAAGGCAAATCAGCGCTACAAAGAAGACTCGCTACCCATCGGTCAAAAGGGCCATGCTGAAAAAAGTCTCAAAACCAGAAATGCAGGACAGGCCATGGAGAAATGGGAGCCTTGCTACACTGATGGGCGGGATGTAAATTGCCAACAGCCACTCTGGAGAAGTGTACGGTGTGTCCTGAAACATCTAAAAAACACAGCTTAGAGAGCATAGGGCACTTCCACTCATGGGGGTATAAATTGGGAAAATGAAAAATCAGCAAGACACAAGCACCCCAAAGTTGAGGGCTGCTCTGTTGACAAGGACCTCCACTTCATTCCACCTTCAATATCCCAGGAAAGAGAAAAATGGATAAAGAAGTTGTGGTCCTTATGTACAATGCAATATCACTCAGCCATGAAATCAATGTCATAAGGCTAGTAGCAGCATGATGAGTGGATTTAGGTACGACGATTCTAAGTGAAATAAGTCACACAGAAAAGGACACTTCTCATAAGGTATCACTTATAGAGTGAATGTAAAAACCGTTACACTTGAACTGAATTACAAAACAGAAGAGAGTCACACATGCAGAAAACACACTATGGCTGCTTCACGGGAAAGGTGAGGTGGGGTGATACATAAAACAAGGGTTTCAAATTAGCTCAGATACCATTCCATAAACCCTAATATGTAATAGACAAGACCTACTCCTTGCTCAGAGAACTGGACTCAACACACCCTATTCAGCGCACAAGAATATATCTGACTAGTAATAATCTTAAAACCTATGTATTGATATCTCTCTGTTAGTGTGTCAAGTGGGTGTAAAGCGGCATAAACACAGCAGTGAAAAGCAGCTAAACCCCATTATAAAAATAAATTACTTTTACAAACCCATGAAACAAAGACAGTGAAAGAGAGAGAAATTCTTACACAATGCGTTCAGGGGCTGTGATGCAACCTGGATTGACCATATCTAGACCCACAGCTGGATGAGACATAAGGGTGGACACTCTTGGGGCTGAGAGGTTTGGTGAGGTTGGGTGAGCAAACGCAGACCCTTTAAAGTAATACTGCGTGGTACCCATCGCATGGGTCCCAAATCTCCAGGTTCAAGGGCATCTTCCTACATCGAAAACATGCATGAGCAAACAAAAAGATGGTACACCATGTGATGGGGAAAGGTTTCTAAAACGCACCTCATTTCTCTTCTCCTTGTGCCCGGGTTCGCCATTCCAGCCGCTTTACTAATAATCTCCCTACTTGGAGCATCAGCACCTTTAACCTCCTGTTCCGTACAGGTTGCAATTTGTCCTGAGGATGAACGGGTAGACGGGGAACTAGTGAGAGACTAGCTCTTGGTGTTGGGACAGGCACAGGTCACTCTATTTTCCCATCAGGAAGAAGAATTAACCACGTGCTCATCCTCCCCCCTGGAACCAGAACAGGGCCTGAAGCCATCCTGCGCTTTTGCGGCCAGCTCCCAAAAAAGCGAGTTGTAAAATGGAGCTTCAGGGCACTGCAATTCACAAACCTGCAGAGTTATAAATGATAACTCTCGTCCACAAATATATTGAGGGAAGGCAAAGAAGAGGATTTGAAATCAAGGCAGAATTGCAGGAAACAGATTTCAGGAGGTAGATTCGAATCGCCTTTAAAGCACATGAAAAGCGGCAAAACGTTGACAATGATGCCCTTGGCCAAAAAGGGCGTATGCGTTTTTTCCTGAATATATTCAGGAAAAAACGCATACGCCCTTTTTGGCCAACCAAGCAACCTGGAAAGGCAAATCAGCGCTACAAAGAAGACTCGCTACCCATCGGTCAAAAGGGCCATGCTGAAAAAAGTCTCAAAACCAGAAATGCAGGACAGGCCATGGAGAAATGGGAGCCTTGCTACACTGATGGGCGGGATGTAAATTGCCAACAGCCACTCTGGAGAAGTGTACGGTGTGTCCTGAAACATCTAAAAAACACAGCTTAGAGAGCATAGGGCACTTCCACTCATGGGGGTATAAATTGGGAAAATGAAAAATCAGCAAGACACAAGCACCCCAAAGTTTAGGGCTGCTCTGTTGACAAGGACCTCCACTTCATTCCACCTTCAATATCCCAGGAAAGAGAAAAATGGATAAAGAAGTTGTGGTCCTTATGTACAATGGAATATCACTCAGCCATGAAATCAATGTCATAAGGCTAGTAGCAGCATGATGAGTGGATTTAGGTACGACGATTCTAAGTGAAATAAGTCACACAGAAAAGGACACTGCTCATAAGGTATCACTTATAGAGGGAATGTAAAAACCGTTACACTTGAACTGAATTACAAAACAGAACAGAGTCACACATGCAGAAAACACACTATGGCTGCTTAACGGGAAAGGTGAGGTGGGGTGATACATAAAATAAGGGTTTCAAATTAGCTCAGATACCGTTCCATAAACCCAATATGTAATAGACAAGACCTACTCCTTGCTCAGAGAACTGGACTCAACACGCCCTATTCACCGCACAAGAATATATCTGACTAGTAATAATCTTAAAACCTATGTATTGATATCTCTCTCTTAGTGTGTCAAGTGGGTGTAAAGTGGCATAAACATAGCAGTGAAAAGCAGCTAAACCCCATTATAAAAATAAATTACTTTTACAAACCCATGAAACAAAGACAGTGAAAGAGAGAGAAATTCTTACACAATGCGTTCAGGGGCTGTGATGCAACCTGGATTGACCATATCTAGACCCATAGCTGGATGAGACATAAGGGTGGACACTCTTGGGGCTGAGAGGTTTGGTGAGGTTGGGTGAGCAAACGCAGACCCTTTAAAGTAATACTGCGTGGTACCCATCGCATGGGTCCCAAATCTCCAGGTTCTAGGGCATCTTCCTACATCGAAAACATGCATGAGCAAACAAAAAGATGGTACACCATGTGTTGGGGAAAGGTTTCTAAAACGCACCTCATTTCTCTTCTCCTTGTGCCCGGGTTCGCCATTCCAGCCGCTTTACTAATAATCTCCCTACTTGGAGCATCAGCACCTTTAACCTCCTGTTCCGTACAGGTTGCAATTTGTCCTGAGGATGAACGGGTAGACGGGGAACTAGTGAGAGACTAGCTCTTGGTGTTGGGGCAGGCACAGGTCACTCTATTTTCCCATCAGGAAGAAGAATTAACCACGTGCTCATCCTCCCCCCTGGAACCAGAACAGGGCCTGAAGCCATCCTGCGCTTTTGCGGCCAGCTCCCAAAAAAGCGAGTTGTAAAATGGAGCTTCAGGGCACTGCAATTCACAAACCTGGAGAGTTATAAATGATAACTCTCGTCCACAAATATATTGAGGGAAGGCAAAGAAGAGGATTTGAAATCAAGGCAGAATTGCAGGAAACAGATTTCAGGAGGTAGATTCGAATCGCCTTTAAAGCACATGAAAAGCGGCAAAACGTTGACAATGATGCCCTTGGCCAAAAAGGGCGTATGCGTTTTTTCCTGAATATATTCAGGAAAAAACGCATACGCCCTTTTTGGCCAACCAAGCAACCTGGAAAGGCAAATCAGCGCTACAAAGAAGACTCGCTACCCATCGGTCAAAAGGGCCATGCTGAAAAAAGTCTCAAAACCAGAAATGCAGGACAGGCCATGGAGAAATGGGAGCCTTGCTACACTGATGGGCGGGATGTAAATTGCCAACAGCCACTCTGGAGAAGTGTACGGTGTGTCCTGAAACATCTAAAAAACACAGCTTAGAGAGCATAGGGCACTTCCACTCATGGGGGTATAAATTGGGAAAATGAAAAATCAGCAAGACACAAGCACCCCAAAGTTGAGGGCTGCTCTGTTGACAAGGACCTCCACTTCATTCCACCTTCAATATCCCAGGAAAGAGAAAAATGGATAAAGAAGTTGTGGTCCTTATGTACAATGCAATATCACTCAGCCATGAAATCAATGTCATAAGGCTAGTAGCAGCATGATGAGTGGATTTAGGTACGACGATTCTAAGTGAAATAAGTCACACAGAAAAGGACACTTCTCATAAGGTATCACTTATAGAGTGAATGTAAAAACCGTTACACTTGAACTGAATTACAAAACAGAAGAGAGTCACACATGCAGAAAACACACTATGGCTGCTTCACGGGAAAGGTGAGGTGGGGTGATACATAAAACAAGGGTTTCAAATTAGCTCAGATACCGTTCCATAAACCCAATATGTAATAGACAAGACCTACTCCTTGCTCAGAGAACTGGACTCAACACGCCCTATTCACCGCACAAGAATATATCTGACTAGTAATAATCTTAAAACCTATGTATTGATATCTCTCTCTTAGTGTGTCAAGTGGGTGTAAAGTGGCATAAACATAGCAGTGAAAAGCAGCTAAACCCCATTATAAAAATAAATTACTTTTACAAACCCATGAAACAAAGACAGTGAAAGAGAGAGAAATTCTTACACAATGCGTTCAGGGGCTGTGATGCAACCTGGATTGACCATATCTAGACCCATAGCTGGATGAGACATAAGGGTGGACACTCTTGGGGCTGAGAGGTTTGGTGAGGTTGGGTGAGCAAACGCAGACCCTTTAAAGTAATACTGCGTGGTACCCATCGCATGGGTCCCAAATCTCCAGGTTCTAGGGCATCTTCCTACATCGAAAACATGCATGAGCAAACAAAAAGATGGTACACCATGTGTTGGGGAAAGGTTTCTAAAACGCACCTCATTTCTCTTCTCCTTGTGCCCGGGTTCGCCATTCCAGCCGCTTTACTAATAATCTCCCTACTTGGAGCATCAGCACCTTTAACCTCCTGTTCCGTACAGGTTGCAATTTGTCCTGAGGATGAACGGGTAGACGGGGAACTAGTGAGAGACTAGCTCTTGGTGTTGGGGCAGGCACAGGTCACTCTATTTTCCCATCAGGAAGAAGAATTAACCACGTGCTCATCCTCCCCCCTGGAACCAGAACAGGGCCTGAAGCCATCCTGCGCTTTTGCGGCCAGCTCCCAAAAAAGCGAGTTGTAAAATGGAGCTTCAGGGCACTGCAATTCACAAACCTGGAGAGTTATAAATGATAACTCTCGTCCACAAATATATTGAGGGAAGGCAAAGAAGAGGATTTGAAATCAAGGCAGAATTGCAGGAAACAGATTTCAGGAGGTAGATTCGAATCGCCTTTAAAGCACATGAAAAGCGGCAAAACGTTGACAATGATGCCCTTGGCCAAAAAGGGCGTATGCGTTTTTTCCTGAATATATTCAGGAAAAAACGCATACGCCCTTTTTGGCCAACCAAGCAACCTGGAAAGGCAAATCAGCGCTACAAAGAAGACTCGCTACCCATCGGTCAAAAGGGCCATGCTGAAAAAAGTCTCAAAACCAGAAATGCAGGACAGGCCATGGAGAAATGGGAGCCTTGCTACACTGATGGGCGGGATGTAAATTGCCAACAGCCACTCTGGAGAAGTGTACGGTGTGTCCTGAAACATCTAAAAAACACAGCTTAGAGAGCATAGGGCACTTCCACTCATGGGGGTATAAATTGGGAAAATGAAAAATCAGCAAGACACAAGCACCCCAAAGTTTAGGGCTGCTCTGTTGACAAGGACCTCCACTTCATTCCACCTTCAATATCCCAGGAAAGAGAAAAATGGATAAAGAAGTTGTGGTCCTTATGTACAATGGAATATCACTCAGCCATGAAATCAATGTCATAAGGCTAGTAGCAGCATGATGAGTGGATTTAGGTACGACGATTCTAAGTGAAATAAGTCACACAGAAAAGGACACTTCTCATAAGGTATCACTTATAGAGGGAATGTAAAAACCGTTACACTTGAACTGAATTACAAAACAGAACAGAGTCACACATGCAGAAAACACACTATGGCTGCTTAACGGGAAAGGTGAGGTGGGGTGATACATAAAACAAGGGTTTCAAATTAGCTCAGATACCGTTCCATAAACCCAATATGTAATAGACAAGACCTACTCCTTGCTCAGAGAACTGGACTCAACACGCCCTATTCACCGCACAAGAATATATCTGACTAGTAATAATCTTAAAACCTATGTATTGATATCTCTCTGTTAGTGTGTCAAGTGGGTGTAAAGTGGCATAAACATAGCAGTGAAAAGCAGCTAAACCCCATTATAAAAATAAATTACTTCGAAAAACCCATGAAACAAAGACAGTGAAAGAGAGAGAAATTCTTACACAATGCGTTCAGGGGCTGTGATGCAACCTGGATTGACCATATCTAGACCCACAGCTGGATGAGACATAAGGGTGGACACTCTTGGGGCTGAGAGGTTTGGTGAGGTTGGGTGAGCAAACGCAGACCCTTTAAAGTAATACTGCGTGGTACCCATCGCATGGGTCCCAAATCTCCAGGTTCAAGGGCATCTTCCTACATGGAAAACATGCATGAGCAAACAAAAAGATGGTACACCATGTGATGGGGAAAGGTTTCTAAAACGCACCTCATTTCTCTTCTCCTTGTGCCCGGGTTCGCCATTGCAGCCGATTTACTAATAATCTCCCTACTTGGAGCATCAGCACCTTTAACCTCCTGTTCTGTACAGGTTGCAATTTATCCTGAGGATGAACGGGTAGACGGAGAACCAGTGAGAGACTAGCTCTTGGTGTTGGGACAGGCACAGGTCACTCTATTTTCCCATCAGGAAGAAGAATTAACCACAGGCTCATCCTCCCCCCCTGGAACCAGAACAGGGCCTGAAGCCATCCTGCGCTTTTGCGGCCAGCTCCCAAAAAAGCGAGTTGTAAAATGGAGCTTCAGGGCACTGCAATTCACAAACCTGCAGAGTTATAAATGATAACTCTCGTCCACAAATATATTGAGGGAAGGCAAAGAAGAGGATTTGAAATCAAGGCAGAATTGCAGGAAACAGATTTCAGGAGGTAGATTCGAATCGCCTTTAAAGCACATGAAAAGCGGCAAAACGTTGACAATGATGCCCTTGGCCAAAAAGGGCGTATGCGTTTTTTCCTGAATATATTCAGGAAAAAACGCATACTCCCTTTTTGGCCAACCAAGCAACCTGGAAAGGCAAATCAGCGCTACAAAGAAGACTCGCTACCCATCGGTCAAAAGGGCCATGCTGAAAAAAGTCTCAAAACCAGAAATGCAGGACAGGCCATGGAGAAATGGGAGCCTTGCTACACTGATGGGCGGGATGTAAATTGCCAACAGCCACTCTGGAGAAGTGTACGGTGTGTCCTGAAACATCTAAAAAACACAGCTTAGAGAGCATAGGGCACTTCCACTCATGGGGGTATAAATTGGGAAAATGAAAAATCAGCAAGACACAAGCACCCCAAAGTTTAGGGCTGCTCTGTTGACAAGGACCTCCACTTCATTCCACCTTCAATATCCCAGGAAAGAGAAAAATGGATAAAGAAGTTGTGGTCCTTATGTACAATGGAATATCACTCAGCCATGAAATCAATGTCATAAGGCTAGTAGCAGCATGATGAGTGGATTTAGGTACGACGATTCTAAGTGAAATAAGTCACACAGAAAAGGACACTGCTCATAAGGTATCACTTATAGAGGGAATGTAAAAACCGTTACACTTGAACTGAATTACAAAACAGAACAGAGTCACACATGCAGAAAACACACTATGGCTGCTTAACGGGAAAGGTGAGGTGGGGTGATACATAAAATAAGGGTTTCAAATTAGCTCAGATACCGTTCCATAAACCCAATATGTAATAGACAAGACCTACTCCTTGCTCAGAGAACTGGACTCAACACGCCCTATTCACCGCACAAGAATATATCTGACTAGTAATAATCTTAAAACCTATGTATTGATATCTCTCTCTTAGTGTGTCAAGTGGGTGTAAAGTGGCATAAACATAGCAGTGAAAAGCAGCTAAACCCCATTATAAAAATAAATTACTTTTACAAACCCATGAAACAAAGACAGTGAAAGAGAGAGAAATTCTTACACAATGCGTTCAGGGGCTGTGATGCAACCTGGATTGACCATATCTAGACCCATAGCTGGATGAGACATAAGGGTGGACACTCTTGGGGCTGAGAGGTTTGGTGAGGTTGGGTGAGCAAACGCAGACCCTTTAAAGTAATACTGCGTGGTACCCATCGCATGGGTCCCAAATCTCCAGGTTCTAGGGCATCTTCCTACATCGAAAACATGCATGAGCAAACAAAAAGATGGTACACCATGTGTTGGGGAAAGGTTTCTAAAACGCACCTCATTTCTCTTCTCCTTGTGCCCGGGTTCGCCATTCCAGCCGCTTTACTAATAATCTCCCTACTTGGAGCATCAGCACCTTTAACCTCCTGTTCCGTACAGGTTGCAATTTGTCCTGAGGATGAACGGGTAGACGGGGAACTAGTGAGAGACTAGCTCTTGGTGTTGGGGCAGGCACAGGTCACTCTATTTTCCCATCAGGAAGAAGAATTAACCACGTGCTCATCCTCCCCCCTGGAACCAGAACAGGGCCTGAAGCCATCCTGCGCTTTTGCGGCCAGCTCCCAAAAAAGCGAGTTGTAAAATGGAGCTTCAGGGCACTGCAATTCACAAACCTGGAGAGTTATA
This sequence comes from Balaenoptera ricei, assembly GCF_028023285.1. NCBI lineage: Eukaryota > Metazoa > Chordata > Mammalia > Artiodactyla > Balaenopteridae > Balaenoptera > Balaenoptera ricei. Next base: position 552,093 of record NW_026777436.1, on the reverse strand, counting down.
AATGATAACTCTCGTCCACAAATATATTGAGGGAAGGCAAAGAAGAGGATTTGAAATCAAGGCAGAATTGCAGGAAACAGATTTCAGGAGGTAGATTCGAATCGCCTTTAAAGCACATGAAAAGCGGCAAAACGTTGACAATGATGCCCTTGGCCAAAAAGGGCGTATGCGTTTTTTCCTGAATATATTCAGGAAAAAACGCATACGCCCTTTTTGGCCAACCAAGCAACCTGGAAAGGCAAATCAGCGCTACAAAGAAGACTCGCTACCCATCGGTCAAAAGGGCCATGCTGAAAAAAGTCTCAAAACCAGAAATGCAGGACAGGCCATGGAGAAATGGGAGCCTTGCTACACTGATGGGCGGGATGTAAATTGCCAACAGCCACTCTGGAGAAGTGTACGGTGTGTCCTGAAACATCTAAAAAACACAGCTTAGAGAGCATAGGGCACTTCCACTCATGGGGGTATAAATTGGGAAAATGAAAAATCAGCAAGACACAAGCACCCCAAAGTTTAGGGCTGCTCTGTTGACAAGGACCTCCACTTCATTCCACCTTCAATATCCCAGGAAAGAGAAAAATGGATAAAGAAGTTGTGGTCCTTATGTACAATGGAATATCACTCAGCCATGAAATCAATGTCATAAGGCTAGTAGCAGCATGATGAGTGGATTTAGGTACGACGATTCTAAGTGAAATAAGTCACACAGAAAAGGACACTTCTCATAAGGTATCACTTATAGAGGGAATGTAAAAACCGTTACACTTGAACTGAATTACAAAACAGAACAGAGTCACACATGCAGAAAACACACTATGGCTGCTTAACGGGAAAGGTGAGGTGGGGTGATACATAAAACAAGGGTTTCAAATTAGCTCAGATACCGTTCCATAAACCCAATATGTAATAGACAAGACCTACTCCTTGCTCAGAGAACTGGACTCAACACGCCCTATTCACCGCACAAGAATATATCTGACTAGTAATAATCTTAAAACCTATGTATTGATATCTCTCTCTTAGTGTGTCAAGTGGGTGTAAAGTGGCATAAACATAGCAGTGAAAAGCAGCTAAACCCCATTATAAAAATAAATTACTTCGAAAAACCCATGAAACAAAGACAGTGAAAGAGAGAGAAATTCTTACACAATGCGTTCAGGGGCTGTGATGCAACCTGGATTGACCATATCTAGACCCACAGCTGGATGAGACATAAGGGTGGACACTCTTGGGGCTGAGAGGTTTGGTGAGGTTGGGTGAGCAAACGCAGACCCTTTAAAGTAATACTGCGTGGTACCCATCGCATGGGTCCCAAATCTCCAGGTTCAAGGGCATCTTCCTACATGGAAAACATGCATGAGCAAACAAAAAGATGGTACACCATGTGATGGGGAAAGGTTTCTAAAACGCACCTCATTTCTCTTCTCCTTGTGCCCGGGTTCGCCATTGCAGCCGATTTACTAATAATCTCCCTACTTGGAGCATCAGCACCTTTAACCTCCTGTTCTGTACAGGTTGCAATTTATCCTGAGGATGAACGGGTAGACGGAGAACCAGTGAGAGACTAGCTCTTGGTGTTGGGACAGGCACAGGTCACTCTATTTTCCCATCAGGAAGAAGAATTAACCACAGGCTCATCCTCCCCCCCTGGAACCAGAACAGGGCCTGAAGCCATCCTGCGCTTTTGCGGCCAGCTCCCAAAAAAGCGAGTTGTAAAATGGAGCTTCAGGGCACTGCAATTCACAAACCTGCAGAGTTATAAATGATAACTCTCGTCCACAAATATATTGAGGGAAGGCAAAGAAGAGGATTTGAAATCAAGGCAGAATTGCAGGAAACAGATTTCAGGAGGTAGATTCGAATCGCCTTTAAAGCACATGAAAAGCGGCAAAACGTTGACAATGATGCCCTTGGCCAAAAAGGGCGTATGCGTTTTTTCCTGAATATATTCAGGAAAAAACGCATACGCCCTTTTTGGCCAACCAAGCAACCTGGAAAGGCAAATCAGCGCTACAAAGAAGACTCGCTACCCATCGGTCAAAAGGGCCATGCTGAAAAAAGTCTCAAAACCAGAAATGCAGGACAGGCCATGGAGAAATGGGAGCCTTGCTACACTGATGGGCGGGATGTAAATTGCCAACAGCCACTCTGGAGAAGTGTACGGTGTGTCCTGAAACATCTAAAAAACACAGCTTAGAGAGCATAGGGCACTTCCACTCATGGGGGTATAAATTGGGAAAATGAAAAATCAGCAAGACACAAGCACCCCAAAGTTTAGGGCTGCTCTGTTGACAAGGACCTCCACTTCATTCCACCTTCAATATCCCAGGAAAGAGAAAAATGGATAAAGAAGTTGTGGTCCTTATGTACAATGGAATATCACTCAGCCATGAAATCAATGTCATAAGGCTAGTAGCAGCATGATGAGTGGATTTAGGTACGACGATTCTAAGTGAAATAAGTCACACAGAAAAGGACACTGCTCATAAGGTATCACTTATAGAGGGAATGTAAAAACCGTTACACTTGAACTGAATTACAAAACAGAACAGAGTCACACATGCAGAAAACACACTATGGCTGCTTAACGGGAAAGGTGAGGTGGGGTGATACATAAAATAAGGGTTTCAAATTAGCTCAGATACCGTTCCATAAACCCAATATGTAATAGACAAGACCTACTCCTTGCTCAGAGAACTGGACTCAACACGCCCTATTCACCGCACAAGAATATATCTGACTAGTAATAATCTTAAAACCTATGTATTGATATCTCTCTCTTAGTGTGTCAAGTGGGTGTAAAGTGGCATAAACATAGCAGTGAAAAGCAGCTAAACCCCATTATAAAAATAAATTACTTTTACAAACCCATGAAACAAAGACAGTGAAAGAGAGAGAAATTCTTACACAATGCGTTCAGGGGCTGTGATGCAACCTGGATTGACCATATCTAGACCCATAGCTGGATGAGACATAAGGGTGGACACTCTTGGGGCTGAGAGGTTTGGTGAGGTTGGGTGAGCAAACGCAGACCCTTTAAAGTAATACTGCGTGGTACCCATCGCATGGGTCCCAAATCTCCAGGTTCTAGGGCATCTTCCTACATCGAAAACATGCATGAGCAAACAAAAAGATGGTACACCATGTGTTGGGGAAAGGTTTCTAAAACGCACCTCATTTCTCTTCTCCTTGTGCCCGGGTTCGCCATTCCAGCCGCTTTACTAATAATCTCCCTACTTGGAGCATCAGCACCTTTAACCTCCTGTTCCGTACAGGTTGCAATTTGTCCTGAGGATGAACGGGTAGACGGGGAACTAGTGAGAGACTAGCTCTTGGTGTTGGGGCAGGCACAGGTCACTCTATTTTCCCATCAGGAAGAAGAATTAACCACGTGCTCATCCTCCCCCCTGGAACCAGAACAGGGCCTGAAGCCATCCTGCGCTTTTGCGGCCAGCTCCCAAAAAAGCGAGTTGTAAAATGGAGCTTCAGGGCACTGCAATTCACAAACCTGGAGAGTTATAAATGATAACTCTCGTCCACAAATATATTGAGGGAAGGCAAAGAAGAGGATTTGAAATCAAGGCAGAATTGCAGGAAACAGATTTCAGGAGGTAGATTCGAATCGCCTTTAAAGCACATGAAAAGCGGCAAAACGTTGACAATGATGCCCTTGGCCAAAAAGGGCGTATGCGTTTTTTCCTGAATATATTCAGGAAAAAACGCATACGCCCTTTTTGGCCAACCAAGCAACCTGGAAAGGCAAATCAGCGCTACAAAGAAGACTCGCTACCCATCGGTCAAAAGGGCCATGCTGAAAAAAGTCTCAAAACCAGAAATGCAGGACAGGCCATGGAGAAATGGGAGCCTTGCTACACTGATGGGCGGGATGTAAATTGCCAACAGCCACTCTGGAGAAGTGTACGGTGTGTCCTGAAACATCTAAAAAACACAGCTTAGAGAGCATAGGGCACTTCCACTCATGGGGGTATAAATTGGGAAAATGAAAAATCAGCAAGACACAAGCACCCCAAAGTTTAGGGCTGCTCTGTTGACAAGGACCTCCACTTCATTCCACCTTCAATATCCCAGGAAAGAGAAAAATGGATAAAGAAGTTGTGGTCCTTATGTACAATGGAATATCACTCAGCCATGAAATCAATGTCATAAGGCTAGTAGCAGCATGATGAGTGGATTTAGGTACGACGATTCTAAGTGAAATAAGTCACACAGAAAAGGACACTTCTCATAAGGTATCACTTATAGAGGGAATGTAAAAACCGTTACACTTGAACTGAATTACAAAACAGAACAGAGTCACACATGCAGAAAACACACTATGGCTGCTTAACGGGAAAGGTGAGGTGGGGTGATACATAAAACAAGGGTTTCAAATTAGCTCAGATACCGTTCCATAAACCCAATATGTAATAGACAAGACCTACTCCTTGCTCAGAGAACTGGACTCAACACGCCCTATTCACCGCACAAGAATATATCTGACTAGTAATAATCTTAAAACCTATGTATTGATATCTCTCTCTTAGTGTGTCAAGTGGGTGTAAAGTGGCATAAACATAGCAGTGAAAAGCAGCTAAACCCCATTATAAAAATAAATTACTTCGAAAAACCCATGAAACAAAGACAGTGAAAGAGAGAGAAATTCTTACACAATGCGTTCAGGGGCTGTGATGCAACCTGGATTGACCATATCTAGACCCACAGCTGGATGAGACATAAGGGTGGACACTCTTGGGGCTGAGAGGTTTGGTGAGGTTGGGTGAGCAAACGCAGACCCTTTAAAGTAATACTGCGTGGTACCCATCGCATGGGTCCCAAATCTCCAGGTTCAAGGGCATCTTCCTACATGGAAAACATGCATGAGCAAACAAAAAGATGGTACACCATGTGATGGGGAAAGGTTTCTAAAACGCACCTCATTTCTCTTCTCCTTGTGCCCGGGTTCGCCATTGCAGCCGATTTACTAATAATCTCCCTACTTGGAGCATCAGCACCTTTAACCTCCTGTTCTGTACAGGTTGCAATTTATCCTGAGGATGAACGGGTAGACGGAGAACCAGTGAGAGACTAGCTCTTGGTGTTGGGACAGGCACAGGTCACTCTATTTTCCCATCAGGAAGAAGAATTAACCACAGGCTCAGCCTGCCCCCCGGAACCAGAACAGGGCCTGAAGCCATCCTGCGCTTTTGCGGCCAGCTCTCTAAAAAGCGAGATGTAAAATGGAGCTTCAGGGCACTGCAATTCACAAACCTGCAGAGTTATAAATGATAACTCTCGTCCACAAATATATTGAGGGAAGGCAAAGAAGAGGATTTGAAATCAAGGCAGAATTGCAGGAAACAGATTTCAGGAGGTAGATTCGAATCGCCTTTAAAGCACATGAAAAGCGGCAAAACGTTGACAATGATGCCCTTGGCCAAAAAGGGCGTATGCGTTTTTTCCTGAATATATTCAGGAAAAAACGCATACGCCCTTTTTGGCCAACCAAGCAACCTGGAAAGGCAAATCAGCGCTACAAAGAAGACTCGCTACCCATCGGTCAAAAGGGCCATGCTGAAAAAAGTCTCAAAACCAGAAATGCAGGACAGGGCATGGAGAAATGGGAGCCTTGCTACACTGATGGGCGGGATGTAAATTGCCAACAGCCACTCTGGAGAAGTGTACGGTGTGTCCTGAAACATCTAAAAAACACAGCTTAGAGAGCATAGGGCACTTCCACTCATGGGGGTATAAATTGGGAAAATGAAAAATCAGCAAGACACAAGCACCCCAAAGTTTAGGGCTGCTCTGTTGACAAGGACCTCCACTTCATTCCACCTTCAATATCCCAGGAAAGAGAAAAATGGATAAAGAAGTTGTGCTCCTTATGTACAATGGAATATCACTCAGCCATGAAATCAATGTCATAAGGCTAGTAGCAGCATGATGAGTGGATTTAGGTACGACGATTCTAAGCGAAATAAGTCACACAGAAAAGGACACTTCTCATAAGGTATCACTTATAGAGGGAATGTAAAAACCGTTACACTTGAACTGAATTACAAAACAGAACAGAGTCACACATGCAGAAAACAAACTATGGCTGCTTAACGGGAAAGGTGAGGTGGGGTGATACATAAAACAAGGGTTTCAAATTAGCTCAGATACCGTTCCATAAACCCAATATGTAATAGACAAGACGTACTCCTTGCTCAGAGAACGGGACTCAACACACCCTATTCACCGCACAAGAATATATCTGACTAGTAATAATCTTAAAACCTATGTATTGATATCTCTCTGTTAGTGTGTCAATGGGTATAAAGCAGCATAAACACAGCAGTGAAAAGCAGCTAAACCCCATTATAAAAATAAATTACTTTTACAAACCCATGAAACAAAGACAGTGGAAGAGAGAGAAATTCTTACACAATGCGTTCAGGGGCTGTGATGCAACCTGGATTGACCATATCTAGACCCACACCTGGATGAGACATAAGGGTGGACACTCTTGGGGCTGAGAGGTTTGGTGAGGTTGGGTGAGCAAACGCAGACCCTTTAAAGTAATACTGCGTGGTACCCATTGCATGGGTCCCAAATCTACAGGTTCAAGGGCATATTCCTACATCGAAAACATGCATGAGAAAACAAAAAGATGGTACACCATGTGATGGGGAAAGGTTTCTAAAACGCACCTCATTTCTCTTCTCCTTGTGCCCGGCTTCACCATTCCAGACGCTTTACTAATAATCTCCCTACTTGGAGCATCAGCACCTTTAACCTCCTGTTCCGTACAGGTTGCAATTTGTCCTGAGGATGAACGGGTAGACGGGGAACCAGTGAGAGACTAGCTCTTGGTGTTGGGACATGCACAGGTCAGTCTATTTTCCCATCAGGAAGAAGAATTAACCACAGGCTCATCCTCCCCCCCGGAACCAGAACAGGGCCTGAAGCCATCCTGCGCTTTTGCGGCCAGCTCCCAAAAAAGCGAGTTGTAAAATGGAGCTTCAGGGCACTGCAATTCACAAACCTGCAGAGTTATAAATGATAACTCTCGTCCACAAATATATTGAGGGAAGGCAAAGAAGAGGATTTGAAATCAAGGCAGAATTGCAGGAAACAGATTTCAGGAGGTAGATACGAATCGCCTTTAAAGCACATGAAAAGCGGCAAAACGTTGACAATGATGCCCTTGGCCAAAAAGGGCGTATGCGTTTTTTCCTGAATATATTCAGGAAAAAACGCATACGCCCTTTTTGGCCAACCAAGCAACCTGGAAAGGCAAATCAGCGCTACAAAGAAGACTCGCTACCCATCGGTCAAAAGGGCCATGCTGAAAAATGTCTCAAAACCAGAAATGCAGGACAGGCCATGGAGAAATGGGAGCCTTGCTACACTGATGGGCGGGATGTAAATTGCCAACAGCCACTCTGGAGAAGTGTACGGTGTGTCCGGAAACATCCAAAAAACACAGCTTAGAGAGCATAGGGCACTTCCACTCATGGGGGTATAAATTGGGAAAATGAAAAATCAGCAAGACACAAGCACCCCAAAGTTTAGGGCTGCTCTGTTGACCAGGACCTCCACTTCATTCCACCTTCAATATCCCAGGAAAGAGAAAAATGGATAAAGAAGTTGTGGTCCTTATGTACAATGGAATATCACTCAGCCATGAAATCAATGTCATAAGGCTAGTAGCAGCATGATGAGTGGATTTAGGTACGATGATTCTAAGTGAAATAAGTCACACAGAAAAGGACACTTCTCATAAGGTATCACTTATAGAGGGAATGTAAAAACAGTTACACTTGAACTGAATTACAAAACAGAACAGAGTCACACATGCAGAAAACACACTATGGCTGCTTAACGGGAAAGGTGAGGTGGGATGATAAATAAAACAAGGGTTTCAAATTAGATCAGATACCATTCCATAAACCCAATATGTAATAGACAAGACCTACTCCTTGCTCAGGGAACTGGACTCAACACACCCTATTCACCGCACAAGAATATATCTGACTAGTAATAATCTTAAAACCTATGTATTGATATCTCTCTGTTAGTGTGTCAAGTGGGTGTAAAGCGGCATAAACACAGCAGTGAAAAGCAGCTAAACCCCATTATAAAAATAAATTACTTTTACAAACCCATGAAACAAAGACAGTGAAAGAGAGAGAAATTCTTACACAATGCGTTCAGGGGCTGTGATGCAACCTGGATTGACCATATCTAGACCCACAGCTGGATGAGACATAAGGGTGGACACTCTTGGGGCTGAGAGGTTTGGTGAGGTTGGGTGAGCAAACGCAGACCCTTTAAAGTAATACTGCGTGGTACCCATCGCATGGGTCCCAAATCTCCAGGTTCAAGGGCATCTTCCTACATCGAAAACATGCATGAGCAAACAAAAAGATGGTACACCATGTGATGGGGAAAGGTTTCTAAAACGCACCTCATTTCTCTTCTCCTTGTGCCCGGGTTCGCCATTCCAGCCGCTTTACTAATAATCTCCCTACTTGGAGCATCAGCACCTTTAACCTCCTGTTCCGTACAGGTTGCAATTTGTCCTGAGGATGAACGGGTAGACGGGGAACTAGTGAGAGACTAGCTCTTGGTGTTGGGACAGGCACAGGTCACTCTATTTTCCCATCAGGAAGAAGAATTAACTACGTGCTCATCCTCCCCCCTGGAACCAGAACAGGGCCTGAAGCCATCCTGCGCTTTTGCGGCCAGCTCCCAAAAAAGCGAGTTGTAAAATGGAGCTTCAGGGCACTGCAATTCACAAACCTGCAGAGTTATAAATGATAACTCTCGTCCACAAATATATTGAGGGAAGGCAAAGAAGAGGATTTGAAATCAAGGCAGAATTGCAGGAAACAGATTTCAGGAGGTAGATTCGAATCGCCTTTAAAGCACATGAAAAGCGGCAAAACGTTGACAATGATGCCCTTGGCCAAAAAGGGCGTATGCGTTTTTTCCTGAATATATTCAGGAAAAAACGCATACGCCCTTTTTGTCCAACCAAGCAACCTGGAAAGGCAAATCAGCGCTACAAAGAAGACTCGCTACCCATCGGTCAAAAGGGCCATGCTGAAAAAAGTCTCAAAACCAGAAATGCAGGACAGGCCATGGAGAAATGGGAGCCTTGCTACACTGATGGGCGGGATGTAAATTGCCAACAGCCACTCTGGAGAAGTGTACGGTGTGTCCTGAAACATCTAAAAAACACAGCTTAGAGAGCATAGGGCACTTCCACTCATGGGGGTATAAATTGGGAAAATGAAAAATCAGCAAGACACAAGCACCCCAAAGTTTAGGGCTGCTCTGTTGACAAGGACCTCCACTTCATTCCACCTTCAATATCCCAGGAAAGAGAAAAATGGATAAAGAAGTTGTGGTCCTTATGTACAATGGAATATCACTCAGCCATGAAATCAATGTCATAAGGCTAGTAGCAGCATGATGAGTGGATTTAGGTACGACGATTCTAAGTGAAATAAGTCACACAGAAAAGGACACTGCTCATAAGGTATCACTTATAGAGGGAATGTAAAAACCGTTACACTTGAACTGAATTACAAAACAGAACAGAGTCACACATGCAGAAAACACACTATGGCTGCTTAACGGGAAAGGTGAGGTGGGGTGATACATAAAATAAGGGTTTCAAATTAGCTCAGATACCGTTCCATAAACCCAATATGTAATAGACAAGACCTACTCCTTGCTCAGAGAACTGGACTCAACACGCCCTATTCACCGCACAAGAATATATCTGACTAGTAATAATCTTAAAACCTATGTATTGATATCTCTCTCTTAGTGTGTCAAGTGGGTGTAAAGTGGCATAAACATAGCAGTGAAAAGCAGCTAAACCCCATTATAAAAATAAATTACTTTTACAAACCCATGAAACAAAGACAGTGAAAGAGAGAGAAATTCTTACACAATGCGTTCAGGGGCTGTGATGCAACCTGGATTGACCATATCTAGACCCATAGCTGGATGAGACATAAGGGTGGACACTCTTGGGGCTGAGAGGTTTGGTGAGGTTGGGTGAGCAAACGCAGACCCTTTAAAGTAATACTGCGTGGTACCCATCGCATGGGTCCCAAATCTCCAGGTTCTAGGGCATCTTCCTACATCGAAAACATGCATGAGCAAACAAAAAGATGGTACACCATGTGTTGGGGAAAGGTTTCTAAAACGCACCTCATTTCTCTTCTCCTTGTGCCCGGGTTCGCCATTCCAGCCGCTTTACTAATAATCTCCCTACTTGGAGCATCAGCACCTTTAACCTCCTGTTCCGTACAGGTTGCAATTTGTCCTGAGGATGAACGGGTAGACGGGGAACTAGTGAGAGACTAGCTCTTGGTGTTGGGGCAGGCACAGGTCACTCTATTTTCCCATCAGGAAGAAGAATTAACCACGTGCTCATCCTCCCCCCTGGAACCAGAACAGGGCCTGAAGCCATCCTGCGCTTTTGCGGCCAGCTCCCAAAAAAGCGAGTTGTAAAATGGAGCTTCAGGTCACTGCAATTCACAAACCTGGAGAGTTATAAATGATAACTCTCGTCCACAAATATATTGAGGGAAGGCAAAGAAGAGGATTTGAAATCAAGGCAGAATTGCAGGAAACATATTTCAGGAGGTAGATTCGAATCGCCTTTAAAGCACATGAAAAGCGGCAAAACGTTGACAATGATGCCCTTGGCCAAAAAGGGCGTATGCGTTTTTTCCTGAATATATTCAGGAAAAAACGCATACGCCCTTTTTGTCCAACCAAGCAACCTGGAAAGGCAAATCAGCGCTACAAAGAAGACTCGCTACCCATCGGTCAAAAGGGCCATGCTGAAAAAAGTCTCAAAACCAGAAATGCAGGACAGGCCATGGAGAAATGGGAGCCTTGCTACACTGATGGGCGGGATGTAAATTGCCAACAGCCACTCTGGAGAAGTGTACGGTGTGTCCTGAAACATCTAAAAAACACAGCTTAGAGAGCATAGGGCACTTCCACTCATGGGGGTATAAATTGGGAAAATGAAAAATCAGCAAGACACAAGCACCCCAAAGTTGAGGGCTGCTCTGTTGACAAGGACCTCCACTTCATTCCACCTTCAATATCCCAGGAAAGAGAAAAATGGATAAAGAAGTTGTGGTCCTTATGTACAATGCAATATCACTCAGCCATGAAATCAATGTCATAAGGCTAGTAGCAGCATGATGAGTGGATTTAGGTACGACGATTCTAAGTGAAATAAGTCACACAGAAAAGGACACTTCTCATAAGGTATCACTTATAGAGTGAATGTAAAAACCGTTACACTTGAACTGAATTACAAAACAGAAGAGAGTCACACATGCAGAAAACACACTATGGCTGCTTCACGGGAAAGGTGAGGTGGGGTGATACATAAAACAAGGGTTTCAAATTAGCTCAGATACCATTCCATAAACCCTAATATGTAATAGACAAGACCTACTCCTTGCTCAGAGAACTGGACTCAACACACCCTATTCAGCGCACAAGAATATATCTGACTAGTAATAATCTTAAAACCTATGTATTGATATCTCTCTGTTAGTGTGTCAAGTGGGTGTAAAGCGGCATAAACACAGCAGTGAAAAGCAGCTAAACCCCATTATAAAAATAAATTACTTTTACAAACCCATGAAACAAAGACAGTGAAAGAGAGAGAAATTCTTACACAATGCGTTCAGGGGCTGTGATGCAACCTGGATTGACCATATCTAGACCCACAGCTGGATGAGACATAAGGGTGGACACTCTTGGGGCTGAGAGGTTTGGTGAGGTTGGGTGAGCAAACGCAGACCCTTTAAAGTAATACTGCGTGTTACCCATCGCATGGGTCCCAAATCTCCAGGTTCAAGGGCATCTTCCTACATCGAAAACATGCATGAGCAAACAAAAAGATGGTACACCATGTGATGGGGAAAGGTTTCTAAAACGCACCTCATTTCTCTTCTCCTTGTGCCCGGGTTCGCCATTCCAGCCGCTTTACTAATAATCTCCCTACTTGGAGCATCAGCACCTTTAACCTCCTGTTCCGTACAGGTTGCAATTTGTCCTGAGGATGAACGGGTAGACGGGGAACTAGTGAGAGACTAGCTCTTGGTGTTGGGACAGGCACAGGTCACTCTATTTTCCCATCAGGAAGAAGAATTAACCACGTGCTCATCCTCCCCCCTGGAACCAGAACAGGGCCTGAAGCCATCCTGCGCTTTTGCGGCCAGCTCCCAAAAAAGCGAGTTGTAAAATGGAGCTTCAGGGCACTGCAATTCACAAACCTGGAGAGTTATAAATGATAACTCTCGTCCACAAATATATTGAGGGAAGGCAAAGAAGAGGATTTGAAATCAAGGCAGAATTGCAGGAAACAGATTTCAGGAGGTAGATTCGAATCGCCTTTAAAGCACATGAAAAGCGGCAAAACGTTGACAATGATGCCCTTGGCCAAAAAGGGCGTATGCGTTTTTTCCTGAATATATTCAGGAAAAAACGCATACGCCCTTTTTGGCCAACCAAGCAACCTGGAAAGGCAAATCAGCGCTACAAAGAAGACTCGCTACCCATCGGTCAAAAGGGCCATGCTGAAAAAAGTCTCAAAACCAGAAATGCAGGACAGGCCATGGAGAAATGGGAGCCTTGCTACACTGATGGGCGGGATGTAAATTGCCAACAGCCACTCTGGAGAAGTGTACGGTGTGTCCTGAAACATCTAAAAAACACAGCTTAGAGAGCATAGGGCACTTCCACTCATGGGGGTATAAATTGGGAAAATGAAAAATCAGCAAGACACAAGCACCCCAAAGTTTAGGGCTGCTCTGTTGACAAGGACCTCCACTTCATTCCACCTTCAATATCCCAGGAAAGAGAAAAATGGATAAAGAAGTTGTGGTCCTTATGTACAATGGAATATCACTCAGCCATGAAATCAATGTCATAAGGCTAGTAGCAGCATGATGAGTGGATTTAGGTACGACGATTCTAAGTGAAATAAGTCACACAGAAAAGGACACTGCTCATAAGGTATCACTGATAGAGGGAATGTAAAAACCGTTACACTTGAACTGAATTACAAAACAGAACAGAGTCACACATGCAGAAAACACACTATGGCTGCTTAACGGGAAAGGTGAGGTGGGGTGATACATAAAATAAGGGTTTCAAATTAGCTCAGATACCGTTCCATAAACCCAATATGTAATAGACAAGACCTACTCCTTGCTCAGAGAACTGGACTCAACACGCCCTATTCACCGCACAAGAATATATCTGACTAGTAATAATCTTAAAACCTATGTATTGATATCTCTCTCTTAGTGTGTCAAGTGGGTGTAAAGTGGCATAAACATAGCAGTGAAAAGCAGCTAAACCCCATTATAAAAATAAATTACTTTTACAAACCCATGAAACAAAGACAGTGAAAGAGAGAGAAATTCTTACACAATGCGTTCAGGGGCTGTGATGCAACCTGGATTGACCATATCTAGACCCATAGCTGGATGAGACATAAGGGTGGACACTCTTGGGGCTGAGAGGTTTGGTGAGGTTGGGTGAGCAAACGCAGACCCTTTAAAGTAATACTGCGTGGTACCCATCGCATGGGTCCCAAATCTCCAGGTTCTAGGGCATCTTCCTACATCGAAAACATGCATGAGCAAACAAAAAGATGGTACACCATGTGTTGGGGAAAGGTTTCTAAAACGCACCTCATTTCTCTTCTCCTTGTGCCCGGGTTCGCCATTCCAGCCGCTTTACTAATAATCTCCCTACTTGGAGCATCAGCACCTTTAACCTCCTGTTCCGTACAGGTTGCAATTTGTCCTGAGGATGAACGGGTAGACGGGGAACTAGTGAGAGACTAGCTCTTGGTGTTGGGGCAGGCACAGGTCACTCTATTTTCCCATCAGGAAGAAGAATTAACCACGTGCTCATCCTCCCCCCTGGAACCAGAACAGGGCCTGAAGCCATCCTGCGCTTTTGCGGCCAGCTCCCAAAAAAGCGAGTTGTAAAATGGAGCTTCAGGGCACTGCAATTCACAAACCTGGAGAGTTATAAATGATAACTCTCGTCCACAAATATATTGAGGGAAGGCAAAGAAGAGGATTTGAAATCAAGGCAGAATTGCAGGAAACAGATTTCAGGAGGTAGATTCGAATCGCCTTTAAAGCACATGAAAAGCGGCAAAACGTTGACAATGATGCCCTTGGCCAAAAAGGGCGTATGCGTTTTTTCCTGAATATATTCAGGAAAAAACGCATACGCCCTTTTTGGCCAACCAAGCAACCTGGAAAGGCAAATCAGCGCTACAAAGAAGACTCGCTACCCATCGGTCAAAAGGGCCATGCTGAAAAAAGTCTCAAAACCAGAAATGCAGGACAGGCCATGGAGAAATGGGAGCCTTGCTACACTGATGGGCGGGATGTAAATTGCCAACAGCCACTCTGGAGAAGTGTACGGTGTGTCCTGAAACATCTAAAAAACACAGCTTAGAGAGCATAGGGCACTTCCACTCATGGGGGTATAAATTGGGAAAATGAAAAATCAGCAAGACACAAGCACCCCAAAGTTTAGGGCTGCTCTGTTGACAAGGACCTCCACTTCATTCCACCTTCAATATCCCAGGAAAGAGAAAAATGGATAAAGAAGTTGTGCTCCTTATGTACAATGGAATATCACTCAGCCATGAAATCAATGTCATAAGGCTAGTAGCAGCATGATGAGTGGATTTAGGTACGACGATTCTAAGTGAAATAAGTCACACAGAAAAGGACACTTCTCATAAGGTATCACTTATAGAGGGAATGTAAAAACCGTTACACTTGAACTGAATTACAAAACAGAACAGAGTCACACATGCAGAAAACACACTATGGCTGCTTAACGGGAAAGGTGAGGTGGGGTGATACATAAAACAAGGGTTTCAAATTAGCTCAGATACCGTTCCATAAACCCAATATGTAATAGACAAGACCTACTCCTTGCTCAGAGAACTGGACTCAACACGCCCTATTCACCGCACAAGAATATATCTGACTAGTAATAATCTTAAAACCTATGTATTGATATCTCTCTCTTAGTGTGTCAAGTGGGTGTAAAGTGGCATAAACATAGCAGTGAAAAGCAGCTAAACCCCATTATAAAAATAAATTACTTCGAAAAACCCATGAAACAAAGACAGTGAAAGAGAGAGAAATTCTTACACAATGCGTTCAGGGGCTGTGATGCAACCTGGATTGACCATATCTAGACCCACAGCTGGATGAGACATAAGGGTGGACACTCTTGGGGCTGAGAGGTTTGGTGAGGTTGGGTGAGCAAACGCAGACCCTTTAAAGTAATACTGCGTGGTACCCATCGCATGGGTCCCAAATCTCCAGGTTCAAGGGCATCTTCCTACATGGAAAACATGCATGAGCAAACAAAAAGATGGTACACCATGTGATGGGGAAAGGTTTCTAAAACGCACCTCATTTCTCTTCTCCTTGTGCCCGGGTTCGCCATTGCAGCCGATTTACTAATAATCTCCCTACTTGGAGCATCAGCACCTTTAACCTCCTGTTCTGTACAGGTTGCAATTTATCCTGAGGATGAACGGGTAGACGGAGAACCAGTGAGAGACTAGCTCTTGGTGTTGGGACAGGCACAGGTCACTCTATTTTCCCATCAGGAAGAAGAATTAACCACAGGCTCATCCTCCCCCCCTGGAACCAGAACAGGGCCTGAAGCCATCCTGCGCTTTTGCGGCCAGCTCCCAAAAAAGCGAGTTGTAAAATGGAGCTTCAGGGCACTGCAATTCACAAACCTGCAGAGTTATAAATGATAACTCTCGTCCACAAATATATTGAGGGAAGGCAAAGAAGAGGATTTGAAATCAAGGCAGAATTGCAGGAAACAGATTTCAGGAGGTAGATTCGAATCGCCTTTAAAGCACATGAAAAGCGGCAAAACGTTGACAATGATGCCCTTGGCCAAAAAGGGCGTATGCGTTTTTTCCTGAATATATTCAGGAAAAAACGCATACGCCCTTTTTGGCCAACCAAGCAACCTGGAAAGGCAAATCAGCGCTACAAAGAAGACTCGCTACCCATCGGTCAAAAGGGCCATGCTGAAAAAAGTCTCAAAACCAGAAATGCAGGACAGGCCATGGAGAAATGGGAGCCTTGCTACACTGATGGGCGGGATGTAAATTGCCAACAGCCACTCTGGAGAAGTGTACGGTGTGTCCTGAAACATCTAAAAAACACAGCTTAGAGAGCATAGGGCACTTCCACTCATGGGGGTATAAATTGGGAAAATGAAAAATCAGCAAGACACAAGCACCCCAAAGTTTAGGGCTGCTCTGTTGACAAGGACCTCCACTTCATTCCACCTTCAATATCCCAGGAAAGAGAAAAATGGATAAAGAAGTTGTGGTCCTTATGTACAATGGAATATCACTCAGCCATGAAATCAATGTCATAAGGCTAGTAGCAGCATGATGAGTGGATTTAGGTACGACGATTCTAAGTGAAATAAGTCACACAGAAAAGGACACTGCTCATAAGGTATCACTTATAGAGGGAATGTAAAAACCGTTACACTTGAACTGAATTACAAAACAGAACAGAGTCACACATGCAGAAAACACACTATGGCTGCTTAACGGGAAAGGTGAGGTGGGGTGATACATAAAATAAGGGTTTCAAATTAGCTCAGATACCGTTCCATAAACCCAATATGTAATAGACAAGACCTACTCCTTGCTCAGAGAACTGGACTCAACACGCCCTATTCACCGCACAAGAATATATCTGACTAGTAATAATCTTAAAACCTATGTATTGATATCTCTCTCTTAGTGTGTCAAGTGGGTGTAAAGTGGCATAAACATAGCAGTGAAAAGCAGCTAAACCCCATTATAAAAATAAATTACTTTTACAAACCCATGAAACAAAGACAGTGAAAGAGAGAGAAATTCTTACACAATGCGTTCAGGGGCTGTGATGCAACCTGGATTGACCATATCTAGACCCATAGCTGGATGAGACATAAGGGTGGACACTCTTGGGGCTGAGAGGTTTGGTGAGGTTGGGTGAGCAAACGCAGACCCTTTAAAGTAATACTGCGTGGTACCCATCGCATGGGTCCCAAATCTCCAGGTTCTAGGGCATCTTCCTACATCGAAAACATGCATGAGCAAACAAAAAGATGGTACACCATGTGTTGGGGAAAGGTTTCTAAAACGCACCTCATTTCTCTTCTCCTTGTGCCCGGGTTCGCCATTCCAGCCGCTTTACTAATAATCTCCCTACTTGGAGCATCAGCACCTTTAACCTCCTGTTCCGTACAGGTTGCAATTTGTCCTGAGGATGAACGGGTAGACGGGGAACTAGTGAGAGACTAGCTCTTGGTGTTGGGGCAGGCACAGGTCACTCTATTTTCCCATCAGGAAGAAGAATTAACCACGTGCTCATCC
Source organism: Balaenoptera ricei (assembly GCF_028023285.1). Taxonomy (NCBI): domain Eukaryota; kingdom Metazoa; phylum Chordata; class Mammalia; order Artiodactyla; family Balaenopteridae; genus Balaenoptera; species Balaenoptera ricei. The sequence goes on along the minus strand of NW_026777436.1, from coordinate 534,611 downwards.
TCCCCCCTGGAACCAGAACAGGGCCTGAAGCCATCCTGCGCTTTTGCGGCCAGCTCCCAAAAAAGCGAGTTGTAAAATGGAGCTTCAGGGCACTGCAATTCACAAACCTGGAGAGTTATAAATGATAACTCTCGTCCACAAATATATTGAGGGAAGGCAAAGAAGAGGATTTGAAATCAAGGCAGAATTGCAGGAAACAGATTTCAGGAGGTAGATTCGAATCGCCTTTAAAGCACATGAAAAGCGGCAAAACGTTGACAATGATGCCCTTGGCCAAAAAGGGCGTATGCGTTTTTTCCTGAATATATTCAGGAAAAAACGCATACGCCCTTTTTGGCCAACCAAGCAACCTGGAAAGGCAAATCAGCGCTACAAAGAAGACTCGCTACCCATCGGTCAAAAGGGCCATGCTGAAAAAAGTCTCAAAACCAGAAATGCAGGACAGGCCATGGAGAAATGGGAGCCTTGCTACACTGATGGGCGGGATGTAAATTGCCAACAGCCACTCTGGAGAAGTGTACGGTGTGTCCTGAAACATCTAAAAAACACAGCTTAGAGAGCATAGGGCACTTCCACTCATGGGGGTATAAATTGGGAAAATGAAAAATCAGCAAGACACAAGCACCCCAAAGTTTAGGGCTGCTCTGTTGACAAGGACCTCCACTTCATTCCACCTTCAATATCCCAGGAAAGAGAAAAATGGATAAAGAAGTTGTGCTCCTTATGTACAATGGAATATCACTCAGCCATGAAATCAATGTCATAAGGCTAGTAGCAGCATGATGAGTGGATTTAGGTACGACGATTCTAAGTGAAATAAGTCACACAGAAAAGGACACTTCTCATAAGGTATCACTTATAGAGGGAATGTAAAAACCGTTACACTTGAACTGAATTACAAAACAGAACAGAGTCACACATGCAGAAAACACACTATGGCTGCTTAACGGGAAAGGTGAGGTGGGGTGATACATAAAACAAGGGTTTCAAATTAGCTCAGATACCGTTCCATAAACCCAATATGTAATAGACAAGACCTACTCCTTGCTCAGAGAACTGGACTCAACACGCCCTATTCACCGCACAAGAATATATCTGACTAGTAATAATCTTAAAACCTATGTATTGATATCTCTCTCTTAGTGTGTCAAGTGGTTGTAAAGTGGCATAAACATAGCAGTGAAAAGCAGCTAAACCCCATTATAAAAATAAATTACTTCGAAAAACCCATGAAACAAAGACAGTGAAAGAGAGAGAAATTCTTACACAATGCGTTCAGGGGCTGTGATGCAACCTGGATTGACCATATCTAGACCCACAGCTGGATGAGACATAAGGGTGGACACTCTTGGGGCTGAGAGGTTTGGTGAGGTTGGGTGAGCAAACGCAGACCCTTTAAAGTAATACTGCGTGGTACCCATCGCATGGGTCCCAAATCTCCAGGTTCAAGGGCATCTTCCTACATGGAAAACATGCATGAGCAAACAAAAAGATGGTACACCATGTGATGGGGAAAGGTTTCTAAAACGCACCTCATTTCTCTTCTCCTTGTGCCCGGGTTCGCCATTGCAGCCGATTTACTAATAATCTCCCTACTTGGAGCATCAGCACCTTTAACCTCCTGTTCTGTACAGGTTGCAATTTATCCTGAGGATGAACGGGTAGACGGAGAACCAGTGAGAGACTACCTCTTGGTGTTGGGACAGGCACAGGTCACTCTATTTTCCCATCAGGAAGAAGAATTAACCACAGGCTCATCCTCCCCCCCTGGAACCAGAACAGGGCCTGAAGCCATCCTGCGCTTTTGCGGCCAGCTCCCAAAAAAGCGAGTTGTAAAATGGAGCTTCAGGGCACTGCAATTCACAAACCTGCAGAGTTATAAATGATAACTCTCGTCCACAAATATATTGAGGGAAGGCAAAGAAGAGGATTTGAAATCAAGGCAGAATTGCAGGAAACAGATTTCAGGAGGAAGATTCGAATCGCCTTTAAAGCACATGAAAAGCGGCAAAACGTTGACAATGATGCCCTTGGCCAAAAAGGGCGTATGCATTTTTTCCTGAATATATTCAGGAAAAAACGCATACGCCCTTTTTGGCCAACCAAGCAACCTGGAAAGGCAAATCAGCGCTACAAAGAAGACTCGCTACCCATCGGTCAAAAGGGCCATGCTGAAAAAAGTCTCAAAACCAGAAATGCAGGACAGGCCATGGAGAAATGGGAGCCTTGCTACACTGATGGGCGGGATGTAAATTGCCAACAGCCACTCTGGAGAAGTGTACGGTGTGTCCTGAAACATCTAAAAAACACAGCTTAGAGAGCATAGGGCACTTCCACTCATGGGGGTATAAACTGGGAAAATGAAAAATCAGCAAGACACAAGCACCCCAAAGTTTAGGGCTGCTCTGTTGACAAGGACCTCCACTTCATTCCACCTTCAATATCCCAGGAAAGAGAAAAATGGATAAAGAAGTTGTGGTCCTTATGTACAATGCAATATCACTCAGCCATGAAATCAATGTCATAAGGCTAGTAGCAGCATGATGAGTGGATTTAGGTACGACGATTCTAAGTGAAATAAGTCACACAGAAAAGGACACTTCTCATAAGGTATCACTTATAGAGGGAATGTAAAAACCGTTACACTTGAACTGAATTACAAAACAGAACAGAGTCACACATGCAGAAAACACACTCTGGCTGCTTAACGGGAAAGGTGAGGTGGGGTGATAAATAAAACAAGGGTTTCAAATTAGCTCAGATACCATTCCATAAACCCAATATGTAATAGACAAGACCTACTCCTTGCTCAGGGAACTGGACTCAACACACCCTATTCACCGCACAAGAATATATCTGACTAGTAATAATCTTAAAACCTATGTATTGATATCTCACTGTTAGTGTGTCAAGTGGGTGTAAAGTGGCATAAACACAGCAGTGAAAAGCAGCTAAACCCCATTATAAAAATAAATTACTTTTACAAACCCATGAAACAAAGACAGTGGAAGAGAGAGAAATTCTTACACAATGCGTTCAGGGGCTGTGATGCAACCTGGATTGACCATATCTAGACCCACAGCTGGATGAGACATAAGGGTGGACACTCTTGGGGCTGAGAGGTTTGGTGAGGTTGGGTGAGCAAACGCAGACCCTTTAAAGTAATACTGCGTGGTACCCATCGCATGGGTCCCAAATCTCCAGGTTTAAGGGCATCTTCCTACATCGAAAACATGCATGAGAAAACAAAATGATGGTACACCATGTGATGGGGAAAGGTTTCTATAACGCACCTCATTTCTCTTCTCCTTGTGCCCGGGTTCGCCATTCCAGCCGCTTTACTAACAATCTCCCTACTTGGAGCATCAGCACCTTTAACCTCCTGTTCCGTACAGGTTGCAATTTGTCCTGAGGATAAACGGGTAGACGGGGAACTAGTGAGAGACTAGCTCTTGGTGTTGGGACAGGCACAGGTCACTCTATTTTCCCATCAGGAAGAAGAATTAACCATAGGCTCATCCTCCCCCCTGGAACCAGAACAGGGCCTGAAGCCGTCCTGCGCTTTTGCGGCCAGCTCCCAAAAAAGCGAGTTGTAAAATGGAGCTTCAGGGCACTGCAATTCACAAACCTGCAGAGTTATAAATGATAACTCTCGTCCACAAATATATTGAGGGAAGGCAAAGAAGAGGATTTGAAATCAAGGCAGAATTGCAGGAAACAGATTTCAGGAGGAAGATTCGAATCGCCTTTAAAGCACATGAAAAGCGGCAAAACGTTGACAATGATGCCCTTGGCCAAAAAGGGCGTATGCGTTTTTTCCTGAATATATTCAGAAAAAAACGCATACGCCCTTTTTGGCCAACCAAGCAACCTGGAAAGGCAAATCAGCGCTACAAAGAAGACTCGCTACCCATCGGTCAAAAGGGCCATGCTGAAAAAAGTCTCAAAACCAGAAATGCAGGACAGGCCATGGAGAAATGGGAGCCTTGCTACACTGATGGGCGGGATGTAAATTGCCAACAGCCACTCTGGAGAAGTGTACGGTGTGTCCTGAAACATCTAAAAAACACAGCTTAGAGAGCATAGGGCACTTCCACTCATGGGGGTATAAATTGGGAAAATGAAAAATCAGCAAGACACAAGCACCCCAAAGTTTAGGGCTGCTCTGTTGACAAAGACCTCCACTTCATTCCACCTTCAATATCCCAGGAAACAGAAAAATGGATAAAGAAGTTGTGGTCCTTATGTACAATGCAATATCACTCAGCCATGAAATCAATGTCATAAGGCTAGTAGCAGCATGATGAGTGGATTTAGGTACGACAATTTTAAGTGAAATAAGTCACACAGAAAAGGACACTTCTCATAAGGTATCACTTATAGAGGGAATGTAAAAACAGTTACACTTGAACTGAATTACAAAACAGAACAGAGTCACACATGCAGAAAACACACTATGGCTGCTTAACGGGAAAGGTGAGGTGGGGTGATACATAAAACAAGGGTTTCAAATTAGCTCAGATACCATTCCATAAACCCAATATGTAATAGACAAGACCTACTCCTTGCTCAGAGAACTGGACTCAACACAACCTATTCACCGCACAAGAATATATCTGACTAGTAATAATCTTAAAACCTATGTATTGATATCTCACTGTTAGTGAGTCAAGTGGGTGTAAAGCGGCATAAACACAGCAGTGAAAAGCAGCTAAACCCCATTATAAAAATAAATTACTTTTACAAACCCATGAAACAAAGACAGTGGAAGAGAGAGAAATTCTTACACAATGCGTTCAGGGGCTGTGATGCAACCTGGATTGACCATATCTAGACCCACAGCTGGATGAGACATAAGGGTGGACACTCTTGGGGCTGAGAGGTTTGGTGAGGTTGGATGAGCAAACGCAGACCCTTTAAAGTAATAATGCGTGGTACCCATCGCATGGGTCCCAAATCTCCAGGTTTAAGGGCATCTTCCTACATCGAAAACATGCATGAGAAAACAAAATGATGGTACACCATGTGATGGGGAAAGGTTTCTAAAACGCACCTCATTTCTCTTCTCCTTGTGCCCGGGTTCGCCATTCCAGCCGCTTTACTAACAATCTCCCTACTTGGAGCATCAGCACCTTTAACCTCCTGTTCCGAACAGGTTGCAATTTGTCCTGAGGATGAACGGGTAAACGGGGAACCAGTGAGAGACTAGCTCTTGGTGTTGGGACAGGCACAGGTCACTCTATTTTCCCATCAGGAAGAAGAATTAACCACAGGCTCATCCTCCCCCCCGGAACCAGAACAGGGCCTGAAGCCATCCTGCGCTTTTGTGGCCAGCTCCCAAAAAAGCGAGTTGTAAAATGGAGCTTCAGGGCACTGCAATTCACAAACCTGCAGAGTTATAAATGATAACTCTCGTCCACAAATATATTGAGGGAAGGCAAAGAAGAGGATTTGAAATCAAGGCAGAATTGCAGGAAACAGATTTCAGGAGGTAGATTCGAATCGCCTTTAAAGCACATGAAAAGCGGCAAAACGTTGACAATGATGCCCTTGGCCAAAAAGGGCGTATGCGTTTTTTCCTGAATATATTCAGGAAAAAACGCATACGCCCTTTTTGGCCAACCAAGCAACCTGGAAAGGCAAATCAGCACTACAAAGAAGACTCGCTACCCATCGGTCAAAAGGGCCATGCTGAAAAAAGTCTCAAAACCAGAAATGCAGGACAGGCCATGGAGAAATGGGAGCCTTGCTACACTGATGGGCGGGATGTAAATTGCCAACAGCCACTCTGGAGAAGTGTACGGTGTGTCCTGAAACATCTAAAAAACACAGCTTAGAGAGCATAGGGCACTTCCACTCATGGGGGTATAAATTGGGAAAATGAAAAATCAGCAAGACACAAGCACCCCAAAGTTGAGGGCTGCTCTGTTGACAAGGACCTCCACTTCATTCCACCTTCAATATCCCAGGAAAGAGAAAAATGGATAAAGAAGTTGTGGTCCTTATGTACAATGCAATATCACTCAGCCATGAAATCAATGTCATAAGGCTAGTAGCAGCATGATGAGTAGATTTAGGTACGACGATTCTAAGTGAAATAAGTCACACAGAAAAGGACACTTCTCATAAGGTATCACTTATAGAGTGAATGTAAAAACCGTTACACTTGAACTGAATTACAAAACAGAACAGAGTCACACATGCAGAAAACACACTATGGCTGCTTAACGGGAAAGGTGAGGTGGGGTGATACATAAAACAAGGGTTTCAAATTAGCTCAGATACCATTCCATAAACCCAATATGTAATAGACAAGACCTACTCCTTGCTCAGAGAACTGGACTCAACACACCCTATTCAGCGCACAAGAATATATCTGACTAGTAATAATCTTAAAACCTATGTATTGATATCTCTCTGTTAGTGTGTCAAGTGGGTGTAAAGCGGCATAAACACAGCAGTGAAAAGCAGCTAAACCCCATTATAAAAATAAATTACTTTTACAAACCCATGAAACAAAGACAGTGAAAGAGAGAGAAATTCTTACACAATGCGTTCAGGGGCTGTGATGCAACCTGGATTGACCATATCTAGACCCACAGCTGGATGAGACATAAGGGTGGACACTCTTGGGGCTGAGAGGTTTGGTGAGGTTGGGTGAGCAAACGCAGACCCTTTAAAGTAATACTGCGTGGTACCCATCGCATGGGTCCCAAATCTCCAGGTTCAAGGGCATCTTCCTACATCGAAAACATGCATGAGCAAACAAAAAGATGGTACACCATGTGATGGGGAAAGGTTTCTAAAACGCACCTCATTTCTCTTCTCCTTGTGCCCGGGTTCGCCATTCCAGCCGCTTTACTAATAATCTCCCTACTTGGAGCATCAGCACCTTTAACCTCCTGTTCCGTACAGGTTGCAATTTGTCCTGAGGATGAACGGGTAGACGGGGAACTAGTGAGAGACTAGCTCTTGGTGTTGGGACAGGCACAGGTCACTCTATTTTCCCATCAGGAAGAAGAATTAACCACGTGCTCATCCTCCCCCCTGGAACCAGAACAGGGCCTGAAGCCATCCTGCGCTTTTGCGGCCAGCTCCCAAAAAAGCGAGTTGTAAAATGGAGCTTCAGGGCACTGCAATTCACAAACCTGGAGAGTTATAAATGATAACTCTCGTCCACAAATATATTGAGGGAAGGCAAAGAAGAGGATTTGAAATCAAGGCAGAATTGCAGGAAACAGATTTCAGGAGGTAGATTCGAATCGCCTTTAAAGCACATGAAAAGCGGCAAAACGTTGACAATGATGCCCTTGGCCAAAAAGGGCGTATGCGTTTTTTCCTGAATATATTCAGAAAAAAACGCATACGCCCTTTTTGGCCAACCAAGCAACCTGGAAAGGCAAATCAGCGCTACAAAGAAGACTCGCTACCCATCGGTCAAAAGGGCCATGCTGAAAAAAGTCTCAAAACCAGAAATGCAGGACAGTCCATGGAGAAATGGGAGCCTTGCTACACTGATGGGCGGGATGTAAATTGCCAACAGCCACTCTGGAGAAGTGTACGGTGTGTCCTGAAACATCTAAAAAACACAGCTTAGAGAGCATAGGGCACTTCCACTCATGGGGGTATAAATTGGGAAAATGAAAAATCAGCAAGACACAAGCACCCCAAAGTTTAGGGCTGCTCTGTTGACAAAGACCTCCACTTCATTCCACCTTCAATATCCCAGGAAACAGAAAAATGGATAAAGAAGTTGTGGTCCTTATGTACAATGCAATATCACTCAGCCATGAAATCAATGTCATAAGGCTAGTAGCAGCATGATGAGTGGATTTAGGTACGACAATTTTAAGTGAAATAAGTCACACAGAAAAGGACACTTCTCATAAGGTATCACTTATAGAGGGAATGTAAAAACAGTTACACTTGAACTGAATTACAAAACAGAACAGAGTCACACATGCAGAAAACACACTATGGCTGCTTAACGGGAAAGGTGAGGTGGGGTGATAAATAAAACAAGGGTTTCAAATTAGCTCAGATACCATTCCATAAACCCAATATGTAATAGACAAGACCTACTCCTTGCTCAGAGAACTGGACTCAACACAACCTATTCACCGCACAAGAATATATCTGACTAGTAATAATCTTAAAACCTATGTATTGATATCTCACTGTTAGTGAGTCAAGTGGGTGTAAAGCGGCATAAACACAGCAGTGAAAAGCAGCTAAACCCCATTATAAAAATAAATTACTTTTACAAACCCATGAAACAAAGACAGTGGAAGAGAGAGAAATTCTTACACAATGCGTTCAGGGGCTGTGATGCAACCTGGATTGACCATATCTAGACCCACAGCTGGATGAGACATAAGGGTGGACACTCTTGGGGCTGAGAGGTTTGGTGAGGTTGGATGAGCAAACGCAGACCCTTTAAAGTAATAATGCGTGGTACCCATCGCATGGGTCCCAAATCTCCAGGTTTAAGGGCATCTTCCTACATCGAAAACATGCATGAGAAAACAAAATGATGGTACACCATGTGATGGGGAAAGGTTTCTAAAACGCACCTCATTTCTCTTCACCTTGTGCCCGGGTTCGCCATTCCAGCCGCTTTACTAACAATCTCCCTACTTGGAGCATCAGCACCTTTAACCTCCTGTTCCGAACAGGTTGCAATTTGTCCTGAGGATGAACGGGTAAACGGGGAACCAGTGAGAGACTAGCTCTTGGTGTTGGGACAGGCACAGGTCACTCTATTTTCCCATCAGGAAGAAGAATTAACCACAGGCTCATCCTCCCCCCCGGAACCAGAACAGGGCCTGAAGCCATCCTGCGCTTTTGTGGCCAGCTCCCAAAAAAGCGAGTTGTAAAATGGAGCTTCAGGGCACTGCAATTCACAAACCTGCAGAGTTATAAATGATAACTCTCGTCCACAAATATATTGAGGGAAGGCAAAGAAGAGGATTTGAAATCAAGGCAGAATTGCAGGAAACAGATTTCAGGAGGTAGATTCGAATCGCCTTTAAAGCACATGAAAAGCGGCAAAACGTTGACAATGATGCCCTTGGCCAAAAAGGGCGTATGCGTTTTTTCCTGAATATATTCAGGAAAAAACGCATACGCCCTTTTTGGCCAACCAAGCAACCTGGAAAGGCAAATCAGCACTACAAAGAAGACTCGCTACCCATCGGTCAAAAGGGCCATGCTGAAAAAAGTCTCAAAACCAGAAATGCAGGACAGGCCATGGAGAAATGGGAGCCTTGCTACACTGATGGGCGGGATGTAAATTGCCAACAGCCACTCTGGAGAAGTGTACGGTGTGTCCTGAAACATCTAAAAAACACAGCTTAGAGAGCATAGGGCACTTCCACTCATGGGGGTATAAATTGGGAAAATGAAAAATCAGCAAGACACAAGCACCCCAAAGTTGAGGGCTGCTCTGTTGACAAGGACCTCCACTTCATTCCACCTTCAATATCCCAGGAAAGAGAAAAATGGATAAAGAAGTTGTGGTCCTTATGTACAATGCAATATCACTCAGCCATGAAATCAATGTCATAAGGCTAGTAGCAGCATGATGAGTGGATTTAGGTACGACGATTCTAAGTGAAATAAGTCACACAGAAAAGGACACTTCTCATAAGGTATCACTTATAGAGTGAATGTAAAAACCGTTACACTTGAACTGAATTACAAAACAGAACAGAGTCACACATGCAGAAAACACACTATGGCTGCTTAACGGGAAAGGTGAGGTGGGGTGATACATAAAACAAGGGTTTCAAATTAGCTCAGATACCATTCCATAAACCCAATATGTAATAGACAAGACCTACTCCTTGCTCAGAGAACTGGACTCAACACACCCTATTCAGCGCACAAGAATATATCTGACTAGTAATAATCTTAAAACCTATGTATTGATATCTCTCTGTTAGTGTGTCAAGTGGGTGTAAAGCGGCATAAACACAGCAGTGAAAAGCAGCTAAACCCCATTATAAAAATAAATTACTTTTACAAACCCATGAAACAAAGACAGTGAAAGAGAGAGAAATTCTTACACAATGCGTTCAGGGGCTGTGATGCAACCTGGATTGACCATATCTAGACCCACAGCTGGATGAGACATAAGGGTGGACACTCTTGGGGCTGAGAGGTTTGGTGAGGTTGGGTGAGCAAACGCAGACCCTTTAAAGTAATACTGCGTGGTACCCATCGCATGGGTCCCAAATCTCCAGGTTCAAGGGCATCTTCCTACATCGAAAACATGCATGAGCAAACAAAAAGATGGTACACCATGTGATGGGGAAAGGTTTCTAAAACGCACCTCATTTCTCTTCTCCTTGTGCCCGGGTTCGCCATTCCAGCCGCTTTACTAATAATCTCCCTACTTGGAGCATCAGCACCTTTAACCTCCTGTTCCGTACAGGTTGCAATTTGTCCTGAGGATGAACGGGTAGACGGGGAACTAGTGAGAGACTAGCTCTTGGTGTTGGGACAGGCACAGGTCACTCTATTTTCCCATCAGGAAGAAGAATTAACCACGTGCTCATCCTCCCCCCTGGAACCAGAACAGGGCCTGAAGCCATCCTGCGCTTTTGCGGCCAGCTCCCAAAAAAGCGAGTTGTAAAATGGAGCTTCAGGGCACTGCAATTCACAAACCTGGAGAGTTATAAATGATAACTCTCGTCCACAAATATATTGAGGGAAGGCAAAGAAGAGGATTTGAAATCAAGGCAGAATTGCAGGAAACAGATTTCAGGAGGTAGATTCGAATCGCCTTTAAAGCACATGAAAAGCGGCAAAACGTTGACAATGATGCCCTTGGCCAAAAAGGGCGTATGCGTTTTTTCCTGAATATATTCAGGAAAAAACGCATACGCCCTTTTTGGCCAACCAAGCAACCTGGAAAGGCAAATCAGCGCTACAAAGAAGACTCGCTACCCATCGGTCAAAAGGGCCATGCTGAAAAAAGTCTCAAAACCAGAAATGCAGGACAGGCCATGGAGAAATGGGAGCCTTGCTACACTGATGGGCGGGATGTAAATTGCCAACAGCCACTCTGGAGAAGTGTACGGTGTGTCCTGAAACATCTAAAAAACACAGCTTAGAGAGCATAGGGCACTTCCACTCATGGGGGTATAAATTGGGAAAATGAAAAATCAGCAAGACACAAGCACCCCAAAGTTTAGGGCTGCTCTGTTGACAAGGACCTCCACTTCATTCCACCTTCAATATCCCAGGAAAGAGAAAAATGGATAAAGAAGTTGTGGTCCTTATGTACAATGGAATATCACTCAGCCATGAAATCAATGTCATAAGGCTAGTAGCAGCATGATGAGTGGATTTAGGTACGACGATTCTAAGTGAAATAAGTCACACAGAAAAGGACACTGCTCATAAGGTATCACTGATAGAGGGAATGTAAAAACCGTTACACTTGAACTGAATTACAAAACAGAACAGAGTCACACATGCAGAAAACACACTATGGCTGCTTAACGGGAAAGGTGAGGTGGGGTGATACATAAAATAAGGGTTTCAAATTAGCTCAGATACCGTTCCATAAACCCAATATGTAATAGACAAGACCTACTCCTTGCTCAGAGAACTGGACTCAACACGCCCTATTCACCGCACAAGAATATATCTGACTAGTAATAATCTTAAAACCTATGTATTGATATCTCTCTCTTAGTGTGTCAAGTGGGTGTAAAGTGGCATAAACATAGCAGTGAAAAGCAGCTAAACCCCATTATAAAAATAAATTACTTTTACAAACCCATGAAACAAAGACAGTGAAAGAGAGAGAAATTCTTACACAATGCGTTCAGGGGCTGTGATGCAACCTGGATTGACCATATCTAGACCCATAGCTGGATGAGACATAAGGGTGGACACTCTTGGGGCTGAGAGGTTTGGTGAGGTTGGGTGAGCAAACGCAGACCCTTTAAAGTAATACTGCGTGGTACCCATCGCATGGGTCCCAAATCTCCAGGTTCTAGGGCATCTTCCTACATCGAAAACATGCATGAGCAAACAAAAAGATGGTACACCATGTGTTGGGGAAAGGTTTCTAAAACGCACCTCATTTCTCTTCTCCTTGTGCCCGGGTTCGCCATTCCAGCCGCTTTACTAATAATCTCCCTACTTGGAGCATCAGCACCTTTAACCTCCTGTTCCGTACAGGTTGCAATTTGTCCTGAGGATGAACGGGTAGACGGGGAACTAGTGAGAGACTAGCTCTTGGTGTTGGGGCAGGCACAGGTCACTCTATTTTCCCATCAGGAAGAAGAATTAACCACGTGCTCATCCTCCCCCCTGGAACCAGAACAGGGCCTGAAGCCATCCTGCGCTTTTGCGGCCAGCTCCCAAAAAAGCGAGTTGTAAAATGGAGCTTCAGGGCACTGCAATTCACAAACCTGGAGAGTTATAAATGATAACTCTCGTCCACAAATATATTGAGGGAAGGCAAAGAAGAGGATTTGAAATCAAGGCAGAATTGCAGGAAACAGATTTCAGGAGGTAGATTCGAATCGCCTTTAAAGCACATGAAAAGCGGCAAAACGTTGACAATGATGCCCTTGGCCAAAAAGGGCGTATGCGTTTTTTCCTGAATATATTCAGGAAAAAACGCATACGCCCTTTTTGGCCAACCAAGCAACCTGGAAAGGCAAATCAGCGCTACAAAGAAGACTCGCTACCCATCGGTCAAAAGGGCCATGCTGAAAAAAGTCTCAAAACCAGAAATGCAGGACAGGCCATGGAGAAATGGGAGCCTTGCTACACTGATGGGCGGGATGTAAATTGCCAACAGCCACTCTGGAGAAGTGTACGGTGTGTCCTGAAACATCTAAAAAACACAGCTTAGAGAGCATAGGGCACTTCCACTCATGGGGGTATAAATTGGGAAAATGAAAAATCAGCAAGACACAAGCACCCCAAAGTTTAGGGCTGCTCTGTTGACAAGGACCTCCACTTCATTCCACCTTCAATATCCCAGGAAAGAGAAAAATGGATAAAGAAGTTGTGCTCCTTATGTACAATGGAATATCACTCAGCCATGAAATCAATGTCATAAGGCTAGTAGCAGCATGATGAGTGGATTTAGGTACGACGATTCTAAGTGAAATAAGTCACACAGAAAAGGACACTTCTCATAAGGTATCACTTATAGAGGGAATGTAAAAACCGTTACACTTGAACTGAATTACAAAACAGAACAGAGTCACACATGCAGAAAACACACTATGGCTGCTTAACGGGAAAGGTGAGGTGGGGTGATACATAAAACAAGGGTTTCAAATTAGCTCAGATACCGTTCCATAAACCCAATATGTAATAGACAAGACCTACTCCTTGCTCAGAGAACTGGACTCAACACGCCCTATTCACCGCACAAGAATATATCTGACTAGTAATAATCTTAAAACCTATGTATTGATATCTCTCTCTTAGTGTGTCAAGTGGGTGTAAAGTGGCATAAACATAGCAGTGAAAAGCAGCTAAACCCCATTATAAAAATAAATTACTTCGAAAAACCCATGAAACAAAGACAGTGAAAGAGAGAGAAATTCTTACACAATTCGTTCAGGGGCTGTGATGCAACCTGGATTGACCATATCTAGACCCACAGCTGGATGAGACATAAGGGTGGACACTCTTGGGGCTGAGAGGTTTGGTGAGGTTGGGTGAGCAAACGCAGACCCTTTAAAGTAATACTGCGTGGTACCCATCGCATGGGTCCCAAATCTCCAGGTTCAAGGGCATCTTCCTACATGGAAAACATGCATGAGCAAACAAAAAGATGGTACACCATGTGATGGGGAAAGGTTTCTAAAACGCACCTCATTTCTCTTCTCCTTGTGCCCGGGTTCGCCATTGCAGCCGATTTACTAATAATCTCCCTACTTGGAGCATCAGCACCTTTAACCTCCTGTTCTGTACAGGTTGCAATTTATCCTGAGGATGAACGGGTAGACGGAGAACCAGTGAGAGACTAGCTCTTGGTGTTGGGACAGGCACAGGTCACTCTATTTTCCCATCAGGAAGAAGAATTAACCACAGGCTCATCCTCCCCCCCTGGAACCAGAACAGGGCCTGAAGCCATCCTGCGCTTTTGCGGCCAGCTCCCAAAAAAGCGAGTTGTAAAATGGAGCTTCAGGGCACTGCAATTCACAAACCTGCAGAGTTATAAATGATAACTCTCGTCCACAAATATATTGAGGGAAGGCAAAGAAGAGGATTTGAAATCAAGGCAGAATTGCAGGAAACAGATTTCAGGAGGTAGATTCGAATCGCCTTTAAAGCACATGAAAAGCGGCAAAACGTTGACAATGATGCCCTTGGCCAAAAAGGGCGTATGCGTTTTTTCCTGAATATATTCAGGAAAAAACGCATACGCCCTTTTTGGCCAACCAAGCAACCTGGAAAGGCAAATCAGCGCTACAAAGAAGACTCGCTACCCATCGGTCAAAAGGGCCATGCTGAAAAAAGTCTCAAAACCAGAAATGCAGGACAGGCCATGGAGAAATGGGAGCCTTGCTACACTGATGGGCGGGATGTAAATTGCCAACAGCCACTCTGGAGAAGTGTACGGTGTGTCCTGAAACATCTAAAAAACACAGCTTAGAGAGCATAGGGCACTTCCACTCATGGGGGTATAAATTGGGAAAATGAAAAATCAGCAAGACACAAGCACCCCAAAGTTTAGGGCTGCTCTGTTGACAAGGACCTCCACTTCATTCCACCTTCAATATCCCAGGAAAGAGAAAAATGGATAAAGAAGTTGTGGTCCTTATGTACAATGGAATATCACTCAGCCATGAAATCAATGTCATAAGGCTAGTAGCAGCATGATGAGTGGATTTAGGTACGACGATTCTAAGTGAAATAAGTCACACAGAAAAGGACACTGCTCATAAGGTATCACTTATAGAGGGAATGTAAAAACCGTTACACTTGAACTGAATTACAAAACAGAACAGAGTCACACATGCAGAAAACACACTATGGCTGCTTAACGGGAAAGGTGAGGTGGGGTGATACATAAAATAAGGGTTTCAAATTAGCTCAGATACCGTTCCATAAACCCAATATGTAATAGACAAGACCTACTCCTTGCTCAGAGAACTGGACTCAACACGCCCTATTCACCGCACAAGAATATATCTGACTAGTAATAATCTTAAAACCTATGTATTGATATCTCTCTCTTAGTGTGTCAAGTGGGTGTAAAGTGGCATAAACATAGCAGTGAAAAGCAGCTAAACCCCATTATAAAAATAAATTACTTTTACAAACCCATGAAACAAAGACAGTGAAAGAGAGAGAAATTCTTACACAATGCGTTCAGGGGCTGTGATGCAACCTGGATTGACCATATCTAGACCCATAGCTGGATGAGACATAAGGGTGGACACTCTTGGGGCTGAGAGGTTTGGTGAGGTTGGGTGAGCAAACGCAGACCCTTTAAAGTAATACTGCGTGGTACCCATCGCATGGGTCCCAAATCTCCAGGTTCTAGGGCATCTTCCTACATCGAAAACATGCATGAGCAAACAAAAAGATGGTACACCATGTGTTGGGGAAAGGTTTCTAAAACGCACCTCATTTCTCTTCTCCTTGTGCCCGGGTTCGCCATTCCAGCCGCTTTACTAATAATCTCCCTACTTGGAGCATCAGCACCTTTAACCTCCTGTTCCGTACAGGTTGCAATTTGTCCTGAGGATGAACGGGTAGACGGGGAACTAGTGAGAGACTAGCTCTTGGTGTTGGGGCAGGCACAGGTCACTCTATTTTCCCATCAGGAAGAAGAATTAACCACGTGCTCATCCTCCCCCCTGGAACCAGAACAGGGCCTGAAGCCATCCTGCGCTTTTGCGGCCAGCTCCCAAAAAAGCGAGTTGTAAAATGGAGCTTCAGGGCACTGCAATTCACAAACCTGGAGAGTTATAAATGATAACTCTCGTCCACAAATATATTGAGGGAAGGCAAAGAAGAGGATTTGAAATCAAGGCAGAATTGCAGGAAACAGATTTCAGGAGGTAGATTCGAATCGCCTTTAAAGCACATGAAAAGCGGCAAAACGTTGACAATGATGCCCTTGGCCAAAAAGGGCGTATGCGTTTTTTCCTGAATATATTCAGGAAAAAACGCATACGCCCTTTTTGGCCAACCAAGCAACCTGGAAAGGCAAATCAGCACTACAAAGAAGACTCGCTACCCATCGGTCAAAAGGGCCATGCTGAAAAAAGTCTCAAAACCAGAAATGCAGGACAGGCCATGGAGAAATGGGAGCCTTGCTACACTGATGGGCGGGATGTAAATTGCCAACAGCCACTCTGGAGAAGTGTACGGTGTGTCCTGAAACATCTAAAAAACACAGCTTAGAGAGCATAGGGCACTTCCACTCATGGGGGTATAAATTGGGAAAATGAAAAATCAGCAAGACACAAGCACCCCAAAGTTTAGGGCTGCTCTGTTGACAAGGACCTCCACTTCATTCCACCTTCAATATCCCAGGAAAGCGAAAAATGGATAAAGAAGTTGTGGTCCTTATGTACAATGGAATATCACTCAGCCATGAAATCAATGTCATAAGGCTAGTAGCAGCATGATGAGTGGATTTAGGTACGACGATTCTAAGTGAAATAAGTCACACAGAAAAGGACACTTCTCATAAGGTATCACTTATAGAGGGAATGTAAAAACCGTTACACTTGAACTGAATTACAAAACAGAACAGAGTCACACATGCAGAAAACACACTATGGCTGCTTAACGGGAAAGGTGAGGTGGGGTGATACATAAAACAAGGGTTTCAAATTAGCTCAGATACCGTTCCATAAACCCAATATGTAATAGACAAGACCTACTCCTTGCTCAGAGAACTGGACTCAACACGCCCTATTCACCGCACAAGAATATATCTGACTAGTAATAATCTTAAAACCTATGTATTGATATCTCTCTCTTAGTGTGTCAAGTGGTTGTAAAGTGGCATAAACATAGCAGTGAAAAGCAGCTAAACCCCATTATAAAAATAAATTACTTCGAAAAACCCATGAAACAAAGACAGTGAAAGAGAGAGAAATTCTTACACAATGCGTTCAGGGGCTGTGATGCAACCTGGATTGACCATATCTAGACCCACAGCTGGATGAGACATAAGGGTGGACACTCTTGGGGCTGAGAGGTTTGGTGAGGTTGGGTGAGCAAACGCAGACCCTTTAAAGTAATACTGCGTGGTACCCATCGCATGGGTCCCAAATCTCCAGGTTCAAGGGCATCTTCCTACATGGAAAACATGCATGAGCAAACAAAAAGATGGTACACCATGTGATGGGGAAAGGTTTCTAAAACGCACCTCATTTCTCTTCTCCTTGTGCCCGGGTTCGCCATTGCAGCCGATTTACTAATAATCTCCCTACTTGGAGCATCAGCACCTTTAACCTCCTGTTCTGTACAGGTTGCAATTTATCCTGAGGATGAACGGGTAGACGGAGAACCAGTGAGAGACTAGCTCTTGGTGTTGGGACAGGCACAGGTCACTCTATTTTCCCATCAGGAAGAAGAATTAACCACAGGCTCATCCTCCCCCCCTGGAACCAGAACAGGGCCTGAAGCCATCCTGCGCTTTTGCGGCCAGCTCCCAAAAAAGCGAGTTGTAAAATGGAGCTTCAGGGCACTGCAATTCACAAACCTGCAGAGTTATAAATGATAACTCTCGTCCACAAATATATTGAGGGAAGGCAAAGAAGAGGATTTGAAATCAAGGCAGAATTGCAGGAAACAGATTTCAGGAGGAAGATTCGAATCGCCTTTAAAGCACATGAAAAGCGGCAAAACGTTGACAATGATGCCCTTGGCCAAAAAGGGCGTATGCATTTTTTCCTGAATATATTCAGGAAAAAACGCATACGCCCTTTTTGGCCAACCAAGCAACCTGGAAAGGCAAATCAGCGCTACAAAGAAGACTCGCTACCCATCGGTCAAAAGGGCCATGCTGAAAAAAGTCTCAAAACCAGAAATGCAGGACAGGCCATGGAGAAATGGGAGCCTTGCTACACTGATGGGCGGGATGTAAATTGCCAACAGCCACTCTGGAGAAGTGTACGGTGTGTCCTGAAACATCTAAAAAACACAGCTTAGAGAGCATAGGGCACTTCCACTCATGGGGGTATAAACTGGGAAAATGAAAAATCAGCAAGACACAAGCACCCCAAAGTTTAGGGCTGCTCTGTTGACAAGGACCTCCACTTCATTCCACCTTCAATATCCCAGGAAAGAGAAAAATGGATAAAGAAGTTGTGGTCCTTATGTACAATGCAATATCACTCAGCCATGAAATCAATGTCATAAGGCTAGTAGCAGCATGATGAGTGGATTTAGGTACGACGATTCTAAGTGAAATAAGTCACACAGAAAAGGACACTTCTCATAAGGTATCACTTATAGAGGGAATGTAAAAACCGTTACACTTGAACTGAATTACAAAACAGAACAGAGTCACACATGCAGAAAACACACTCTGGCTGCTTAACGGGAAAGGTGAGGTGGGGTGATACATAAAATAAGGGTTTCAAATTAGCTCAGATACCGTTCCATAAACCCAATATGTAATAGACAAGACCTACTCCTTGCTCAGAGAACTGGACTCAACACGCCCTATTCACCGCACAAGAATATATCTGACTAGTAATAATCTTAAAACCTATGTATTGATATCTCTCTCTTAGTGTGGCAAGTGGGTGTAAAGTGGCATAAACATAGCAGTGAAAAGCAGCTAAACCCCATTATAAAAATAAATTACTTTTACAAACCCATGAAACAAAGACAGTGAAAGAGAGAGAAATTCTTACACAATGCGTTCAGGGGCTGTGATGCAACCTGGATTGACCATATCTAGACCCATAGCTGGATGAGACATAAGGGTGGACACTCTTGGGGCTGAGAGGTTTGGTGAGGTTGGGTGAGCAAACGCAGACCCTTTAAAGTAATACTGCGTGGTACCCATCGCATGGGTCCCAAATCTCCAGGTTCTAGGGCATCTTCCTACATCGAAAACATGCATGAGCAAACAAAAAGATGGTACACCATGTGTTGGGGAAAGGTTTCTAAAACGCACCACATTTCTCTTCTCCTTGTGCCCGGGTTCGCCATTCCAGCCGCTTTACTAATAATCTCCCTACTTGGAGCATCAGCACCTTTAACCTCCTGTTCCGTACAGGTTGCAATTTGTCCTGAGGATGAACGGGTAGACGGGGAACTAGTGAGAGACTAGCTCTTGGTGTTGGGGCAGGCACAGGTCACTCTATTTTCCCATCAGGAAGAAGAATTAACCACGTGCTCATCCTCCCCCCTGGAACCAGAACAGGGCCTGAAGCCATCCTGCGCTTTTGCGGCCAGCTCCCAAAAAAGCGAGTTGTAAAATGGAGCTTCAGGGCACTGCAATTCACAAACCTGGAGAGTTATAAATGATAACTCTCGTCCACAAATATATTGAGGGAAGGCAAAGAAGAGGATTTGAAATCAAGGCAGAATTGCAGGAAACAGATTTCAGGAGGTAGATTCGAATCGCCTTTAAAGCACATGAAAAGCGGCAAAACGTTGACAATGATGCCCTTGGCCAAAAAGGGCGTATGCGTTTTTTCCTGAATATATTCAGGAAAAAACGCATACGCCCTTTTTGGCCAACCAAGCAACCTGGAAAGGCAAATCAGCGCTACAAAGAAGACTCGCTACCCATCGGTCAAAAGGGCCATGCTGAAAAAAGTCTCAAAACCAGAAATGCAGGACAGGCCATGGAGAAATGGGAGCCTTGCTACACTGATGGGCGGGATGTAAATTGCCAACAGCCACTCTGGAGAAGTGTACGGTGTGTCCTGAAACATCTAAAAAACACAGCTTAGAGAGCATAGGGCACTTCCACTCATGGGGGTATAAATTGGGAAAATGAAAAATCAGCAAGACACAAGCACCCCAAAGTTTAGGGCTGCTCTGTTGACAAGGACCTCCACTTCATTCCACCTTCAATATCCCAGGAAAGAGAAAAATGGATAAAGAAGTTGTGGTCCTTATGTACAATGGAATATCACTCAGCCATGAAATCAATGTCATAAGGCTAGTAGCAGCATGATGAGTGGATTTAGGTACGACGATTCTAAGTGAAATAAGTCACACAGAAAAGGACACTTCTCATAAGGTATCACTTATAGAGGGAATGTCAAAACCGTTACACTTGAACTGAATTACAAAACAGAACAGAGTCACACATGCAGAAAACACACTATGGCTGCTTAACGGGAAAGGTGAGGTGGGGTGATACATAAAACAAGGGTTTCAAATTAGCTCAGATACCGTTCCATAAACCCAATATGTAATAGACAAGACCTACTCCTTGCTCAGAGAACTGGACTCAACACGCCCTATTCACCGCACAAGAATATATCTGACTAGTAATAATCTTAAAACCTATGTATTGATATCTCTCTGTTAGGGTGTCAAGTGGGTGTAAAGCGGCATAAACACAGCAATGAAAAGCAGCTAAACCCCATGATCAAAATAAATTACTTTGAAAAACCCATGAAACAAAGACAGTGGAAGAGAGAGAAATTCTTACACAATGCGTTCAGGGGCTGTGATGCAACCTGGATTGACCATATCTAGACCCACAGCTGGATGAGACATAAGGGTGGACACTCTTGGGGCTGAGAGGTTTGGTGAGGTTGGGTGAGCAAACGCAGACCCTTTAAAGTAATACTGCGTGGTACCCATCGCATGGGTCCCAAATCTCCAGGTTTAAGGGCATCTTCCTACATCGAAAACATGCATGAGAAAACAAAATGATGGTACACCAGGTGATGGGGAAAGGTTTCTAAAACGCACCTCATTTCTCTTCTCCTTGTGCCCGGGTTCGCCATTCCAGCCGCTTTACTAATAATCTCCCTACTTGGAGCATCAGCACCTTTAACCTCCTGTTCCGTACAGGTTGCAATTTGTCCTGAGGATGAACGGGTAGACGGGGAACCAGTGAGAGACTAGCTCTTGGTGTTGGGACAGGCACAGGTCACTCTATTTTCCCATCAGGAAGAAGAATTAACCACAGGCTCATCCTCCCCCCCTGGAACCAGAACAGGGCCTGAAGCCATCCTACGCTTTTGCGGCCAGCTCCCAAAAAAGCGAGTTGTAAAATGGAGCTTCAGGGCACTGCAATTCACAAACCTGCAGAGTTATAAATGATAACTCTCGTCCACAAATATATTGAGGGAAGGCAAAGAAGAGGATTTGAAATCAAGGCAGAATTGCAGGAAACAGATTTCAGGAGGTAGATTCGAATCGCCTTTAAAGCACATGAAAAGCGGCAAAACGTTGACAATGGTGCCCTTGGCCAAAAAGGGCGTATGCGTTTTTTTCTGAATATATTCAGGAAAAAACGCCTACGCCCTTTTTGTCCAACCAAGCAACCTGGAAAGGCAAATCAGCGCTACAAAGAAGACTCGCTACCCATCGGTCAAAAGGGCCATGCTGAAAAAAGTCTCAAAACCAGAAATGCAGGACAGGCCATGGAGAAATGGGAGCCGTGCTACACTGATGGGCGGGATGTAAATTGCCAACAGCCACTCTGGAGAAGTGTACGGTGTGTCCGGAAACATCCAAAAAACACAGCTTAGAGAGCATAGGGCACTTCCACTCATGGGGGTATAAATTGGGAAAATGAAAAATCAGCAAGACACAAGCACCCCAAAGTTTAGGGCTGCTCTCTTGACAAGGACCTCCACTTCATTCCACCTTCAATATCCCAGGAAAGAGAAAAATGGATAAAGAAGTTGTGGTCCTTATGTACAATGGAATATCACTCAGCCATGAAATCAATGTCATAAGGCTAGTAGCAGCATGATGAGTGGATTTAGGTACGACGATTCTAAGTGAAATAAGTCACACAGAAAAGGACACTTCTCATAAGGTATCACTTATAGAGGGAATGTCAAAACCGTTACACTTGAACTGAATTACAAAACAGAACAGAGTCACACATGCAGAAAACACACTATGGCTGCTTAACGGGAAAGGTGAGGTGGGGTGATACATAAAACAAGGGTTTCAAATTAGCTCAGATACCGTTCCATAAACCCAATATGTAATAGACAAGACCTACTCCTTGCTCAGAGAACTGGACTCAACACACCCTATTCACCACACAAGAATATATCTGACTAGTAATAATCTTAAAACCTATGTATTGATATCTCTCTGTTAGTGTGTCAAGTGGGTGTAAAGCGTCATAAACATAGCAGTGAAAAGCAGCTAAACCCCATTATAAAAATAAATTACTTTTACACATCCATGAAACAAAGACAGTAAAAGAGAGAGAAATTCTTACACAATGCGTTCAGGGGCTGTGATGCAACCTGGATTGACCATATCTAGACCCACAGCTGGATGAGACATAAGGGTGGACACTCTTGGGGCTGAGAGGTTTGGTGAGGTTGGGTGAGCAAACGCAGACCCTTTAAAGTAATACTGCGTGGTACCCATCGCATGGGTCGCAAATCTCCAGGTTCAAGGGCATCTTCCTACATCGAAAACATGCATGAGAAAACAAAAAGATGGTACACCATGTGATGGGGAAAGGTTTCTAAAACGCACCTCATTTCTCTTCTCCTTGTGCCCGGGTTCGCCATTCCAGCCGCTTTACTAATAATCTCCCTACTTGGAGCATCAGCACCTTTAACCTCCTGTTCCGTACAGGTTGCAATTTGTCCTGAGGATGAACGGGTAGACGGGGAACCAGTGAGAGACTAGCTCTTGGTGTTGGGACAGGCACAGGTCACTCTATTTTCCCATCAGGAAGAAGAATTAACCACAGGCTCATCCTCCCCCCTGGAACCAGAACAGGGCCTGAAGCCATCCTGCGCTTTTGCGGCCAGCTCCCAAAAAAGCGAGTTGTAAAATGGAGCTTCAGGGCACTGCAATTCACAAACCTGCAGAGTTATAAATGATAACTCTCGTCCACAAATATATTGAGGGAAGGCAAAGAAGAGGATTTGAAATCAAGGCAGAATTGCAGGAAACAGATTTCAGGAGGTAGATTCGAATCGCCTTTAAAGCACATGAAAAGCGGCAAAACGTTGACAATGATGCCCTTGGCCAAAAAGGGCGTATGCGTTTTTTCCTGAATATATTCAGGAAAAAACGCATACGCCCTTTTTGGCCAACCAAGCAACCTGGAAAGGCAAATCAGCGCTACAAAGATGTATCGCTTCCCATCGGTTAAAAGGGCCATGCTGAAAAAAGTGTCAAAACCAGAAATACAGGAAAGGCCATGGAGAAATGGGAGCCTTGCTACACTGATGGGCGGGATGTAAATTGCCAACAGACACTCTGGAGAAGTGTACGGTGAGTCCTGAAACGTCTAAAAAGCAAAGCTTAGAGAGCATAGGGCACTTCCACTCATGGGGGTATACATTGGGAAAATGAAAAATCAGCAAGACACAAGCACCCCAAAGTTTAGGGCTGCTCTCTTGACAAGGACCTCCACTTCATTCCACCTTCAATATCCCAGGAAAGAGAAAAATGGATAAAGGAGTTGTGGTCCTTATGTACAATGGAATATCACTCAGCCATGAAATCAATGTCATAAGGCTAGTAGCAGCATGATGAGTGGATTTAGGTACGACGATTCTAAGTGAAATAAGTCACACAGAAAAGGACACTTCTCATAAGGTATCACTGATAGAGGGAATGTAAAAACCGTTACACTTGAACTGAATTACAAAACAGAACGGAGTCACACATGCAGAAAACACACTATGGCTGCTTAACGGGAAAGGTGAGGTGGCGTGATACATAAAACAATGGTTTCAAATTAGCTCAGATACCGTTCCATAAACCCAATATGTAATAGACAAGACCTACTCCTTGCTCAGAGAACTGGACTCAACACACCCTATTCACCGCACAAGAATATATCTGACTAGTAATAATCTTAAAACCTATGTATTGATATCTCTCTGTTAGTGTGTCAAGTGGGTGTAAAGCGGCATAAACACAGCAGTGAAAAGCAGCTAAACCCCATTATAAAAATAAATTACTTTTACAAACCCATGAAACAAAGACAGTGGAAGAGAGAGAAATTCTTACACAATGCGTTCAGGGGCTGTGATGCAACCTGGATTGACCATATCTAGACCCACAGCTTGATGAGACATAAGGGTGGACACTTTTGGGGCTGAGAGGTTTGGTGAGGTTGGGTGAGCAAACGCAGACCCTTTAAAGTAATACTGCGGGGTACCCATTGCATGGGTCCCAAATCTACAGGTTAAAGGGCATATTCCTACATCGAAAAAATGCTTGAGAAAACAAAAAGATGGTACACCATGTGATGGGGAAAGGTTTCTAAAACGCACCTCATTTCTCTTCTCCTTGTGCCCGGGTTCGCCATTCCAGACGCTTTACTAATAATCTCCCTACTTGGAGCATCAGCACCTTTAACCTCCTGTTCCGTACAGGTTGCAATTTGTCCTGAGGATGAACGGGTAGACGGGGAACCAGTGAGAGACTAGCTCTTGGTGTTGGGACAGGCACAGGTCACTCTATTTTCCCATCAGGAAGAAGAATTAACCACAGGCTCATCCTCCCCCCCGGAACCAGAACAGGGCCTGAAGCCATCCTGCGCTTTTGCGGCCAGCTCCCAAAAAAGCGAGTTGTAAAATGGAGCTTCAGGGCACTGCAATTCACAAACCTGCAGAGTTATAAATGATAACTCTCGTCCACAAATATATTGAGGGAAGGCAAAGAAGAGGATTTGAAATCAAGGCAGAATTGCAGGAAACAGATTTCAGGAGGTAGATTCGAATCGCCTTTAAAGCACATGAAAAGCGGCAAAACGTTGACAATGATGCCCTTGGCCAAAAAGGGCGTATGCGTTTTTTCCTGAATATATTCAGGAAAAAACGCATACGCCCTTTTTGGCCAACCAAGCAACCTGGAAAGGCAAATCAGCGCTACAAAGAAGACTCGCTACCCATCGGTCAAAAGGGCCATGCTGAAAAAAGTCTCAAAACCAGAAATGCAGGACAGGCCATGGAGAAATGGGAGCCTTGCTACACTGATGGGCGGGATGTAAATTGCCAACAGCCACTCTGGAGAAGTGTACGGTGTGTCCGGAAACATCCAAAAAACACAGCTTAGAGAGCATAGGGCACTTCCACTCATGGGGGTATAAATTGGGAAAATGAAAAATCAGCAAGAAAAAAGCACCCCAAAGTTTAGGGCTGCTCTCTTGACAAGGACCTCCACTTCATTCCACCTTCAATATCCCAGGAAAGAGAAAATTGGATAAAGAAGTTGTGGTCCTTATGTACAATGGAATATCACTCAGCCATGAAATCAATGTCATAAGGCTAGTAGCAGCATGATGAGTGGACTTAGGTACGACGATTCTAAGTGAAATAAGTCACACAGAAAAGGACACTTCTCATAAGGTATCACTTATAGAGGGAATGTCAAAACCGTTACACTTGAACTGAATTACAAAACAGAACAGAGTCACACATGCAGAAAACACACTATGGCTGCTTAACGGGAAAGGTGAGGTGGGGTGATACATAAAACAAGGGTTTCAAATTAGCTCAGATACCGTTCCATAAACCCAATATGTAATAGACAAGACCTACTCCTTGCTCAGAGAACTGGACTCAACACACCCTATTCACCACACAAGAATATATCTGACTAGTAATAATCTTAAAACCTATGTATTGATATCTCTCTGTTAGTGTGTCAAGTGGGTGTAAAGCGTCATAAACATAGCAGTGAAAAGCAGCTAAACCCCATTATAAAAATAAATTACTTTTACACATCCATGAAACAAAGACAGTAAAAGAGAGAGAAATTCTTACACAATGCGTTCAGGGGCTGTGATGCAACCTGGATTGACCATATCTAGACCCACAGCTGGATGAGACATAAGGGTGGACACTCTTGGGGCTGAGAGGTTTGGTGAGGTTGGGTGAGCAAACGCAGACCCTTTAAAGTAATACTGCGTGGTACCCATCGCATGGGTCGCAAATCTCCAGGTTCAAGGGCATCTTCCTACATCGAAAACATGCATGAGAAAACAAAAAGATGGTACACCATGTGATGGGGAAAGGTTTCTAAAACGCACCTCATTTCTCTTCTCCTTGTGCCCGGGTTCGCCATTCCAGCCGCTTTACTAATAATCTCCCTACTTGGAGCATCAGCACCTTTAACCTCCTGTTCCGTACAGGTTGCAATTTGTCCTGAGGATGAACGGGTAGACGGGGAACCAGTGAGAGACTAGCTCTTGGTGTTGGGACAGGCACAGGTCACTCTATTTTCCCATCAGGAAGAAGAATTAACCACAGGCTCATCCTCCCCCCTGGAACCAGAACAGGGCCTGAAGCCATCCTGCGCTTTTGCGGCCAGCTCCCAAAAAAGCGAGTTGTAAAATGGAGCTTCAGGGCACTGCAATTCACAAACCTGCAGAGTTATAAATGATAACTCTCGTCCACAAATATATTGAGGGAAGGCAAAGAAGAGGATTTGAAATCAAGGCAGAATTGCAGGAAACAGATTTCAGGAGGTAGATTCGAATCGCCTTTAAAGCACATGAAAAGTGGCAAAACGTTGACAATGATGCCCTTGGCCAAAAAGGGCGTATGCGTTTTTTCCTGAATATATTCAGGAAAAAACGCATACGCCCTTTTTGGCCAACCAAGCAACCTGGAAAGGCAAATCAGCGCTACAAAGATGTATCGCTTCCCATCGGTTAAAAGGGCCATGCTGAAAAACGTGTCAAAACCAGAAATACAGGAAAGGCCATGGAGAAATGGGAGCCGTGCTACACTGATGGGCGGGATGTAAATTGCCAACAGACACTCTGGAGAAGTGTACGGTGAGTCCTGAAACGTCTAAAAAGCAAAGCTTAGAGAGCATAGGGCACTTCCACTCATGGGGGTATACATTGGGAAAATGAAAAATCAGCAAGACACAAGCACCCCAAAGTTTAGGGCTGCTCTCTTGACAAGGACCTCCACTTCATTCCACCTTCAATATCCCAGGAAAGAGAAAAATGGATAAAGGAGTTGTGGTCCTTATGTACAATGGAATATCACTCAGCCATGAAATCAATGTCATAAGGCTAGTAGCAGCATGATGAGTGGATTTAGGTACGACAATTCTAAGTGAAATAAGTCACACAGAAAAGGACACTTCTCATAAGGTATCACTGATAGAGGGAATGTAAAAACCGTTACACTTGAACTGAATTACAAAACAGAACGGAGTCACACATGCAGAAAACACACTATGGCTGCTTAACGGGAAAGGTGAGGTGGCGTGATACATAAAACAATGGTTTCAAATTAGCTCAGATACCGTTCCATAAACCCAATATGTAATAGACAAGACCTACTCCTTGCTCAGAGAACTGGACTCAACACACCCTATTCACCGCACAAGAATATATCTGACTAGTAATAATCTTAAAACCTATGTATTGATATCTCTCTGTTAGTGTGTCAAGTGGGTGTAAAGCGTCATAAACACAGCAGTGAAAAGCAGCTAAACCCCATTATAAAAATAAATTACTTTTACAAACCCATGAAACAAAGACAGTGGAAGAGAGAGAAATTCTTACACAATGCGTTCAGGGGCTGTGATGCAACCTGGATTGACCATATCTAGACCCACAGCTGGATGAGACATAAGGGTGGACACTCTTGGGGCTGAGAGGTTTGGTGAGGTTGGGTGAGCAAACGCAGACCCTTTAAAGTAATACTGCGGGGTACCCATTGCATGGGTCCCAAATCTACAGGTTAAAGGGCATATTCCTACATCGAAAAAATGCTTGAGAAAACAAAAAGATGGTACACCATGTGATGGGGAAAGGTTTCTAAAACGCACCTCATTTCTCTTCTCCTTGTGCCCGGGTTCGCCATTCCAGACGCTTTACTAATAATCTCCCTACTTGGAGCATCAGCACCTTTAACCTCCTGTTCCGTACAGGTTGCAATTTGTCCTGAGGATGAACGGGTAGACGGGGAACCAGTGAGAGACTAGCTCTTGGTGTTGGGACAGGCACAGGTCACTCTATTTTCCCATCAGGAAGAAGAATTAACCACAGGCTCATCCTCCCCCCCGGAACCAGAACAGGGCCTGAAGCCATCCTGCGCTTTTGCGGCCAGCTCCCAAAAAAGCGAGTTGTAAAATGGAGCTTCAGGGCACTGCAATTCACAAACCTGCAGAGTTATAAATGATAACTCTCGTCCACAAATATATTGAGGGAAGGCAAAGAAGAGGATTTGAAATCAAGGCAGAATTGCAGGAAACAGATTTCAGGAGGTAGATTCGAATCGCCTTTAAAGCACATGAAAAGCGGCAAAACGTTGACAATGATGCCCTTGGCCAAAAAGGGCGTATGCGTTTTTTCCTGAATATATTCAGGAAAAAACGCATACGCCCTTTTTGGCCAACCAAGCAACCTGGAAAGGCAAATCAGCGCTACAAAGAAGTATCGCTTCCCATCAGTTAAAAGGGCCATGCTGAAAAAAGTGTCAAAACCAGAAATACAGGAAAGGCCATGGAGAAATGGGAGCCGTGCTACACTGATGGGCGGGATGTAAATTGCCAACAGCCACTCTGGAGAAGTGTACGGTGTGTCCGGAAACATCCGAAAAACACAGCTTAGAGAGCATAGGGCACTTCCACTCATGGGGGTATAAATTGGGAAAATGAAAAATCAGCAAGACACAAGCACCCCAAAGTTTAGGGCTGCTCTCTTGACAAGGACCTCCACTTCATTCCACCTTCAATATCTCAGGAAAGAGAAAAATGGATAAAGAAGTTGTGGTCCTTATGTACAATGGAATATCACTCAGCCATGAAATCAATGTCATAAGGCTAGTAGCAGCATGATGAGTGGATTTAGGTACGACGATTCTAAGTGAAATAAGTCACACAGAAAAGGACACTTCTCATAAGGTATCACTTATAGAGGGAATGTCAAAACCGTTACACTTGAACTGAATTACAAAACAGAACAGAGTCACACATGCAGAAAACACACTATGGCTGCTTAACGGGAAAGGTGAGGTGGGGTGATACATAAAACAAGGGTTTCAAATTAGCTCAGATACCGTTCCATAAACCCAATATGTAATAGACAAGACCTACTCCTTGCTCAGAGAACTGGACTCAACACACCCTATTCACCACACAAGAATATATCTGACTAGTAATAATCTTAAAACCTATGTATTGATATCTCTCTGTTAGTGTGTCAAGTGGGTGTAAAGCGGCATAAACATAGCAGTGAAAAGCAGCTAAACCCCATTATAAAAATAAATTACTTTTACAAATCCATGAAACAAAGACAGTAAAAGAGAGAGAAATTCTTACACAATGCGTTCAGGGGCTGTGATGCAACCTGGATTGACCATATCTAGACCCACAGCTGGATGAGACATAAGGGTGGACACTCTTGGGGCTGAGAGGTTTGGTGAGGTTGGGTGAGCAAACGCAGACCCTTTAAAGTAATACTGCGGGGTACCCATTGCATGGGTCCCAAATCTACAGGTTCAAGGGCATATTCCTACATCGAAAAAATGCTTGAGAAAACAAAAAGATGGTACACCATGTGATGGGGAAAGGTTTCTAAAACGCACCTCATTTCTCTTCTCCTTGTGCCCGGGTTCGCCATTCCAGACGCTTTACTAATAATCTCCCTACTTGGAGCATCAGCACCTTTAACCTCCTGTTCCGTACAGGTTGCAATTTGTCCTGAGGATGAACGGGTAGACGGGGAACCAGTGAGAGACTAGCTCTTGGTGTTGGGACAGGCACAGGTCACTCTATTTTCCCATCAGGAAGAAGAATTAACCACAGGCTCATCCTCCCCCCCGGAACCAGAACAGGGCCTGAAGCCATCCTGCGCTTTTGCGGCCAGCTCCCAAAAAAGCGAGTTGTAAAATGGAGCTTCAGGGCACTGCAATTCACAAACCTGCAGAGTTATAAATGATAACTCTCGTCCACAAATATATTGAGGGAAGGCAAAGAAGAGGATTTGAAATCAAGGCAGAATTGCAGGAAACAGATTTCAGGAGGTAGATTCGAATCGCCTTTAAAGCACATGAAAAGCGGCAAAACGTTGACAATGATGCCCTTGGCCAAAAAGGGCGTATGCGTTTTTTCCTGAATATATTCAGGAAAAAACGCATACGCCCTTTTTGGCCAACCAAGCAACCTGGAAAGGCAAATCAGCGCTACAAAGAAGACTCGCTACCCATCGGTCAAAAGGGCCATGCTGAAAAAAGTCTCAAAACCAGAAATGCAGGACAGGCCATGGAGAAATGGGAGCCTTGCTACACTGATGGGCGGGATGTAAATTGCCAACAGCCACTCTGGAGAAGTGTACGGTGTGTCCTGAAACATCTAAAAAACACAGCTTAGAGAGCATAGGGCACTTCCACTCATGGGGGTATAAATTGGGAAAATGAAAAATCAGCAAGACACAAGCACCCCAAAGTTTAGGGCTGCTCTGTTGACAAGGACCTCCACTTCATTCCACCTTCAATATCCCAGGAAAGAGAAAAATGGATAAAGAAGTTGTGGTCCTTATGTACAATGCAATATCACTCAGCCATGAAATCAATGTCATAAGGCTAGTAGCAGCATGATGAGTGGATTTAGGTACGACGATTCTAAGTGAAATAAGTCACACAGAAAAGGACACTTCTCATAAGGTATCACTTATAGAGGGAATGTAAAAACCATTACACTTGAACTGAATTACAAAACAGAACGGAGTCACACATGCAGAAAACACACTATGGCTGCTTAACGGGAAAGGTGAGGTGGGGTGATACATAAAACAAGGGTTTCAAATTAGCTCAGATACCGTTCCATAAACCCAATATGTAATAGACAAGACCTACTCCTTGCTCAGAGAACTGGACTCAACACACCCTATTCACCGCACAAGAATATATCTGACTAGTAATAATCTTAAAACCTATGTATTGATATCTCTCTGTTAGTGTGTCAAATGGGTGTAAAGCGGCATAAACACAGCAGTGAAAAGCAGCTAAACCCCATTATAAAAATAAATTACTTTTACAAACCCATGAAACAAAGACAGTGAAAGAGAGAGAAATTCTTACACAATGCGTTCAGGGGCTGTGATGCAACCTGGATTGACCATATCTAGACCCACAGCTGGATGAGACATAAGGGTGGACACTCTTGGGGCTGAGAGGTTTGGTGAGGTTGGGTGAGCAAACGCAGACCCTTTAAAGTAATACTGCGTGGTACCCATCGCATGGGTCCCAAATCTCCAGGTTCAAGGGCATCTTCCTACATCGAAAACATGCATGAGAAAATAAAAAGATGGTACACCATGTGATGGGGAAAGGTTTCTAAAACGCACCTCATTTCTCTTCTCCTTGTGCCCGGGTTCGCCATTCCAGCCGCTTTACTAATAATCTCCCTACTTGGAGCATCAGCACCTTTAACCTCCTGTTCCGTACAGGTTGCAATTTGTCCTGAGGATGAACGGGTAGAAGGGGAACCAGTGAGAGACTAGCTCTTGGTGTTGGGACAGGCACAGGTCACTCTATTTTCCCATCAGGAAGAAGAATTAACCACAGGCTCATCCTCCCCCCCGGAACCAGAACAGGGCCTGAAGCCATCCTGCGCTTTTGCAGCCAGCTCCCAAAAAAGCGAGTTGTAAAATGGAGCTTCAGGGCACTGCAATTCACAAACCTGCAGAGTTATAAATGATAACTCTCGTCCACAAATATATTGAGGGAAGGCAAAGAAGAGGATTTGAAATCAAGGCAGAATTGCAGGAAACAGATTTCAGGAGGTAGATTCGAATCGCCTTTAAAGCACATGAAAAGCGGCAAAACGTTGACAATGATGCCCTTGGCCAAAAAGGGCGTATGCGTTTTTTCCTGAATATATTCAGGAAAAAACGCATACGCCCTTTTTGGCCAACCAAGCAACCTGGAAAGGCAAATCAGCGCTACAAAGAAGACTCGCTACCCATCGGTCAAAAGGGCCATGCTGAAAAAAGTCTCAAAACCAGAAATGCAGGACAGGCCATGGAGAAATGGGAGCCTTGCTACACTGATGGGCGGGATGTAAATTGCCAACAGCCACTCTGGAGAAGTGTACGGTGTGTCCGGAAACATCCAAAAAACACAGCTTAGAGAGCATAGGGCACTTCCACTCATGGGGGTATAAATTGGGAAAATGAAAAATCAGCAAGACACAAGCACCCCAAAGTTTAGGGCTGCTCTGTTGACAAGGACCTCCACTTCATTCCACCTTCAATATCCCAGGAAAGAGAAAAATGGATAAAGAAGTTGTGGTCCTTATGTACAATGGAATATCACTCAGCCATGAAATCAATGTCATAAGGCTAGTAGCAGCATGATGAGTGGATTTAGGTACGACGATTCTAAGTGAAATAAGTCACACAGAAAAGGACACTTCTCATAAGGTATCACTTATAGAGGGAATGTCAAAACCGTTACACTTGAACTGAATTACAAAACAGAACAGAGTCACACATGCAGAAAACACACTATGGCTGCTTAACGGGAAAGGTGAGGTGGGGTGATACATAAAACAAGGGTTTCAAATTAGCTCAGATACCGTTCCATAAACCCAATATGTAATAGACAAGACCTACTCCTTGCTCAGGGAACTGGACTCAACACACCCTATTCACCGCACAAGAATATATCTGACTAGTAATAATCTTAAAACCTATGTATTGATATCTCACTGTTAGTGTGTCAAGTGGGTGTAAAGCGTCATAAACATAGCAGTGAAAAGCAGCTAAACCCCATTATAAAAATAAATTACTTTTACAAATCCATGAAACAAAGACAGTAAAAGAGAGAGAAATTCTTACACAATGCGTTCAGGGGCTGTGATGCAACCTGGATTGACCATATCTAGACCCACAGCTGGATGAGACATAAGGGTGGACACTCTTGGGGCTGAGAGGTTTGGTGAGGTTGGGTGAGCAAACGCAGACCCTTTAAAGTAATACTGCGTGGCACCCATCGCATGGGTCGCAAATCTCCAGGTTCAAGGGCATCTTCCTACATCGAAAACATGCATGAGAAAACAAAAAGATGGTACACCATGTGATGGGGAAAGGTTTCTAAAACGCACCTCATTTCTCTTCTCCTTGTGCCCGGGTTCGCCATTCCAGCCGCTTTACTAATAATCTCCCTACTTGGAGCATCAGCACCTTTAACCTCCTGTTCCGTACAGGTTGCAATTTGTCCTGAGGATGAACGGGTAGACGGGGAACCAGTGAGAGACTAGCTCTTGGTGTTGGGACAGGCAAAGGTCACTCTATTTTCCCATCAGGAAGAAGAATTAACCACAGGCTCATCCTCCCCCCTGGAACCAGAACAGGGCCTGAAGCCATCCTGCGCTTTTGCGGCCAGCTCCCAAAAAAGCGAGTTGTAAAATGGAGCTTCAGGGCACTGCAATTCACAAACCTGCAGAGTTATAAATGATAACTCTCGTCCACAAATATATTGAGGGAAGGCAAAGAAGAGGATTTGAAATCAAGGCAGAATTGCAGGAAACAGATTTCAGGAGGTAGATTCGAATCGCCTTTAAAGCACATGAAAAGCGGCAAAACGTTGACAATGATGCCCTTGGCCAAAAAGGGCGTATGCGTTTTTTCCTGAATATATTCAGGAAAAAACGCATACGCCCTTTTTGGCCAACCAAGCAACCTGGAAAGGCAAATCAGCGCTACAAAGAAGACTCGCTACCCATCGGTCAAAAGGGCCATGCTGAAAAAAGTCTCAAAACCAGAAATGCAGGACAGGCCATGGAGAAATGGGAGCCTTGCTACACTGATGGGCGGGATGTAAATTGCCAACAGCCACTCTGGAGAAGTGTACGGTGTGTCCTGAAACATCTAAAAAACACAGCTTAGAGAGCATAGGGCACTTCCACTCATGGGGGTATAAATTGGGGAAATGAAAAATCAGCAAGACACAAGCACCCCAAAGTTTAGGGCTGCTCTGTTGACAAGGACCTCCACTTCATTCCACCTTCAATATCCCAGGAAAGAGAAAAATGGATAAAGAAGTTGTGGTCCTTATGTACAATGCAATATCACTCAGCCATGAAATCAATGTCATAAGGCTAGTAGCAGCATGATGAGTGGATTTAGGTACGACGATTCTAAGTGAAATAAGTCACACAGAAAAGGACACTTCTCATAAGGTATCACTTATAGAGGGAATGTAAAAACCATTACACTTGAACTAAATTACAAAACAGAACGGAGTCACACATGCAGAAAACACACTATGGCTGCTTAACGGGAAAGGTGAGGTGGGGTGATAAATAAAACAAGGGTTTCAAATTAGCTCAGATACCGTTCCATAAACCCAATATGTAATAGACAAGACCTACTCCTTGCTCAGAGAACTGGACTCAACACACCCTATTCACCGCACAAGAATATATCTGACTAGTAATAATCTTAAAACCTATGTATTGATATCTCTCTGTTAGTGTGTCAAATGGGTGTAAAGCGGCATAAACACAGCAGTGAAAAGCAGCTAAACCCCATTATAAAAATAAATTACTTTTACAAACCCATGAAACAAAGACAGTGAAAGAGAGAGAAATTCTTACACAATGCGTTCAGGGGCTGTGATGCAACCTGGATTGACCATATCTAGACCCACAGCTGGATGAGACATAAGGGTGGACACTCTTGGGGCTGAGAGGTTTGGTGAGGTTGGGTGAGCAAACGCAGACCCTTTAAAGTAATACTGCGTGGTACCCATCGCATGGGTCCCAAATCTCCAGGTTCAAGGGCATCTTCCTACATCGAAAACATGCATGAGAAAACAAAAAGATGGTACACCATGTGATGGGGAAAGGTTTCTAAAACGCACCTCATTTCTCTTCTCCTTGTGCCCGGGTTCGCCATTCCAGCCGCTTTACTAATAATCTCCCTACTTGGAGCATCAGCACCTTTAACCTCCTGTTCCGTACAGGTTGCAATTTGTCCTGAGGATGAACGGGTAGACGGGGAACCAGTGAGAGACTAGCTCTTGGTGTTGGGACAGGCACAGGTCACTCTATTTTCCCATCAGGAAGAAGAATTAACCACAGGCTCATCCTCCCCCCTGGAACCAGAACAGGGCCTGAAGCCATCCTGCGCTTTTGCGGCCAGCTCCCAAAAAAGCGAGTTGTAAAATGGAGCTTCAGGGCACTGCAATTCACAAACCTGCAGAGTTATAAATGATAACTCTCGTCCACAAATATATTGAGGGAAGGCAAAGAAGAGGATTTGAAATCAAGGCAGAATTGCAGGAAACAGATTTCAGGAGGTAGATTCGAATCGCCTTTAAAGCACATGAAAAGCGGCAAAACGTTGACAATGATGCCCTTGGCCAAAAAGGGCGTATGCGTTTTTTCCTGAATATATTCAGGAAAAAACGCATACGCCCTTTTCGGCCAACCAAGCAACCTGCAAAGGCAAATCAGCGCTACAAAGAAGTATCGCTTCCCATCAGTTAAAAGGGCCATGCTGAAAAAAGTGTCAAAACCAGAAATACAGGAAAGGCCATGGAGAAATGGGAGCCGTGCTGCACTGATGGGCGGGATGTAAATTGCCAACAGACACTCTGGAGAAGTGTACGGTGAGTCCTGAAACGTCTAAAAAGCAAAGCTTAGAGAGCATAGGGCACTTCCACTCATGGGGGTATACATTGGGAAAATGAAAAATCAGCAAGACACAAGCACCCCAAAGTTTAGGGCTGCTCTCTTGACAAGGACCTCCACTTCATTCCACCTTCAATATCCCAGGAAAGAGAAAAATGGATAAAGGAGTTGTGGTCCTTATGTACAATGGAATATCACTCAGCCATGAAATCAATGTCATAAGGCTAGTAGCAGCATGATGAGTGGATTTAGGTACGACGATTCTAAGTGAAATAAGTCACACAGAAAAGGACACTTCTCATAAGGTATCACTGATAGAGGGAATGTAAAAACCGTTACACTTGAACTGAATTACAAAACAGAACGGAGTCACACATGCAGAAAACACACTATGGCTGTTTAACGGGAAAGGTGAGGTGGGGTGATACATAAAACAAGGGTTTCAAATTAGCTCAGATACCGTTCCATAAACCCAATATGTAATAGACAAGACCTACTCCTTACTCAGAGAACTGGACTCAACACGCCCTATTCACTGCACAAGAATATATCTGACTAGTAATAATCTTAAAACCTATGTATTGATATCTCTCTGTTAGTGTGTCAAGTGGGTGTAAAGCGGCATAAACACAGCAGTGAAAAGCAGCTAAACCCCATTATAAAAATAAATTACTTTTACAAACCCATGAAACAAAGACAGTGGAAGAGAGAGAAATTCTTACACAATGCGTTCAGGGGCTG
Organism: Balaenoptera ricei; assembly: GCF_028023285.1. Taxonomy (NCBI): domain Eukaryota; kingdom Metazoa; phylum Chordata; class Mammalia; order Artiodactyla; family Balaenopteridae; genus Balaenoptera; species Balaenoptera ricei. The sequence continues at coordinate 498,122 of NW_026777436.1, read as the reverse complement.
TGATGCAACCTGGATTGACCATATCTAGACCCACACCTGGATGAGACATAAGGGTGGACACTCTTGGGGCTGAGAGGTTTGGTGAGGTTGGGTGAGCAAACGCAGACCCTTTAAAGTAATACTGCGTGGTACCCATTGCATGGGTCCCAAATCTACAGGTTCAAGGGCATATTCCTACATCGAAAACATGCATGAGAAAACAAAAAGATGGTACACCATGTGATGGGGAAAGGTTTCTAAAACGCACCTCATTTCTCTTCTCCTTGTGCCCGGCTTCACCATTCCAGACGCTTTACTAATAATCTCCCTACTTGGAGCATCAGCACCTTTAACCTCCTGTTCCGTACAGGTTGCAATTTGTCCTGAGGATGAACGGGTAGACGGGGAACCAGTGAGAGACTAGCTCTTGGTGTTGGGACATGCACAGGTCAGTCTATTTTCCCATCAGGAAGAAGAATTAACCACAGGCTCATCCTCCCCCCCGGAACCAGAACAGGGCCTGAAGCCATCCTGCGCTTTTGCGGCCAGCTCCCAAAAAAGCGAGTTGTAAAATGGAGCTTCAGGGCACTGCAATTCACAAACCTGCAGAGTTATAAATGATAACTCTCGTCCACAAATATATTGAGGGAAGGCAAAGAAGAGGATTTGAAATCAAGGCAGAATTGCAGGAAACAGATTTCAGGAGGTAGATACGAATCGCCTTTAAAGCACATGAAAAGCGGCAAAACGTTGACAATGATGCCCTTGGCCAAAAAGGGCGTATGCGTTTTTTCCTGAATATATTCAGGAAAAAACGCATACGCCCTTTTTGGCCAACCAAGCAACCTGGAAAGGCAAATCAGCGCTACAAAGAAGACTCGCTACCCATCGGTCAAAAGGGCCATGCTGAAAAATGTCTCAAAACCAGAAATGCAGGACAGGCCATGGAGAAATGGGAGCCTTGCTACACTGATGGGCGGGATGTAAATTGCCAACAGCCACTCTGGAGAAGTGTACGGTGTGTCCGGAAACATCCAAAAAACACAGCTTAGAGAGCATAGGGCACTTCCACTCATGGGGGTATAAATTGGGAAAATGAAAAATCAGCAAGACACAAGCACCCCAAAGTTTAGGGCTGCTCTCTTGACAAGGACCTCCACTTCATTCCACCTTCAATATCCCAGGAAAGAGAAAAATGGATAAAGAAGTTGTGGTCCTTATGTACAATGGAATATCACTCAGCCATGAAATCAATGTCATAAGGCTAATAGCAGCATGATGAGTGGATTTAGGTACGATGATTCTAAGTGAAATAAGTCACACAGAAAAGGACACTTCTCATAAGGTATCACTTATAGAGGGAATGTAAAAACAGTTACACTTGAACTGAATTACAAAACAGAACAGAGTCACACATGCAGAAAACACACTATGGCTGCTTAACGGGAAAGGTGAGGTGGGATGATAAATAAAACAAGGGTTTCAAATTAGATCAGATACTATTCCATAAACCCAATATGTAATAGACAAGACCTACTCCTTGCTCAGGGAACTGGACTCAACACACCCTATTCACCGCACAAGAATATATCTGACTAGTAATAATCTTAAAACCTATGTATTGATATCTCACTGTTAGTGTGTCAAGTGGGTGTAAAGCGGCATAAACACAGCAGTGAAAAGCAGCTAAACCCCATTATAAAAATAAATTACTTTTACAAACCCATGAAACAAAGACAGTGGAAGAGAGAGAAATTCTTACACAATGCGTTCAGGGGCTGTGATGCAACCTGGATTGACCATATCTAGACCCACAGCTGGATGAGACATAAGGGTGGACACTCTTGGGGCTGAGAGGTTTGGTGAGGTTGGGTGAGCAAACGCAGACCCTTTAAAGTAATACTGCGTGGTACCCATCGCATGGGTCGCAAATCTCCAGGTTCAAGGGCATCTTCCTATATCGAAAACATGCATGAGAAAACAAAAAGATGGTACACCATGTGATGGGGAAAGGTTTCTAAAACGCACCTCATTTCTCTTCTCCTTGTGCCCGGGTTCGCCATTCCAGCCGCTTTACTAATAATCTCCCTACTTGGAGCATCAGCACCTTTAACCTCCTGTTCCGTACAGGTTGCAATTTGTCCTGAGGATGAACGGGTAGACGGGGAACCAGTGAGAGACTAGCTCTTGGTGTTGGGACAGGCACAGGTCACTCTATTTTCCCATCAGGAAGAAGAATTAACCACAGGCTCATCCTCCCCCCTGGAACCAGAACAGGGCCTGAAGCCATCCTGCGCTTTTGCGGCCAGCTCCCAAAAAAGCGAGTTGTAAAATGGAGCTTCAGGGCACTGCAATTCACAAACCTGCAGAGTTATAAATGATAACTCTTGTCCACAAATATATTGAGGGAAGGCAAAGAAGAGGATTTGAAATCAAGGCAGAATTGCAGGAAACAGATTTCAGGAGGTAGATTCGAATCGCCTTTAAAGCACATGAAAAGCGGCAAAACGTTGACAATGATGCCCTTGGCCAAAAAGGGCGTATGCGTTTTTTCCTGAATATATTCAGGAAAAAACGCATACGCCCTTTTTGGCCAACCAAGCAACCTGGAAAGGCAAATCAGCGCTACAAAGAAGTATCGCTTCCCATCGGTTAAAAGGGCCATGCTGAAAAAAGTGTCAAAACCAGAAATACAGGAAAGGCCATGGAGAAACGGGAGCCGTGCTGCACTGATGGGCGGGATGTAAATTGCCAACAGACACTCTGGAGAAGTGTACGGTGAGTCCTGAAACGTCTAAAAAGCAAAGCTTAGAGAGCATAGGGCACTTCCACTCATGGGGGTATACATTGGGAAAATGAAAAATCAGCAAGACACAAGCACCCCAAAGTTTAGGGCTGCTCTCTTGACAAGGACCTCCACTTCATTCCACCTTCAATATCCCAGGAAAGAGAAAAATGGATAAAGGAGTTGTGGTCCTTATGTACAATGGAATATCACTCAGCCATGAAATCAATGTCATAAGGCTAGTAGCAGCATGATGAGTGGATTTAGGTACGACGATTCTAAGTGAAATAAGTCACACAGAAAAGGACACTTCTCATAAGGTATCACTGATAGAGGGAATGTAAAAACCGTTACACTTGAACTGAATTACAAAACAAAACGGAGTCACACATGCAGAAAACACACTATGGCTGTTTAACGGGAAAGGTGAGGTGGGGTGATACATAAAACAAGGGTTTCAAATTAGCTCAGATACCGTTCCATAAACCCAATATGTAATAGACAAGACCTACTCCTTACTCAGAGAACTGGACTCAACACGCCCTATTCACTGCACAAGAATATATCTGACTAGTAATAATCTTAAAACCTATGTATTGATATCTCTCTGTTAGTGTGTCAAGTGGGTGTAAAGCGGCATAAACACAGCAGTGAAAAGCAGCTAAACCCCATTATAAAAATAAATTACTTCGAAATACCCATGAAACAAAGACAGTGAAAGAGAGAGAAATTCTTACACAATGCGTTCAGGGGCTTTGATGCAACCTGGATAGACCATATCTAGACCCACAGCTGGATGAGACATAAGGGTGGACACTCTTGGGGCTGAGAGGTTTGGTGAGGTTGGGTGAGCAAACGCAGACCCTTTAAAGTAATACTGCGTGGTACCCATCGCATGGGTCCCAAATCTCCAGGTTCAAGGGCATCTTGCTACATCGAAAACATGCATGAGAAACCCAGAAGATGGTACACCGTGTGATGGGGAAAGGTTTCTAAAACGCACCTCATTTCTCATCTCCTTGTGCTCGTGTATGCCATTCCAGCCACTTTACTAGCAATCTCCCTACTTGGAGCATCAGCACCTTTAACCTCCTGTTCCGTACAGGTTGCAATTTGTCCTGAGGATGAACGGGAAGACTTGGAACCAATGAGAGACTAGCTCCTGGTGTAGGGACAGGCACAGGTCACTCTATTTTCCCATCAGGAAGAAGAATTAACCACAGGCTCAGCCTGCCCCCCGGAACCAGAACAGGGCCTGAAGCCATCCTGCGCTTTTGCGGCCAGCTCTCTAAAAAGCGAGTTGTAAAATGGAGCTTCAGGGCACTGCAATTCACAAACCTGCAGAGTTATAAATGATAACTCTCGTCCACAAATATATTGAGGGAAGGCAAAGAAGAGGATTTGAAATCAAGGCAGAATTGCAGGAAACAGATTTCAGGAGGTAGATTCGAATCGCCTTTAAAGCACATGAAAAGCGGCAAAACGTTGACAATGATGCCCTTGGCCAAAAAGGGCGTATGCGTTTTTTCCTGAATATATTCAGGAAAAAACGCATACGCCCTTTTTGGCCAACCAAGCAACCTGGAAAGGCAAATCAGCGCTACAAAGAAGACTCGCTACCCATCGGTCAAAAGGGCCATGCTGAAAAAAGTCTCAAAACCAGAAATGCAGGACAGGCCATGGAGAAATGGGAGCCTTGCTACACTAATGGGCGGGATGTAAATTGCCAACAGCCACTCTGGAGAAGTGTACGGTGTGTCCTGAAACATCTAAAAAACACAGCTTAGAGAGCATAGGGCACTTCCACTCATGGGGGTATAAATTGGGAAAATGAAAAATCAGCAAGACACAAGCACCCCAAAGTTTAGGGCTGCTCTGTTGACAAGGACCTCCACTTCATTCCACCTTCAATATCCCAGGAAAGAGAAAAATGGATAAAGAAGTTGTGGTCCTTATGTACAATGGAATATCACTCAGCCATGAAATCAATGTCATAAGGCTAGTAGCAGCATGATGAGTGGATTTAGGTACGACGATTCTAAGCGAAATAAGTCACACAGAAAAGGACACTTCTCATAAGGTATCACTTATAGAGGGAATGTAAAAACCGTTACACTTGAACTGAATTACAAAACAGAACAGAATCACACATGCAGAAAACAAACTATGGCTGCTTAACGGGAAAGGTGAGGTGGGGTGATACATAAAACAAGGGTTTCAAATTAGCTCAGATACCGTTCCATAAACCCAATATGTAATAGACAAGACGTACTCCTTGCTCAGAGAACGGGACTCAACACACCCTATTCACCGCACAAGAATATATCTGACTAGTAATAATCTTAAAACCTATGTATTGATATCTCTCTGTTAGTGTGTCAAGTGGGTATAAAGCAGCATAAACACAGCAGTGAAAAGCAGCTAAACCCCATTATAAAAATAAATTACTTTTACAAACCCATGAAACAAAGACAGTGGAAGAGAGAGAAATTCTTACACAATGCGTTCAGGGGCTGTGATGCAACCTGGATTGACCATATCTAGACCCACACCTGGATGAGACATAAGGGTGGACACTCTTGGGGCTGAGAGGTTTGGTGAGGTTGGGTGAGCAAACGCAGACCCTTTAAAGTAATACTGCGTGGTACCCATTGCATGGGTCCCAAATCTACAGGTTCAAGGGCATATTCCTACATCGAAAACATGCATGAGAAAACAAAAAGATGGTACACCATGTGATGGGGAAAGGTTTCTAAAACGCACCTCATTTCTCTTCTCCTTGTGCCCGGCTTCACCATTCCAGACGCTTTACTAATAATCTCCCTACTTGGAGCATCAGCACCTTTAACCTCCTGTTCCGTACAGGTTGCAATTTGTCCTGAGGATGAACGGGTAGACGGGGAACCAGTGAGAGACTAGCTCTTGGTGTTGGGACAGGCACAGGTCACTCTATTTTCCCATCAGGAAGAAGAATTAACCACAGGCTCATCCTCCCCCCCGGAACCAGAACAGGGCCTGAAGCCATCCTGCGCTTTTGCGGCCAGCTCCCAAAAAAGCGAGTTGTAAAATGGAGCTTCAGGGCACTGCAATTCACAAACCTGCAGAGTTATAAATGATAACTCTCGTCCACAAATATATTGAGGGAAGGCAAAGAAGAGGATTTGAAATCAAGGCAGAATTGCAGGAAACAGATTTCAGGAGGTAGATTCGAATCGCCTTTAAAGCACATGAAAAGCGGCAAAACGTTGACAATGATGCCCTTGGCCAAAAAGGGCGTATGCGTTTTTTCCTGAATATATTCAGGAAAAAACGCATACGCCCTTTTTGGCCAACCAAGCAACCTGGAAAGGCAAATCAGCGCTACAAAGAAGACTCGCTACCCATCGGTCAAAAGGGCCATGCTGAAAAATGTCTCAAAACCAGAAATGCAGGACAGGCCATGGAGAAATGGGAGCCTTGCTACACTGATGGGCGGGATGTAAATTGCCAACAGCCACTCTGGAGAAGTGTACGGTGTGTCCGGAAACATCCAAAAAACACAGCTTAGAGAGCATAGGGCACTTCCACTCATGGGGGTATAAATTGGGAAAATGAAAAATCAGCAAGACACAAGCACCCCAAAGTTTAGGGCTGCTCTGTTGACAAGGACCTCCACTTCATTCCACCTTCAATATCCCAGGAAAGAGAAAAATGGATAAAGAAGTTGTGGTCCTTATGTACAATGGAATATCACTCAGCCATGAAATCAATGTCATAAGGCTAGTAGCAGCATGATGAGTGGATTTAGGTACGACGATTCTAAGTGAAATAAGTCACACAGAAAAGGACACTTCTCATAAGGTATCACTTATAGAGGGAATGTAAAAACAGTTACACTTGAACTGAATTACAAAACAGAACAGAGTCACACATGCAGAAAACACACTATGGCTGCTTAACGGGAAAGGTGAGGTGGGATGATAAATAAAACAAGGGTTTCAAATTAGATCAGATACCATTCCATAAACCCAATATGTAATAGACAAGACCTACTCCTTGCTCAGGGAACTGGACTCAACACACCCTATTCACCGCACAAGAATATATCTGACTAGTAATAATCTTAAAACCTATGTATTGATATCTCACTGTTAGTGTGTCAAGTGGGTGTAAAGCGGCATAAACACAGCAGTGAAAAGCAGCTAAACCCCATTATAAAAATAAATTACTTTTACAAACCCATGAAACAAAGACAGTGGAAGAGAGAGAAATTCTTACACAATGCGTTCAGGGGCTGTGATGCAACCTGGATTGACCATATCTAGACCCACAGCTGGATGAGACATAAGGGTGGACACTCTTGGGGCTGAGAGGTTTGGTGAGGTTGGGTGAGCAAACGCAGACCCTTTAAAGTAATACTGCGTGGTACCCATCGCATGGGTCCCAAATCTCCAGGTTCAAGGGCATCTTGCTACATCGAAAACATGCATGAGAAACCCAGAAGATGGTACACCGTGTGATGGGGAAAGGTTTCTAAAACGCACCTCATTTCTCATCTCCTTGTGCTCGGGTATGCCATTCCAGCCACTTTACTAGCAATCTCCCTACTTGGAGCATCAGCACCTTTAACCTCCTGTTCCGTACAGGTTGCAATTTGTCCTGAGGATGAACGGGAAGACTTGGAACCAATGAGAGACTAGCTCCTGGTGTAGGCACAGGCACAGGTCACTCTATTTTCCCATCAGGAAGAAGAATTAACCACAGGCTCAGCCTGCCCCCCGGAACCAGAACAGGGCCTGAAACCATCATGCGCTTTTGCGGCCAGCTCCCAAAAAAGCGAGTTGTAAAATGGAGCTTCAGGGCACTGCAATTCACAAACCTGCAGAGTTATAAATGATAACTCTCGTCCACAAATATATTGAGGGAAGGCAAAGAAGAGGATTTGAAATCAAGGCAGAATTGCAGGAAACAGATTTCAGGAGGTAGATTCGAATCGCCTTTAAAGCACATGAAAAGCGGCAAAACGTTGACAATGATGCCCTTGGCCAAAAAGGGCGTATGCGTTTTTTCCTGAATATATTCAGGAAAAAACGCATACGCCCTTTTTGGCCAACCAAGCAACCTGGAAAGGCAAATCAGCGCTACAAAGAAGACTCGCTACCCATCGGTCAAAAGGGCCATGCTGAAAAATGTCTCAAAACCAGAAATGCAGGACAGGCCATGGAGAAATGGGAGCCTTGCTACACTGATGGGCGGGATGTAAATTGCCAACAGCCACTCTGGAGAAGTGTACGGTGTGTCCGGAAACATCCAAAAAACACAGCTTAGAGAGCATAGAGCACTTCCACTCATGGGGGTATAAATTGGGAAAATGAAAAATCAGCAAGACACAAGCACCCCAAAGTTTAGGGCTGCTCTGTTGACCAGGACCTCCACTTCATTCCACCTTCAATATCCCAGGAAAGAGAAAAATGGATAAAGAAGTTGTGGTCCTTATGTACAATGGAATATCACTCAGCCATGAAATCAATGTCATAAGGCTAGTAGCAGCATGATGAGTGGATTTAGGTACGATGATTCTAAGTGAAATAAGTCACACAGAAAAGGACACTTCTCATAAGGTATCACTTATAGAGGGAATGTAAAAACAGTTACACTTGAACTGAATTACAAAACAGAACAGAGTCACACATGCAGAAAACACACTATGGCTGCTTAACGGGAAAGGTGAGGTGGGATGATAAATAAAACAAGGGTTTCAAATTAGATCAGATACCATTCCATAAACCCAATATGTAATAGACAAGACCTACTCCTTGCTCAGGGAACTGGACTCAACAAACCCTATTCACCGCACAAGAATATATCTGACTAGTAATAATCTTAAAACCTATGTATTGATATCTCACTGTTAGTGTGTCAAGTGGGTGTAAAGCGGCATAAACACAGCAGTGAAAAGCAGCTAAACCCCATTATAAAAATAAATTACTTTTACAAACCCATGAAACAAAGACAGTGGAAGAGAGAGAAATTCTTACACAATGCGTTCAGGGGCTGTGATGCAACCTGGATTGACCATATCTAGACCCACAGCTGGATGAGACATAAGGGTGGACACTCTTGGGGCTGAGAGGTTTGGTGAGGTTGGGTGAGCAAACGCAGACCCTTTAAAGTAATACTGCGTGGTACCCATCGCATGGGTCCCAAATCTCCAAGTTTAAGGGCATCTTCCTACATCGAAAACATGCATGAGAAAACAAAATGATGGTACACCATGTGATGGGGAAAGGTTTCTAAAACGCACCTCATTTCTCTTCTCCTTGTGCCCGGGTTCGCCATTCCAGCCGCTTTACTAACAATCTCCCTACTTGGAGCATCAGCACCTTTAACCTCCTGTTCCGTACAGGTTGCAATTTGTCCTGAGGATGAACGGGTAGACGGGGAACCAGTGAGAGACTAGCTCTTGGTGTTGGGACAGGCACAGGTCACTCTATTTTCCCATCAGGAAGAAGAATTAACCACAGGCTCATCCTCCCGCCCGGAACCAGAACAGGGCCTGAAGCCATCCTGCGCTTTTGCGGCCAGCTCCCAAAAAAGCGAGTTGTAAAATGGAGCTTCAGGGCACTGCAATTCACAAACCTGCAGAGTTATAAATGATAACTCTCGTCCACAAATATATTGAGGGAAGGCAAAGAAGAGGATTTGAAATCAAGGCAGAATTGCAGGAAACAGATTTCAGGAGGTAGATTCGAATCGCCTTTAAAGCACATGAAAAGCGGCAAAACGTTGACAATGATGCCCTTGGCCAAAAAGGGCGTATGCGTTTTTTCCTGAATATATTCAGGAAAAAACGCATACGCCCTTTTTGGCCAACCAAGCAACCTGGAAAGGCAAATCAGCGCTACAAAGAAGACTCGCTACCCATCGGTCAAAAGGGCCATGCTGAAAAAAGTCTCAAAACCAGAAATGCAGGACAGGCCATGGAGAAATGGGAGCCTTGCTACAGTGATGGGCGGGATGTAAATTGCCAACAGCCACTCTGGAGAAGTGTACGGTGTGTCCTGAAACATCTAAAAAACACAGCTTAGAGAGCATAGGGCACTTCCACTCATGGGGGTATAAATTGGGAAAATGAAAAATCAGCAAGACACAAGCACCCCAAAGTTTAGGGCTGCTCTCTTGACAAGGACCTCCACTTCATTCCACCTTCAATATCCCAGGAAAGAGAAAAATGGATAAAGAAGTTGTGGTCCTTATGTACAATGCAATATCACTCAGCCATGAAATCAATGTCATAAGGCTAGTAGCAGCATGATGAGTGGATTTAGGTACGACGATTCTAAGCGAAATAAGTCACACAGAAAAGGACACTTCTCATAAGGTATCACTTATAGAGGGAATGTAAAAACCGTTACACTTGAACTGAATTACAAAACAGAACAGAATCACACATGCAGAAAACAAACTATGGCTGCTTAACGGGAAAGGTGAGGTGGGGTGATACATAAAACAAGGGTTTCAAATTAGCTCAGATACCGTTCCATAAACCCAATATGTAATAGACAAGACGTACTCCTTGCTCAGAGAACGGGACTCAACACACCCTATTCACCGCACAAGAATATATCTGACTACTAATAATCTTAAAACCTATGTATTGATATCTCTCTGTTAGTGTGTCAAGTGGGTATAAAGCAGCATAAACACAGCAGTGAAAAGCAGCTAAACCCCATTATAAAAATAAATTACTTTTACAAACCCATGAAACAAAGACAGTGGAAGAGAGAGAAATTCTTACACAATGCGTTCAGGGGCTGTGATGCAACCTGGATTGACCATATCTAGACCCACACCTGGATGAGACATAAGGGTGGACACTCTTGGGGCTGAGAGGTTTGGTGAGGTTGGGTGAGCAAACGCAGACCCTTTAAAGTAATACTGCGTGGTACCCATTGCATGGGTCCCAAATCTACAGGTTCAAGGGCATATTCCTACATCGAAAACATGCATGAGAAAACAAAAAGATGGTACACCATGTGATGGGGAAAGGTTTCTAAAACGCACCTCATTTCTCTTCTCCTTGTGCCCGGCTTCACCATTCCAGACGCTTTACTAATAATCTCCCTACTTGGAGCATCAGCACCTTTAACCTCCTGTTCCGTACAGGTTGCAATTTGTCCTGAGGATGAACGGGTAGACGGGGAACCAGTGAGAGACTAGCTCTTGGTGTTGGGACAGGCACAGGTCACTCTATTTTCCCATCAGGAAGAAGAATTAACCACAGGCTCATCCTCCCCCCCGGAACCAGAACAGGGCCTGAAGCCATCCTGCGCTTTTGCGGCCAGCTCCCAAAAAAGCGAGTTGTAAAATGGAGCTTCAGGGCACTGCAATTCACAAACCTGCAGAGTTATAAATGATAACTCTCGTCCACAAATATATTGAGGGAAGGCAAAGAAGAGGATTTGAAATCAAGGCAGAATTGCAGGAAACAGATTTCAGGAGGTAGATTCGAATCGCCTTTAAAGCACATGAAAAGCGGCAAAACGTTGACAATGATGCCCTTGGCCAAAAAGGGCGTATGCGTTTTTTCCTGAATATATTCAGGAAAAAACGCATACGCCCTTTTTGGCCAACCAAGCAACCTGGAAAGGCAAATCAGCGCTACAAAGAAGACTCGCTACCCATCGGTCAAAAGGGCCATGCTGAAAAATGTCTCAAAACCAGAAATGCAGGACAGGCCATGGAGAAATGGGAGCCTTGCTACACTGATGGGCGGGATGTAAATTGCCAACAGCCACTCTGGAGAAGTGTACGGTGTGTCCGGAAACATCCAAAAAACACAGCTTAGAGAGCATAGGGCACTTCCACTCATGGGGGTATAAATTGGGAAAATGAAAAATCAGCAAGACACAAGCACCCCAAAGTTTAGGGCTGCTCTGTTGACCAGGACCTCCACTTCATTCCACCTTCAATATCCCAGGAAAGAGAAAAATGGATAAAGAAGTTGTGGTCCTTATGTACAATGGAATATCACTCAGCCATGAAATCAATGTCATAAGGCTAGTAGCAGCATGATGAGTGGATTTAGGTACGATGATTCTAAGTGAAATAAGTCACACAGAAAAGGACACTTCTCATAAGGTATCACTTATAGAGGGAATGTAAAAACAGTTACACTTGAACTGAATTACAAAACAGAACAGAGTCACACATGCAGAAAACACACTATGGCTGCTTAACGGGAAAGGTGAGGTGGGATGATAAATAAAACAAGGGTTTCAAATTAGATCAGATACCATTCCATAAACCCAATATGTAATAGACAAGACCTACTCCTTGCTCAGGGAACTGGACTCAACACACCCTATTCACCGCACAAGAATATATCTGACTAGTAATAATCTTAAAACCTATGTATTGATATCTCACTGTTAGTGTGTCAAGTGGGTGTAAAGCGGCATAAACACAGCAGTGAAAAGCAGCTAAACCCCATTATAAAAATAAATTACTTTTACAAACCCATGAAACAAAGACAGTGGAAGAGAGAGAAATTCTTACACAATGCGTTCAGGGGCTGTGATGCAACCTGGATTGACCATATCTAGACCCACAGCTGGATGAGACATAAGGGTGGACACTCTTGGGGCTGAGAGGTTTGGTGAGGTTGGGTGAGCAAACGCAGACCCTTTAAAGTAATACTGCGTGGTACCCATCGCATGGGTCCCAAATCTCCAAGTTTAAGGGCATCTTCCTACATCGAAAACATGCATGAGAAAACAAAATGATGGTACACCATGTGATGGGGAAAGGTTTCTAAAACGCACCTCATTTCTCTTCTCCTTGTGCCCGGGTTCGCCATTCCAGCCGCTTTACTAACAATCTCCCTACTTGGAGCATCAGCACCTTTAACCTCCTGTTCCGTACAGGTTGCAATTTGTCCTGAGGATGAACGGGTAGACGGGGAACCAGTGAGAGACTAACTCTTGGTGTTGGGACAGGCACAGGTCACTCTATTTTCCCATCAGGAAGAAGAATTAACCACAGGCTCATCCTCCCGCCCGGAACCAGAACAGGGCCTGAAGCCATCCTGCGCTTTTGCGGCCAGCTCCCAAAAAAGCGAGTTGTAAAATGGAGCTTCAGGGCACTGCAATTCACAAACCTGCAGAGTTATAAATGATAACTCTCGTCCACAAATATATTGAGGGAAGGCAAAGAAGAGGATTTGAAATCAAGGCAGAATTGCAGGAAACAGATTTCAGGAGGTAGATTCGAATCGCCTTTAAAGCACATGAAAAGCGGCAAAACGTTGACAATGATGCCCTTGGCCAAAAAGGGCGTATGCGTTTTTTCCTGAATATATTCAGGAAAAAACGCATACGCCCTTTTTGGCCAACCAAGCAACCTGGAAAGGCAAATCAGCGCTACAAAGAAGACTCGCTACCCATCGGTCAAAAGGGCCATGCTGAAAAAAGTCTCAAAACCAGAAATGCAGGACAGGCCATGGAGAAATGGGAGCCTTGCTACAGTGATGGGCGGGATGTAAATTGCCAACAGCCACTCTGGAGAAGTGTACGGTGTGTCCTGAAACATCTAAAAAACACAGCTTAGAGAGCATAGGGCACTTCCACTCATGGGGGTATAAATTGGGAAAATGAAAAATCAGCAAGACACAAGCACCCCAAAGTTTAGGGCTGCTCTCTTGACAAGGACCTCCACTTCATTCCACCTTCAATATCCCAGGAAAGAGAAAAATGGATAAAGAAGTTGTGGTCCTTATGTACAATGCAATATCACTCAGCCATGAAATCAATGTCATAAGGCTAGTAGCAGCATGATGAGTGGATTTAGGTACGACGATTCTAAGCGAAATAAGTCACACAGAAAAGGACACTTCTCATAAGGTATCACTTATAGAGGGAATGTAAAAACCGTTACACTTGAACTGAATTACAAAACAGAACAGAATCACACATGCAGAAAACAAACTATGGCTGCTTAACGGGAAAGGTGAGGTGGGGTGATACATAAAACAAGGGTTTCAAATTAGCTCAGATACCGTTCCATAAACCCAATATGTAATAGACAAGACGTACTCCTTGCTCAGAGAACGGGACTCAACACACCCTATTCACCGCACAAGAATATATCTGACTACTAATAATCTTAAAACCTATGTATTGATATCTCTCTGTTAGTGTGTCAAGTGGGTATAAAGCAGCATAAACACAGCAGTGAAAAGCAGCTAAACCCCATTATAAAAATAAATTACTTTTACAAACCCATGAAACAAAGACAGTGGAAGAGAGAGAAATTCTTACACAATGCGTTCAGGGGCTGTGATGCAACCTGGATTGACCATATCTAGACCCACACCTGGATGAGACATAAGGGTGGACACTCTTGGGGCTGAGAGGTTTGGTGAGGTTGGGTGAGCAAACGCAGACCCTTTAAAGTAATACTGCGTGGTACCCATTGCATGGGTCCCAAATCTACAGGTTCAAGGGCATATTCCTACATCGAAAACATGCATGAGAAAACAAAAAGATGGTACACCATGTGATGGGGAAAGGTTTCTAAAACGCACCTCATTTCTCTTCTCCTTGTGCCCGGCTTCACCATTCCAGACGCTTTACTAATAATCTCCCTACTTGGAGCATCAGCACCTTTAACCTCCTGTTCCGTACAGGTTGCAATTTGTCCTGAGGATGAACGGGTAGACGGGGAACCAGTGAGAGACTAGCTCTTGGTGTTGGGACAGGCACAGGTCACTCTATTTTCCCATCAGGAAGAAGAATTAACCACAGGCTCATCCTCCCCCCCGGAACCAGAACAGGGCCTGAAGCCATCCTGCGCTTTTGCGGCCAGCTCCCAAAAAAGCGAGTTGTAAAATGGAGCTTCAGGGCACTGCAATTCACAAACCTGCAGAGTTATAAATGATAACTCTCGTCCACAAATATATTGAGGGAAGGCAAAGAAGAGGATTTGAAATCAAGGCAGAATTGCAGGAAACAGATTTCAGGAGGTAGATTCGAATCGCCTTTAAAGCACATGAAAAGCGGCAAAACGTTGACAATGATGCCCTTGGCCAAAAAGGGCGTATGCGTTTTTTCCTGAATATATTCAGGAAAAAACGCATACGCCCTTTTTGGCCAACCAAGCAACCTGGAAAGGCAAATCAGCGCTACAAAGAAGACTCGCTACCCATCGGTCAAAAGGGCCATGCTGAAAAATGTCTCAAAACCAGAAATGCAGGACAGGCCATGGAGAAATGGGAGCCTTGCTACACTGATGGGCGGGATGTAAATTGCCAACAGCCACTCTGGAGAAGTGTACGGTGTGTCCGGAAACATCCAAAAAACACAGCTTAGAGAGCATAGGGCACTTCCACTCATGGGGGTATAAATTGGGAAAATGAAAAATCAGCAAGACACAAGCACCCCAAAGTTTAGGGCTGCTCTGTTGACCAGGACCTCCACTTCATTCCACCTTCAATATCCCAGGAAAGAGAAAAATGGATAAAGAAGTTGTGGTCCTTATGTACAATGGAATATCACTCAGCCATGAAATCAATGTCATAAGGCTAGTAGCAGCATGATGAGTGGATTTAGGTACGATGATTCTAAGTGAAATAAGTCACACAGAAAAGGACACTTCTCATAAGGTATCACTTATAGAGGGAATGTAAAAACAGTTACACTTGAACTGAATTACAAAACAGAACAGAGTCACACATGCAGAAAACACACTATGGCTGCTTAACGGGAAAGGTGAGGTGGGATGATAAATAAAACAAGGGTTTCAAATTAGATCAGATACCATTCCATAAACCCAATATGTAATAGACAAGACCTACTCCTTGCTCAGGGAACTGGACTCAACACACCCTATTCACCGCACAAGAATATATCTGACTAGTAATAATCTTAAAACCTATGTATTGATATCTCACTGTTAGTGTGTCAAGTGGGTGTAAAGCGGCATAAACACAGCAGTGAAAAGCAGCTAAACCCCATTATAAAAATAAATTACTTTTACAAACCCATGAAACAAAGACAGTGGAAGAGAGAGAAATTCTTACACAATGCGTTCAGGGGCTGTGATGCAACCTGGATTGACCATATCTAGACCCACAGCTGGATGAGACATAAGGGTGGACACTCTTGGGGCTGAGAGGTTTGGTGAGGTTGGGTGAGCAAACGCAGACCCTTTAAAGTAATACTGCGTGGTACCCATCGCATGGGTCCCAAATCTCCAGGTTCAAGGGCATCTTCCTATATCGAAAACATGCATGAGAAAACAAAAAGATGGTACACCATGTGATGGGGAAAGGTTTCTAAAACGCACCTCATTTCTCTTCTCCTTGTGCCCGGGTTCGCCATTCCAGCCGCTTTACTAATAATCTCCCTACTTGGAGCATCAGCACCTTTAACCTCCTGTTCCGTACAGGTTGCAATTTGTCCTGAGGATGAACGGGTAGACGGGGAACCAGTGAGAGACTAGCTCTTGGTGTTGGGACAGGCACAGGTCACTCTATTTTCCCATCAGGAAGAAGAATTAACCACAGGCTCATCCTCCCCCCTGGAACCAGAACAGGGCCTGAAGCCATCCTGCGCTTTTGCGGCCAGCTCCCAAAAAAGCGAGTTGTAAAATGGAGCTTCAGGGCACTGCAATTCACAAACCTGCAGAGTTATAAATGATAACTCTCGTCCACAAATATATTGAGGGAAGGCAAAGAAGAGGATTTGAAATCAAGGCAGAATTGCAGGAAACAGATTTCAGGAGGTAGATTCGAATCGCCTTTAAAGCACATGAAAAGTGGCAAAACGTTGACAATGATGCCCTTGCCCAAAAAGGGCGTATGCGTTTTTTCCTGAATATATTCAGGAAAAAACGCATACGCCCTTTTTGGCCAACCAAGCAACCTGGAAAGGCAAATCAGCGCTACAAAGAAGTATCGCTTCCCATCGGTTAAAAGGGCCATGCTGAAAAAAGTGTCAAAACCAGAAATACAGGAAAGGCCATGGAGAAATGGGAGCCGTGCTGCACTGATGGGCGGGATGTAAATTGCCAACAGACACTCTGGAGAAGTGTACGGTGAGTCCTGAAACGTCTAAAAAGCAAAGCTTAGAGAGCATAGGGCACTTCCACTCATGGGGGTATACATTGGGAAAATGAAAAATCAGCAAGACACAAGCACCCCAAAGTTTAGGGCTGCTCTCTTGACAAGGACCTCCACTTCATTCCACCTTCAATATCCCAGGAAAGAGAAAAATGGATAAAGGAGTTGTGGTCCTTATGTACAATGGAATATGACTCAGCCATGAAATCAATGTCATAAGGCTAGTAGCAGCATGATGAGTGGATTTAGGTACGACGATTCTAAGTGAAATAAGTCACACAGAAAAGGACACTTCTCATAAGGTATCACTGATAGAGGGAATGTAAAAACCGTTACACTTGAACTGAATTACAAAACAGAACGGAGTCACACATGCAGAAAACACACTATGGCTGTTTAACGGGAAAGGTGAGGTGGGGTGATACATAAAACAAGGGTTTCAAATTAGCTCAGATACCGTTCCATAAACCCAATATGTAATAGACAAGACCTACTCCTTACTCAGAGAACTGGACTCAACACGCCCTATTCACTGCACAAGAATATATCTGACTAGTAATAATCTTAAAACCTATGTATTGATATCTCTCTGTTAGTGTGTCAAGTGGGTGTAAAGCGGCATAAACACAGCAGTGAAAAGCAGCTAAACCCCATTATAAAAATAAATTACTTCGAAATACCCATGAAACAAAGACAGTGAAAGAGAGAGAAATTCTTAAACAATGCGTTCAGGGGCTTTGATGCAACCTGGATAGACCATATCTAGACCCACAGCTGGATGAGACATAAGGGTGGACACTCTTGGGGCTGAGAGGTTTGGTGAGGTTGGGTGAGCAAACGCAGACCCTTTAAAGTAATACTGCGTGGTACCCATCGCATGGGTCCCAAATCTCCAGGTTCAAGGGCATCTTGCTACATCGAAAACATGCATGAGAAACCCAGAAGATGGTACACCGTGTGATGGGGAAAGGTTTCTAAAACGCACCTCATTTCTCATCTCCTTGTGCTCGGGTATGCCATTCCAGCCACTTTACTAGCAATCTCCCTACTTGGAGCATCAGCACCTTTAACCTCCTGTTCCGTACAGGTTGCAATTTGTCCTGAGGATGAACGGGAAGACTTGGAACCAATGAGAGACTAGCTCCTGGTGTAGGCACAGGCACAGGTCACTCTATTTTCCCATCAGGAAGAAGAATTAACCACAGGCTCAGCCTGCCCCCCGGAACCAGAGCAGGGCCTGAAGCCATCCTGCGCTTTTGCGGCCAGCTCCCTAAAAAGCGAGTTGTAAAATGGAGCTTCAGGGCACTGCAATTCACAAACCTGCAGAGTTATAAATGATAACTCTCGTCCACAAATATATTGAGGGAAGGCAAAGAAGAGGATTTGAAATCAAGGCAGAATTGCAGGAAACAGATTTCAGGAGGTAGATTCGAATCGCCTTTAAAGCACATGAAAAGCGGCAAAACGTTGACAATGATGCCCTTGGCCAAAAAGGGCGTATGCGTTTTTTCCTGAATATATTCAGGAAAAAACGCATACGCCCTTTTTGGCCAACCAAGCAACCTGGAAAGGCAAATCAGCGCTACAAAGAAGACTCGCTACCCATCGGTCAAAAGGGCCATGCTGAAAAAAGTCTCAAAACCAGAAATGCAGGACAGGCCATGGAGAAATGGGAGCCTTGCTACACTGATGGGCGGGATGTAAATTGCCAACAGCCACTCTGGAGAAGTGTACGGTGTGTCCTGAAACATCTAAAAAACACAGCTTAGAGAGCATAGGGCACTTCCACTCATGGGGGTATAAATTGGGAAAATGAAAAATCAGCAAGACACAAGCACCCCAAAGTTTAGGGCTGCTCTGTTGACAAGGACCTCCACTTCATTCCACCTTCAATATCCCAGGAAAGAGAAAAATGGATAAAGAAGTTGTGGTCCTTATGTACAATGGAATATCACTCAGCCATGAAATCAATGTCATAAGGCTAGTAGCAGCATGATGAGTGGATTTAGGTACGACGATTCTAAGCGAAATAAGTCACACAGAAAAGGACACTTCTCATAAGGTATCACTTATAGAGGGAATGTAAAAACCGTTACACTTGAACTGAATTACAAAACAGAACAGAGTCACACATGCAGAAAACAAACTATGGCTGCTTAACGGGAAAGGTGAGGTGGGGTGATACATAAAACAAGGGTTTCAAATTAGCTCAGATACCGTTCCATAAACCCAATATGTAATAGACAAGACGTACTCCTTGCTCAGAGAACGGGACTCAACACACCCTATTCACCGCACAAGAATATATCTGACTACTAATAATCTTAAAACCTATGTATTGATATCTCTCTGTTAGTGTGTCAAGTGGGTATAAAGCAGCATAAACACAGCAGTGAAAAGCAGCTAAACCCCATTATAAAAATAAATTACTTTTACAAACCCATGAAACAAAGACAGTGGAAGAGAGAGAAATTCTTACACAATGCGTTCAGGGGCTGTGATGCAACCTGGATTGACCATATCTAGACCCACACCTGGATGAGACATAAGGGTGGACACTCTTGGGGCTGAGAGGTTTGGTGAGGTTGGGTGAGCAAACGCAGACCCTTTAAAGTAATACTGCGTGGTACCCATTGCATGGGTCCCAAATCTACAGGTTCAAGGGCATATTCCTACATCGAAAACATGCATGAGAAAACAAAAAGATGGTACACCATGTGATGGGGAAAGGTTTCTAAAACGCACCTCATTTCTCTTCTCCTTGTGCCCGGCTTCACCATTCCAGACGCTTTACTAATAATCTCCCTACTTGGAGCATCAGCACCTTTAACCTCCTGTTCCGTACAGGTTGCAATTTGTCCTGAGGATGAACGGGTAGACGGGGAACCAGTGAGAGACTAGCTCTTGGTGTTGGGACAGGCACAGGTCACTCTATTTTCCCATCAGGAAGAAGAATTAACCACAGGCTCATCCTCCCCCCCGGAACCAGAACAGGGCCTGAAGCCATCCTGCGCTTTTGCGGCCAGCTCCCAAAAAAGCGAGTTGTAAAATGGAGCTTCAGGGCACTGCAATTCACAAACCTGCAGAGTTATAAATGATAACTCTCGTCCACAAATATATTGAGGGAAGGCAAAGAAGAGGATTTGAAATCAAGGCAGAATTGCAGGAAACAGATTTCAGGAGGTAGATTCGAATCGCCTTTAAAGCACATGAAAAGCGGCAAAACGTTGACAATGATGCCCTTGGCCAAAAAGGGCGTATGCGTTTTTTCCTGAATATATTCAGGAAAAAACGCATACGCCCTTTTTGGCCAACCAAGCAACCTGGAAAGGCAAATCAGCGCTACAAAGAAGACTCGCTACCCATCGGTCAAAAGGGCCATGCTGAAAAATGTCTCAAAACCAGAAATGCAGGACAGGCCATGGAGAAATGGGAGCCTTGCTACACTGATGGGCGGGATGTAAATTGCCAACAGCCACTCTGGAGAAGTGTACGGTGTGTCCGGAAACATCCAAAAAACACAGCTTAGAGAGCATAGAGCACTTCCACTCATGGGGGTATAAATTGGGAAAATGAAAAATCAGCAAGACACAAGCACCCCAAAGTTTAGGGCTGCTCTGTTGACCAGGACCTCCACTTCATTCCACCTTCAATATCCCAGGAAAGAGAAAAATGGATAAAGAAGTTGTGGTCCTTATGTACAATGGAATATCACTCAGCCATGAAATCAATGTCATAAGGCTAGTAGCAGCATGATGAGTGGATTTAGGTACGATGATTCTAAGTGAAATAAGTCACACAGAAAAGGACACTTCTCATAAGGTATCACTTATAGAGGGAATGTAAAAACAGTTACACTTGAACTGAATTACAAAACAGAACAGAGTCACACATGCAGAAAACACACTATGGCTGCTTAACGGGAAAGGTGAGGTGGGATGATAAATAAAACAAGGGTTTCAAATTAGATCAGATACCATTCCATAAACCCAATATGTAATAGACAAGACCTACTCCTTGCTCAGGGAACTGGACTCAACAAACCCTATTCACCGCACAAGAATATATCTGACTAGTAATAATCTTAAAACCTATGTATTGATATCTCACTGTTAGTGTGTCAAGTGGGTGTAAAGCGGCATAAACACAGCAGTGAAAAGCAGCTAAACCCCATTATAAAAATAAATTACTTTTACAAACCCATGAAACAAAGACAGTGGAAGAGAGAGAAATTCTTACACAATGCGTTCAGGGGCTGTGATGCAACCTGGATTGACCATATCTAGACCCACAGCTGGATGAGACATAAGGGTGGACACTCTTGGGGCTGAGAGGTTTGGTGAGGTTGGGTGAGCAAACGCAGACCCTTTAAAGTAATACTGCGTGGTACCCATCGCATGGGTCCCAAATCTCCAGGTTTAAGGGCATCTTCCTACATCGAAAACATGCATGAGAAAACAAAATGATGGTACACCATGTGATGGGGAAAGGTTTCTAAAACGCACCTCATTTCTCTTCTCCTTGTGCCCGGGTTCGCCATTCCAGCCGCTTTACTAACAATCTCGCTACTTGGAGCATCAGCACCTTTAACCTCCTGTTCCGTACAGGTTGCAATTTGTCCTGAGGATGAACGGGTAGACGGGGAACCAGTGAGAGACTAGCTCTTGGTGTTGGGACAGGCACAGGTCACTCTATTTTCCCATCAGGAAGAAGAATTAACCACAGGCTCAGCCTGCCCCCCGGAACCAGAGCAGGGCCTGAAGCCATCCTGCGCTTTTGCGGCCAGCTCCCTAAAAAGCGAGTTGTAAAATGGAGCTTCAGGGCACTGCAATTCACAAACCTGCAGAGTTATAAATGATAACTCTCGTCCACAAATATATTGAGGGAAGGCAAAGAAGAGGATTTGAAATCAAGGCAGAATTGCAGGAAACAGATTTCAGGAGGTAGATTCGAATCGCCTTTAAAGCACATGAAAAGCGGCAAAACGTTGACAATGATGCCCTTGGCCAAAAAGGGCGTATGCGTTTTTTCCTGAATATATTCAGGAAAAAACGCATACGCCCTTTTTGGCCAACCAAGCAACCTGGAAAGGCAAATCAGCGCTACAAAGAAGACTCGCTACCCATCGGTCAAAAGGGCCATGCTGAAAAAAGTCTCAAAACCAGAAATGCAGGACAGGCCATGGAGAAATGGGAGCCTTGCTACAGTGATGGGCGGGATGTAAATTGCCAACAGCCACTCTGGAGAAGTGTACGGTGTGTCCTGAAACATCTAAAAAACACAGCTTAGAGAGCATAGGGCACTTCCACTCATGGGGGTATAAATTGGGAAAATGAAAAATCAGCAAGACACAAGCACCCCAAAGTTTAGGGCTGCTCTCTTGACAAGGACCTCCACTTCATTCCACCTTCAATATCCCAGGAAAGAGAAAAATGGATAAAGAAGTTGTGGTCCTTATGTACAATGCAATATCACTCAGCCATGAAATCAATGTCATAAGGCTAGTAGCAGCATGATGAGTGGATTTAGGTACGACGATTCTAAGTGAAATAAGTCACACAGAAAAGGACACTTCTCATAAGGTATCACTTATAGAGGGAATGTAAAAACCATTACACTTGAACTGAATTACAAAACAGAACGGAGTCACACATGCAGAAAACACACTATGGCTGCTTAACGGGAAAGGTGAGGTGGGGTGATACATAAAACAAGGGTTTCAAATTAGCTCAGATACCGTTCCATAAACCCAATATGTAATAGACAAGACCTACTCCTTGCTCAGAGAACGGGACTCAACACACCCTATTCACCGCACAAGAATATATCTGACTAGTAATAATCTTAAAACCTATGTATTGATATCTCTCTGTTAGTGTGTCAAGTGGGTGTAAAGCGGCATAAACACAGCAGTGAAAAGCAGCTAAACCCCATTATAAAAATAAATTACTTTTACAAACCCATGAAACAAAGACAGTGAAAGAGAGAGAAATTCTTACACAATGCGTTCAGGGGCTGTGATGCAACCTGGATTGACCATATCTAGACCCACAGCTGGATGAGACATAAGGGTGGACACTCTTGGGGCTGAGAGGTTTGGTGAGGTTGGGTGAGCAAACGCAGACCCTTTAATAATACTGCGTGGTACCCATTGCATGGGTCCCAAATCTACAGGTTCAAGGGCATATTCCTACATTGAAAACATGCTTGAGAAAACAAAAAGATGGTACACCATGTGATGGGGAAAGGTTTCTAAAACGCACCTCATTTCTCTTCTCCTTGTGCCCGGGTTCGCCATTCCAGATGCTTTACTAACAATCTCCCTACTTGGAGCATCAGCACCTTTAACCTCCTGTTCCGTACAGGTTGCAATTTGTCCTGAGGATGAACGGGTAGACGGGGAACCAGTGAGAGACTAGCTCTTGGTGTTGGGACAGGCACAGGTCACTCTATTTTCCCATCAGGAAGAAGAATTAACCACAGGCTCATCCTCCCCCCCGGAACCAGAACAGGGCCTGAAGCCATCCTGCGCTTTTGCGGCCAGCTCCCAAAAAAGCGAGTTGTAAAATGGAGCTTCAGGGCACTGCAATTCACAAACCTCCAGAGTTATAAATGATAACTGTCGTCCACAAATATATTGAGGGAAGGCAAAGAAGAGGATTTGAAATCAAGGCAGAATTGCAGGAAACAGATTTCAGGAGGTAGATTCGAATCGCCTTTAAAGCACATGAAAAGCGGCAAAACGTTGACAATGATGCCCTTGGCCAAAAAGGGCGTATGCGTTTTTTCCTGAATATATTCAGGAAAAAACGCATACGCCCTTTTTGTCCAACCAAGCAACCTGGAAAGGCAAATCAACGCTACAAAGAAGACTCGCTACCCATCGGTCAAAAGGGCCATGCTGAAAAAAGTCTCAAAACCAGAAATGCAGGACAGGCCATGGAGAAATGGGAGCCTTGCTACACTGATGGGCGGGATGTAAATTGCCAACAGCCACTCTGGAGAAGTGTACGGTGTGTCCTGAAACATCTAAAAAACACAGCTTAGAGAGCATAGGGCACTTCCACTCATGGGGGTATAAATTGGGAAAATGAAAAATCAGCAAGACACAAGCACCCCAAAGTTTAGGGCTGCTCTGTTGACAAGGACCTCCACTTCATTCCACCTTCAATATCCCAGGAAAGAGAAAAATGGATAAAGAAGTTGTGGTCCTTATGTACAATGCAATATCACTCAGCCATGAAATCAATGTCATAAGGCTAGTAGCAGCATGATGAGTGGATTTAGGTACGACGATTCTAAGTGAAATAAGTCACACAGAAAAGGACACTTCTCATAAGGTATCACTTATAGAGGGAATGTAAAAACCATTACACTTGAACTGAATTACAAAACAGAACGGAGTCACACATGCAGAAAACACACTATGGCTGCTTAACGGGAAAGGTGAGGTGGGGTGATACATAAAACAAGGGTTTCAAATTAGCTCAGATACCGTTCCATAAACCCAATATGTAATAGACAAGACCTACTCCTTGCTCAGAGAACTGGACTCAACACACCCTATTCACCGCAAAAGAATATATCTGACTAGTAATAATCTTAAAACCTATGTATTGATATCTCTCTGTTAGTGTGTCAAGTGGGTGTAAAGCGGCAAAAACATAGCAGTGAAAAGCAGCTAAACCCCATTATAAAAATAAATTACTTTTACAAATCCATGAAACAAAGACAGTAAAAGAGAGAGAAATTCTTACACAATGCGTTCAGGGGCTGTGATGCAACCTGGATTGACCATATCTAGACCCACAGCTGGATGAGACATAAGGGTGGACACTCTTGGGGCTGAGAGGTTTGGTGAGGTTGGGTGAGCAAACGCAGACCCTTTAAAGTAATACTGCGTGGTACCCATCGCATGGGTCGCAAATCTCCAGGTTCAAGGGCCTCTTCCTACATCGAAAACATGCATGAGAAAACAAAAAGATGGTACACCATGTGATGGGGAAAGGTTTCTAAAACGCACCTCATTTCTCTTCTCCTTGTGCCCGGGTTCGCCATTCCAGCCGCTTTACTAATAATCTCCCTACTTGGAGCATCAGCACCTTTAACCTCCTGTTCCGTACAGGTTGCAATTTGTCCTGAGGATGAACGGGTAGACGGGGAACCAGTGAGAGACTAGCTCTTGGTGTTGGGACAGGCACAGGTCACTCTATTTTCCCATCAGGAAGAAGAATTAACCACAGGCTCATCCTCCCCCCTGGAACCAGAACAGGGCCTGAAGCCATCCTGCGCTTTTGCGGCCAGCTCCCAAAAAAGCGAGTTGTAAAATGGAGCTTCAGGGCACTGCAATTCACAAACCTGCAGAGTTATAAATGATAACTCTCGTCCACAAATATATTGAGGGAAGGCAAAGAAGAGGATTTGAAATCAAGGCAGAATTGCAGGAAACAGATTTCAGGAGGTAGATTCGAATCGCCTTTAAAGCACATGAAAAGCGGCAAAACGTTGACAATGATGCCCTTGGCCAAAAAGGGCGTATGCGTTTTTTCCTGAATATATTCAGGAAAAAACGCATACGCCCTTTTTGGCCAACCAAGCAACCTGGAAAGGCAAATCAGCGCTACAAAGAAGTATCGCTTCCCATCGGTTAAAAGGGCCATGCTGAAAAAAGTGTCAAAACCAGAAATACAGGAAAGGCCATGGAGAAACGGGAGCCGTGCTGCACTGATGGGCGGGATGTAAATTGCCAACAGACACTCTGGAGAAGTGTACGGTGAGTCCTGAAACGTCTAAAAAGCAAAGCTTAGAGAGCATAGGGCACTTCCACTCATGGGGGTATACATTGGGAAAATGAAAAATCAGCAAGACACAAGCACCCCAAAGTTTAGGGCTGCTCTCTTGACAAGGACCTCCACTTCATTCCACCTTCAATATCCCAGGAAAGAGAAAAATGGATAAAGGAGTTGTGGTCCTTATGTACAATGGAATATCACTCAGCCATGAAATCAATGTCATAAGGCTAGTAGCAGCATGATGAGTGGATTTAGGTACGACGATTCTAAGTGAAATAAGTCACACAGAAAAGGACACTTCTCATAAGGTATCACTGATAGAGGGAATGTAAAAACCGTTACACTTGAACTGAATTACAAAACAGAACGGAGTCACACATGCAGAAAACACACTATGGCTGTTTAACGGGAAAGGTGAGGTGGGGTGATACATAAAACAAGGGTTTCAAATTAGCTCAGATACCGTTCCATAAACCCAATATGTAATAGACAAGACCTACTCCTTACTCAGAGAACTGGACTCAACACGCCCTATTCACTGCACAAGAATATATCTGACTAGTAATAATCTTAAAACCTATGTATTGATATCTCTCTGTTAGTGTGTCAAGTGGGTGTAAAGCGGCATAAACACAGCAGTGAAAAGCAGCTAAACCCCATTATAAAAATAAATTACTTCGAAATACCCATGAAACAAAGACAGTGAAAGAGAGAGAAATTCTTACACAATGCGTTCAGGGGCTTTGATGCAACCTGGATAGACCATATCTCGACCCATAGCTGGATGAGACATAAGGGTGGACACTCTTGGGGCTGAGAGGTTTGGTGAGGTTGGGTGAGCAAACGCAGACCCTTTAAAGTAATACTGCGTGGTACCCATCGCATTGGTCCCAAATCTCCAGGTTCAAGGGCATCTTGCTACATCGAAAACATGCATGAGAAACCCAGAAGATGGTACACCGTGTGATGGGGAAAGGTTTCTAAAACGCACCTCATTTCTCATCTCCTTGTGCTCGGGTATGCCATTCCAGCCACTTTACTAGCAATCTCCCTACTTGGAGCATCAGCACCTTTAACCTCCTGTTCCGTACAGGTTGCAATTTGTCCTGAGGATGAACGGGAAGACTTGGAACCAATGAGAGACTAGCTCCTGGTGTAGGGACAGGCACAGGTCACTCTATTTTCCCATCAGGAAGAAGAATTAACCACAGGCTCAGCCTGCCCCCCGGAACCAGAACAGGGCCTGAAGCCATCCTGCGCTTTTGCGGCCAGCTCTCTAAAAAGCGAGTTGTAAAATGGAGCTTCAGGGCACTGCAATTCACAAACCTGCAGAGTTATAAATGATAACTCTCGTCCACAAATATATTGAGGGAAGGCAAAGAAGAGGATTTGAAATCAAGGCAGAATTGCAGGAAACAGATTTCAGGAGGTAGATTCGAATCGCCTTTAAAGCACATGAAAAGCGGCAAAACGTTGACAATGATGCCCTTGGCCAAAAAGGGCGTATGCGTTTTTTCCTGAATATATTCAGGAAAAAACGCATACGCCCTTTTTGGCCAACCAAGCAACCTGGAAAGGCAAATCAGCGCTACAAAGAAGACTCGCTACCCATCGGTCAAAAGGGCCATGCTGAAAAAAGTCTCAAAACCAGAAATGCAGGACAGGCCATGGAGAAATGGGAGCCTTGCTACACTGATGGGCGGGATGTAAATTGCCAACAGCCACTCTGGAGAAGTGTACGGTGTGTCCTGAAACATCTAAAAAACACAGCTTAGAGAGCATAGGGCACTTCCACTCATGGGGGTATAA
The DNA here is from genome assembly GCF_028023285.1 of Balaenoptera ricei. NCBI lineage: Eukaryota > Metazoa > Chordata > Mammalia > Artiodactyla > Balaenopteridae > Balaenoptera > Balaenoptera ricei. Next base: position 470,659 of record NW_026777436.1, on the reverse strand, counting down.
ATTGGGAAAATGAAAAATCAGCAAGACACAAGCACCCCAAAGTTTAGGGCTGCTCTGTTGACAAGGACCTCCACTTCATTCCACCTTCAATATCCCAGGAAAGAGAAAAATGGATAAAGAAGTTGTGGTCCTTATGTACAATGGAATATCACTCAGCCATGAAATCAATGTCATAAGGCTAGTAGCAGCATGATGAGTGGATTTAGGTACGACGATTCTAAGCGAAATAAGTCACACAGAAAAGGACACTTCTCATAAGGTATCACTTATAGAGGGAATGTAAAAACCGTTACACTTGAACTGAATTACAAAACAGAACAGAATCACACATGCAGAAAACAAACTATGGCTGCTTAACGGGAAAGGTGAGGTGGGGTGATACATAAAACAAGGGTTTCAAATTAGCTCAGATACCGTTCCATAAACCCAATATGTAATAGACAAGACGTACTCCTTGCTCAGAGAACGGGACTCAACACACCCTATTCACCGCACAAGAATATATCTGACTAGTAATAATCTTAAAACCTATGTATTGATATCTCTCTGTTAGTGTGTCAAGTGGGTATAAAGCAGCATAAACACAGCAGTGAAAAGCAGCTAAACCCCATTATAAAAATAAATTACTTTTACAAACCCATGAAACAAAGACAGTGGAAGAGAGAGAAATTCTTACACAATGCGTTCAGGGGCTGTGATGCAACCTGGATTGACCATATCTAGACCCACAGCTGGATGAGACATAAGGGTGGACACTCTTGGGGCTGAGAGGTTTGGTGAGGTTGGGTGAGCAAACGCAGACCCTTTAAAGTAATACTGCGTGGTACCCATTGCATGGGTCCCAAATCTACAGGTTCAAGGGCATATTCCTACATCGAAAACATGCATGAGAAAACAAAAAGATGGTACACCATGTGATGGGGAAAGGTTTCTAAAACGCACCTCATTTCTCTTCTCCTTGTGCCCGGCTTCACCATTCCAGACGCTTTACTAATAATCTCCCTACTTGGAGCATCAGCACCTTTAACCTCCTGTTCCGTACAGGTTGCAATTTGTCCTGAGGATGAACGGGTAGACGGGGAACCAGTGAGAGACTAGCTCTTGGTGTTGGGACAGGCACAGGTCACTGTATTTTCCCATCAGGAAGAAGAATTAACCACAGGCTCATCCTCCCCCCCGGAACCAGAACAGGGCCTGAAGCCATCCTGCGCTTTTGCGGCCAGCTCCCAAAAAAGCGAGTTGTAAAATGGAGCTTCAGGGCACTGCAATTCACAAACCTGCAGAGTTATAAATGATAACTCTCGTCCACAAATATATTGAGGGAAGGCAAAGAAGAGGATTTGAAATCAAGGCAGAATTGCAGGAAACAGATTTCAGGAGGTAGATTCGAATCGCCTTTAAAGCACATGAAAAGCGGCAAAACGTTGACAATGATGCCCTTGGCCAAAAAGGGCGTATGCGTTTTTTCCTGAATATATTCAGGAAAAAACGCATACGCCCTTTTTGGCCAACCAAGCAACCTGGAAAGGCAAATCAGCGCTACAAAGAAGACTCGCTACCCATCGGTCAAAAGGGCCATGCTGAAAAATGTCTCAAAACCAGAAATGCAGGACAGGCCATGGAGAAATGGGAGCCTTGCTACACTGATGGGCGGGATGTAAATTGCCAACAGCCACTCTGGAGAAGTGTACGGTGTGTCCGGAAACATCCAAAAAACACAGCTCAGAGAGCATAGGGCACTTCCACTCATGGGGGTATAAATTGGGAAAATGAAAAATCAGCAAGACACAAGCACACCAAAGTTTAGGGCTGCTCTGTTGACCAGGACCTCCACTTCATTCCACCTTCAATATCCCAGGAAAGAGAAAAATGGATAAAGAAGTTGTGGTCCTTATGTACAATGGAATATCACTCAGCCATGAAATCAATGTCATAAGGCTAGTAGCAGCATGATGAGTGGATTTAGGTACGATGATTCTAAGTGAAATAAGTCACACAGAAAAGGACACTTCTCATAAGGTATCACTTATAGAGGGAATGTAAAAACAGTTACACTTGAACTGAATTACAAAACAGAACAGAGTCACACATGCAGAAAACACACTATGGCTGCTTAACGGGAAAGGTGAGGTGGGATGATAAATAAAACAAGGGTTTCAAATTAGATCAGATACCATTCCATAAACCCAATATGTAATAGACAAGACCTACTCCTTGCTCAGGGAACTGGACTCAACACACCCTATTCACCGCACAAGAATATATCTGACTAGTAATAATCTTAAAACCTATGTATTGATATCTCACTGTTAGTGTGTCAAGTGGGTGTAAAGCGGCATAAACACAGCAGTGAAAAGCAGCTAAACCCCATTATAAAAATAAATTACTTTTACAAACCCATGAAACAAAGACAGTGGAAGAGAGAGAAATTCTTACACAATGCGTTCAGGGGCTGTGATGCAACCTGGATTGACCATATCTAGACCCACAGCTGGATGAGACATAAGGGTGGACACTCTTGGGGCTGAGAGGTTTGGTGAGGTTGGGTGAGCAAACGCAGACCCTTTAAAGTAATACTGCGTGGTACCCATCGCATGGGTCCCAAATCTCCAGGTTCAAGGGCATCTTCCTATATCGAAAACATGCATGAGAAAACAAAAAGATGGTACACCATGTGATGGGGAAAGGTTTCTAAAACGCACCTCATTTCTCTTCTCCTTGTGCCCGGGTTCGCCATTCCAGCCGCTTTACTAATAATCTCCCTACTTGGAGCATCAGCACCTTTAACCTCCTGTTCCGTACAGGTTGCAATTTGTCCTGAGGATGAACGGGTAGACGGGGAACCAGTGAGAGACTAGCTCTTGGTGTTGGGACAGGCACAGGTCACTCTATTTTCCCATCAGGAAGAAGAATTAACCACAGGCTCATCCTCCCCCCTGGAACCAGAACAGGGCCTGAAGCCATCCTGCGCTTTTGCGGCCAGCTCCCAAAAAAGCGAGTTGTAAAATGGAGCTTCAGGGCACTGCAATTCACAAACCTGCAGAGTTATAAATGATAACTCTCGTCCACAAATATATTGAGGGAAGGCAAAGAAGAGGATTTGAAATCAAGGCAGAATTGCAGGAAACAGATTTCAGGAGGTAGATTCGAATCGCCTTTAAAGCACATGAAAAGCGGCAAAACGTTGACAATGATGCCCTTGCCCAAAAAGGGCGTATGCGTTTTTTCCTGAATATATTCAGGAAAAAACGCATACGCCCTTTTTGGCCAACCAAGCAACCTGGAAAGGCAAATCAGCGCTACAAAGAAGTATCGCTTCCCATCGGTTAAAAGGGCCATGCTGAAAAAAGTGTCAAAACCAGAAATACAGGAAAGGCCATGGAGAAATGGGAGCCGTGCTGCACTGATGGGCGGGATGTAAATTGCCAACAGACACTCTGGAGAAGTGTACGGTGAGTCCTGAAACGTCTAAAAAGCAAAGCTTAGAGAGCATAGGGCACTTCCACTCATGGGGGTATACATTGGGAAAATGAAAAATCAGCAAGACACAAGCACCCCAAAGTTTAGGGCTGCTCTCTTGACAAGGACCTCCACTTCATTCCACCTTCAATATCCCAGGAAAGAGAAAAATGGATAAAGGAGTTGTGGTCCTTATGTACAATGGAATATCACTCAGCCATGAAATCAATGTCATAAGGCTAGTAGCAGCATGATGAGTGGATTTAGGTACGACGATTCTAAGTGAAATAAGTCACACAGAAAAGGACACTTCTCATAAGGTATCACTGATAGAGGGAATGTAAAAACCGTTACACTTGAACTGAATTACAAAACAGAACGGAGTCACACATGCAGAAAACACACTATGGCTGCTTAACGGGAAAGGTGAGGTGGGGTGATACATAAAACAAGGGTTTCAAATTAGATCAGATACCGTTCCATAAACCCAATATGTAATAGACAAGACCTACTCCTTGCTCAGAGAACGGGACTCAACACACCCTATTCACCGCACAAGAATATATCTGACTAGTAATAATCTTAAAACCTATGTATTGATATCTCTCTGTTAGTGTGTCAAGTGGGTGTAAAGCGGCATAAACACAGCAGTGAAAAGCAGCTAAACCCCATTATAAAAATAAATTACTTTTACAAACCCATGAAACAAAGACAGTGGAAGAGAGAGAAATTCTTACACAATGCGTTCAGGGGCTGTGATGCAACCTGGATTGACCATATCTAGACCCACAGCTGGATGAGACATAAGGGTGGACACTCTTGGGGCTGAGAGGTTTGGTGAGGTTGGGTGAGCAAACGCAGACCCTTTAATAATACTGCGTGGTACCCATTGCATGGGTCCCAAATCTACAGGTTCAAGGGCATATTCCTACATTGAAAACATGCTTGAGAAAACAAAAAGATGGTACACCATGTGATGGGGAAAGGTTTCTAAAACGCACCTCATTTCTCTTCTCCTTGTGCCCGGGTTCGCCATTCCAGATGCTTTACTAACAATCTCCCTACTTGGAGCATCAGCACCTTTAACCTCCTGTTCTGTACAGGTTGCAATTTGTCCTGAGGATGAACGGGTAGACGGGGAACCAGTGAGAGACTAGCTCTTGGTGTTGGGACAGGCACAGGTCACTCTATTTTCCCATCAGGAAGAAGAATTAACCACAGGCTCATCCTCCCCCCCGGAACCAGAACAGGGCCTGAAGCCATCCTGCGCTTTTGCGGCCAGCTCCCAAAAAAGCGAGTTGTAAAATGGAGCTTCAGGGCACTGCAATTCACAAACCTCCAGAGTTATAAATGATAACTGTCGTCCACAAATATATTGAGGGAAGGCAAAGAAGAGGATTTGAAATCAAGGCAGAATTGCAGGAAACAGATTTCAGGAGGTAGATTCGAATCGCCTTTAAAGCACATGAAAAGCGGCAAAACGTTGACAATGATGCCCTTGGCCAAAAAGGGCGTATGCGTTTTTTCCTGAATATATTCAGGAAAAAACGCATACGCCCTTTTTGTCCAACCAAGCAACCTGGAAAGGCAAATCAACGCTACAAAGAAGACTCGCTACCCATCGGTCAAAAGGGCCATGCTGAAAAAAGTCTCAAAACCAGAAATGCAGGACAGGCCATGGAGAAATGGGAGCCTTGCTACACTGATGGGCGGGATGTAAATTGCCAACAGCCACTCTGGAGAAGTGTACGGTGTGTCCTGAAACATCTAAAAAACACAGCTTAGAGAGCATAGGGCACTTCCACTCATGGGGGTATAAATTGGGAAAATGAAAAATCAGCAAGACACAAGCACCCCAAAGTTTAGGGCTGCTCTGTTGACAAGGACCTCCACTTCATTCCACCTTCAATATCCCAGGAAAGAGAAAAATGGATAAAGAAGTTGTGGTCCTTATGTACAATGCAATATCACTCAGCCATGAAATCAATGTCATAAGGCTAGTAGCAGCATGATGAGTGGATTTAGGTACGACGATTCTAAGTGAAATAAGTCACACAGAAAAGGACACTTCTCATAAGGTATCACTGATAGAGGGAATGTAAAAACCGTTACACTTGAACTGAATTACAAAACAGAACGGAGTCACACATGCAGAAAACACACTATGGCTGCTTAACGGGAAAGGTGAGGTGGCGTGATACATAAAACAATGGTTTCAAATTAGCTCAGATACCGTTCCATAAACCCAATATGTAATAGACAAGACCTACTCCTTGCTCAGAGAACTTGACTCAACACACCCTATTCACCGCACAAGAATATATCTGACTAGTAATAATCTTAAAACCTATGTATTGATATCTCTCTGTTAGTGTGTCAAGTGGGTGTAAAGCGTCATAAACACAGCAGTGAAAAGCAGCTAAACCCCATTATAAAAATAAATTACTTCGAAAAACCCATGAAACAAAGACAGTGAAAGAGAGAGAAATTCTTACACAATGCGTTCAGGGGCTGTGATGCAACCTGGATTGACCATATCTAGACCCACAGCTGGATGAGACATAAGGGTGGACACTCTTGGGGCTGAGAGGTTTGGTGAGGTTGGGTGAGCAAACGCAGACCCTTTAAAGTAATACTGCGTGGTACCCATCGCATGGGTCCCAAATCTCCAGGTTCAAGGGCATCTTCCTACATCGAAAACATGCATGAGCAAACAAAAAGATGGTACACCATGTGATGGGGAAAGATTTCTAAAACGCACCTCATTTCTCTTCTCCTTGTGCCCGGGTTCGCCATTCCAGACGCTTTACTAATAATCTCCCTACTTGGAGCATCAGCACCTTTAACCTCCTGTTCCGTACAGGTTGCAATTTGTCCTGAGGATGAACGGGTAGACGGGGAACCAGTGAGAGACTAGCTCTTGGTGTTGGGACAGGCACAGGTCACTCTATTTTCCATTCAGGAAGAAGAATTAACCACAGGCTCATCCTCCCCCCCGGAACCAGAACAGGGCCTGAAGCCATCCTGCGCTTTTGCAGCCAGCTCCCAAAAAAGCGAGTTGTAAAATGGAGCTTCAGGGCACTGCAATTCACAAACCTGCAGAGTTATAAATGATAACTCTCGTCCACAAATATATTGAGGGAAGGCAAAGAAGAGGATTTGAAATCAAGGCAGAATTGCAGGAAACAGATTTCAGGAGGTAGATTCGAATCGCCTTTAAAGCACATGAAAAGCGGCAAAACGTTGACAATGATGCCCTTGGCCAAAAAGGGCGTATGCGTTTTTTCCTGAATATATTCAGGAAAAAACGCATACGCCCTTTTTGGCCAACCAAGCAACCTGGAAAGGCAAATTAGCACTACAAAGAAGACGCGCTACCCATCGGTCAAAAGGGCCATGCTGAAAAAAGTCTCAAAACCAGAAATGCAGGACAGGCCATGGAGAAATGGGAGCCTTGCTACACTGATGGGCGGGATGTAAATTGCCAACAGCCACTCTGGAGAAGTGTACGGTGTGTCCTGAAACATCTAAAAAACACAGCTTAGAGAGCATAGGGCACTTCCACTCATGGGGGTATAAATTGGGAAAATGAAAAATCAGCAAGACACAAGCACCCCAAAGTTTAGGGCTGCTCTCTTGACAAGGACCTCCACTTCATTCCACCTTCAATATCCCAGGAAAGAGAAAAATGGATAAAGAAGTTGTGGTCCTTATGTACAATGCAATATCACTCAGCCATGAAATCAATGTCATAAGGCTAGTAGCAGCATGATGAGTGGATTTAGGTACGACGATTCTAAGTGAAATAAGTCACACAGAAAAGGACACTTCTCATAAGGTATCACTGATAGAGGGAATGTAAAAACCGTTACACTTGAACTGAATTACAAAACAGAACGGAGTCACACATGCAGAAAACACACTATGGCTGCTTAACGGGAAAGGTGAGGTGGCGTGATACATAAAACAATGGTTTCAAATTAGCTCAGATACCGTTCCATAAACCCAATATGTAATAGACAAGACCTACTCCTTGCTCAGAGAACTTGACTCAACACACCCTATTCACCGCACAAGAATATATCTGAATAGTAATAATCTTAAAACCTATGTATTGATATCTCTCTGTTAGTGTGTCAAGTGGGTGTAAAGCGTCATAAACACAGCAGTGAAAAGCAGCTAAACCCCATTATAAAAATAAATTACTTTTACAAACCCATGAAACAAAGACAGTGGAAGAGAGAGAAATTCTTACACAATGCGTTCAGGGGCTGTGATGCAACCTGGATTGACCATATCTAGACCCACAGCTGGATGAGACATAAGGGTGGACACTCTTGGGGGTGAGAGGTTTGGTGAGGTTGGGTGAGCAAACGCAGACCCTTTAAAGTAATACTGCGTGGTACCCATTGCATGGGTCCCAAATCTACAGGTTCAAGGGCATATTCCTACATCGAAAACATGCTTGAGAAAACAAAAAGATGGTACACCATGTGATGGGGAAAGGTTTCTAAAACGCACCTCATTTCTCTTCTCCTTGTGCCCGGGTTCGCCATTCCAGATGCTTTACTAACAATCTCCCTACTTGGAGCATCAGCACCTTTAACCTCCTGTTTCGTACAGGTTGCAATTTGTCCTGAGGATGAACGGGTAGACGGGGAACCAGTGAGAGACTAGCTCTTGGTGTTGGGACAGGCACAGGTCACTCTATTTTCCCATCAGGAAGAAGAATTAACCACAGGCTCATCCTCCCCCCCGGAACCAGAACAGGGCCTGAAGCCATCCTGCGCTTTTGCGGCCAGCTCCCAAAAAAGCGAGTTGTAAAATGGAGCTTCAGGGCACTGCAATTCACAAACCTCCAGAGTTATAAATGATAACTGTCGTCCACAAATATATTGAGGGAAGGCAAAGAAGAGTATTTGAAATCAAGGCAGAATTGCAGGAAACAGATTTCAGGAGGTAGATTCGAATCGCCTTTAAAGCACATGAAAAGCGGCAAAACGTTGACAATGATGCCCTTGGCCAAAAAGGGCGTATGCGTTTTTTCCTGAATATATTCAGGAAAAAACGCATACGCCCTTTTTGTCCAACCAAGCAACCTGGAAAGGCAAATCAACGCTACAAAGAAGACTCGCTACCCATCGGTCAAAAGGGCCATGCTGAAAAAAGTCTCAAAACCAGAAATGCAGGACAGGCCATGGAGAATGGGAGCCTTGCTACACTGATGGGCGGGATGTAAATTGCCAACAGCCACTCTGGAGAAGTGTACGGTGAGTCCTGAAACGTCTAAAAAGCAAAGCTTAGAGAGCATAGGGCACTTCCACTCATGGGGGTATACATTGGGAAAATGAAAAATCAGCAAGACACAAGCACCCCAAAGTTTAGGGCTGCTCTCTTGACAAGGACCTCCACTTCATTCCACCTTCAATATCCCAGGAAAGAGAAAAATGGATAAAGGAGTTGTGGTCCTTATGTACAATAGAATATCACTCAGCCATGAAATCAATGTCATAAGGCTAGTAGCAGCATGATGAGTGGATTTAGGTACGACGATTCTAAGTGAAATAAGTCACACAGAAAAGGACACTTCTCATAAGGTATCACTGATAGAGGGAATGTAAAAACCGTTACACTTGAACTGAATTACAAAACAGAACGGAGTCACACATGCAGAAAACACACTATGGCTGCTTAACGGGAAAGGTGAGGTGGCGTGATACATAAAACAATGGTTTCAAATTAGCTCAGATACCGTTCCATAAACCCAATATGTAATAGACAAGACCTACTCCTTGCTCAGAGAACTGGACTCAACACACCCTATTCACCGCACAAGAATATATCTGACTAGTAATAATCTTAAAACCTATGTATTGATATCTCTCTGTTAGTGTGTCAAGTGGGTGTAAAGCGTCATAAACACAGCAGTGAAAAGCAGCTAAACCCCATTATAAAAATAAATTACTTTTACAAACCCATGAAACAAAGACAGTGGAAGAGAGAGAAATTCTTACACAATGCGTTCAGGGGCTGTGATGCAACCTGGATTGACCATATATAGACCCACAGCTGGATGAGACATAAGGGTGGACAATCTTGGGGCTGAGAGGTTTGGTGAGGTTGGGTGAGCAAACGCAGACCCTTTAAAGTAATACTGCGTGGTACCCATCGCATGGGTCCCAAATCTCCAGGTTCAAGGGCATCTTCCTACATCGAAAACATGCATGAGAAAACAAAAAGATGGTACACCATGTGATGGGGAAAGGTTTCTAAAACGCACCTCATTTCTCTTCTCCTTGTGCCCGGGTTCGCCATTCCAGCCGCTTTACTAATAATCTCCCTACTTGGAGCATCAGCACCTTTAACCTCCTGTTCCGTACAGGTTGCAATTTGTCCTGAGGATGAACGGGTAGACGGGGAACAAGTGAGAGACTAGCTCTTGGTGTTGGGACAGGCACAGGTCACTCTATTTTCCCATCAGGAAGAAGAATTAACCACAGGCTCATCCTCCCCCCCGGAACCAGAACAGGGCCTGAAGCCATCCTGCGCTTTTGCGGCCAGCTCCCAAAAAAGCGAGTTGTAAAATGGAGCTTCAGGGCACTGCAATTCACAAACCTGCAGAGTTATAAATGATAACTCTCGTCCACAAATATATTGAGGGAAGGCAAAGAAGAGGATTTGAAATCAAGGCAGAATTGCAGGAAACAGATTTCAGGAGGTAGATTCGAATCGCCTTTAAAGCACATGAAAAGCGGCAAAACGTTGACAATGATGCCCTTGGCCAAAAAGGGCGTATGCGTTTTTTCCTGAATATATTCAGGAAAAAAGGCATACGCCCTTTTTGGCCAACCAAGCAACCTGGAAAGGCAAATCAGCGCTACAGAGAAGTATCGCTTCCCATCGGTTAAAAGGGCCATGGTGAAAAAAGTGTCAAAACCAGAAATACAGGAAAGGCCATGGAGAAATGGGAGCCGTGCTACACTGATGGGCGGGATGTAAATTGCCAACAGACACTCTGGAGAAGTGTACGGTGAGTCTTGAAACGTCTAAAAAGCAAAGCTTAGAGAGCATAGGGCACTTCCACTCATGGGGGTATACATTGGGAAAATTAAAAATCAGCAAGACACAAGCACCCCAAAGTTTAGGGCTGCTCTCCTGACAAGGACCTCCACTTCATTCCACCTTCAATATCCCAGGAAAGAGAAAAATGGATAAAGGAGTTGTGGTCCTTATGTACAATGGAATATCACTCAGCCATGAAATCAATGTCATAAGGCTAGTAGCAGCATGATGAGTGGATTTAGGTACGACGATTCTAAGTGAAATAAGTCACACAGAAAAGGACACTTCTCATAAGGTATCACTGATAGAGGGAATGTAAAAACCGTTACACTTGAACTGAATTACAAAACAGAACGGAGTCACACATGCAGAAAACACACTATGGCTGCTTAACGGGAAAGGTGAGGTGGCGTGATACATAAAAAAATGGTTTCAAATTAGCTCAGATACCGTTCCATAAACCCAATATGTAATAGACAAGACCTACTCCTTGCTCAGAGAACTGGACTCAACACACCCTATTCACCGCACAAGAATATATCTGACTAGTAATAATCTTAAAACCTATGTATTGATATCTCTCTGTTAGTGTGTCAAGTGGGTGTAAAGCGGCATAAACACAGCAGTGAAAAGCAGCTAAACCCCATTATAAAAATAAATTACTTCGAAAAACCCATGAAACAAAGACAGTGAAAGAGAGAGAAATTCTTACACAATGCGTTCAGGGGCTGTGATGCAACCTGGATTGACCATATCTAGACCCACAGCTGGATGAGACATAAGGGTGGACACTCTTGGGGCTGAGAGGTTTGGTGAGGTTGGGTTAGCAAACGCAGACCCTTTAAAGTAATACTGCGTGGTACCCATCGCATGGGTCCCAAATCTCCAGGTTCAAGGGCATCTTGCTACATCGAAAACATGCATGAGAAACCCAGAAGATGGTACACCGTGTGATGGGGAAAGGTTTCTAAAACGCACCTCATTTCTCATCTCCTTGTGCTCGGGTATGCCATTCCAGCCACTTTACTAGCTATCTCCCTACTTGGAGCATCAGCACCTTTAACCTCCTGTTCCGTACAGGTTGCAATTTGTCCTGAGGATGAACGGGAAGACTTGGAACCAATGAGAGACTAGCTCCTGGTGTAGGGACAGGCACAGGTCACTCTATTTTCCCATCAGGAAGAAGAATTAACCACAGGCTCAGCCTGCCCCCCGGAACCAGAACAGGGCCTGAAGCCATCCTGCGCTGTTGCGGCCAGCTCTCTAAAAAGCGAGTTGTAAAATGGAGCTTCAGGGCACTGCAATTCACAAACCTGCAGAGTTATAAATGATAACTCTCGTCCACAAATATATTGAGGGAAGGCAAAGAAGAGGATTTGAAATCAAGGCAGAATTGCAGGAAACAGATTTCAGGAGGTAGATTCGAATCGCCTTTAAAGCACATGAAAAGCGGCAAAACGTTGACAATGATGCCCTTGGCCAAAAAGGGCGTATGCGTTTTTTCCTGAATATATTCAGGAAAAAACGCATACGCCCTTTTTGGCCAACCAAGCAACCTGGAAAGGCAAATCAGCGCTACAAAGAAGACGCGCTACCCATCGGTCAAAAGGGCCATGCTGAAAAAAGTCTCAAAACCAGAAATGCAGGACAGGCCATGGAGAAATGGGAGCCTTGCTACACTGATGGGCGGGATGTAAATTGCCAACAGCCACTCTGGAGAAGTGTACGGTGTGTCCTGAAACATCTAAAAAACACAGCTTAGAGAGCATAGGGCACTTCCACTCATGGGGGTATAAATTGGGAAAATGAAAAATCAGCAAGACACAAGCACCCCAAAGTTTAGGGCTGCTCTGTTGACAAGGACCTCCACTTCATTCCACCTTCAATATCCCAGGAAAGAGAAAAATGGATAAAGAAGTTGTGCTCCTTATGTACAATGGAATATCACTCAGCCATGAAATCAATGTCATAAGGCTAGTAGCAGCATGATGAGTGGATTTAGGTACGACGATTCTAAGCGAAATAAGTCACACAGAAAAGGACACTTCTCATAAGGTATCACTTATAGAGGGAATGTAAAAACCGTTACACTTGAACTGAATTACAAAACAGAACAGAGTCACACATGCAGAAAACAAACTATGGCTGCTTAACGGGAAAGGTGAGGTGGGGTGATACATAAAACAAGGGTTTCAAATTAGCTCAGATACCGTTCCATAAACCCAATATGTAATAGACAAGACGTACTCCTTGCTCAGAGAACGGGACTCAACACACCCTATTCACCGCACAAGAATATATCTGACTAGTAATAATCTTAAAACCTATGTATTGATATCTCTCTGTTAGTGTGTCAAGTGGGTATAAAGCAGCATAAACACAGCAGTGAAAAGCAGCTAAACCCCATTATAAAAATAAATTACTTTTACAAACCCATGAAACAAAGACAGTGGAAGAGAGAGAAATTCTTACACAATGCGTTCAGGGGCTGTGATGCAACCTGGATTGACCATATCTAGACCCACACCTGGATGAGACATAAGGGTGGACACTCTTGGGGATGAGAGGTTTGGTGAGGTTGGGTGAGCAAACGCAGACCCTTTAAAGTAATACTGCGTGGTACCCATTGCATGGGTCCCAAATCTACAGGTTCAAGGGCATATTCCTACATCGAAAACATGCATGAGAAAACAAAAAGATGGTACACCATGTGATGGGGAAAGGTTTCTAAAACGCACCTCATTTCTCTTCTCCTTGTGCCCGGCTTCACCATTCCAGACGCTTTACTAATAATCTCCCTACTTGGAGCATCAGCACCTTTAACCTCCTGTTCCGTACAGGTTGCAATTTGTCCTGAGGATGAACGGGTAGACGGGGAACCAGTGAGAGACTAGCTCTTGGTGTTGTGACATGCACAGGTCAGTCTATTTTCCCATCAGGAAGAAGAATTAACCACAGGCTCATCCTCCCCCCCGGAACCAGAACAGGACCTGAAGCCATCCTGCGCTTTTGCGGCCAGCTCCCAAAAAAGCGAGTTGTAAAATGGAGCTTCAGGGCACTGCAATTCACAAACCTGCAGAGTTATAAATGATAACTCTCGTCCACAAATATATTGAGGGAAGGCAAAGAAGAGGATTTGAAATCAAGGCAGAATTGCAGGAAACAGATTTCAGGAGGTAGATTCGAATCGCCTTTAAAGCACATGAAAAGCGGCAAAACGTTGACAATGATGCCCTTGGCCAAAAAGGGCGTATGCGTTTTTTCCTGAATATATTCAGGAAAAAACGCATACGCCCTTTTTGGCCAACCAAGCAACCTGGAAAGGCAAATCAGCGCTACAGAGAAGTATCGCTTCCCATCGGTTAAAAGGGCCATGGTGAAAAAAGTGTCAAAACCAGAAATACAGGAAAGGCCATGGAGAAATGGGAGCCGTGCTACACTGATGGGCGGGATGTAAATTGCCAACAGACACTCTGGAGAAGTGTACGGTGAGTCTTGAAACGTCTAAAAAGCAAAGCTTAGAGAGCATAGGGCACTTCCACTCATGGGGGTATACATTGGGAAAATTAAAAATCAGCAAGACACAAGCACCCCAAAGTTTAGGGCTGCTCTCCTGACAAGGACCTCCACTTCATTCCACCTTCAATATCCCAGGAAAGAGAAAAATGGATAAAGGAGTTGTGGTCCTTATGTACAATGGAATATCACTCAGCCATGAAATCAATGTCATAAGGCTAGTAGCAGCATGATGAGTGGATTTAGGTACGACGATTCTAAGTGAAATAAGTCACACAGAAAAGGACACTTCTCATAAGGTATCACTGATAGAGGGAATGTAAAAACCGTTACACTTGAACTGAATTACAAAACAGAACGGAGTCACACATGCAGAAAACACACTATGGCTGCTTAACGGGAAAGGTGAGGTGGCGTGATACATAAAAAAATGGTTTCAAATTAGCTCAGATACCGTTCCATAAACCCAATATGTAATAGACAAGACCTACTCCTTGCTCAGAGAACTGGACTCAACACACCCTATTCACCGCACAAGAATATATCTGACTAGTAATAATCTTAAAACCTATGTATTGATATCTCTCTGTTAGTGTGTCAAGTGGGTGTAAAGCGGCATAAACACAGCAGTGAAAAGCAGCTAAACCCCATTATAAAAATAAATTACTTCGAAAAACCCATGAAACAAAGACAGTGAAAGAGAGAGAAATTCTTACACAATGCGTTCAGGGGCTGTGATGCAACCTGGATTGACCATATCTAGACCCACAGCTGGATGAGACATAAGGGTGGACACTCTTGGGGCTGAGAGGTTTGGTGAGGTTGGGTGAGCAAACGCAGACCCTTTAAAGTAATACTGCGTGGTACCCATCGCATGGGTCCCAAATCTCCAGGTTCAAGGGCATCTTGCTACATCGAAAACATGCATGAGAAACCCAGAAGATGGTACACCGTGTGATGGGGAAAGGTTTCTAAAACGCACCTCATTTCTCATCTCCTTGTGCTCGGGTATGCCATTCCAGCCACTTTACTAGCTATCTCCCTACTTGGAGCATCAGCACCTTTAACCTCCTGTTCCGTACAGGTTGCAATTTGTCCTGAGGATGAACGGGAAGACTTGGAACCAATGAGAGACTAGCTCCTGGTGTAGGGACAGGCACAGGTCACTCTATTTTCCCATCAGGAAGAAGAATTAACCACAGGCTCAGCCTGCCCCCCGGAACCAGAACAGGGCCTGAAGCCATCCTGCGCTGTTGCGGCCAGCTCTCTAAAAAGCGAGTTGTAAAATGGAGCTTCAGGGCACTGCAATTCACAAACCTGCAGAGTTATAAATGATAACTCTCGTCCACAAATATATTGAGGGAAGGCAAAGAAGAGGATTTGAAATCAAGGCAGAATTGCAGGAAACAGATTTCAGGAGGTAGATTCGAATCGCCTTTAAAGCACATGAAAAGCGGCAAAACGTTGACAATGATGCCCTTGGCCAAAAAGGGCGTATGCGTTTTTTCCTGAATATATTCAGGAAAAAACGCATACGCCCTTTTTGGCCAACCAAGCAACCTGGAAAGGCAAATCAGCGCTACAAAGAAGACGCGCTACCCATCGGTCAAAAGGGCCATGCTGAAAAAAGTCTCAAAACCAGAAATGCAGGACAGGCCATGGAGAAATGGGAGCCTTGCTACACTGATGGGCGGGATGTAAATTGCCAACAGCCACTCTGGAGAAGTGTACGGTGTGTCCTGAAACATCTAAAAAACACAGCTTAGAGAGCATAGGGCACTTCCACTCATGGGGGTATAAATTGGGAAAATGAAAAATCAGCAAGACACAAGCACCCCAAAGTTTAGGGCTGCTCTGTTGACAAGGACCTCCACTTCATTCCACCTTCAATATCCCAGGAAAGAGAAAAATGGATAAAGAAGTTGTGCTCCTTATGTACAATGGAATATCACTCAGCCATGAAATCAATGTCATAAGGCTAGTAGCAGCATGATGAGTGGATTTAGGTACGACGATTCTAAGCGAAATAAGTCACACAGAAAAGGACACTTCTCATAAGGTATCACTTATAGAGGGAATGTAAAAACCGTTACACTTGAACTGAATTACAAAACAGAACAGAGTCACACATGCAGAAAACAAACTATGGCTGCTTAACGGGAAAGGTGAGGTGGGGTGATACATAAAACAAGGGTTTCAAATTAGCTCAGATACCGTTCCATAAACCCAATATGTAATAGACAAGACGTACTCCTTGCTCAGAGAACGGGACTCAACACACCCTATTCACCGCACAAGAATATATCTGACTAGTAATAATCTTAAAACCTATGTATTGATATCTCTCTGTTAGTGTGTCAAGTGGGTATAAAGCAGCATAAACACAGCAGTGAAAAGCAGCTAAACCCCATTATAAAAATAAATTACTTTTACAAACCCATGAAACAAAGACAGTGGAAGAGAGAGAAATTCTTACACAATGCGTTCAGGGGCTGTGATGCAACCTGGATTGACCATATCTAGACCCACACCTGGATGAGACATAAGGGTGGACACTCTTGGGGATGAGAGGTTTGATGAGGTTGGGTGAGCAAACGCAGACCCTTTAAAGTAATACTGCGTGGTACCCATTGCATGGGTCCCAAATCTACAGGTTCAAGGGCATATTCCTACATCGAAAACATGCATGAGAAAACAAAAAGATGGTACACCATGTGATGGGGAAAGGTTTCTAAAACGCACCTCATTTCTCTTCTCCTTGTGCCCGGCTTCACCATTCCAGACGCTTTACTAATAATCTCCCTACTTGGAGCATCAGCACCTTTAACCTCCTGTTCCGTACAGGTTGCAATTTGTCCTGAGGATGAACGGGTAGACGGGGAACCAGTGAGAGACTAGCTCTTGGTGTTGTGACATGCACAGGTCAGTCTATTTTCCCATCAGGAAGAAGAATTAACCACAGGCTCATCCTCCCCCCCGGAACCAGAACAGGACCTGAAGCCATCCTGCGCTTTTGCGGCCAGCTCCCAAAAAAGCGAGTTGTAAAATGGAGCTTCAGGGCACTGCAATTCACAAACCTGCAGAGTTATAAATGATAACTCTCGTCCACAAATATATTGAGGGAAGGCAAAGAAGAGGATTTGAAATCAAGGCAGAATTGCAGGAAACAGATTTCAGGAGGTAGATTCGAATCGCCTTTAAAGCACATGAAAAGCGGCAAAACGTTGACAATGATGCCCTTGGCCAAAAAGGGCGTATGCGTTTTTTCCTGAATATATTCAGGAAAAAACGCATACGCCCTTTTTGGCCAACCAAGCAACCTGGAAAGGCAAATCAGCGCTACAAAGAAGACTCGCTACCCATCGGTCAAAAGGGCCATGCTGAAAAATGTCTCAAAACCAGAAATGCAGGACAGGCCATGGAGAAATGGGAGCCTTGCTACACTGATGGGCGGGATGTAAATTGCCAACAGCCACTCTGGAGAAGTGTACGGTGTGTCCGGAAACATCCAAAAAACACAGCTTAGAGAGCATAGGGCACTTCCACTCATGGGGGTATAAATTGGGAAAATGAAAAATCAGCAAGACACAAGCACCCCAAAGTTTAGGGCTGCTCTGTTGACCAGGACCTCCACTTCATTCCACCTTCAATATCCCAGGAAAGAGAAAAATGGATAAAGAAGTTGTGGTCCTTATGTACAATGGAATATCACTCAGCCATGAAATCAATGTCATAAGGCTAGTAGCAGCATGATGAGTGGATTTAGGTACGATGATTCTAAGTGAAATAAGTCACACAGAAAAGGACACTTCTCATAAGGTATCACTTATAGAGGGAATGTAAAAACAGTTACACTTGAACTGAATTACAAAACAGAACAGAGTCACACATGCAGAAATCACACTATGGCTGCTTAACGGGAAAGGTGAGGTGGGATGATAAATAAAACAAGGGTTTCAAATTAGATCAGATACCATTCCATAAACCCAATATGTAATAGACAAGACCTACTCCTTGCTCAGGGAACTGGACTCAACACACCCTATTCACCGCACAAGAATATATCTGACTAGTAATAATCTTAAAACCTATGTATTGATATCTCACTGTTAGTGTGTCAAGTGGGTGTAAAGCGGCATAAACACAGCAGTGAAAAGCAGCTAAACCCCATTATAAAAATAAATTACTTTTACAAACCCATGAAACAAAGACAGTGGAAGAGAGAGAAATTCTTACACAATGCGTTCAGGGGCTGTGATGCAACCTGGATTGACCATATCTAGACCCACAGCTGGATGAGACATAAGGGTGGACACTCTTGGGGCTGAGAGGTTTGGTGAGGTTGGGTGAGCAAACGCAGACCCTTTAAAGTAATACTGCGTGGTACCCATCGCATGGGTCGCAAATCTCCAGGTTCAAGGGCATCTTCCTATATCGAAAACATGCATGAGAAAACAAAAAGATGGTACACCATGTGATGGGGAAAGGTTTCTAAAACGCACCTCATTTCTCTTCTCCTTGTGCCCGGTTTCGCCATTCCAGCCGCTTTACTAATAATCTCCCTACTTGGAGCATCAGCACCTTTAACCTCCTGTTCCGTACAGGTTGCAATTTGTCCTGAGGATGAACGGGTAGACGGGGAACCAGTGAGAGACTAGCTCTTGGTGTTGGGACAGGCACAGGTCACTCTATTTTCCCATCAGGAAGAAGAATTAACCACAGGCTCATCCTCCCCCCTGGAACCAGAACAGGGCCTGAAGCCATCCTGCGCTTTTGCGGCCAGCTCCCAAAAAAGCGAGTTGTAAAATGGAGCTTCAGGGCACTGCAATTCACAAACCTGCAGAGTTATAAATGATAACTCTCGTCCACAAATATATTGAGGGAAGGCAAAGAAGAGGATTTGAAATCAAGGCAGAATTGCAGGAAACAGATTTCAGGAGGTAGATTCGAATCGCCTTTAAAGCACATGAAAAGCGGCAAAACGTTGACAATGATGCCCTTGGCCAAAAAGGGCGTATGCGTTTTTTCCTGAATATATTCAGGAAAAAACGCATACGCCCTTTTTGGCCAACCAAGCAACCTGGAAAGGCAAATCAGCGCTACAAAGAAGTATCGCTTCCCATCGGTTAAAAGGGCCATGCTGAAAAAAGTGTCAAAACCAGAAATACAGGAAAGGCCATGGAGAAACGGGAGCCGTGCTGCACTGATGGGCGGGATGTAAATTGCCAACAGACACTCTGGAGAAGTGTACGGTGAGTCCTGAAACGTCTAAAAAGCAAAGCTTAGAGAGCATAGGGCACTTCCACTCATGGGGGTATACATTGGGAAAATGAAAAATCAGCAAGACACAAGCACCCCAAAGTTTAGGGCTGCTCTCTTGACAAGGACCTCCACTTCATTCCACCTTCAATATCCCAGGAAAGAGAAAAATGGATAAAGGAGTTGTGGTCCTTATGTACAATGGAATATCACTCAGCCATGAAATCAATGTCATAAGGCTAGTAGCAGCATGATGAGTGGATTTAGGTACGATGATTCTAAGTGAAATAAGTCACACAGAAAAGGACACTTCTCATAAGGTATCACTTATAGAGGGAATGTAAAAACAGTTACACTTGAACTGAATTACAAAACAGAACAGAGTCACACATGCAGAAAACACACTATGGCTGCTTAACGGGAAAGGTGAGGTGGGATGATAAATAAAACAAGGGTTTCAAATTAGATCAGATACCATTCCATAAACCCAATATGTAATAGACAAGACCTACTCCTTGCTCAGGGAACTGGACTCAACACACCCTATTCACCGCACAAGAATATATCTGACTAGTAATAATCTTAAAACCTATGTATTGATATCTCACTGTTAGTGTGTCAAGTGGGTGTAAAGCGGCATAAACACAGCAGTGAAAAGCAGCTAAACCCCATTATAAAAATAAATTACTTTTACAAACCCATGAAACAAAGACAGTGGAAGAGAGAGAAATTCTTACACAATGCGTTCAGGGGCTGTGATGCAACCTGGATTGACCATATCTAGACCCACAGCTGGATGAGACATAAGGGTGGACACTCTTGGGGCTGAGAGGTTTGGTGAGGTTGGGTGAGCAAACGCAGACCCTTTAAAGTAATACTGCGTGGTACCCATCGCATGGGTCCCAAATCTCCAGGTTTAAGGGCATCTTCCTACATCGAAAACATGCATGAGCAAACAAAATGATGGTACACCATGTGATGGGGAAAGGTTTCTAAAACGCACCTCATTTCTCTTCTCCTTGTGCCCGGGTTCGCCATTCCAGCCGCTTTACTAACAATCTCCCTACTTGGAGCATCAGCACCTTTAACCTCCTGTTCCGTACAGGTTGCAATTTGTCCTGAGGATGAACGGGTAGACGGGGAACCAGTGAGAGACTAGCTCTTGGTGTTGGGACAGGCACAGGTCACTCTATTTTCCCATCAGGAAGAAGAATTAACCACAGGCTCATCCTCCCCCCCGGAACCAGAACAGGGCCTGAAGCCATCCTGCGCTTTTGCGGCCAGCTCCCAAAAAAGCGAGTTGTAAAATGGAGCTTCAGGGCACTGCAATTCACAAACCTGCAGAGTTATAAATGATAACTCTCGTCCACAAATATATTGAGGGAAGGCAAAGAAGAGGATTTGAAATCAAGGCAGAATTGCAGGAAACAGATTTCAGGAGGTAGATTCGAATCGCCTTTAAAGCACATGAAAAGCGGCAAAACGTTGACAATGATGCCCTTGGCCAAAAAGGGCGTATGCGTTTTTTCCTGAATATATTCAGGAAAAAACGCATACGCCCTTTTTGGCCAACCAAGCAACCTGGAAAGGCAAATCAGCGCTACAAAGAAGACTCGCTACCCATCGGTCAAAAGGGCCATGCTGAAAAAAGTCTCAAAACCAGAAATGCAGGACAGGCCATGGAGAAATGGGAGCCTTGCTACAGTGATGGGCGGGATGTAAATTGCCAACAGCCACTCTGGAGAAGTGTACGGTGTGTCCTGAAACATCTAAAAAACACAGCTTAGAGAGCATAGGGCACTTCCACTCATGGGGGTATAAATTGGGAAAATGAAAAATCAGCAAGACACAAGCACCCCAAAGTTTAGGGCTGCTCTCTTGACAAGGACCTCCACTTCATTCCACCTTCAATATCCCAGGAAAGAGAAAAATGGATAAAGAAGTTGTGGTCCTTATGTACAATGCAATATCACTCAGCCATGAAATCAATGTCATAAGGCTAGTAGCAGCATGATGAGTGGATTTAGGTACGACGATTCTAAGTGAAATAAGTCACACAGAAAAGGACACTTCTCATAAGGTATCACTTATAGAGGGAATGTAAAAACCATTACACTTGAACTGAATTACAAAACAGAACGGAGTCACACATGCAGAAAACACACTATGGCTGCTTAACGGGAAAGGTGAGGTGGGGTGATACATAAAACAAGGGTTTCAAATTAGCTCAGATACCGTTCCATAAACCCAATATGTAATAGACAAGACCTACTCCTTGCTCAGAGAACGGGACTCAACACACCCTATTCACCGCACAAGAATATATCTGACTAGTAATAATCTTAAAACCTATGTATTGATATCTCTCTGTTAGTGTGTCAAGTGGGTGTAAAGCGGCATAAACACAGCAGTGAAAAGCAGCTAAACCCCATTATAAAAATAAATTACTTTTACAAACCCATGAAACAAAGACAGTGAAAGAGAGAGAAATTCTTACACAATGCGTTCAGGGGCTGTGATGCAACCTGGATTGACCATATCTAGACCCACAGCTGGATGAGACATAACGGTGGACACTCTTGGGGCTGAGAGGTTTGGTGAGGTTGGGTGAGCAAACGCAGACCCTTTAATAATACTGCGTGGTACCCATTGCATGGGTCCCAAATCTACAGGTTCAAGGGCATATTCCTACATTGAAAACATGCTTGAGAAAACAAAAAGATGGTACACCATGTGATGGGGAAAGGTTTCTAAAACGCACCTCATTTCTCTTCTCCTTGTGCCCGGGTTCGCCATTCCAGCCGCTTTACTAACAATCTCCCTACTTGGAGCATCAGCACCTTTAACCTCCTGTTCCGTACAGGTTGCAATTTGTCCTGAGGATGAACGGGTAGACGGGGAACCAGTGAGAGACTAGCTCTTGGTGTTGGGACAGGCACAGGTCACTCTATTTTCCCATCAGGAAGAAGAATTAACCACAGGCTCATCCTCCCCCCCGGAACCAGAACAGGGCCTGAAGCCATCCTGCGCTTTTGCGGCCAGCTCCCAAAAAAGCGAGTTGTAAAATGGAGCTTCAGGGCACTGCAATTCACAAACCTCCAGAGTTATAAATGATAACTGTCGTCCACAAATATATTGAGGGAAGGCAAAGAAGAGGATTTGAAATCAAGGCAGAATTGCAGGAAACAGATTTCAGGAGGTAGATTCGAATCGCCTTTAAAGCACATGAAAAGCGGCAAAACGTTGACAATGATGCCCTTGGCCAAAAAGGGCGTATGCGTTTTTTCCTGAATATATTCAGGAAAAAACGCATACGCCCTTTTTGTCCAACCAAGCAACCTGGAAAGGCAAATCAACGCTACAAAGAAGACTCGCTACCCATCGGTCAAAAGGGCCATGCTGAAAAAAGTCTCAAAACCAGAAATGCAGGACAGGCCATGGAGAAATGGGAGCCTTGCTACACTGATGGGCGGGATGTAAATTGCCAACAGCCACTCTGGAGAAGTGTACGGTGTGTCCTGAAACATCTAAAAAACACAGCTTAGAGAGCATAGGGCACTTCCACTCATGGGGGTATAAATTGGGAAAATGAAAAATCAGCAAGACACAAGCACCCCAAAGTTTAGGGCTGCTCTGTTGACAAGGACCTCCACTTCATTCCACCTTCAATATCCCAGGAAAGAGAAAAATGGATAAAGAAGTTGTGGTCCTTATGTACAATGCAATATCACTCAGCCATGAAATCAATGTCATAAGGCTAGTAGCAGCATGATGAGTGGATTTAGGTACGACGATTCTAAGTGAAATAAGTCACACAGAAAAGGACACTTCTCATAAGGTATCACTTATAGAGGGAATGTAAAAACCGTTACACTTGAACTGAATTACAAAACAGAACGGAGTCACACATGCAGAAAACACACTATGGCTGCTTAACGGGAAAGGTGAGGTGGGGTGATACATAAAACAAGGGTTTCAAATTAGCTCAGATACCGTTCCATAAACCCAATATGTAATAGACAAGACCTACTCCTTGCTCAGAGAACTGGACTCAACACACCCTATTCACCGCAAAAGAATATATCTGACTAGTAATAATCTTAAAACCTATGTATTGATATCTCTCTGTTAGTGTGTCAAGTGGGTGTAAAGCGGCATAAACATAGCAGTGAAAAGCAGCTAAACCCCATTATAAAAATAAATTACTTTTACAAATCCATGAAACAAAGACAGTAAAAGAGAGAGAAATTCTTACACAATGCGTTCAGGGGCTGTGATGCAACCTGGATTGACCATATCTAGACCCACAGCTGGATGAGACATAAGGGTGGACACTCTTGGGGCTGAGAGGTTTGGTGAGGTTGGGTGAGCAAACGCAGACCCTTTAAAGTAATACTGCGTGGTACCCATCGCATGGGTCGCAAATCTCCAGGTTCAAGGGCCTCTTCCTACATCGAAAACATGCATGAGAAAACAAAAAGATGGTACACCATGTGATGGGGAAAGGTTTCTAAAACGCACCTCATTTCTCTTCTCCTTGTGCCCGGGTTCGCCATTCCAGCCGCTTTACTAATAATCTCCCTACTTGGAGCATCAGCACCTTTAACCTCCTGTTCCGTACAGGTTGCAATTTGTCCTGAGGATGAACGGGTAGACGGGGAACCAGTGAGAGACTAGCTCTTGGTGTTGGGACAGGCACAGGTCACTCTATTTTCCCATCAGGAAGAAGAATTAACCACAGGCTCATCCTCCCCCCTGGAACCAGAACAGGGCCTGAAGCCATCCTGCGCTTTTGCGGCCAGCTCCCAAAAAAGCGAGTTGTAAAATGGAGCTTCAGGGCACTGCAATTCACAAACCTGCAGAGTTATAAATGATAACTCTCGTCCACAAATATATTGAGGGAAGGCAAAGAAGAGGATTTGAAATCAAGGCAGAATTGCAGGAAACAGATTTCAGGAGGTAGATTCGAATCGCCTTTAAAGCACATGAAAAGCGGCAAAACGTTGACAATGATGCCCTTGGCCAAAAAGGGCGTATGCGTTTTTTCCTGAATATATTCAGGAAAAAACGCATACGCCCTTTTTGGCCAACCAAGCAACCTGGAAAGGCAAATCAGCGCTACAAAGAAGTATCGCTTCCCATCGGTTAAAAGGGCCATGCTGAAAAAAGTGTCAAAACCAGAAATACAGGAAAGGCCATGGAGAAACGGGAGCCGTGCTGCACTGATGGGCGGGATGTAAATTGCCAACAGACACTCTGGAGAAGTGTACGGTGAGTCCTGAAACGTCTAAAAAGCAAAGCTTAGAGAGCATAGGGCACTTCCACTCATGGGGGTATACATTGGGAAAATGAAAAATCAGCAAGACACAAGCACCCCAAAGTTTAGGGCTGCTCTCTTGACAAGGACCTCCACTTCATTCCACCTTCAATATCCCAGGAAAGAGAAAAATGGATAAAGGAGTTGTGGTCCTTATGTACAATGGAATATCACTCAGCCATGAAATCAATGTCATAAGGCTAGTAGCAGCATGATGAGTGGATTTAGGTACGACGATTCTAAGTGAAATAAGTCACACAGAAAAGGACACTTCTCATAAGGTATCACTGATAGAGGGAATGTAAAAACCGTTACACTTGAACTGAATTACAAAACAGAACGGAGTCACACATGCAGAAAACACACTATGGCTGTTTAACGGGAAAGGTGAGGTGGGGTGATACATAAAACAAGGGTTTCAAATTAGCTCAGATACCGTTCCATAAACCCAATATGTAATAGACAAGACCTACTCCTTACTCAGAGAACTGGACTCAACACGCCCTATTCACTGCACAAGAATATATCTGACTAGTAATAATCTTAAAACCTATGTATTGATATCTCTCTGTTAGTGTGTCAAGTGGGTGTAAAGCGGCATAAACACAGCAGTGAAAAGCAGCTAAACCCCATTATAAAAATAAATTACTTCGAAATACCCATGAAACAAAGACAGTGAAAGAGAGAGAAATTCTTACACAATGCGTTCAGGGGCTTTGATGCAACCTGGATAGACCATATCTCGACCCACAGCTGGATGAGACATAAGGGTGGACACTCTTGGGGCTGAGAGGTTTGGTGAGGTTGGGTGAGCAAACGCAGACCCTTTAAAGTAATACTGCGTGGTACCCATCGCATGGGTCCCAAATCTCCAGGTTCAAGGGCATCTTGCTACATCGAAAACATGCATGAGAAACCCAGAAGATGGTACACCGTGTGATGGGGAAAGGTTTCTAAAACGCACCTCATTTCTCATCTCCTTGTGCTCGGGTATGCCATTCCAGCCACTTTACTAGCAATCTCCCTACTTGGAGCATCAGCACCTTTAACCTCCTGTTCCGTACAGGTTGCAATTTGTCCTGAGGATGAACGGGAAGACTTGGAACCAATGAGAGACTAGCTCCTGGTGTAGGGACAGGCACAGGTCACTCTATTTTCCCATCAGGAAGAAGAATTAACCACAGGCTCAGCCTGCCCCCCGGAACCAGAACAGGGCCTGAAGCCATCCTGCGCTTTTGCGGCCAGCTCTCTAAAAAGCGAGTTGTAAAATGGAGCTTCAGGGCACTGCAATTCACAAACCTGCAGAGTTATAAATGATAACTCTCGTCCACAAATATATTGAGGGAAGGCAAAGAAGAGGATTTGAAATCAAGGCAGAATTGCAGGAAACAGATTTCAGGAGGTAGATTCGAATCGCCTTTAAAGCACATGAAAAGCGGCAAAACGTTGACAATGATGCCCTTGGCCAAAAAGGGCGTATGCGTTTTTTCCTGAATATATTCAGGAAAAAACGCATACGCCCTTTTTGGCCAACCAAGCAACCTGGAAAGGCAAATCAGCGCTACAAAGAAGACTCGCTACCCATCGGTCAAAAGGGCCATGCTGAAAAAAGTCTCAAAACCAGAAATGCAGGACAGGCCATGGAGAAATGGGAGCCTTGCTACACTGATGGGCGGGATGTAAATTGCCAACAGCCACTCTGGAGAAGTGTACGGTGTGTCCTGAAACATCTAAAAAACACAGCTTAGAGAGCATAGGGCACTTCCACTCATGGGGGTATAAATTGGGAAAATGAAAAATCAGCAAGACACAAGCACCCCAAAGTTTAGGGCTGCTCTGTTGACAAGGACCTCCACTTCATTCCACCTTCAATATCCCAGGAAAGAGAAAAATGGATAAAGAAGTTGTGGTCCTTATGTACAATGGAATATCACTCAGCCATGAAATCAATGTCATAAGGCTAGTAGCAGCATGATGAGTGGATTTAGGTACGACGATTCTAAGCGAAATAAGTCACACAGAAAAGGACACTTCTCATAAGGTATCACTTATAGAGGGAATGTAAAAACCGTTACACTTGAACTGAATTACAAAACAGAACAGAATCACACATGCAGAAAACAAACTATGGCTGCTTAACGGGAAAGGTGAGGTGGGGTGATACATAAAACAAGGGTTTCAAATTAGCTCAGATACCGTTCCATAAACCCAATATGTAATAGACAAGACGTACTCCTTGCTCAGAGAACGGGACTCAACACACCCTATTCACCGCACAAGAATATATCTGACTAGTAATAATCTTAAAACCTATGTATTGATATCTCTCTGTTAGTGTGTCAAGTGGGTATAAAGCAGCATAAACACAGCAGTGAAAAGCAGCTAAACCCCATTATA
Source organism: Balaenoptera ricei (assembly GCF_028023285.1). Lineage (NCBI taxonomy): Eukaryota > Metazoa > Chordata > Mammalia > Artiodactyla > Balaenopteridae > Balaenoptera > Balaenoptera ricei. Next base: position 443,649 of record NW_026777436.1, on the reverse strand, counting down.
AAAATAAATTACTTTTACAAACCCATGAAACAAAGACAGTGGAAGAGAGAGAAATTCTTACACAATGCGTTCAGGGGCTGTGATGCAACCTGGATTGACCATATCTAGACCCACACCTGGATGAGACATAAGGGTGGACACTCTTGGGGCTGAGAGGTTTGGTGAGGTTGGGTGAGCAAACGCAGACCCTTTAAAGTAATACTGCGTGGTACCCATTGCATGGGTCCCAAATCTACAGGTTCAAGGGCATATTCCTACATCGAAAACATGCATGAGAAAACAAAAAGATGGTACACCATGTGATGGGGAAAGGTTTCTAAAACGCACCTCATTTCTCTTCTCCTTGTGCCCGGCTTCACCATTCCAGACGCTTTACTAATAATCTCCCTACTTGGAGCATCAGCACCTTTAACCTCCTGTTCCGTACAGGTTGCAATTTGTCCTGAGGATGAACGGGTAGACGGGGAACCAGTGAGAGACTATCTCTTGGTGTTGGGACAGGCACAGGTCACTCTATTTTCCCATCAGGAAGAAGAATTAACCACAGGCTCATCCTCCCCCCCGGAACCAGAACAGGGCCTGAAGCCATCCTGCGCTTTTGCGGCCAGCTCCCAAAAAAGCGAGTTGTAAAATGGAGCTTCAGGGCACTGCAATTCACAAACCTGCAGAGTTATAAATGATAACTCTCGTCCACAAATATATTGAGGGAAGGCAAAGAAGAGGATTTGAAATCAAGGCAGAATTGCAGGAAACAGATTTCAGGAGGTAGATTCGAATCGCCTTTAAAGCACATGAAAAGCGGCAAAACGTTGACAATGATGCCCTTGGCCAAAAAGGGCGTATGCGTTTTTTCCTGAATATATTCAGGAAAAAACGCATACGCCCTTTTTGGCCAACCAAGCAACCTGGAAAGGCAAATCAGCGCTACAAAGAAGACGCGCTACCCATCGGTCAAAAGGGCCATGCTGAAAAAAGTCTCAAAACCAGAAATGCAGGACAGGCCATGGAGAAATGGGAGCCTTGCTACACTGATGGGCGGGATGTAAATTGCCAACAGCCACTCTGGAGAAGTGTACGGTGTGTCCTGAAACATCTAAAAAACACAGCTTAGAGAGCATAGGGCACTTCCACTCATGGGGGTATAAATTGGGAAAATGAAAAATCAGCAAGACACAAGCACCCCAAAGTTTAGGGCTGCTCTCTTGACAAGGACCTCCACTTCATTCCACCTTCAATATCCCAGGAAAGAGAAAAATGGATAAAGAAGTTGTGGTCCTTATGTACAATGCAATATCACTCAGCCATGAAATCAATGTCATAAGGCTAGTAGCAGCATGATGAGTGGATTTAGGTACGACGATTCTAAGTGAAATAAGTCACACAGAAAAGGACACTTCTCATAAGGTATCACTTATAGAGGGAATGTAAAAACCATTACACTTGAACTGAATTACAAAACAGAACGGAGTCACACATGCAGAAAACACACTATGGCTGCTTAACGGGAAAGGTGAGGTGGGGTGATACATAAAACAAGGGTTTCAAATTAGCTCAGATACCGTTCCATAAACCCAATATGTAATAGACAAGACCTACTCCTTGCTCAGAGAACGGGACTCAACACACCCTATTCACCGCACAAGAATATATCTGACTAGTAATAATCTTAAAACCTATGTATTGATATCTCTCTGTTAGTGTGTCAAGTGGGTGTAAAGCGGCATAAACACAGCAGTGAAAAGCAGCTAAACCCCATTATAAAAATAAATTACTTTTACAAACCCATGAAACAAAGACAGTGGAAGAGAGAGAAATTCTTACACAATGCGTTCAGGGGCTGTGATGCAACCTGGATTGACCATATCTAGACCCACAGCTGGATGAGACACAAGGGTGGACACTCTTGGGGCTGAGAGGTTTGGTGAGGTTGGGTGAGCAAACGCAGACCCTTTAAAGTAATACTGCGTGGTACCCATTGCATGGGTCCCAAATCTACAGGTTCAAGGGCATATTCCTACATCGAAAACATGCTTGAGAAAACAAAAAGATGGTACACCATGTGATGGGGAAAGGTTTCTAAAACGCACCTCATTTCTCTTCTCCTTGTGCCCGGGTTCGCCATTCCAGATGCTTTACTAACAATCTCCCTACTTGGAGCATCAGCACCTTTAACCTCCTGTTCCGTACAGGTTGCAATTTGTCCTGAGGATGAACGGGTAGACGGGGAACCAGTGAGAGACTAGCTCTTGGTGTTGGGACAGGCACAGGTCACTCTATTTTCCCATCAGGAAGAAGAATTAACCACAGGCTCATCCTCCCCCCCGGAACCAGAACAGGGCCTGAAGCCATCCTGCGCTTTTGCGGCCAGCTCCCAAAAAAGCGAGTTGTAAAATGGAGCTTCAGGGCACTGCAATTCACAAACCTCCAGAGTTATAAATGATAACTGTCGTCCACAAATATATTGAGGGAAGGCAAAGAAGAGGATTTGAAATCAAGGCAGAATTGCAGGAAACAGATTTCAGGAGGTAGATTCGAATCGCCTTTAAAGCACATGAAAAGCGGCAAAACGTTGACAATGATGCCCTTGGCCAAAAAGGGCGTATGCGTTTTTTCCTGAATATATTCAGGAAAAAACGCATACGCCCTTTTTGTCCAACCAAGCAACCTGGAAAGGCAAATCAACGCTACAAAGAAGACTCGCTACCCATCGGTCAAAAGGGCCATGCTGAAAAAAGTCTCAAAACCAGAAATGCAGGACAGGCCATGGAGAAATGGGAGCCTTGCTACACTGATGGGCGGGATGTAAATTGCCAACAGCCACTCTGGAGAAGTGTACGGTGTGTCCTGAAACATCTAAAAAACACAGCTTAGAGAGCATAGGGCACTTCCACTCATGGGGGTATAAATTGGGAAAATGAAAAATCAGCAAGACACAAGCACCCCAAAGTTTAGGGCTGCTCTGTTGACAAGGACCTACACTTCATTCCACCTTCAATATCCCAGGAAAGAGAAAAATGGATAAAGAAGTTGTGGTCCTTATGTACAATGCAATATCACTCAGCCATGAAATCAATGTCATAAGGCTAGTAGCAGCATGATGAGTGGATTTAGGTACGACGATTCTAAGTGAAATAAGTCACACAGAAAAGGACACTTCTCATAAGGTATCACTTATAGAGGGAATGTAAAAACCATTACACTTGAACTGAATTACAAAACAGAACGGAGTCACACATGCAGAAAACACACTATGGCTGCTTAACGGGAAAGGTGAGGTGGGGTGATACATAAAACAAGGGTTTCAAATTAGCTCAGATACCGTTCCATAAACCCAATATGTAATAGACAAGACCTACTCCTTGCTCAGAGAACTGGACTCAACACACCCTATTCACCGCACAAGAATATATCTGACTAGTAATAATCTTAAAACCTATGTATTGATATCTCTCTGTTAGTGTGTCAAGTGGGTGTAAAGCGGCATAAACATAGCAGTGAAAAGCAGCTAAACCCCATTATAAAAATAAATTACTTTTACAAATCCATGAAACAAAGACAGTAAAAGAGAGAGAAATTCTTACACAATGCGTTCAGGGGCTGTGATGCAACCTGGATTGACCATATCTAGACCCACAGCTGGATGAGACATAAGGGTGGACACTCTTGGGGGTGAGAGGTTTGGTGAGGTTGGGTGAGCAAACGCAGACCCTTTAAAGTAATACTGCGTGGTACCCATCGCATGGGTCGCAAATCTCCAGGTTCAAGGGCATCTTCCTACATCGAAAACATGCATGAGAAAACAAAAAGATGGTACACCATGTGATGGGGAAAGGTTTCTAAAACGCACCTCATTTCTCTTCTCCTTGTGCCCGGGTTCGCCATTCCAGCCGCTTTACTAATAATCTCCCTACTTGGAGCATCAGCACCTTTAACCTCCTGTTCCGTACAGGTTGCAATTTGTCCTGAGGATGAACGGGTAGACGGGGAACCAGTGAGAGACTAGCTCTTGGTGTTGGGACAGGCACAGGTCAGTCTATTTTCCCATCAGGAAGAAGAATTAACCACAGGCTCATCCTCCCCCCCGGAACCAGAACAGGGCCTGAAGCCATCCTGCGCTTTTGCGGCCAGCTCCCAAAAAAGCGAGTTGTAAAATGGAGCTTCAGGGCACTGCAATTCACAAACCTGCAGAGTTATAAATGATAACTCTCGTCCACAAATATATTGAGGGAAGGCAAAGAAGAGGATTTGAAATCAAGGCAGAATTGCAGGAAACAGATTTCAGGAGGTAGATTCGAATCGCCTTTAAAGCACATGAAAAGCGGCAAAACGTTGACAATGATGCCCTTGGCCAAAAAGGGCGTATGCGTTTTTTCCTGAATATATTCAGGAAAAAAGGCATACGCCCTTTTTGGCCAACCAAGCAACCTGGAAAGGCAAATCAGCGCTATAAAGAAGTATCGCTTCCCATCGGTTAAAAGGGCCATGCTGAAAAAAGTGTCAAAACCAGAAATACAGGAAAGGCCATGGAGAAATGGGAGCCGTGCTACACTGATGGGCGGGATGTAAATTGCCAACAGACACTCTGGAGAAGTGTACGGTGAGTCCTGAAACGTCTAAAAAGCAAAGCTTAGAGAGCATAGGGCACTTCCACTCATGGGGGTATACATTGGGAAAATGAAAAATCAGCAAGACACAAGCACCCCAAAGTTTAGGGCTGCTCTCTTGACAAGGACCTCCACTTCATTCCACCTTCAATATCCCAGGAAAGAGAAAAATGGATAAAGGAGTTGTGGTCCTTATGTACAATGGAATATCACTCAGCCATGAAATCAATGTCATAAGGCTAGTAGCAGCATGATGAGTGGATTTAGGTACGACGATTCTAAGTGAAATAAGTCACACAGAAAAGGACACTTCTCATAAGGTATCACTGATAGAGGGAATGTAAAAACCGTTACACTTGAACTGAATTACAAAACAGAACGGAGTCACACATGCAGAAAACACACTATGGCTGCTTAACGGGAAAGGTGAGGTGGCGTGATACATAAAACAATGGTTTCAAATTAGCTCAGATACCGTTCCATAAACCCAATATGTAATAGACAAGACCTACTCCTTGCTCAGAGAACTGGACTCAACACACCCTATTCACCGCACAAGAATATATCTGACTAGTAATAATCTTAAAACCTATGTATTGATATCTCTCTGTTAGTGTGTCAAGTGGGTGTAAAGCGTCATAAACACAGCAGTGAAAAGCAGCTAAACCCCATTATAAAAATAAATTACTTTTACAAACCCATGAAACAAAGACAGTGGAAGAGAGAGAAATTCTTACACAATGCGTTCAGGGGCTGTGATGCAACCTGGATTGACCATATCTAGACCCACAGCTGGATGAGACATAAGGGTGGACAATCTTGGGGCTGAGAGGTTTGGTGAGGTTGGGTGAGCAAACGCAGACCCTTTAAAGTAATACTGCGTGGTACCCATCGCATGGGTCCCAAATCTCCAGGTTCAAGGGCATCTTCCTACATCGAAAACATGCATGAGAAAACAAAAAGATGGTACACCATGTGATGGGGAAAGGTTTCTAAAACGCACCTCATTTCTCTTCTCCTTGTGCCCGGGTTCGCCATTCCAGCCGCTTTACTAATAATCTCCCTACTTGGAGCATCAGCACCTTTAACCTCCTGTTCCGTACAGGTTGCAATTTGTCCTGAGGATGAACGGGTAGACGGGGAACAAGTGAGAGACTAGCTCTTGGTGTTGGGACAGGCACAGGTCACTCTATTTTCCCATCAGGAAGAAGAATTAACCACAGGCTCATCCTCCCCCCCGGAACCAGAACAGGGCCTGAAGCCATCCTGCGCTTTTGCGGCCAGCTCCCAAAAAAGCGAGTTGTAAAATGGAGCTTCAGGGCACTGCAATTCACAAACCTGCAGAGTTATAAATGATAACTCTCGTCCACAAATATATTGAGGGAAGGCAAAGAAGAGGATTTGAAATCAAGGCAGAATTGCAGGAAACAGATTTCAGGAGGTAGATTCGAATCGCCTTTAAAGCACATGAAAAGCGGCAAAACGTTGACAATGATGCCCTTGGCCAAAAAGGGCGTATGCGTTTTTTCCTGAATATATTCAGGAAAAAACGCATACGCCCTTTTTGGCCAACCAAGCAACCTGGAAAGGCAAATCAGCGCTACAGAGAAGTATCGCTTCCCATCGGTTAAAAGGGCCATGGTGAAAAAAGTGTCAAAACCAGAAATACAGGAAAGGCCATGGAGAAATGGGAGCCGTGCTACACTGATGGGCGGGATGTAAATTGCCAACAGACACTCTGGAGAAGTGTACGGTGAGTCTTGAAACGTCTAAAAAGCAAAGCTTAGAGAGCATAGGGCACTTCCACTCATGGGGGTATACATTGGGAAAATTAAAAATCAGCAAGACACAAGCACCCCAAAGTTTAGGGCTGCTCTCCTGACAAGGACCTCCACTTCATTCCACCTTCAATATCCCAGGAAAGAGAAAAATGGATAAAGGAGTTGTGGTCCTTATGTACAATGGAATATCACTCAGCCATGAAATCAATGTCATAAGGCTAGTAGCAGCATGATGAGTGGATTTAGGTACGACGATTCTAAGTGAAATAAGTCACACAGAAAAGGACACTTCTCATAAGGTATCACTGATAGAGGGAATGTAAAAACCGTTACACTTGAACTGAATTACAAAACAGAACGGAGTCACACATGCAGAAAACACACTATGGCTGCTTAACGGGAAAGGTGAGGTGGCGTGATACATAAAAAAATGGTTTCAAATTAGCTCAGATACCGTTCCATAAACCCAATATGTAATAGACAAGACCTACTCCTTGCTCAGAGAACTGGACTCAACACACCCTATTCACCGCACAAGAATATATCTGACTAGTAATAATCTTAAAACCTATGTATTGATATCTCTCTGTTAGTGTGTCAAGTGGGTGTAAAGCGGCATAAACACAGCAGTGAAAAGCAGCTAAACCCCATTATAAAAATAAATTACTTCGAAAAACCCATGAAACAAAGACAGTGAAAGAGAGAGAAATTCTTACACAATGCGTTCAGGGGCTGTGATGCAACCTGGATTGACCATATCTAGACCCACAGCTGGATGAGACATAAGGGTGGACACTCTTGGGGCTGAGAGGTTTGGTGAGGTTGGGTGAGCAAACGCAGACCCTTTAAAGTAATACTGCGTGGTACCCATCGCATGGGTCCCAAATCTCCAGGTTCAAGGGCATCTTGCTACATCGAAAACATGCATGAGAAACCCAGAAGATGGTACACCGTGTGATGGGGAAAGGTTTCTAAAACGCACCTCATTTCTCATCTCCTTGTGCTCGGGTATGCCATTCCAGCCACTTTACTAGAAATCTCCCTACTTGGAGCATCAGCACCTTTAACCTCCTGTTCCGTACAGGTTGCAATTTGTCCTGAGGATGAACGGGAAGACTTGGAACCAATGAGAGACTAGCTCCTGGTGTAGGGACAGGCACAGGTCACTCTATTTTCCCATCAGGAAGAAGAATTAACCACAGGCTCAGCCTGCCCCCCGGAACCAGAACAGGGCCTGAAGCCATCCTGCGCTTTTGCGGCCAGCTCTCTAAAAAGCGAGTTGTAAAATGGAGCTTCAGGGCACTGCAATTCACAAACCTGCAGAGTTATAAATGATAACTCTCGTCCACAAATATATTGAGGGAAGGCAAAGAAGAGGATTTGAAATCAAGGCAGAATTGCAGGAAACAGATTTCAGGAGGTAGATTCGAATCGCCTTTAAAGCACATGAAAAGCGGCAAAACGTTGACAATGATGCCCTTGGCCAAAAAGGGCGTATGCGTTTTTTCCTGAATATATTCAGGAAAAAACGCATACGCCCTTTTTGGGCAACCAAGCAACCTGGAAAGGCAAATCAGCGCTACAGAGAAGACGCGCTACCCATCGGTCAAAAGGGCCATGCTGAAAAAAGTCTCAAAACCAGAAATGCAGGACAGGCCATGGAGAAATGGGAGCCTTGCTACACTGATGGGCGGGATGTAAATTGCCAACAGCCACTCTGGAGAAGTGTACGGTGTGTCCTGAAACATCTAAAAAACACAGCTTAGAGAGCATAGGGCACTTCCACTCATGGGGGTATAAATTGGGAAAATGAAAAATCAGCAAGACACAAGCACCCCAAAGTTTAGGGCTGCTCTGTTGACAAGGACCTCCACTTCATTCCACCTTCAATATCCCAGGAAAGAGAAAAATGGATAAAGAAGTTGTGCTCCTTATGTACAATGGAATATCACTCAGCCATGAAATCAATGTCATAAGGCTAGTAGCAGCATGATGAGTGGATTTAGGTACGACGATTCTAAGCGAAATAAGTCACACAGAAAAGGACACTTCTCATAAGGTATCACTTATAGAGGGAATGTAAAAACCGTTACACTTGAACTGAATTACAAAACAGAACAGAGTCACACATGCAGAAAACAAACTATGGCTGCTTAACGGGAAAGGTGAGGTGGGGTGATACATAAAACAAGGGTTTCAAATTAGCTCAGATACCGTTCCATAAACCCAATATGTAATAGACAAGACGTACTCCTTGCTCAGAGAACGGGACTCAACACACCCTATTCACCGCACAAGAATATATCTGACTAGTAATAATCTTAAAACCTATGTATTGATATCTCTCTGTTAGTGTGTCAAGTGGGTATAAAGCAGCATAAACACAGCAGTGAAAAGCAGCTAAACCCCATTATAAAAATAAATTACTTTTACAAACCCATGAAACAAAGACAGTGGAAGAGAGAGAAATTCTTACACAATGCGTTCAGGGGCTGTGATGCAACCTGGATTGACCATATCTAGACCCACACCTGGATGAGACATAAGGGTGGACACTCTTGGGGATGAGAGGTTTGGTGAGGTTGGGTGAGCAAACGCAGACCCTTTAAAGTAATACTGCGTGGTACCCATTGCATGGGTCCCAAATCTACAGGTTCAAGGGCATATTCCTACATCGAAAACATGCATGAGAAAACAAAAAGATGGTACACCATGTGATGGGGAAAGGTTTCTAAAACGCACCTCATTTCTCTTCTCCTTGTGCCCGGCTTCACCATTCCAGACGCTTTACTAATAATCTCCCTACTTGGAGCATCAGCACCTTTAACCTCCTGTTCCGTACAGGTTGCAATTTGTCCTGAGGATGAACGGGTAGACGGGGAACCAGTGAGAGACTAGCTCTTGGTGTTGTGACATGCACAGGTCAGTCTATTTTCCCATCAGGAAGAAGAATTAACCACAGGCTCATCCTCCCCCCCGGAACCAGAACAGGACCTGAAGCCATCCTGCGCTTTTGCGGCCAGCTCCCAAAAAAGCGAGTTGTAAAATGGAGCTTCAGGGCACTGCAATTCACAAACCTGCAGAGTTATAAATGATAACTCTCGTCCACAAATATATTGAGGGAAGGCAAAGAAGAGGATTTGAAATCAAGGCAGAATTGCAGGAAACAGATTTCAGGAGGTAGATTCGAATCGCCTTTAAAGCACATGAAAAGCGGCAAAACGTTGACAATGATGCCCTTGGCCAAAAAGGGCGTATGCGTTTTTTCCTGAATATATTCAGGAAAAAACGCATACGCCCTTTTTGGCCAACCAAGCAACCTGGAAAGGCAAATCAGCGCTACAAAGAAGACTCGCTACCCATCGGTCAAAAGGGCCATGCTGAAAAATGTCTCAAAACCAGAAATGCAGGACAGGCCATGGAGAAATGGGAGCCTTGCTACACTGATGGGCGGGATGTAAATTGCCAACAGCCACTCTGGAGAAGTGTACGGTGTGTCCGGAAACATCCAAAAAACACAGCTTAGAGAGCATAGGGCACTTCCACTCATGGGGGTATAAATTGGGAAAATGAAAAATCAGCAAGACACAAGCACCCCAAAGTTTAGGGCTGCTCTGTTGACCAGGACCTCCACTTCATTCCACCTTCAATATCCCAGGAAAGAGAAAAATGGATAAAGAAGTTGTGGTCCTTATGTACAATGGAATATCACTCAGCCATGAAATCAATGTCATAAGGCTAGTAGCAGCATGATGAGTGGATTTAGGTACGATGATTCTAAGTGAAATAAGTCACACAGAAAAGGACACTTCTCATAAGGTATCACTTATAGAGGGAATGTAAAAACAGTTACACTTGAACTGAATTACAAAACAGAACAGAGTCACACATGCAGAAATCACACTATGGCTGCTTAACGGGAAAGGTGAGGTGGGATGATAAATAAAACAAGGGTTTCAAATTAGATCAGATACCATTCCATAAACCCAATATGTAATAGACAAGACCTACTCCTTGCTCAGGGAACTGGACTCAACACACCCTATTCACCGCACAAGAATATATCTGACTAGTAATAATCTTAAAACCTATGTATTGATATCTCACTGTTAGTGTGTCAAGTGGGTGTAAAGCGGCATAAACACAGCAGTGAAAAGCAGCTAAACCCCATTATAAAAATAAATTACTTTTACAAACCCATGAAACAAAGACAGTGGAAGAGAGAGAAATTCTTACACAATGCGTTCAGGGGCTGTGATGCAACCTGGATTGACCATATCTAGACCCACAGCTGGATGAGACATAAGGGTGGACACTCTTGGGGCTGAGAGGTTTGGTGAGGTTGGGTGAGCAAACGCAGACCCTTTAAAGTAATACTGCGTGGTACCCATCGCATGGGTCGCAAATCTCCAGGTTCAAGGGCATCTTCCTATATCGAAAACATGCATGAGAAAACAAAAAGATGGTACACCATGTGATGGGGAAAGGTTTCTAAAACGCACCTCATTTCTCTTCTCCTTGTGCCCGGTTTCGCCATTCCAGCCGCTTTACTAATAATCTCCCTACTTGGAGCATCAGCACCTTTAACCTCCTGTTCCGTACAGGTTGCAATTTGTCCTGAGGATGAACGGGTAGACGGGGAACCAGTGAGAGACTAGCTCTTGGTGTTGGGACAGGCACAGGTCACTCTATTTTCCCATCAGGAAGAAGAATTAACCACAGGCTCATCCTCCCCCCTGGAACCAGAACAGGGCCTGAAGCCATCCTGCGCTTTTGCGGCCAGCTCCCAAAAAAGCGAGTTGTAAAATGGAGCTTCAGGGCACTGCAATTCACAAACCTGCAGAGTTATAAATGATAACTCTCGTCCACAAATATATTGAGGGAAGGCAAAGAAGAGGATTTGAAATCAAGGCAGAATTGCAGGAAACAGATTTCAGGAGGTAGATTCGAATCGCCTTTAAAGCACATGAAAAGCGGCAAAACGTTGACAATGATGCCCTTGGCCAAAAAGGGCGTATGCGTTTTTTCCTGAATATATTCAGGAAAAAACGCATACGCCCTTTTTGGCCAACCAAGCAACCTGGAAAGGCAAATCAGCGCTACAAAGAAGTATCGCTTCCCATCGGTTAAAAGGGCCATGCTGAAAAAAGTGTCAAAACCAGAAATACAGGAAAGGCCATGGAGAAACGGGAGCCGTGCTGCACTGATGGGCGGGATGTAAATTGCCAACAGACACTCTGGAGAAGTGTACGGTGAGTCCTGAAACGTCTAAAAAGCAAAGCTTAGAGAGCATAGGGCACTTCCACTCATGGGGGTATACATTGGGAAAATGAAAAATCAGCAAGACACAAGCACCCCAAAGTTTAGGGCTGCTCTCTTGACAAGGACCTCCACTTCATTCCACCTTCAATATCCCAGGAAAGAGAAAAATGGATAAAGGAGTTGTGGTCCTTATGTACAATGGAATATCACTCAGCCATGAAATCAATGTCATAAGGCTAGTAGCAGCATGATGAGTGGATTTAGGTACGACGATTCTAAGTGAAATAAGTCACACAGAAAAGGACACTTCTCATAAGGTATCACTTATAGAGGGAATGTAAAAACAGTTACACTTGAACTGAATTACAAAACAGAACAGAGTCACACATACAGAAAACACACTATGGCTGCTTAACGGGAAAGGTGAGGTGGGATGATAAATAAAACAAGGGTTTCAAATTAGATCAGATACCATTCCATAAACCCAATATGTAATAGACAAGACCTACTCCTTGCTCAGGGAACTGGACTCAACACACCCTATTCACCGCACAAGAATATATCTGACTAGTAATAATCTTAAAACCTATGTATTGATATCTCACTGTTAGTGTGTCAAGTGGGTGTAAAGCGGCATAAACACAGCAGTGAAAAGCAGCTAAACCCCATTATAAAAATAAATTACTTTTACAAACCCATGAAACAAAGACAGTGGAAGAGAGAGAAATTCTTACACAATGCGTTCAGGGGCTGTGATGCAACCTGGATTGACCATATCTAGACCCACAGCTGGATGAGACATAAGGGTGGACACTCTTGGGGCTGAGAGGTTTGGTGAGGTTGGGTGAGCAAACGCAGACCCTTTAAAGTAATACTGCGTGGTACCCATCGCATGGGTCCCAAATCTCCAGGTTCAAGGGCATCTTCCTATATCGAAAACATGCATGAGAAAACAAAAAGATGGTACACCATGTGATGGGGAAAGGTTTCTAAAACGCACCTCATTTCTCTTCTCCTTGTGCCCGGGTTCGCCATTCCAGCCGCTTTACTAATAATCTCCCTACTTGGAGCATCAGCACCTTTAACCTCCTGTTCCGTACAGGTTGCAATTTGTCCTGAGGATGAACGGGTAGACGGGGAACCAGTGAGAGACTAGCTCTTGGTGTTGGGACAGGCACAGGTCACTCTATTTTCCCATCAGGAAGAAGAATTAACCAAAGGCTCATCCTCCCCCCTGGAACCAGAACAGGGCCTGAAGCCATCCTGCGCTTTTGCGGCCAGCTCCCAAAAAAGCGAGTTGTAAAATGGAGCTTCAGGGCACTGCAATTCACAAACCTGCAGAGTTATAAATGATAACTCTCGTCCACAAATATATTGAGGGAAGGCAAAGAAGAGGATTTGAAATCAAGGCAGAATTGCAGGAAACAGATTTCAGGAGGTAGATTCGAATCGCCTTTAAAGCACATGAAAAGCGGCAAAACGTTGACAATGATGCCCTTGCCCAAAAAGGGCGTATGCGTTTTTTCCTGAATATATTCAGGAAAAAACGCATACGCCCTTTTTGGCCAACCAAGCAACCTGGAAAGGCAAATCAGCGCTACAAAGAAGTATCGCTTCCCATCGGTTAAAAGGGCCATGCTGAAAAAAGTGTCAAAACCAGAAATACAGGAAAGGCCATGGAGAAATGGGAGCCGTGCTGCACTGATGGGCGGGATGTAAATTGCCAACAGACACTCTGGAGAAGTGTACGGTGAGTCCTGAAACGTCTAAAAAGCAAAGCTTAGAGAGCATAGGGCACTTCCACTCATGGGGGTATACATTGGGAAAATGAAAAATCAGCAAGACACAAGCACCCCAAAGTTTAGGGCTGCTCTCTTGACAAGGACCTCCACTTCATTCCACCTTCAATATCCCAGGAAAGAGAAAAATGGATAAAGGAGTTGTGGTCCTTATGTACAATGGAATATCACTCAGCCATGAAATCAATGTCATAAGGCTAGTAGCAGCATGATGAGTGGATTTAGGTACGACGATTCTAAGTGAAATAAGTCACACAGAAAAGGACACTTCTCATAAGGTATCACTGATAGAGGGAATGTAAAAACCGTTACACTTGAACTGAATTACAAAACAGAACGGAGTCACACATGCAGAAAACACACTATGGCTGTTTAACGGGAAAGGTGAGGTGGGGTGATACATAAAACAAGGGTTTCAAATTAGCTCAGATACCGTTCCATAAACCCAATATGTAATAGACAAGACCTACTCCTTACTCAGAGAACTGGACTCAACACGCCCTATTCACTGCACAAGAATATATCTGACTAGTAATAATCTTAAAACCTATGTATTGATATCTCTCTGTTAGTGTGTCAAGTGGGTGTAAAGCGGCATAAACACAGCAGTGAAAAGCAGCTAAACCCCATTATAAAAATAAATTACTTCGAAATACCCATGAAACAAAGACAGTGAAAGAGAGAGAAATTCTTACACAATGCGTTCAGGGGCTTTGATGCAACCTGGATAGACCATATCTAGACCCACAGCTGGATGAGACATAAGGGTGGACACTCTTGGGGCTGAGAGGTTTGGTGAGGTTGGGTGAGCAAACGCAGACCCTTTAAAGTAATACTGCGTGCTACCCATCGCATGGGTCCCAAATCTCCAGGTTCAAGGGCATCTTGCTACATCGAAAACATGCATGAGAAACCCAGAAGATGGTACACCGTGTGATGGGGAAAGGTTTCTAAAACGCACCTCATTTCTCATCTCCTTGTGCTCGGGTATGCCATTCCAGCCACTTTACTAGCAATCTCCCTACTTGGAGCATCAGCACCTTTAACCTCCTGTTCCGTACAGGTTGCAATTTGTCCTGAGGATGAACGGGAAGACTTGGAACCAATGAGAGACTAGCTCCTGGTGTAGGCACAGGCAGAGGTCACTCTATTTTCCCATCAGGAAGAAGAATTAACCACAGGCTCATCCTCCCCCCCGGAACCAGAACAGGGCCTGAAGCCATCCTGCGCTTTTGCGGCCAGCTCCCAAAAAAGCGAGTTGTAAAATGGAGCTTCAGGGCACTGCAATTCACAAACCTGCAGAGTTATAAATGATAACTCTCGTCCACAAATATATTGAGGGAAGGCAAAGAAGAGGATTTGAAATCAAGGCAGAATTGCAGGAAACAGATTTCAGGAGGTAGATTCGAATCGCCTTTAAAGCACATGAAAAGCGGCAAAACGTTGACAATGATGCACTTGGCCAAAAAGGGCGTATGCGTTTTTTCCTGAATATATTCAGGAAAAAACGCATACGCCCTTTTTGGCCAACCAAGCAACCTGGAAAGGCAAATCAGCGCTACAAAGAAGACTCGCTACCCATCGGTCAAAAGGGCCATGCTGAAAAATGTCTCAAAACCAGAAATGCAGGACAGGCCATGGAGAAATGGGAGCCTTGCTACACTGATGGGCGGGATGTAAATTGCCAACAGCCACTCTGGAGAAGTGTACGGTGTGTCCGGAAACATCCAAAAAACACAGCTTAGAGAGCATAGGGCACTTCCACTCATGGGGGTATAAATTGGGAAAATGAAAAATCAGCAAGACACAAGCACCCCAAAGTTTAGGGCTGCTCTGTTGACCAGGACCTCCACTTCATTCCACCTTCAATATCCCAGGAAAGAGAAAAATGGATAAAGAAGTTGTGGTCCTTATGTACAATGGAATATCACTCAGCCATGAAATCAATGTCATAAGGCTAGTAGCAGCATGATGAGTGGATTTAGGTACGATGATTCTAAGTGAAATAAGTCACACAGAAAAGGACACTTCTCATAAGGTATCACTTATAGAGGGAATGTAAAAACAGTTACACTTGAACTGAATTACAAAACAGAACAGAGTCACACATGCAGAAAACACACTATGGCTGCTTAACGGGAAAGGTGAGGTGGGATGATAAATAAAACAAGGGTTTCAAATTAGATCAGATACCATTCCATAAACCCAATATGTAATAGACAAGACCTACTCCTTGCTCAGGGAACTGGACTCAACACACCCTATTCACCGCACAAGAATATATCTGACTAGTAATAATCTTAAAACCTATGTATTGATATCTCACTGTTAGTGTGTCAAGTGGGTGTAAAGCGGCATAAACACAGCAGTGAAAAGCAGCTAAACCCCATTATAAAAATAAATTACTTTTACAAACCCATGAAACAAAGACAGTGGAAGAGAGAGAAATTCTTACACAATGCGTTCAGGGGCTGTGATGCAACCTGGATTGACCATATCTAGACCCACAGCTGGATGAGACATAAGGGTGGACACTCTTGGGGCTGAGAGGTTTGGTGAGGTTGGGTGAGCAAACGCAGACCCTTTAAAGTAATACTGCGTGGTACCCATCGCATGGGTCCCAAATCTCCAGGTTTAAGGGCATCTTCCTACATCGAAAACATGCATGAGAAAACAAAAAGATGGTACACCATGTGATGGGGAAAGGTTTCTAAAACGCACCTCATTTCTCTTCTCCTTGTGCCCGGGTTCGCCATTCCAGACGCTTTACTAATAATCTCCCTACTTGGAGCATCAGCACCTTTAACCTCCTGTTCCGTACAGGTTGCAATTTGTCCTGAGGATGAACGGGTAGACGGGGAACCAGTGAGAGACTAGCTCTTGGTGTTGGGACAGGCACAGGTCACTCTATTTTCCCATCAGGAAGAAGAATTAACCACAGGCTCATCCTCCCCCCCGGAACCAGAACAGGGCCTGAAGCCATCCTGCGCTTTTGCGGCCAGCTCCCAAAAAAGCGAGTTGTAAAATGGAGCTTCAGGGCACTGCAATTCACAAACCTGCAGAGTTATAAATGATAACTCTCGTCCACAAATATATTGAGGGAAGGCAAAGAAGAGGATTTGAAATCAAGGCAGAATTGCAGGAAACAGATTTCAGGAGGTAGATTCGAATCGCCTTTAAAGCACATGAAAAGCGGCAAAACGTTGACAATGATGCCCTTGGCCAAAAAGGGCGTATGCGTATTTTCCTGAATATATTCAGGAAAAAAGGCATACGCCCTTTTTGGCCAACCAAGCAACCTGGAAAGGCAAATCAGCGCTACAAAGAAGTATCGCTTCCCATCGGTTAAAAGGGCCATGCTGAAAAAAGTGTCAAAACCAGAAATACAGGAAAGGCCATGGAGAAATGGGAGCCGTGCTACACTGATGGGCGGGATGTAAATTGCCAACAGACACTCTGGAGAAGTGTACGGTGAGTCCTGAAACGTCTAAAAAGCAAAGCTTAGAGAGCATAGGGCACTTCCACTCATGGGGGTATACATTGGGAAAATGAAAAATCAGCAAGACACAAGCACCCCAAAGTTTCGGGCTGCTCTCTTGACAAGGACCTCCACTTCATTCCACCTTCAATATCCCAGGAAAGAGAAAAATGGATAAAGGAGTTGTGGTCCTTATGTACAATGGAATATCACTCAGCCATGAAATCAATGTCATAAGGCTAGTAGCAGCATGATGAGTGGATTTAGGTACGACGATTCTAAGTGAAATAAGTCACACAGAAAAGGACACTTCTCATAAGGTATCACTGATAGAGGGAATGTAAAAACCGTTACACTTGAACTGAATTACAAAACAGAACGGAGTCACACATGCAGAAAACACACTATGGCTGCTTAACGGGAAAGGTGAGGTGGCGTGATACATAAAACAATGGTTTCAAATTAGCTCAGATACCGTTCCATAAACCCAATATGTAATAGACAAGACCTACTCCTTGCTCAGAGAACTGGACTCAACACACCCTATTCACCGCACAAGAATATATCTGACTAGTAATAATCTTAAAACCTATGTATTGATATCTCTCTGTTAGTGTGTCAAGTGGGTGTAAAGCGTCATAAACACAGCAGTGAAAAGCAGCTAAACCCCATTATAAAAATAAATTACTTCGAAAAACCCATGAAACAAAGACAGTGGAAGAGAGAGAAATTCTTACACAATGCGTTCAGGGGCTGTGATGCAACCTGGATTGACCATATCTAGACCCACAGCTGGATGAGACATAAGGGTGGACACTCTTGGGGCTGAGAGGTTTGGTGAGGTTGGGTGAGCAAACGCAGACCCTTTAAAGTAATACTGCGTGGTACCCATCGCATGGGTCCCAAATCTCCAGGTTCAAGGGCATCTTCCTACATCGAAAACATGCATGAGCAAACAAAAAGATGGTACACCATGTGATGGGGAAAGGTTTCTAAAACGCACCTCATTTCTCTTCTCCTTGTGCCCGGGTTCGCCATTCCAGACGCTTTACTAATAATCTCCCTACTTGGAGCATCAGCACCTTTAACCTCCTGTTCCGTACAGGTTGCAATTTGTCCTGAGGATGAACGGGTAGACGGGGAACCAGTGAGAGACTAGCTCTTGGTGTTGGGACAGGCACAGGTCACTCTATTTTCCCATCAGGAAGAAGAATTAACCACAGGCTCATCCTCCCCCCCGGAACCAGAACAGGGCCTGAAGCCATCCTGCGCTTTTGCAGCCAGCTCCCAAAAAAGCGAGTTGTAAAATGGAGCTTCAGGGCACTGCAATTCACAAACCTGCAGAGTTATAAATGATAACTCTCGTCCACAAATATATTGAGGGAAGGCAAAGAAGAGGATTTGAAATCAAGGCAGAATTGCAGGAAACAGATTTCAGGAGGTAGATTCGAATCGCCTTTAAAGCACATGAAAAGCGGCAAAACGTTGACAATGATGCCCTTGGCCAAAAAGGGCGTATGCGTTTTTTCCTGAATATATTCAGGAAAAAACGCATACGCCCTTTTTGGCCAACCAAGCAACCTGGAAAGGCAAATCAGCACTACAAAGAAGACGCGCTACCCATAGGTCAAAAGGGCCATGCTGAAAAAAGTCTCAAAACCAGAAATGCAGGACAGGCCATGGAGAAATGGGATCCTTGCTACAGTGATGGGCGGGATGTAAATTGCCAACAGCCACTCTGGAGAAGTGTACGGTGTGTCCTGAAACATCTAAAAAACACAGCTTAGAGAGCATAGGGCACTTCCACTCATGGGGGTATAAATTGGGAAAATGAAAAATCAGCAAGACACAAGCACCCCAAAGTTTAGGGCTGCTCTCTTGACAAGGACCTCCACTTCATTCCACCTTCAATATCCCAGGAAAGAGAAAAATGGATAAAGAAGTTGTGGTCCTTATGTACAATGCAATATCACTCAGCCATGAAATCAATGTCATAAGGCTAGTAGCAGCATGATGAGTGGATTTAGGTACGACGATTCTAAGTGAAATAAGTCACACAGAAAAGGACACTTCTCATAAGGTATCACTTATAGAGGGAATGTAAAAAACATTACACTTGAACTGAATTACAAAACAGAACGGAGTCACACATGCAGAAAACACACTATGGCTGCTTAACGGGAAAGGTGAGGTGGGGTGATACATAAAACAAGGGTTTCAAATTAGCTCAGATACCGTTCCATAAACCCAATATGTAATAGACAAGACCTACTCCTTGCTCAGAGAACTGGACTCAACACACCCTATTCACCGCACAAGAATATATCTGACTAGTAATAATCTTAAAACCTATGTATTGATACCTCTCTGTTAGTGTGTCAAGTGGGTGTAAAGCGGCATAAACACAGCAGTGAAAAGCAGCTAAACCCCATTATAAAAATAAATTACTTTTACAAACCCATGAAACAAAGACAGTGGAAGAGAGAGAAATTCTTACACAATGCGTTCAGGGGCTGTGATGCAACCTGGATTGACCATATCTAGACCCACAGCTGGATGAGACATAAGGGTGGACACTCTTGGGGCTGAGAGGTTTGGTGAGGTTGGGTGAGCAAACGCAGACCCTTTAAAGTAATACTGCGTGGTACCCATTGCATGGGTCCCAAATCTACAGGTTCAAGGGCATATTCCTACATCGAAAACATGCTTGAGAAAACAAAAAGATGGTACACCATGTGATGGGGAAAGGTTTCTAAAACGCACCTCATTTCTCTTCTCCTTGTGCCCGGGTTCGCCATTCCAGATGCTTTACTAACAATCTCCCTACTTGGAGCATCAGCACCTTTAACCTCCTGTTCCGTACAGGTTGCAATTTGTCCTGAGGATGAACGGGTAGACGGGGAACCAGTGAGAGACTAGCTCTTGGTGTTGGGACAGGCACAGGTCACTCTATTTTCCCATCAGGAAGAAGAATTAACCACAGGCTCATCCTCCCCCCCGGAACCAGAACAGGGCCTGAAGCCATCCTGCGCTTTTGCGGCCAGCTCCCAAAAAAGCGAGTTGTAAAATGGAGCTTAAGGGCACTGCAATTCACAAACCTCCAGAGTTATAAATGATAACTGTCGTCCACAAATATATTGAGGGAAGGCAAAGAAGAGGATTTGAAATCAAGGCAGAATTGCAGGAAACAGATTTCAGGAGGTAGATTCGAATCGCCTTTAAAGCACATGAAAAGCGGCAAAACGTTGACAATGATGCCCTTGGCCAAAAAGGGCGTATGCGTTTTTTCCTGAATATATTCAGGAAAAAACGCATACGCCCTTTTTGTCCAACCAAGCAACCTGGAAAGGCAAATCAACGCTACAAAGAAGACTCGCTACCCATCGGTCAAAAGGGCCATGCTGAAAAAAGTCTCAAAACCAGAAATGCAGGACAGGCCATGGAGAAATGGGAGCCTTGCTACACTGATGGGCGGGATGTAAATTGCCAACAGCCACTCTGGAGAAGTGTACGGTGTGTCCTGAAACATCTAAAAAACACAGCTTAGAGAGCATAGGGCACTTCCACTCATGGGGGTATAAATTGGGAAAATGAAAAATCAGCAAGACACAAGCACCCCAAAGTTTAGGGCTGCTCTGTTGACAAGGACCTCCACTTCATTCCACCTTCAATATCCCAGGAAAGAGAAAAATGGATAAAGAAGTTGTGGTCCTTATGTACAATGCAATATCACTCAGCCATGAAATCAATGTCATAAGGCTAGTAGCAGCATGATGAGTGGATTTAGGTACGACGATTCTAAGTGAAATAAGTCACACAGAAAAGGACACTTCTCATAAGGTATCACTTATAGAGGGAATGTAAAAACCATTACACTTGAACTGAATTACAAAACAGAACGGAGTCACACATGCAGAAAACACACTATGGCTGCTTAACGGGAAAGGTGAGGTGGGGTGATACATAAAACAAGGGTTTCAAATTAGCTCAGATACCGTTCCATAAACCCAATATGTAATAGACAAGACCTACTCCTTGCTCAGAGAACTGGACTCAACACACCCTATTCACCGCACAAGAATATATCTGACTAGTAATAATCTTAAAACCTATGTATTGATATCTCTCTGTTAGTGTGTCAAGTGGGTGTAAAGCGGCATAAACATAGCAGTGAAAAGCAGCTAAACCCCATTATAAAAATAAATTACTTTTACAAATCCATGAAACAAAGACAGTAAAAGAGAGAGAAATTCTTACACAATGCGTTCAGGGGCTGTGATGCAACCTGGATTGACCATATCTAGACCCACAGCTGGATGAGACATAAGGGTGGACACTCTTGGGGCTGAGAGGTTTGGTGAGGTTGGGTGAGCAAACGCAGACCCTTTAAAGTAATACTGCGTGGTACCCATCGCATGGGTCGCAAATCTCCAGGTTCAAGGGCATCTTCCTACATCGAAAACATGCATGAGAAAACAAAAAGATGGTACACCATGTGATGGGGAAAGGTTTCTAAAACGCACCTCATTTCTCTTCTCCTTGTGCCCGGGTTCGCCATTCCAGCCGCTTTACTAATAATCTCCCTACTTGGAGCATCAGCACCTTTAACCTCCTGTTCCGTACAGGTTGCAATTTGTCCTGAGGATGAACGGGTAGACGGGGAACCAGTGAGAGACTAGCTCTTGGTGTTGGGACAGGCACAGGTCACTCTATTTTCCCATCAGGAAGAAGAATTAACCACAGGCTCATCCTCCCCCCCGGAACCAGAACAGGGCCTGAAGCCATCCTGCGCTTTTGCGGCCAGCTCCCAAAAAAGCGAGTTGTAAAATGGAGCTTCAGGGCACTGCAATTCACAAACCTGCAGAGTTATAAATGATAACTCTCGTCCACAAATATATTGAGGGAAGGCAAAGAAGAGGATTTGAAATCAAGGCAGAATTGCAGGAAACAGATTTCAGGAGGTAGATTCGAATCGCCTTTAAAGCACATGAAAAGCGGCAAAACGTTGACAATGATGCCCTTGGCCAAAAAGGGCGTATGCGTTTTTTCCTGAATATATTCAGGAAAAAAGGCATACGCCCTTTTTGGCCAACCAAGCAACCTGGAAAGGCAAATCAGCGCTACAAAGAAGTATCGCTTCCCATCGGTTAAAAGGGCCATGCTGAAAAAAGTGTCAAAACCAGAAATACAGGAAAGGCCATGGAGAAATGGGAGCCGTGCTACACTGATGGGCGGGATGTAAATTGCCAACAGACACTCTGGAGAAGTGTACGGTGAGTCCTGAAACGTCTAAAAAGCAAAGCTTAGAGAGCATAGGGCACTTCCACTCATGGGGGTATACATTGGGAAAATGAAAAATCAGCAAGACACAAGCACCCCAAAGTTTAGGGCTGCTCTCTTGACAAGGACCTCCACTTCATTCCACCTTCAATATCCCAGGAAAGAGAAAAATGGATAAAGGAGTTGTGGTCCTTATGTACAATGGAATATCACTCAGCCATGAAATCAATGTCATAAGGCTAGTAGCAGCATGATGAGTGGATTTAGGTACGACGATTCTAAGTGAAATAAGTCACACAGAAAAGGACACTTCTCATAAGGTATCACTGATAGAGGGAATGTAAAAACCGTTACACTTGAACTGAATTACAAAACAGAACGGAGTCACACATGCAGAAAACACACTATGGCTGCTTAACGGGAAAGGTGAGGTGGCGTGATACATAAAACAATGGTTTCAAATTAGCTCAGATACCGTTCCATAAACCCAATATGTAATAGACAAGACCTACTCCTTGCTCAGAGAACTGGACTCAACACACCCTATTCACCGCACAAGAATATATCTGACTAGTAATAATCTTAAAACCTATGTATTGATATCTCTCTGTTAGTGTGTCAAGTGGGTGTAAAGCGTTATAAACACAGCAGTGAAAAGCAGCTAAACCCCATTATAAAAATAAATTACTTTTACAAACCCATGAAACAAAGACAGTGGAAGAGAGAGAAATTCTTACACAATGCGTTCAGGGGCTGTGATGCAACCTGGATTGACCATATCTAGACCCACAGCTGGATGAGACATAAGGGTGGACAATCTTGGGGCTGAGAGGTTTGGTGAGGTTGGGTGAGCAAACGCAGACCCTTTAAAGTAATACTGCGTGGTACCCATCGCATGGGTCCCAAATCTCCAGGTTCAAGGGCATCTTCCTACATCGAAAACATGCATGAGAAAACAAAAAGATGGTACACCATGTGATGGGGAAAGGTTTCTAAAACGCACCTCATTTCTCTTCTCCTTGTGCCCGGGTTCGCCATTCCAGCCGCTTTACTAATAATCTCCCTACTTGGAGCATCAGCACCTTTAACCTCCTGTTCCGTACAGGTTGCAATTTGTCCTGAGGATGAACGGGTAGACGGGGAACAAGTGAGAGACTAGCTCTTGGTGTTGGGACAGGCACAGGTCACTCTATTTTCCCATCAGGAAGAAGAATTAACCACAGGCTCATCCTCCCCCCCGGAACCAGAACAGGGCCTGAAGCCATCCTGCGCTTTTGCGGCCAGCTCCCAAAAAAGCGAGTTGTAAAATGGAGCTTCAGGGCACTGCAATTCACAAACCTGCAGAGTTATAAATGATAACTCTCGTCCACAAATATATTGAGGGAAGGCAAAGAAGAGGATTTGAAATCAAGGCAGAATTGCAGGAAACAGATTTCAGGAGGTAGATTCGAATCGCCTTTAAAGCACATGAAAAGCGGCAAAACGTTGACAATGATGCCCTTGGCCAAAAAGGGCGTATGCGTTTTTTCCTGAATATATTCAGGAAAAAAGGCATACGCCCTTTTTGGCCAACCAAGCAACCTGGAAAGGCAAATCAGCGCTACAGAGAAGTATCGCTTCCCATCGGTTAAAAGGGCCATGGTGAAAAAAGTGTCAAAACCAGAAATACAGGAAAGGCCATGGAGAAATGGGAGCCGTGCTACACTGATGGGCGGGATGTAAATTGCCAACAGACACTCTGGAGAAGTGTACGGTGAGTCTTGAAACGTCTAAAAAGCAAAGCTTAGAGAGCATAGGGCACTTCCACTCATGGGGGTATACATTGGGAAAATGAAAAATCAGCAAGACACAAGCACCCCAAAGTTTAGGGCTGCTCTCCTGACAAGGACCTCCACTTCATTCCACCTTCAATATCCCAGGAAAGAGAAAAATGGATAAAGGAGTTGTGGTCCTTATGTACAATGGAATATCACTCAGCCATGAAATCAATGTCATAAGGCTAGTAGCAGCATGATGAGTGGATTTAGGTACGACGATTCTAAGTGAAATAAGTCACACAGAAAAGGACACTTCTCATAAGGTATCACTGATAGAGGGAATGTAAAAACCGTTACACTTGAACTGAATTACAAAACAGAACGGAGTCACACATGCAGAAAACACACTATGGCTGCTTAACGGGAAAGGTGAGGTGGCGTGATACATAAAACAATGGTTTCAAATTAGCTCAGATACCGTTCCATAAACCCAATATGTAATAGACAAGACCTACTCCTTGCTCAGAGAACTGGACTCAACACACCCTATTCACCGCACAAGAATATATCTGACTAGTAATAATCTTAAAACCTATGTATTGATATCTCTCTGTTAGTGTGTCAAGTGGGTGTAAAGCGGCATAAACACAGCAGTGAAAAGCAGCTAAACCCCATTATAAAAATAAATTACTTCGAAAAACCCATGAAACAAAGACAGTGAAAGAGAGAGAAATTCTTACACAATGCGTTCAGGGGCTGTGATGCAACCTGGATTGACCATATCTAGACCCACAGCTGGATGAGACATAAGGGTGGACACTCTTGGGGCTGAGAGGTTTGGTGAGGTTGGGTGAGCAAACGCAGACCCTTTAAAGTAATACTGCGTGGTACCCATCGCATGGGTCCCAAATCTCCAGGTTCAAGGGCATCTTCCTACATCGAAAACATGCATGAGAAAATAAAAAGATGGTACACCATGTGATGGGGAAAGGTTTCTAAAACGCACCTCATTTCTCTTCTCCTTGTGCCCGGGTTCGCCATTCCAGACGCTTTACTAATAATCTCCCTACTTGGAGCATCAGCACCTTTAACCTCCTGTTCCGTACAGGTTGCAATTTGTCCTGAGGATGAACGGGTAGACGGGGAACCAGTGAGAGACTAGCTCTTGGTGTTGGGACAGGCACAGGTCACTCTATTTTCCCATCAGGAAGAAGAATTAACCACAGGCTCATCCTCCCCCCCGGAACCAGAACAGGGCCTGAAGCCATCCTGCGCTTTTGCAGCCAGCTCCCAAAAAAGCGAGTTGTAAAATGGAGCTTCAGGGCACTGCAATTCACAAACCTGCAGAGTTATAAATGATAACTCTCGTCCACAAATATATTGAGGGAAGGCAAAGAAGAGGATTTGAAATCAAGGCAGAATTGCAGGAAACAGATTTCAGGAGGTAGATTCGAATCGCCTTTAAAGCACATGAAAAGCGGCAAAACGTTGACAATGATGCCCTTGGCCAAAAAGGGCGTATGCGTTTTTTCCTGAATATATTCAGGAAAAAAGGCATACGCCCTTTTTGGCCAACCAAGCAACCTGGAAAGGCAAATCAGCGCTACAGAGAAGTATCGCTTCCCATCGGTTAAAAGGGCCATGGTGAAAAAAGTGTCAAAACCAGAAATACAGGAAAGGCCATGGAGAAATGGGAGCCGTGCTACACTGATGGGCGGGATGTAAATTGCCAACAGACACTCTGGAGAAGTGTACGGTGAGTCCTGAAACGTCTAAAAAGCAAAGCTTAGAGAGCATAGGGCACTTCCACTCATGGGGGTATACATTGGGAAAATGAAAAATCAGCAAGACACAAGCACCCCAAAGTTTAGGGCTGCTCTCCTGACAAGGACCTCCACTTCATTCCACCTTCAATATCCCAGGAAAGAGAAAAATGGATAAAGGAGTTGTGGTCCTTATGTACAATGGAATATCACTCAGCCATGAAATCAATGTCATAAGGCTAGTAGCAGCATGATGAGTGGATTTAGGTACGACGATTCTAAGTGAAATAAGTCACACAGAAAAGGACACTTCTCATAAGGTATCACTGATAGAGGGAATGTAAAAACCGTTACACTTGAACTGAATTACAAAACAGAACGGAGTCACACATGCAGAAAACACACTATGGCTGCTTAACGGGAAAGGTGAGGTGGCGTGATACATAAAACAATGGTTTCAAATTAGCTCAGATACCGTTCCATAAACCCAATATGTAATAGACAAGACCTACTCCTTGCTCAGAGAACTGGACTCAACACACCCTATTCACCGCACAAGAATATATCTGACTAGTAATAATCTTAAAACCTATGTATTGATATCTCTCTGTTAGTGTGTCAAGTGGGTGTAAAGCGGCATAAACACAGCAGTGAAAAGCAGCTAAACCCCATTATAAAAATAAATTACTTCGAAAAACCCATGAAACAAAGACAGTGAAAGAGAGAGAAATTCTTACACAATGCGTTCAGGGGCTGTGATGCAACCTGGATTGACCATATCTAGACCCACAGCTGGATGAGACATAAGGGTGGACACTCTTGGGGCTGAGAGGTTTGGTGAGGTTGGGTGAGCAAACGCAGACCCTTTAAAGTAATACTGCGTGGTACCCATCGCATGGGTCGCAAATCTCCAGGTTCAAGGGCATCTTCCTACATCGAAAACATGCATGAGAAAACAAAAAGATGGTACACCATGTGATGGGGAAAGGTTTCTAAAACGCACCTCATTTCTCTTCTCCTTGTGCCCGGGTTCGCCATTCCAGCCGCTTTACTAATAATCTCCCTACTTGGAGCATCAGCACCTTTAACCTCCTGTTCCGTACAGGTTGCAATTTGTCCTGAGGATGAACGGGTAGACGGGGAACCAGTGAGAGACTAGCTCTTGGTGTTGGGACAGGCACAGGTCACTCTATTTTCCCATCAGGAAGAAGAATTAACCACAGGCTCATCCTCCCCCCCGGAAGCAGAACAGGGCCTGAAGCCATCCTGCGCTTTTGCAGCCAGCTCCCAAAAAAGCGAGTTGTAAAATGGAGCTTCAGGGCACTGCAATTCACAAACCTGCAGAGTTATAAATGATAACTCTCGTCCACAAATATATTGAGGGAAGGCAAAGAAGAGGATTTGAAATCAAGGCAGAATTGCAGGAAACAGATTTCAGGAGGTAGATTCGAATCGCCTTTAAAGCACATGAAAAGCGGCAAAACGTTGACAATGATGCCCTTGGCCAAAAAGGGCGTATGCGTTTTTTCCTGAATATATTCAGGAAAAAACGCATACGCCCTTTTTGGCCAACCAAGCAACCTGGAAAGGCAAATCAGCACTACAAAGAAGACGCGCTACCCATCGGTCAAAAGGGCCATGCTGAAAAAAGTCTCAAAACCAGAAATGCAGGACAGGCCATGGAGAAATGGGAGCCTTGCTACAGTGATGGGCGGGATGTAAATTGCCAACAGCCACTCTGGAGAAGTGTACGGTGTGTCCTGAAACATCTAAAAAACACAGCTTAGAGAGCATAGGGCACTTCCACTCATGGGGGTATAAATTGGGAAAATGAAAAATCAGCAAGACACAAGCACCCCAAAGTTTAGGGCTGCTCTCTTGACAAGGACCTCCACTTCATTCCACCTTCAATATCCCAGGAAAGAGAAAAATGGATAAAGAAGTTGTGGTCCTTATGTACAATGCAATATCACTCAGCCATGAAATCAATGTCATAAGGCTAGTAGCAGCATGATGAGTGGATTTAGGTACGACGATTCTAAGTGAAATAAGTCACACAGAAAAGGACACTTCTCATAAGGTATCACTTATAGAGGGAATGTAAAAACCATTACACTTGAACTGAATTACAAAACAGAACGGAGTCACACATGCAGAAAACACACTATGGCTGCTTAACGGGAAAGGTGAGGTGGGGTGATACATAAAACAAGGGTTTCAAATTAGCTCAGATACCGTTCCATAAACCCAATATGTAATAGACAAGACCTACTCCTTGCTCAGAGAACGGGACTCAACACACCCTATTCACCGCACAAGAATATATCTGACTAGTAATAATCTTAAAACCTATGTATTGATATCTCTCTGTTAGTGTGTCAAGTGGGTGTAAAGCGGCATAAACACAGCAGTGAAAAGCAGCTAAACCCCATTATAAAAATAAATTACTTTTACAAACCCATGAAACAAAGACAGTGGAAGAGAGAGAAATTCTTACACAATGCGTTCAGGGGCTGTGATGCAACCTGGATTGACCATATCTAGACCCACAGCTGGATGAGACATAAGGGTGGACACTCTTGGGGCTGAGAGGTTTGGTGAGGTTGGGTGAGCAAACGCAGACCCTTTAAAGTAATACTGCGTGGTACCCATCGCATGGGTCCCAAATCTCCAGGTTCAAGGGCATCTTCCTACATCGAAAACATGCATGAGAAAACAAAATGATGGTACACCATGTGATGGGGAAAGGTTTCTAAAACGCACCTCATTTCTCTTCTCCTTGTGCCCAGGTTCGCCATTCCAGCCGCTTTACTAATAATCTCCCTACTTGGAGCATCAGCACCTTTAACCTCCTGTTCCGTACAGGTTGCAATTTGTCCTGAGGATGAACGGGTAGACGGGGAACCAGTGAGAGACTAGCTCTTGGTGTTGGGACAGGCACAGGTCACTCTATTTTCCCATCAGGAAGAAGAATTAACCACAGGCTCATCCTCCCCCCCGGAACCAGAACAGGGCCTGAAGCCATCCTGCGCTTTTGCGGCCAGCTCCCAAAAAAGCGAGTTGTAAAATGGAGCTTCAGGGCACTGCAATTCACAAACCTGCAGAGTTATAAATGATAACTCTCGTCCACAAATATATTGAGGGAAGGCAAAGAAGAGGATTTGAAATCAAGGCAGAATTGCAGGAAACAGATTTCAGGAGGTAGATTCGAATCGCCTTTAAAGCACATGAAAAGCGGCAAAACGTTGACAATGATGCCCTTGGCCAAAAAGGGCGTATGCGTATTTTCCTGAATATATTCAGGAAAAAAGGCATACGCCCTTTTTGGCCAACCAAGCAACCTGGAAAGGCAAATCAGCGCTACAAAGAAGTATCGCTTCCCATCGGTTAAAAGGGCCATGCTGAAAAAAGTGTCAAAACCAGAAATACAGGAAAGGCCATGGAGAAATGGGAGCCGTGCTACACTGATGGGCGGGATGTAAATTGCCAACAGACACTCTGGAGAAGTGTACGGTGAGTCCTGAAACGTCTAAAAAGCAAAGCTTAGAGAGCATAGGGCACTTCCACTCATGGGGGTATACATTGGGAAAATGAAAAATCAGCAAGACACAAGCACCCCAAAGTTTAGGGCTGCTCTCTTGACAAGGACCTCCACTTCATTCCACCTTCAATATCCCAGGAAAGAGAAAAATGGATAAAGGAGTTGTGGTCCTTATGTACAATGGAATATCACTCAGCCATGAAATCAATGTCATAAGGCTAGTAGCAGCATGATGAGTGGATTTAGGTACGACGATTCTAAGTGAAATAAGTCACACAGAAAAGGACACTTCTCATAAGGTATCACTGATAGAGGGAATGTAAAAACCGTTACACTTGAACTGAATTACAAAACAGAACGGAGTCACACATGCAGAAAACACACTATGGCTGCTTAACGGGAAAGGTGAGGTGGCGTGATACATAAAACAATGGTTTCAAATTAGCTCAGATACCGTTCCATAAACCCAATATGTAATAGACAAGACCTACTCCTTGCTCAGAGAACTGGACTCAACACACCCTATTCACCGCACAAGAATATATCTGACTAGTAATAATCTTAAAACCTATGTATTGATATCTCTCTGTTAGTGTGTCAAGTGGGTGTAAAGCGTCATAAACACAGCAGTGAAAAGCAGCTAAACCCCATTATAAAAATAAATTACTTTTACAAACCCATGAAACAAAGACAGTGGAAGAGAGAGAAATTCTTACACAATGCGTTCAGGGGCTGTGATGCAACCTGGATTGACCATATCTAGACCCACAGCTGGATGAGACATAAGGGTGGACACTCTTGGGGCTGAGAGGTTTGGTGAGGTTGGGTGAGCAAACGCAGACCCTTTAAAGTAATACTGCGTGGTACCCATCGCATGGGTCCCAAATCTCCAGGTTCAAGGGCATCTTCCTACATCGAAAACATGCATGAGAAAATAAAAAGATGGTACACCATGTGATGGGGAAAGGTTTCTAAAACGCACCTCATTTCTCTTCTCCTTGTGCCCGGGTTCGCCATTCCAGACGCTTTACTAATAATCTCCCTACTTGGAGCATCAGCACCTTTAACCTCCTGTTCCGTACAGGTTGCAATTTGTCCTGAGGATGAACGTTTAGACGGGGAACCAGTGAGAGACTAGCTCTTGGTGTTGGGACAGGCACAGGTCACTCTATTTTCCCATCAGGAAGAAGAATTAACCACAGGCTCATCCTCCCCCCCGGAACCAGAACAGGGCCTGAAGCCATCCTGCGCTTTTGCAGCCAGCTCCCAAAAAAGCGAGTTGTAAAATGGAGCTTCAGGGCACTGCAATTCACAAACCTGCAGAGTTATAAATGATAACTCTCGTCCACAAATATATTGAGGGAAGGCAAAGAAGAGGATTTGAAATCAAGGCAGAATTGCAGGAAACAGATTTCAGGAGGTAGATTCGAATCGCCTTTAAAGCACATGAAAAGCGGCAAAACGTTGACAATGATGCCCTTGGCCAAAAAGGGCGTATGCGTTTTTTCCTGAATATATTCAGGAAAAAACGCATACGCCCTTTTTGGCCAACCAAGCAACCTGGAAAGGCAAATCAGCACTACAAAGAAGACGCGCTACCCATCGGTCAAAAGGGCCATGCTGAAAAAAGTCTCAAAACCAGAAATGCAGGACAGGCCATGGAGAAATGGGAGCCTTGCTACAGTGATGGGCGGGATGTAAATTGCCAACAGCCACTCTGGAGAAGTGTACGGTGTGTCCTGAAACATCTAAAAAACACAGCTTAGAGAGCATAGGGCACTTCCACTCATGGGGGTATAAATTGGGAAAATGAAAAATCAGCAAGACACAAGCACCCCAAAGTTTAGGGCTGCTCTCTTGACAAGGACCTCCACTTCATTCCACCTTCAATATCCCAGGAAAGAGAAAAATGGATAAAGAAGTTGTGGTCCTTATGTACAATGCAATATCACTCAGCCATGAAATCAATGTCATAAGGCTAGTAGCAGCATGATGAGTGGATTTAGGTACGACGATTCTAAGTGAAATAAGTCACACAGAAAAGGACACTTCTCATAAGGTATCACTTATAGAGGGAATGTAAAAACCATTACACTTGAACTGAATTACAAAACAGAACGGAGTCACACATGCAGAAAACACACTATGGCTGCTTAACGGGAAAGGTGAGGTGGGGTGATACATAAAACAAGGGTTTCAAATTAGCTCAGATACCGTTCCATAAACCCAATATGTAATAGACAAGACCTACTCCTTGCTCAGAGAACGGGACTCAACACACCCTATTCACCGCACAAGAATATATCTGACTAGTAATAATCTTAAAACCTATGTATTGATATCTCTCTGTTAGTGTGTCAAGTGGGTGTAAAGCGGCATAAACACAGCAGTGAAAAGCAGCTAAACCCCATTATAAAAATAAATTACTTTTACAAACCCATGAAACAAAGACAGTGGAAGAGAGAGAAATTCTTACACAATGCGTTCAGGGGCTGTGATGCAACCTGGATTGACCATATCTAGACCCACAGCTGGATGAGACATAAGGGTGGACACTCTTGGGGCTGAGAGGTTTGGTGAGGTTGGGTGAGCAAACGCAGACCCTTTAAAGTAATACTGCGTGGTACCCATCGCATGGGTCCCAAATCTCCAGGTTCAAGGGCATCTTCCTACATCGAAAACATGCATGAGAAAACAAAATGATGGTACACCATGTGATGGGGAAAGGTTTCTAAAACGCACCTCATTTCTCTTCTCCTTGTGCCCAGGTTCGCCATTCCAGCCGCTTTACTAATAATCTCCCTACTTGGAGCATCAGCACCTTTAACCTCCTGTTCCGTACAGGTTGCAATTTGTCCTGAGGATGAACGGGTAGACGGGGAACCAGTGAGAGACTAGCTCTTGGTGTTGGGACAGGCACAGGTCACTCTATTTTCCCATCAGGAAGAAGAATTAACCACAGGCTCATCCTCCCCCCCGGAACCAGAACAGGGCCTGAAGCCATCCTGCGCTTTTGCGGCCAGCTCCCAAAAAAGCGAGTTGTAAAATGGAGCTTCAGGGCACTGCAATTCACAAACCTGCAGAGTTATAAATGATAACTCTCGTCCACAAATATATTGAGGGAAGGCAAAGAAGAGGATTTGAAATCAAGGCAGAATTGCAGGAAACAGATTTCAGGAGGTAGATTCGAATCGCCTTTAAAGCACATGAAAAGCGGCAAAACGTTGACAATGATGCCCTTGGCCAAAAAGGGCGTATGCGTATTTTCCTGAATATATTCAGGAAAAAAGGCATACGCCCTTTTTGGCCAACCAAGCAACCTGGAAAGGCAAATCAGCGCTACAAAGAAGTATCGCTTCCCATCGGTTAAAAGGGCCATGCTGAAAAAAGTGTCAAAACCAGAAATACAGGAAAGGCCATGGAGAAATGGGAGCCGTGCTACACTGATGGGCGGGATGTAAATTGCCAACAGACACTCTGGAGAAGTGTACGGTGAGTCCTGAAACGTCTAAAAAGCAAAGCTTAGAGAGCATAGGGCACTTCCACTCATGGGGGTATACATTGGGAAAATGAAAAATCAGCAAGACACAAGCACCCCAAAGTTTAGGGCTGCTCTCTTGACAAGGACCTCCACTTCATTCCACCTTCAATATCCCAGGAAAGAGAAAAATGGATAAAGGAGTTGTGGTCCTTATGTACAATGGAATATCACTCAGCCATGAAATCAATGTCATAAGGCTAGTAGCAGCATGATGAGTGGATTTAGGTACGACGATTCTAAGTGAAATAAGTCACACAGAAAAGGACACTTCTCATAAGGTATCACTGATAGAGGGAATGTAAAAACCGTTACACTTGAACTGAATTACAAAACAGAACGGAGTCACACATGCAGAAAACACACTATGGCTGCTTAACGGGAAAGGTGAGGTGGCGTGATACATAAAACAATGGTTTCAAATTAGCTCAGATACCGTTCCATAAACCCAATATGTAATAGACAAGACCTACTCCTTGCTCAGAGAACTGGACTCAACACACCCTATTCACCGCACAAGAATATATCTGACTAGTAATAATCTTAAAACCTATGTATTGATATCTCTCTGTTAGTGTGTCAAGTGGGTGTAAAGCGTCATAAACACAGCAGTGAAAAGCAGCTAAACCCCATTATAAAAATAAATTACTTTTACAAACCCATGAAACAAAGACAGTGGAAGAGAGAGAAATTCTTACACAATGCGTTCAGGGGCTGTGATGCAACCTGGATTGACCATATCTAGACCCACAGCTGGATGAGACATAAGGGTGGACACTCTTGGGGCTGAGAGGTTTGGTGAGGTTGGGTGAGCAAACGCAGACCCTTTAAAGTAATACTGCGTGGTACCCATCGCATGGGTCCCAAATCTCCAGGTTCAAGGGCATCTTCCTACATCGAAAACATGCATGAGAAAATAAAAAGATGGTACACCATGTGATGGGGAAAGGTTTCTAAAACGCACCTCATTTCTCTTCTCCTTGTGCCCGGGTTCGCCATTCCAGACGCTTTACTAATAATCTCCCTACTTGGAGCATCAGCACCTTTAACCTCCTGTTCCGTACAGGTTGCAATTTGTCCTGAGGATGAACGTTTAGACGGGGAACCAGTGAGAGACTAGCTCTTGGTGTTGGGACAGGCACAGGTCACTCTATTTTCCCATCAGGAAGAAGAATTAACCACAGGCTCATCCTCCCCCCCGGAACCAGAACAGGGCCTGAAGCCATCCTGCGCTTTTGCAGCCAGCTCCCAAAAAAGCGAGTTGTAAAATGGAGCTTCAGGGCACTGCAATTCACAAACCTGCAGAGTTATAAATGATAACTCTCGTCCACAAATATATTGAGGGAAGGCAAAGAAGAGGATTTGAAATCAAGGCAGAATTGCAGGAAACAGATTTCAGGAGGTAGATTCGAATCGCCTTTAAAGCACATGAAAAGCGGCAAAACGTTGACAATGATGCCCTTGGCCAAAAAGGGCGTATGCGTTTTTTCCTGAATATATTCAGGAAAAAACGCATACGCCCTTTTTGGCCAACCAAGCAACCTGGAAAGGCAAATCAGCACTACAAAGAAGACGCGCTACCCATCGGTCAAAAGGGCCATGCTGAAAAAAGTCTCAAAACCAGAAATGCAGGACAGGCCATGGAGAAATGGGAGCCTTGCTACAGTGATGGGCGGGATGTAAATTGCCAACAGCCACTCTGGAGAAGTGTACGGTGTGTCCTGAAACATCTAAAAAACACAGCTTAGAGAGCATAGGGCACTTCCACTCATGGGGGTATAAATTGGGAAAATGAAAAATCAGCAAGACACAAGCACCCCAAAGTTTAGGGCTGCTCTCTTGACAAGGACCTCCACTTCATTCCACCTTCAATATCCCAGGAAAGAGAAAAATGGATAAAGAAGTTGTGGTCCTTATGTACAATGCAATATCACTCAGCCATGAAATCAATGTCATAAGGCTAGTAGCAGCATGATGAGTGGATTTAGGTACGACGATTCTAAGTGAAATAAGTCACACAGAAAAGGACACTTCTCATAAGGTATCACTTATAGAGGGAATGTAAAAACCATTACACTTGAACTGAATTACAAAACAGAACGGAGTCACACATGCAGAAAACACACTATGGCTGCTTAACGGGAAAGGTGAGGTGGGGTGATACATAAAACAAGGGTTTCAAATTAGCTCAGATACCGTTCCATAAACCCAATATGTAATAGACAAGACCTACTCCTTGCTCAGAGAACGGGACTCAACACACCCTATTCACCGCACAAGAATATATCTGACTAGTAATAATCTTAAAACCTATGTATTGATATCTCTCTGTTAGTGTGTCAAGTGGGTGTTAAGCGGCATAAACACAGCAGTGAAAAGCAGCTAAACCCCATTATAAAAATAAATTACTTTTACAAACCCATGAAACAAAGACAGTGGAAGAGAGAGAAATTCTTACACAATGCGTTCAGGGGCTGTGATGCAACCTGGATTGACCATATCTAGACCCACAGCTGGATGAGACATAAGGGTGGACACTCTTGGGGCTGAGAGGTTTGGTGAGGTTGGGTGAGCAAACGCAGACCCTTTAAAGTAATACTGCGTGGTACCCATTGCATGGGTCCCAAATCTACAGGTTCAAGGGCATATTCCTACATCGAAAACATGCTTGAGAAAACAAAAAGATGGTACACCATGTGATGGGGAAAGGTTTCTAAAACGCACCTCATTTCTCTTCTCCTTGTGCCCGGGTTCGCCATTCCAGATGCTTTACTAACTATCTCCCTACTTGGAGCATCAGCACCTTTAACCTCCTGTTCCGTACAGGTTGCAATTTGTCCTGAGGATGAACGGGTAGACGGGGAACCAGTGAGAGACTAGCTCTTGGTGTTGGGACAGGCACAGGTCACTCTATTTTCCCATCAGGAAGAAGAATTAACCACAGGCTCATCCTCCCCCCCGGAACCAGAACAGGGCCTGAAGCCATCCTGCGCTTTTGCGGCCAGCTCCCAAAAAAGCGAGTTGTAAAATGGAGCTTCAGGGCACTGCAATTCACAAACCTCCAGAGTTATAAATGATAACTCTCGTCCACAAATATATTGAGGGAAGGCAAAGAAGAGGATTTGAAATCAAGGCAGAATTGCAGGAAACAGATTTCAGGAGGTAGATTCGAATCGCCTTTAAAGCACATGAAAAGCGGCAAAACGTTGACAATGATGCCCTTGGCCAAAAAGGGCGTATGCGTTTTTTCCTGAATATATTCAGGAAAAAACGCATACGCCCTTTTTGTCCAACCAAGCAACCTGGAAAGGCAAATCAACGCTACAAAGAAGACTCGCTACCCATCGGTCAAAAGGGCCATGCTGGAAAAAGTCTCAAAACCAGAAATGCAGGACAGGCCATGGAGAAATGGGAGCCTTGCTACACTGATGGGCGGGATGTAAATTGCCAACAGCCACTCTGGAGAAGTGTACGGTGTGTCCTGAAACATCTAAAAAACACAGCTTAGAGAGCATAGGGCACTTCCACTCATGGGGGTATAAATTGGGAAAATGAAAAATCAGCAAGACACAAGCACCCCAAAGTTTAGGGCTGCTCTGTTGACAAGGACCTCCACTTCATTCCACCTTCAATATCCCAGGAAAGAGAAAAATGGATAAAGAAGTTGTGGTCCTTATGTACAATGCAATATCACTCAGCCATGAAATCAATGTCATAAGGCTAGTAGCAGCATGATGAGTGGATTTAGGTACGACGATTCTAAGTGAAATAAGTCACACAGAAAAGGACACTTCTCATAAGGTATCACTTATAGAGGGAATGTAAAAACCATTACACTTGAACTGAATTACAAAACAGAACGGAGTCACACATGCAGAAAACACACTATGGCTGCTTAACGGGAAAGGTGAGGTGGGGTGATACATAAAACAAGGGTTTCAAATTAGCTCAGATACCGTTCCATAAACCCAATATGTAATAGACAAGACCTACTCCTTGCTCAGAGAACTGGACTCAACACACCCTATTCACCGCACAAGAATATATCTGACTAGTAATAATCTTAAAACCTATGAATTGATATCTCTCTGTTAGTGTGTCAAGTGGGTGTAAAGCGGCATAAACATAGCAGTGAAAAGCAGCTAAACCCCATTATAAAAATAAATTACTTTTACAAATCCATGAAACAAAGACAGTAAAAGAGAGAGAAATTCTTACACAATGCGTTCAGGGGCTGTGATGCAACCTGGATTGACCATATCTAGACCCACAGCTGGATGAGACATAAGGGTGGACACTCTTGGGGCTGAGAGGTTTGGTGAGGTTGGGTGAGCA
Organism: Balaenoptera ricei; assembly: GCF_028023285.1. Lineage (NCBI taxonomy): Eukaryota > Metazoa > Chordata > Mammalia > Artiodactyla > Balaenopteridae > Balaenoptera > Balaenoptera ricei. The sequence goes on along the minus strand of NW_026777436.1, from coordinate 406,511 downwards.
AACGCAGACCCTTTAAAGTAATACTGCGTGGTACCCATCGCATGGGTCGCAAATCTCCAGGTTCAAGGGCATCTTCCTACATCGAAAACATGCATGAGAAAACAAAAAGATGGTACACCATGTGATGGGGAAAGGTTTCTAAAACGCACCTCATTTCTCTTCTCCTTGTGCCCGGGTTCGCCATTCCAGCCGCTTTACTAATAATCTCCCTACTTGGAGCATCAGCACCTTTAACCTCCTGTTCCGTACAGGTTGCAATTTGTCCTGAGGATGAACGGGTAGACGGGGAACCAGTGAGAGACTAGCTCTTGGTGTTGGGACAGGCACAGGTCACTCTATTTTCCCATCAGGAAGAAGAATTAACCACAGGCTCATCCTCCCCCCCGGAACCAGAACAGGGCCTGAAGCCATCCTGCGCTTTTGCGGCCAGCTCCCAAAAAAGCGAGTTGTAAAATGGAGCTTCAGGGCACTGCAATTCACAAACCTGCAGAGTTATAAATGATAACTCTCGTCCACAAATATATTGAGGGAAGGCAAAGAAGAGGATTTGAAATCAAGGCAGAATTGCAGGAAACAGATTTCAGGAGGTAGATTCGAATCGCCTTTAAAGCACATGAAAAGCGGCAAAACGTTGACAATGATGCCCTTGGCCAAAAAGGGCGTATGCGTTTTTTCCTGAATATATTCAGGAAAAAAGGCATACGCCCTTTTTGGCCAACCAAGCAACCTGGAAAGGCAAATCAGCGCTACAAAGAAGTATCGCTTCCCATCGGTTAAAAGGGCCATGCTGAAAAAAGTGTCAAAACCAGAAATACAGGAAAGGCCATGGAGAAATGGGAGCCGTGCTACACTGATGGGCGGGATGTAAATTGCCAACAGACACTCTGGAGAAGTGTACGGTGAGTCCTGAAACGTCTAAAAAGCAAAGCTTAGAGAGCATAGGGCACTTCCACTCATGGGGGTATACATTGGGAAAATGAAAAATCAGCAAGACACAAGCACCCCAAAGTTTCGGGCTGCTCTCTTGACAAGGAGCTCCACTTCATTCCACCTTCAATATCCCAGGAAAGAGAAAAATGGATAAAGGAGTTGTGGTCCTTATGTACAATGGAATATCACTCAGCCATGAAATCAATGTCATAAGGCTAGTAGCAGCATGATGAGTGGATTTAGGTACGACGATTCTAAGTGAAATAAGTCACACAGAAAAGGACACTTCTCATAAGGTATCACTGATAGAGGGAATGTAAAAACCGTTACACTTGAACTGAATTACAAAACAGAACGGAGTCACACATGCAGAAAACACACTATGGCTGCTTAACGGGAAAGGTGAGGTGGCGTGATACATAAAACAATGGTTTCAAATTAGCTCAGATACCGTTCCATAAACCCAATATGTAATAGACAAGACCTACTCCTTGCTCAGAGAACTGGACTCAACACACCCTATTCACCGCACAAGAATATATCTGACTAGTAATAATCTTAAAACCTATGTATTGATATCTCTCTGTTAGTGTGTCAAGTGGGTGTAAAGCGTCATATACACAGCAGTGAAAAGCAGCTAAACCCCATTATAAAAATAAATTACTTTTACAAACCCATGAAACAAAGACAGTGGAAGAGAGAGAAATTCTTACACAATGCGTTCAGGGGCTGTGATGCAACCTGGATTGACCATATCTAGACCCACAGCTGGATGAGACATAAGGGTGGACACTCTTGGGGCTGAGAGGTTTGGTGAGGTTGGGTGAGCAAACGCAGACCCTTTAAAGTAATACTGCGTGGTACCCATCGCATGGGTCCCAAATCTCCAGGTTCAAGGGCATCTTCCTACATCGAAAACATGCATGAGAAAACAAAAAGATGGTACACCATGTGATGGGGAAAGGTTTCTAAAACGCACCTCATTTCTCTTCTCCTTGTGCCCGGGTTCGCCATTCCAGCCGCTTTACTAATAATCTCCCTACTTGGAGCATCAGCACCTTTAACCTCCTGTTCCGTACAGGTTGCAATTTGTCCTGAGGATGAACGGGTAGACGGGGAACCAGTGAGAGACTAGCTCTTGGTGTTGGGACAGGCACAGGTCACTCTATTTTCCCATCAGGAAGAAGAATTAACCACAGGCTCATCCTCCCCCCCGGAACCAGAACAGGGCCTGAAGCCATCCTGCGCTTTTGCGGCCAGCTCCCAAAAAAGCGAGTTGTAAAATGGAGCTTCAGGGCACTGCAATTCACAAACCTGCAGAGTTATAAATGATAACTCTCGTCCACAAATATATTGAGGGAAGGCAAAGAAGAGGATTTGAAATCAAGGCAGAATTGCAGGAAACAGATTTCAGGAGGTAGATTCGAATCGCCTTTAAAGCACATGAAAAGCGGCAAAACGTTGACAATGATGCCCTTGGCCAAAAAGGGCGTATGCGTTTTTTCCTGAATATATTCAGGAAAAAAGGCATACGCCCTTTTTGGCCAACCAAGCAACCTGGAAAGGCAAATCAGCGCTACAGAGAAGTATCGCTTCCCATCGGTTAAAAGGGCCATGCTGAAAAAAGTGTCAAAACCAGAAATACAGGAAAGGCCATGGAGAAATGGGAGCCGTGCTACACTGATGGGCGGGATGTAAATTGCCAACAGACACTCTGGAGAAGTGTACGGTGAGTCCTGAAACGTCTAAAAAGCAAAGCTTAGAGAGCATAGGGCACTTCCACTCATGGGGGTATACATTGGGAAAATGAAAAATCAGCAAGACACAAGCACCCCAAAGTTTAGGGCTGCTCTCCTGACAAGGACCTCCACTTCATTCCACCTTCAATATCCCAGGAAAGAGAAAAATGGATAAAGGAGTTGTGGTCCTTATGTACAATGGAATACCACTCAGCCATGAAATCAATGTCATAAGGCTAGTAGCAGCATGATGAGTGGATTTAGGTACGACGATTCTAAGTGAAATAAGTCACACAGAAAAGGACACTTCTCATAAGGTATCACTGATAGAGGGAATGTAAAAACCGTTACACTTGAACTGAATTACAAAACAGAACGGAGTCACACATGCAGAAAACACACTATGGCTGCTTAACGGGAAAGGTGAGGTGGCGTGATACATAAAACAATGGTTTCAAATTAGCTCAGATACCGTTCCATAAACCCAATATGTAATAGACAAGACCTACTCCTTGCTCAGAGAACTGGACTCAACACACCCTATTCACCGCACAAGAATATATCTGACTAGTAATAATCTTAAAACCTATGTATTGATATCTCTCTGTTAGTGTGTCAAGTGGGTGTAAAGCGTCATAAACACAGCAGTGAAAAGCAGCTAAACCCCATTATAAAAATAAATTACTTTTACAAACCCATGAAACAAAGACAGTGGAAGAGAGAGAAATTCTTACACAATGCGTTCAGGGGCTGTGATGCAACCTGGATTGACCATATCTAGACCCACAGCTGGATGAGACATAAGGGTGGACACTCTTGGGGCTGAGAGGTTTGGTGAGGTTGGGTGAGCAAACGCAGACCCTTTAAAGTAATACTGCGTGGTACCCATCGCATGGGTCCCAAATCTCCAGGTTCAAGGGCATCTTCCTACATCGAAAACATGCATGAGAAAATAAAATGATGGTACACCATGTGATGGGGAAAGGTTTCTAAAACGCACCTCATTTCTCTTCTCCTTGTGCCCGGGTTCGCCATTCCAGACGCTTTACTAATAATCTCCCTACTTGGAGCATCAGCACCTTTAACCTCCTGTTCCGTACAGGTTGCAATTTGTCCTGAGGATGAACGGGTAGACGGGGAACCAGTGAGAGACTAGCTCTTGGTGTTGGGACAGGCACAGGTCACTCTATTTTCCCATCAGGAAGAAGAATTAACCACAGGCTCATCCTCCCCCCCGGAACCAGAACAGGGCCTGAAGCCATCATGCGCTTTTGCGGCCAGCTCCCAAAAAAGCGAGTTGTAAAATGGAGCTTCAGGGCACTGCAATTCACAAACCTGCAGAGTTATAAATGATAACTCTCGTCCACAAATATATTGAGGGAAGGCAAAGAAGAGGATTTGAAATCAAGGCAGAATTGCAGGAAACAGATTTCAGGAGGTAGATTCGAATCGCCTTTAAAGCACATGAAAAGCGGCAAAACGTTGACAATGATGCCCTTGGCCAAAAAGGGCGTATGCGTTTTTTCCTGAATATATTCAGGAAAAAAGGCATACGCCCTTTTTGGCCAACCAAGCAACCTGGAAAGGCAAATCAGCGCTACAGAGAAGTATCGCTTCCCATCGGTTAAAAGGGCCATGGTGAAAAAAGTGTCAAAACCAGAAATACAGGAAAGGCCATGGAGAAATGGGAGCCGTGCTACACTGATGGGCGGGATGTAAATTGCCAACAGACACTCTGGAGAAGTGTACGGTGAGTCCTGAAACGTCTAAAAAGCAAAGCTTAGAGAGCATAGGGCACTTCCACTCATGGGGGTATACATTGGGAAAATGAAAAATCAGCAAGACACAAGCACCCCAAAGTTTAGGGCTGCTCTCCTGACAAGGACCTCCACTTCATTCCACCTTCAATATCCCAGGAAAGAGAAAAATGGATAAAGGAGTTGTGGTCCTTATGTACAATGGAATATCACTCAGCCATGAAATCAATGTCATAAGGCTAGTAGCAGCATGATGAGTGGATTTAGGTACGACGATTCTAAGTGAAATAAGTCACACAGAAAAGGACACTTCTCATAAGGTATCACTGATAGAGGGAATGTAAAAACCGTTACACTTGAACTGAATTACAAAACAGAACGGAGTCACACATGCAGAAAACACACTATGGCTGCTTAACGGGAAAGGTGAGGTGGCGTGATACATAAAACAAGGGTTTCAAATTAGCTCAGATACCGTTCCATAAACCCAATATGTAATAGACAAGACCTACTCCTTGCTCAGAGAACTGGACTCAACACGCCCTATTCACCGCACAAGAATATATCTGACTAGTAATAATCTTAAAACCTATGTATTGATATCTCTCTGTTAGTGTGTCAAGTGGGTGTAAAGCGGCATAAACACAGCAGTGAAAAGCAGCTAAACCCCATTATAAAAATAAATTACTTTTACAAACCCATGAAACAAAGACAGTGGAAGAGAGAGAAATTCTTACACAATGCGTTCAGGGGCTGTGATGCAACCTGGATTGACCATATCTAGACCCACAGCTGGATGAGACATAAGGGTGGACACTCTTGGGGCTGAGAGGTTTGGTGAGGTTGGGTGAGCAAACGCAGACCCTTTAAAGTAATACTGCGTGGTACCCATCGCATGGGTCCCAAATCTCCAGGTTCAAGGGCATCTTCCTACATCGAAAACATGCATGAGAAAATAAAATGATGGTACACCATGTGATGGGGAAAGGTTTCTAAAACGCACCTCATTTCTCTTCTCCTTGTGCCCGGGTTCGCCATTCCAGACGCTTTACTAATAATCTCCCTACTTGGAGCATCAGCACCTTTAACCTCCTGTTCCGTACAGGTTGCAATTTGTCCTGAGGATGAACGGGTAGACGGGGAACCAGTGAGAGACTAGCTCTTGGTGTTGGGACAGGCACAGGTCACTCTATTTTCCCATCAGGAAGAAGAATTAACCACAGGCTCATCCTCCCCCCCGGAACCAGAACAGGGCCTGAAGCCATCATGCGCTTTTGCGGCCAGCTCCCAAAAAAGCGAGTTGTAAAATGGAGCTTCAGGGCACTGCAATTCACAAACCTGCAGAGTTATAAATGATAACTCTCGTCCACAAATATATTGAGGGAAGGCAAAGAAGAGGATTTGAAATCAAGGCAGAATTGCAGGAAACAGATTTCAGGAGGTAGATTCGAATCGCCTTTAAAGCACATGAAAAGCGGCAAAACGTTGACAATGATGCCCTTGGCCAAAAAGGGCGTATGCGTTTTTTCCTGAATATATTCAGGAAAAAAGGCATACGCCCTTTTTGGCCAACCAAGCAACCTGGAAAGGCAAATCAGCGCTACAGAGAAGTATCGCTTCCCATCGGTTAAAAGGGCCATGGTGAAAAAAGTGTCAAAACCAGAAATACAGGAAAGGCCATGGAGAAATGGGAGCCGTGCTACACTGATGGGCGGGATGTAAATTGCCAACAGACACTCTGGAGAAGTGTACGGTGAGTCCTGAAACGTCTAAAAAGCAAAGCTTAGAGAGCATAGGGCACTTCCACTCATGGGGGTATACATTGGGAAAATGAAAAATCAGCAAGACACAAGCACCCCAAAGTTTAGGGCTGCTCTCCTGACAAGGACCTCCACTTCATTCCACCTTCAATATCCCAGGAAAGAGAAAAATGGATAAAGGAGTTGTGGTCCTTATGTACAATGGAATATCACTCAGCCATGAAATCAATGTCATAAGGCTAGTAGCAGCATGATGAGTGGATTTAGGTACGACGATTCTAAGTGAAATAAGTCACACAGAAAAGGACACTTCTCATAAGGTATCACTGATAGAGGGAATGTAAAAACCGTTACACTTGAACTGAATTACAAAACAGAACGGAGTCACACATGCAGAAAACACACTATGGCTGCTTAACGGGAAAGGTGAGGTGGCGTGATACATAAAACAAGGGTTTCAAATTAGCTCAGATACCGTTCCATAAACCCAATATGTAATAGACAAGACCTACTCCTTGCTCAGAGAACTGGACTCAACACACCCTATTCACCGCACAAGAATATATCTGACTAGTAATAATCTTAAAACCTATGTATTGATATCTCTCTGTTAGTGTGTCAAGTGGGTGTAAAGCGTCATAAACACAGCAGTGAAAAGCAGCTAAACCCCATTATAAAAATAAATTACTTTTACAAACCCATGAAACAAAGACAGTGGAAGAGAGAGAAATTCTTACACAATGCGTTCAGGGGCTGTGATGCAACCTGGATTGACCATATCTAGACCCACAGCTGGATGAGACATAAGGGTGGACACTCTTGGGGCTGAGAGGTTTGGTGAGGTTGGGTGAGCAAACGCAGACCCTTTAAAGTAATACTGCGTGGTACCCATCGCATGGGTCCCAAATCTCCAGGTTCAAGGGCATCTTCCTACATCGAAAACATGCATGAGAAAATAAAAAGATGGTACACCATGTGATGGGGAAAGGTTTCTAAAACGCACCTCATTTCTCTTCTCCTTGTGCCCGGGTTCGCCATTCCAGACGCTTTACTAATAATCTCCCTACTTGGAGCATCAGCACCTTTAACCTCCTGTTCCGTACAGGTTGCAATTTGTCCTGAGGATGAACGGGTAGACGGGGAACCAGTGAGAGACTAGCTCTTGGTGTTGGGACAGGCACAGGTCACTCTATTTTCCCATCAGGAAGAAGAATTAACCACAGGCTCATCCTCCCCCCCGGAACCAGAACAGGGCCTGAAGCCATCCTGCGCTTTTGCGGCCAGCTCCCAAAAAAGCGAGTTGTAAAATGGAGCTTCAGGGCACTGCAATTCACAAACCTGCAGAGTTATAAATGATAACTCTCGTCCACAAATATATTGAGGGAAGGCAAAGAAGAGGATTTGAAATCAAGGCAGAATTGCAGGAAACAGATTTCAGGAGGTAGATTCGAATCGCCTTTAAAGCACATGAAAAGCGGCAAAACGTTGACAATGATGCCCTTGGCCAAAAAGGGCGTATGCGTTTTTTCCTGAATATATTCAGGAAAAAACGCATACGCCCTTTTTGGCCAACCAAGCAACCTGGAAAGGCTAATCAGCGCTACAAAGAAGTATCGCTTCCCATCGGTTAAAAGGGCCATGCTGAAAAAAGTGTCAAAACCAGAAATACAGGAAAGGCCATGGAGAAATGGGAGCCGTGCTACACTGATGGGCGGGATGTAAATTGCCAACAGACACTCTGGAGAAGTGTACGGTGAGTCCTGAAACGTCTAAAAAGCAAAGCTTAGAGAGCATAGGGCACTTCCACTCATGGGGGTATACATTGGGAAAATGAAAAATCAGCAAGACACAAGCACCCCAAAGTTTAGGGCTGCTCTCTTGACAAGGACCTCCACTTCATTCCACCTTCAATATCCCAGGAAAGAGAAAAATGGATAAAGGAGTTGTGGTCCTTATGTACAATGGAATATCACTCAGCCATGAAATCAATGTCATAAGGCTAGTAGCAGCATGATGAGTGGATTTAGGTACGACGATTCTAAGTGAAATAAGTCACACAGAAAAGGACACTTCTCATAAGGTATCACTGATAGAGGGAATGTAAAAACCGTTACACTTGAACTGAATTACAAAACAGAACGGAGTCACACATGCAGAAAACACACTATGGCTGCTTAACGGGAAAGGTGAGGTGGCGTGATACATAAAACAATGGTTTCAAATTAGCTCAGATACCGTTCCATAAACCCAATATGTAATAGACAAGACCTACTCCTTGCTCAGAGAACTGGACTCAACACACCCTATTCACTGCACAAGAATATATCTGACTAGTAATAATCTTAAAACCTATGTATTGATATCTCTCTGTTAGTGTGTCAAGTGGGTGTAAAGCGGCATAAACACAGCAGTGAAAAGCAGCTAAACCCCATTATAAAAATAAATTACTTTTACAAACCCATGAAACAAAGACAGTGGAAGAGAGAGAAATTCTTACACAATGCGTTCAGGGGCTGTGATGCAACCTGGATAGACCATATCTAGACCCACAGCTGGATGAGACATAAGGGTGGACACTCTTGGGGCTGAGAGGTTTGGTGAGGTTGGGTGAGCAAACGCAGACCCTTTAAAGTAATACTGCGTGGTACCCATCGCATGGGTCCCAAATCTCCAGGTTCAAGGGCATCTTGCTACATCGAAAACATGCATGAGAAACCCAGAAGATGGTACACCGTGTGATGGGGAAAGGTTTCTAAAACGCACCTCATTTCTCATCTCCTTGTGCTCGGGTTCACCATTCCAGCCACTTTACTAGCAATCTCCCTACTTGGAGCATCAGCACCTTTAACCTCCTGTTCCGTACAGGTTGCAATTTGTCCTGAGGATGAACGGGAAGACTTGGAACCAATGAGAGACTAGCTCCTGGTGTAGGGACAGGCACAGGTCACTCTATTTTCCCATCAGGAAGAAGAATTAACCACAGGCTCAGCCTGCCCCCCGGAACCAGAACAGGGCCTGAAGCCATCATGCGCTTTTGCGGCCAGCTCCCAAAAAAGCGAGTTGTAAAATGGAGCTTCAGGGCACTGCAATTCACAAACCTGCAGAGTTATAAATGATAACTCTCGTCCACAAATATATTGAGGGAAGGCAAAGAAGAGGATTTGAAATCAAGGCAGAATTGCAGGAAACAGATTTCAGGAGGTAGATTCGAATCGCCTTTAAAGCACATGAAAAGCGGCAAAACGTTGACAATGATGCCCTTGGCCAAAAAGGGCGTATGCGTTTTTTCCTGAATATATTCAGGAAAAAACGCATACGCCCTTTTTGTCCAACCAAGCAACCTGGAAAGGCAAATCAGCGCTACAAAGAAGTCTCGCTTCCCATCGGTTAAAAGGGCCATGCTGAAAAAAGTCTCAAAACCAGAAATACAGGAAAGGCCATGGAGAAATGGGAGCCGTGCTACACTGATGGGCGGGATGTAAATTGCCAACAGACACTCTGGAGAAGTGTACGGTGAGTCCTGAAACGTCTAAAAAGCAAAGCTTAGAGAGCATAGGGCACTTCCACTCATGGGGGTATACATTGGGAAAATGAAAAATCAGCAAGACACAAGCACCCCAAAGTTTAGGGCTGCTCTCTTGACAAGGACCTCCACTTCATTCCACCTTCAATATCCCAGGAAAGAGAAAAATGGATAAAGGAGTTGTGGTCCTTATGTACAATGGAATATCACTCAGCCATGAAATCAATGTCATAAGGCTAGTAGCAGCATGATGAGTGGATTTAGGTACGACGATTCTAAGTGAAATAAGTCACACAGAAAAGGACACTTCTCATAAGGTATCACTGATAGAGGGAATGTAAAAACAGTTACACTTGAACTGAATTACAAAACAGAACAGAGTCACACATGCAGAAAACACACTATGGCTGCTTAACGGGAAAGGTGAGGTGGGATGATAAATAAAACAAGGGTTTCAAATTAGCTCAGATACCATTCCATAAACCCAATATGTAATAGACAAGACCTACTCCTTGCTCAGGGAACTGGACTCAACACACCCTATTCACCGCACAAGAATATATCTGACTAGTAATAATCTTAAAACCTATGTATTGATATCTCACTGTTAGTGTGTCAAGTGGGTGTAAAGCGGCATAAACACAGCAGTGAAAAGCAGCTAAACCCCATTATAAAAATAAATTACTTTTACAAACCCATGAAACAAAGACAGTGAAAGAGAGAGAAATTCTTACACAATGCGTTCAGGGGCTGTGATGCAACCTGGATTGACCATATCTAGACGCACAGCTGGATGAGACATAAGGGTGGACACTCTTGGGGCTGAGAGGTTTGGTGAGGTTGGGTGAGCAAACGCAGACCCTTTAAAGTAATACTGCGTGGTACCCATTGCATGGGTCCAGAATCTACAGTTTCAAGGGCATATTCCTACAGCGAAAACATGCATGAGAAAACAAAAAGATGGTACACCATGTGATGGGGAAAGGTTTCTAAAACGCACCTCATTTCTCTTCTCCTTGTGCCCGGGTTCGCCATTCCAGCCGCTTTACTAACAATCTCCCTACTTGGAGCATCAGCACCTTTAACCTCCTGTTCCGTACAGGTTGCAATTTGTCCTGAGGATGAACGGGTAGACGGGGAACCAGTGAGAGACTAGCTCTTGGTGTTGGGACATGCACAGGTCACTCTATTTTCCCATCAGGAAGAAGAATTAACCACAGGCTCATCCTCCCCCCCGGAACCAGAAAAGGGCCTGAAGCCATCCTGCGCTTTTGCGGCCAGCTCCCAAAAAAGCGAGTTGTAAAATGGAGCTTCAGGGCACTGCAATTCACAAACTTGCAGAGTTATAAATGATAACTCTCGTCCACAAATATATTGAGGGAAGGCAAAGAAGAGGATTTGAAATCAAGGCAGAATTGCAGGAAACAGATTTCAGGAGGTAGATTCGAATCGCCTTTAAAGCACATGAAAAGCGGCAAAACGTTGACAATGATGCCCTTGGCCAAAAAGGGCGTATGCGTTTTTTCCTGAATATATTCAGGAAAAAACGCATACGCCCTTTTTGGCCAACCAAGCAACCTGGAAAGGCAAATCAGCGCTACAAAGAAGACTCGCTACCCATCGGTCAAAAGGGCCATGCTGAAAAATGTCTCAAAACCAGAAATGCAGGACAGGCCATGGAGAAATGGGAGCCTTGCTACACTGATGGGCGGGATGTAAATTGCCAACAGCCACTCTGGAGAAGTGTACGGTGTGTCCGGAAACATCCAAAAAACACAGCTTAGAGAGCATAGGGCACTTCCACTCATGGGGGTATAAATTGGGAAAATGAAAAATCAGCAAGACACAAGCACCCCAAAGTTTAGGGCTGCTCTCTTGACAAGGACCTCCACTTCATTCCACCTTCAATATCCCAGGAAAGAGAAAAATGGATAAAGAAGTTGTGGTCCTTATGTACAATGGAATATCACTCAGCCATGAAATCAATGTCATAAGGCTAGTAGCAGCATGATGAGTGGATTTAGGTACGACGATTCTAAGTGAAATAAGTCACACAGAAAAGGACACTTCTCATAAGGTATCACTTATAGAGGGAATGTAAAAACCGTTACACTTGAACTGAATTACAAAACAGAGCAGAGTCACACATGCAGAAAACACACTATGGCTGCTTAACGGGAAAGGTGAGGTGGGATGATAAATAAAACAAGGGTTTCAAATTAGCTCAGATACCATTCCATAAACCCAATATGTAATAGACAAGACCTACTCCTTGCTCAGGGAACTGGACTCAACACACCCTATTCACCGCACAAGAATATATCTGACTAGTAATAATCTTAAAACCTATGTATTGATATCTCACTGTTAGTGTGTCAAGTGGGTGTAAAGCGGCATAAACACAGCAGTGAAAAGCAGCTAAACCCCATTATAAAAATAAATTACTTTTACAAACCCATGAAACAAAGACAGTGGAAGAGAGAGAAATTCTTACACAATGCGTTCAGGGGCTGTGATGCAACCTGGATTGACCATATCTAGACCCACAGCTGGATGAGACATAAGGGTGGACACTCTTGGGGCTGAGAGGTTTGGTGAGGTTGGGTGAGCAAACGCAGACCCTTTAAAGTAATACTGCGTGGTACCCATCGCATGGGTCCCAAATCTCCAGGTTTAAGGGCATCTTCCTACATCGAAAACATGCATGAGAAAACAAAATGATGGTACACCATGTGATGGGGAAAGGTTTCTAAAACGCACCTCATTTCTCTTCTCCTTGTGCCCGGGTTCGCCATTCCAGCCGCTTTACTAACAATCTCCCTACTTGGAGCATCAGCACCTTTAACCTCCTGTTCCGTACAGGTTGCAATTTGTCCTGAGGATGAACGGGTAGACGGGGAACCAGTGAGAGACTAGCTCTTGGTGTTGGGACAGGCACAGGTCACTCTATTTTCCCATCAGGAAGAAGAATTAACCACAGGCTCATCCTCCCCCCCGGAACCAGAACAGGGCCTGAAGCCATCCTGCGCTTTTGCGGCCAGCTCCCAAAAAAGCGAGTTGTAAAATGGAGCTTCAGGGCACTGCAATTCACAAACCTGCAGAGTTATAAATGATAACTCTCGTCCACAAATATATTGAGGGAAGGCAAAGAAGAGGATTTGAAATCAAGGCAGAATTGCAGGAAACAGATTTCAGGAGGTAGATTCGAATCGCCTTTAAAGCACATGAAAAGCGGCAAAACGTTGACAATGATGCCCTTGGCCAAAAAGGGCGTATGCGTTTTTTCCTGAATATATTCAGGAAAAAACGCATACGCCCTTTTTGGCCAACCAAGCAACCTGGAAAGGCAAATCAGCGCTACAAAGAAGACTCGCTACCCATCGGTCAAAAGGGCCATGCTGAAAAAAGTCTCAAAACCAGAAATGCAGGACAGGCCATGGAGAAATGGGAGCCTTGCTACACTGATGGGCGGGATGTAAATTGCCAACAGCCACTCTGGAGAAGTGTACGGTGTGTCCTGAAACATCTAAAAAACACAGCTTAGAGAGCATAGGGCACTTCCACTCATGGGGGTATAAATTGGGAAAATGAAAAATCAGCAAGACACAAGCACCCCAAAGTTTAGGGCTGCTCTGTTGACAAGGACCTCCACTTCATTCCACCTTCAATATCCCAGGAAAGAGAAAAATGGATAAAGAAGTTGTGGTCCTTATGTACAATGGAATATCACTCAGCCATGAAATCAATGTCATAAGGCTAGTAGCAGCATGATGAGTGGATTTAGGTACGACGATTCTAAGTGAAATAAGTCACACAGAAAAGGGCACTTCTCATAAGGTATCACTTATAGAGGGAATGTAAAAACCGTTACACTTGAACTGAATTACAAAACAGAACAGAGTCACACATGCAGAAAACACACTATGGCTGCTTAACGGGAAAGGTGAGATGGGGTGATACATAAAACAAGGGTTTCAAATTAGCTCAGATACCGTTCCATAAACCCAATATGTAATAGACAAGACCTACTCCTTGCTCAGAGAACTGGACTCAACACACCCTATTCACCGCACAAGGATATATCTGACTAGTAATAATCTTAAAACCTATGTATTGATATCTCTCTGTTAGTGTGTCAAATGGGTGTAAAGCGGCATAAACACAGCAGTGAAAAGCAGCTAAACCCCATTATAAAAATAAATTACTTCGAAATACCCATGAAACAAAGACAGTGAAAGAGAGAGAAATTCTTACACAATGCGTTCAGGGGCTGTGATGCAACCTGGATTGACCATATCTAGACCCACAGCTGGATGAGACATAAGGGTGGACACTCTTGGGGCTGAGAGGTTTGGTGAGGTTGGGTGAGCAAACGCAGACCCTTTAAAGTAATACTGCGTGGTACCCATCGCATGGGTCCCAAATCTCCAGGTTTAAGGGCATCTTCCTACATCGAAAACATGCATGAGAAAACAAAACGATGGTACACCATGTGATGGGGAAAGGTTTCTAAAACGCACCTCATTTCTCTTCTCCTTGTGCCCGGGTTCGCCATTCCAGCCGCTTTACTAACAATCTCCCTACTTGGAGCATCAGCACCTTTAACCTCCTGTTCCGTACAGGTTGCAATTTGTCCTGAGGATGAACGGGTAGACGGGGAACCAGTGAGAGACTAGCTCTTGGTGTTGGGACAGGCACAGGTCACTCTATTTTCCCATCAGGAAGAAGAATTAACCACAGGCTCATCCTCCCCCCCGGAACCAGAACAGGGCCTGAAGCCATCCTGCGCTTTTGCGGCCAGCTCCCAAAAAAGCGAGTTGTAAAATGGAGCTTCAGGGCACTGCAATTCACAAACCTGCAGAGTTATAAATGATAACTCTCGTCCACAAATATATTGAGGGAAGGCAAAGAAGAGGATTTGAAATCAAGGCAGAATTGCAGGAAACAGATTTCAGGAGGTAGATTCGAATCGCCTTTAAAGCACATGAAAAGCGGCAAAACGTTGACAATGATGCCCTTTTTGGCCAACCAAGCAACCTGGAAAGGCAAATCAGCGCTACAAAGAAGACTCGCTACCCATCGGTCAAAAGGGCCATGCTGAAAAAAGTCTCAAAACCAGAAATGCAGGACAGGCCATGGAGAAATGGGAGCCTTGCTACACTGATGGGCGGGATGTAAATTGCCAACAGCCACTCTGGAGAAGTGTACGGTGTGTCCTGAAACATCTAAAAAACACAGCTTAGAGAGCATAGGGCACTTCCACTCATGGGGGTATAAATTGGGAAAATGAAAAATCAGCAAGACACAAGCACCCCAAAGTTTAGGGCTGCTCTGTTGACAAGGACCTCCACTTCATTCCACCTTCAATATCCCAGGAAAGAGAAAAATGGATAAAGAAGTTGTGGTCCTTATGTACAATGCAATATCACTCAGCCATGAAATCAATGTCATAAGGCTAGTAGCAGCATGATGAGTGGATTTAGGTACGACGATTCTAAGTGAAATAAGTCACACAGAAAAGGACACTTCTCATAAGGCATCACTTATAGAGGGAATGTAAAAACCGTTACACTTGAACTGAATTACAAAACAGAACAGAGTCACACATGCAGAAAACACACTATGGCTGCTTAACGGGAAAGGTGAGGTGGGGTGATACATAAAACAAGGGTTTCAAATTAGCTCAGATACCGTTCCATAAACCCAATATGTAATAGACAAGACCTACTCCTTGCTCAGAGAACTGGACTCAACACACCCTATTCACCGCACAAGAATATATCTGAGTAGTAATAATCTTAAAACCTATGTATTGATATCTCTCTGTTAGTGTGTCAAGTGGGTGTAAAGCGGCATAAACACAGCAGTGAAAAGCAGCTAAACCCCATTATAAAAATAAATTACTTTTACAAACCCATGAAACAAAGACAGTGAAAGAGAGAGAAATTCTTACACAATGCGTTCAGGGGCTGTGATGCAACCTGGATTGACCATATCTAGACCCACAGCTGGATGAGACATAAGGGTGGACACTCTTGGGGCTGAGAGGTTTGGTGAGGTTGGGTGAGCAAACGCAGACCCTTTAAAGTAATACTGCGTGGTACCCATCGCATGGGTCCCAAATCTCCAGGTTTAAGGGCATATTCCTACATCGAAAACATGCATGAGAAAACAAAACGATGGTACACCATGTGATGGGGAAAGGTTTCTAAAACGCACCTCATTTCTCTTCTCCTTGTGCCCGGGTTCGCCATTCCAGCCTCTTTACTAACAATCTCCCTACTTGGAGCATCAGCACCTTTAACCTCCTGTTCCGTACATGTTGCAATTTGTCCTGAGGATGAACGGGTAGACGGGGAACCAGTGAGAGACTAGCTCTTGGTGTTGGGACAGGCACAGGTCACTCTATTTTCCCATCAGGAAGAAGAATTAACCACAGGCTCAGCCTGCCCCCCGGAACCAGAACAGGGCCTGAAGCCATCCTGCGCTTTTGCGGCCAGCTCCCAAAAAAGCGAGTTGTAAAATGGAGCTTCAGGGCACTGCAATTCACAAACCTGCAGAGTTATAAATGATAACTCTCGTCCACAAATATATTGAGGGAAGGCAAAGAAGAGGATTTGAAATCAAGGCAGAATTGCAGGAAACAGATTTCAGGAGGTAGATTCGAATCGCCTTTAAAGCACATGAAAAGCGGCAAAACGTTGACAATGATGCCCTTGGCCAAAAAGGGCGTATGCGTTTTTTCCTGAATATATTCAGGAAAAAACGCATACGCCCTTTTTGTCCAACCAAGCAACCTGGAAAGGCAAATCAGCGCTACAAAGAAGACTCGCTACCCATCGGTCAAAAGGGCCATGCTGAAAAACGTCTCAAAACCAGAAATGCAGGACAGGCCATGGAGAAATGGGAGCCTTGCTACACTGATGGGCGGGATGTAAATTGCCAACAGCCACTCTGGAGAAGTGTACGGTGTGTCCTGAAACATCTAAAAAACACAGCTTAGAGAGCATAGGGCACTTCCACTCATGGGGGTATAAATTGGGAAAATGAAAAATCAGCAAGACACAAGCACCCCAAAGTTTAGGGCTGCTCTGTTGACAAGGACCTCCACTTCATTCCACCTTCAATATCCCAGGAAAGAGAAAAATGGATAAAGAAGTTGTGGTCCTTATGTACAATGGAATATCACTCAGCCATGAAATCAATGTCATAAGGCTAGTAGCAGCATGATGAGGAGATTTAGGTACGACGATTCTAAGTGAAATAAGTCACACAGAAAAGGACACTTCTCATAAGGTATCACTTATAGAGGGAATGTAAAAACCGTTACACTTGAACTGAATTACAAAACAGAACGGAGTCACACATGCAGAAAACACACTATGGCTGCTTAACGGGAAAAGTGAGGTGGGGTGATACATAAAACAAGGGTTTCAAATTAGCTCAGATACCGTTCCATAAACCCAATATGTAATAGACAAGACGTACTCCTTGCTCAGAGAACGGCACTCAACACACCCTATTCACCGCACAAGAATATATCTGACTAGTAATAATCTTAAAACCTATGTATTGATATCTCTCTGTTAGTGTGTCAAGTGGGTATAAAGCGGCATAAACACAGCAGTGAAAAGCAGCTAAACCCCATTATAAAAATAAATTACTTTTACAAACCCATGAAACAAAGACAGTGGAAGAGAGAGAAATTCTTACACAATGCGTTCAGGGGCTGTGATGCAACCTGGATTGACCATATCTAGACCCACACCTGGATGAGACATAAGGGTGGACACTCTTGGGGCTGAGAGGTTTGGTGAGGTTGGGTGAGCAAACGCAGACCCTTTAAAGTAATACTGCGTGGTACCCATCGCATGGGTCCCAAATCTCCAGGTTCAAGGGCATCTTCCTACATCGAAAACATGCATGAGAAAACAAAAAGATGGTACACCATGTGATGGGGAAAGGTTTCTAAAACGCACCTCATTTCTCTTCTCCTTGTGCCCGGGTTCGCCATTCCAGCCGCTTTACTAATAATCTCCCTACTTGGAGCATCAGCACCTTTAACCTCCTGTTCCGTACAGGTTGCAATTTGTCCTGAGGATGAACGGGTAGACGGGGAACTAGTGAGAGACTAGCTCTTGGTGTTGGGACAGGCACAGGTCACTCTATTTTCCCATCAGGAAGAAGAATTAACCACGGGCTCATCCTCCCCCCTGGAACCAGAACAGGGCCTGAAGCCATCCTGCGCTTTTGCGGCCAGCTCCCAAAAAAGCGAGTTGTAAAATGGAGCTTCAGGGCACTGCAATTCACAAACCTGCAGAGTTATAAATGATAACTCTCGTCCACAAATATATTGAGGGAAGGCAAAGAAGAGGATTTGAAATCAAGGCAGAATTGCAGGAAACAGATTTCAGGAGGTAGATTCGAATCGCCTTTAAAGCACATGAAAAGCGGCAAAACGTTGACAATGATGCCCTTGGCCAAAAAGGGCGTATGCGTTTTTTCCTGAATATATTCAGGAAAAAACGCATACGCCCTTTTTGTCCAACCAAGCAACCTGGAAAGGCAAATCAGCGCTACAAAGAAGACTCGCTACCCATCGGTCAAAAGGGCCATGCTGAAAAAAGTCTCAAAACCAGAAATGCAGGACAGGCCATGGAGAAATGGGAGCCTTGCTACACTGATGGGCGGGATGTAAATTACCAACAGCCACTCTGGAGAAGAGTACGGTGTGTCCTGAAACATCTAAAAAACACAGCTTAGAGAGCATAGGGCACTTCCACTCATGGGGGTATAAATTGGGAAAATGAAAAATCAGCAAGACACAAGCACCCCAAAGTTTAGGGTTGCTCTCTTGACAAGGACCTCCACTTCATTCCACCTTAAATATCCCAGGAAAGAGAAAAATGGATAAAGGAGTTGTGGTCCTTATGTACAATGGAATATCACTCAGCCATGAAATCAATGTCATAAGGCTAGTAGCAGCATGATGAGTGGATTTAGGTACGACGATTCTAAGTGAAATAAGTCACACAGAAAAGGACACTTCTCATAAGGTATCACTGATAGAGAGAATGGAAAATCCGTTACACTTGAACTGAATTACAAAACAGAACAGAGTCACACAGGCAGAAAACACACTATGGCTGCTTAACGGGAAAGGTGAGGTGGGGTGATACATAAAACAAGGGTTTCAAATTAGCTCAGATACCGTTCCATAAACCCAATATGTAATAGACAAGACCTACTCCTTGCTCAGAGAACTGGACTCAACACGCCCTATTCACCGCACAAGAATATATCTGACTAGTAATAATCTTAAAACATATGTACTGATATCTCTCTGTTAGTGCGTCAAGTGGGTGTAAAGCGGCATAAACACAGCAATGAAAAGCAGCTAAACCCCATTATAAAAATAAATTACTTTGAAAAACCCATGAAACAAAGAGAGTGAAAGAGAGCGAAATTCTTACACAATGCGTTCAGGGGCTGTGATGCAACCTGGATTGACCATATCTAGACCCACAGCTGGATGAGACAAAAGGTTGGACACTCTTGGGGCTGAGAGGTTTGCTGAGGTTGGGTGAGCAAACGCAGACACTTTAAAGTAATACTGCCTGGTACCCATCGCATGGGTCCCAAATCTCCAGGTTCAAGGGCATCTTGCTACATCGAAAACATGCATGAGAAACCCAGAAGATGGTACACCGTGTGAAGGGGAAAGGTTTCTAAAACGCACCTCATTTCTCATCTCCTTGTGCTCGGGTGCGCCATTCCAGCCGCTTTACTAGCAATCTCCCTAGTTGGAGCATCAGCACCTTTAACCTCCTGTTCCGTACAGGTTGCAATTTGTCCTGAGGATGAACGGGAAGACTTGGAACCAATGAGAGACTAGCTCTTGGTGTAGGGACAGGCACAGGTCACTCTATTTTCCCATCAGGAAGAAGAATTAACCACAGGCTCAGCCTGCCCCGCGGAACCAGAACAGGTCCTGAAGCCATCCTGCGCTTTTGCGGCCAGCTCCCTAAAAAGCGAGTTGTAAAATGGAGCTTCAGGGCACTGCAATTCACAAACCTGCAGAGTTATAAATGATAACTCTCGTCCACAAATATATTGAGGGAAGGCAAAGAAGAGGATTTGAAATCAAGGCAGAATTGCAGGAAACAGATTTCAGGAGGTAGATTCGAATCGCCTTTAAAGCACATGAAAAGCGGCAAAACGTTGACAATGATGCCATTGGCCAAAAAGGGCGTATGCGTTTTTTCCTGAATATATTCAAGAAAAAACGCATACGCCCTTTTTGGCCAACCAAGCAACCTGGAAAGGAAAATCAGCGCTACAAAGATGTCTCGCTTCCCATCGGTTAAAAAGGCCATGCTGAAAAAAGTGTCAAAACCAGAAATGCAGGACAGGCCATGGAGAAATGGGAGCCTTGCTACACTGATGGGCGGGATGTAAATTGCCAACAGCCACTCTGGAGAAGTGTACGGTGTGTCCTGAAACATCTAAAAAACACAGCTTAGAGAGCACAGGGCACTTCCACTCATGGGGGTATAAATTGGGAAAATTAAAAATCAGCAAGACACAAGCACCCCAAAGTTTAGGGCTGCTCTGTTGACAAGGACCTCCACTTCATTCCACCTTCAATATCCCAGGAAAGAGAAAAATGGATAAAGAAGTTGTGGTCCTTATGTACAATGGAATATCACTCAGCCATGAAATCAATGTCATAAGGCTAGTAGCAGCATGATGAGTGGATTTAGGTACGACGATTCTAAGTGAAATAAGTCACACAGAAAAGGACACTTCTCATAAGGTATCACTGATAGAGGGAATGTAAAAACCGTTACACTTGCACTGAATTACAAAACAGAACGGAGTCACACATGCAGAAAACACACTATGGCTGCTTAACGGGAAAGGTGAGGTGGGGTGATACATAAAACAAGGGTTTCCAATTAGCTCAGATACCGTTCCATAAACCCAATATGTAATAGACAAGACCTACTCCTTGCTCAGAGAACTGGACTCAACACGCCCTATTCACCGCACAAGAATATATCTGACTAGTAATAATCTTAAAACCTATGTATTGATATCTCTCTGTTAGTGTGTCAAGTGGGTGAAAAGCGGCATAAACACAGCAGTGAAAAGCAGCTAAACCCCATTATAAAAATAAATTACTTTTACAAACCCATGAAACAAAGACAGTGAAAGAGAGCGAAATTCTTACACAATGCATTCAGGGGCTGTGATGCAACCTGGATTGACCATATCTAGACCCACAGCTGGATGAGACATAAGGGTGGACACTCTTGGGGCTGAGAGGTTTGGTGAGGTTGGGTGAGCAAACGCAGACCCTTTAAAGTAATACTGCGTGGTACCCAACGCATGGGGCCCAAATCTCCAGGTTCAAGGGCGTCTTCCTACCTCGAAAACATGCATGAGAAACCCAGAAGATGGTACACCGTGTGATGGGGAAAGGTTTCTAAAACGCACCTCATTTCTCATCTCCTTGTGCTCGGGTTCGCCATTCCAGCCACTTTACTAGCAATCTCCCTACTTGGAGCATCAGCACCTTTAACCTCCTGTTCCGTACAGGTTGCAATTTGTCCTGAGGATGAACGGGAAGACGTGGAACCAATGACAGACTAGCTCTTGGTGTTGGGACAGGCACAGGTCACTCTATTTTCCCATCAGGAAGAAGAATTAACCACAGGCTCAGCCTGCCCCCCGCAACCAGATCAGGGCCTGAAACCATCCTGCGCTTTTGCGGCCAGCTCCCGAAAAAGCGAGTTGTAAAATGGAGCTTCAGGGCACTGCAATTCACAAACCTGCAGAGTTATAAATGATAACTCTCGTCCACAAATATATTGAGGGAAGGCAAAGAAGAGGATTTGAAATCAAGGCAGAATTGCAGGAAACAGATTTCAGGAGGTAGATTCGAATCGCCTTTAAAGCACATGAAAAGCGGCAAAACGTTGACAATGATGCCCTTGGCCAAAAAGGGCGTATGCGTTTTTTCCTGAATATATTCAGGAAAAAACGCATACGCCCTTTTTGGCCAACCAAGCAACCTGGAAAGGCAAATCAGCGCTACAAAGAAGACTCGCTACCCATCGGTCAAAAGGGCCATGCTGAAAAAAGTCTCAAAACCAGAAATGCAGGACAGGCTATGGAGAAATGGGAGCCTTGCTACACTGATGGGCGGGATGTAAATTGCCAACAGCCACTCTGGAGAAGTGTACGGTGAGTCCTGAAACGTCTAAAAAGCAAAGCTTGGAGAGCATAGGGCACTTCCACTCATGGGGGTATAAATTGGGAAAATGAAAAATCAGCAAGACACAAGCACCCCAAAGTTTAGGGCTGCTCTGTTGACAAGGACCTCCACTTCATTCCACCTTCAATATCCCAGGAAAGAGAAAAATGGATAAAGAAGTTGTGGTCCTTATGTACAATGGAATATCACTCAGCCATGAAATCAATGTCATAAGGCAAGTAGCAGCATGATGAGTGGATTTAAGTACGACGATTCTAAGTGAAATAAGTCACACAGAAAAGGACACTTCTCATAAGGTATCACTGATAGAGGGAATGTCAAAACCGTTACACTTGAACTGAATTACAAAACAGAACAGAGTCACACATGCAGAAAACACACTATGGCTGCTTAACGGGAAAGGTGAGGTGGGGTGATACATAAAACAAGGGTTTCAAATTAGCTCAGATACCGTTCCATAAACCCAATATGTAATAGACAAGACCTACTCCTTGCTCAGAGAACTGGACTCAACACGCCCTATTCACCGCACAAGAATATATCTGACTAGTAATAATCTTAAAACCTATGTATTGATGTCCCTCTGTAAGTGAATCAAGTGGGTGTAAAGGGGCATAAACACAGCAGTGAAAATCAGGTAAACCCCATTATAAAAATAAATTACTTAAAAATCCCAAAAAACAAAGACAGTGATAGAGGGAAAATTTTTACATAATTCGTTCCGGGGCTGTGATGCAACCTGGTGTGACCATATCTAGACCCACAGCTGGATGAGAAATAAAGCTGGACACTCTTGGGGCTGAAGGTCTCTTTCCCTATTTACCAGATTAGGAACGTAGAAAGGCTGCCACCCTCTGGCCGTTACCTGCAAAAGCAGCTTTAAAACCTGTGCTAATGGTCACTTCATATGAACAAGTACTTCAGGGCTGTAAATGAAACGTGCCCTCAAAATGTCTTGAGGGAGGTAATGGCCAAAAATTTTCAAAATGTGACACTTACTTTAAGAAAACACTTTGAAGAACTGAGCTGTAATCACAGTTTGATAAATAAAAAGGGCATGCTTTAAAGCTCAATTTCAACAGATTATGGGACACATGCAAATTCAACCACAGATATGCATCAGCTCGCACCCATTAGAATAACCATCAGCAAGAAAACTACAAACAATAAATATTGAAGGTGTTTTGGAGAAATGCATACCCTCAATTTTAAGTGGGACGTAACCTGGAAAGAGCCACTAATGAGAACTGAATGGTGGTGCCTTTAAAACATACACACTGAGCTACCATATGATACAGCAAGCCCACTCCTTGGCCTATAACATAAGAAGATATAACTGGAAAGACACAGGCAAGCAAATGTGCATTGCAGCAGTATTACAATAGCCAAGACATGGAGGCAACCAGAAAGTCCATCAAGAGGTGCGTGGCCAAAGAAGAACTGGTACACGTACAGATGGAATATTAGCCAGGGAAAAAAATGAAACAATGCCATTTGCAGCAACATGTATGATTCTTGAGGTAATCAGGCAAATTGTACTAAGTCAGAAAGCAAAAGACACATATCCTATAATATCACTTATAGGTCTTAGCTAAAAATTGATACCAATGAAGATATTTCCACAGAGAAATGCAATCACAGATTCATTAAACAAACTTATGGTTCACCAAATGGAAAGGTGTGAGGATTGGATACATTAGGATATTGGGGTTAAGATAGATATAGAAACACATGTGAAATATGTAATCACCAAAGACCTACGTAATACCAAGACAAGACTACTCAACATCGTGTCATAACCTACATGGGAAAATGATCCAAAGAAGAATAGATATATGTATATGTTTAAAAGAACCACATCTTTCACACCTAGAAGAAACAAAACATTTTAATTAAATTTGCTCTGACAAAAAATAAAAATTAAATTAAAAAAAGAACAAGAAGTAATGAGACATAAACTTAAGGGGCTATTTGCTGGCACATTGCATTCTAATTTACAACCAGAACATGACTTCCATTAAGGCTCTGTCATCACTAATAAAGCAGCTTTATAAGCAATGTTGAAGGTAGCTTAAAAGAAGTCTCACTAATTATTGATAGTAACAAGGAAACAAAGAAAAGTAAAAATCTCACTGCAAAAAGTATACATAGGGTAAGGATAGTAGATCAAACACTTATTAAACTTCTGTAAAGAATAAAAGACAACAGTAGTATGTTTTTTTAAAAAGAGAGGGCCCAAATAAATCTGAAATGAAAGAGATGATGTTACAACAGACACCACAGAAATACAAAGTATCCTAAGATACACACAGGGTAACTCAGGGCTCAGACTGGACAGAGCCCACTCTCCAGTCCCCTGTACATGACTTACAGGAGCCTCAGGAACTGAGGAGGGGGTCCCTGAGGAGAGGCTCAAGATAGAATATGGTAGGCATTAACATGACTGCATTCATCTTAAACATGCCTGAACTACATTCACACGAGATGATTTTGTCCTGTATGTACATCGGCACCTCTAGTTGGAACTGCAGATCTTTGGCTTCAACACCTCTACTGACAACATTAGCGTCACCTGCTGTGGACCGTCTCCTATAGGATTTCTAGAATCACAAAACATCGAAGCTTCACAGGACCCAGAGTCTGTGCAACTCCACACAGAGTCTCAGAGTCTCAACTCCACTCAGATACTCCACTCTTGGAGGGCACACACAAAGTAGTGTGCACATCAGGACCCAGGGGAAGGAGCAGTGACCCTGTAGGAGAATGACCAGAACTACCTGCTACTTTTAGAGGGTCTCCTGCAGAGGCAGGTGGTGGCTGTGGCTGTGGCTCACCGTGAGGACAATGACACTGGCAGCAGAAGTTCTGGGAAATACTCCTTGGTGTGAGCCCTCCCAGAGTCCGCCATTAGCCCCACCAAGAGCAAGGTAGGCTCCAGGGCTGGGTCGCCTCAGGCCAAACAACCAACAGGGAGGGAACCCAGCCCCATGCATCAGCAGACAAGCGGATTAAACTTTTTATTAAAGTTTTATTTAATCCGTAGACAAGCGGATTAAAGCTCTGCCCACCAAAGCAACACCCAGCTCTACCCACCACCAGTCCCTCCCATCAGGAAGCTTGCACAAGCCTCTAAGATAGACTCATCCACCGGAGAGCAGACAGCAGAAGCAAGAAGAACTACAATTCTGCAGCCTGTGGAAGGAAAACCACATTCACAGAAAGATAGACAAAATGAAAAGGCAGAGGACTTTATACCAGATCAAGGAACAAGATAAAACCCCAGAAAAAAAATGAAATGAGGTGGAGATAGGGAACCTTCCAGAAAAAGAATTCAGAATAATGATAGTGAAGTTGAGCCAAGACCTTGGAAAAAGAAAGGAGGCAAAGATCGAGAAGATGCAAGAAATGTTTAACAAAGACCTAGAAGAATTAAGGAACAAACACCTAGAAGAATTAAAGAACAAACAAACAGAGGTGAACAATGGAATAACTGAAATGAAAAATACACTAGAAGGAATCAGTAGCAGAATAACTGTGGCAGAAGAACGGATAAGTGACCTGGAAGACAGAAAGGTGGAAATCACTGCCATGGAACAGAATAAAGAAAAAGAATGAAAATAAACGAAGATACCCCAAGAGTCCTCTGGGACAACTTTAAACGCAACAACATTCGCATTATAGGGGTCCCAGAAGGAGAAGAGAGAGAGAAAGGACCCGAGAATATATTTGAAGAGATTATGGTCAAAAACTTCCCTAGCATGGGAAAAGAAATAGCCACCCAAGTCCAGAAGCACAGAGTGTCCCAGGCAGGATAAACCAAAGGAGAAAAATGACAAGACACATAGTAATCAAATTGACAAAAATGAACGACAAAGAAAAATGATTGAAAGCAGCAAGGGAAAAATGACAAATAACATACAAGGGAACTCCCATAAGGATAACAACTGATTTCTCAGCAGAAAATCTACAAGCCAGAAGGAAGTGGCATGATAAATTTAAAGTGATGAAAGGGAAGAACCTACAACCAAGAGTACTCCACCCTGCAAAGAGCTCATTCAGATTTGATGGAGAAATCAAAAGCCTTACAGACAAGCAAAAGCTAAGAGAATTCAGCACCATGAAACCAGCTCTACACCAAATGCTAAAGGAACTTCTCTAAGTGGGAAACACAAGAGAAGAAAAGGACCCACCAAGACAAACCCATAACAATTAAGAAAATAGTAGTAGGAACATACATATCGATAATTACCTTAAACGTGAATGCACTACATGTTCCAACCAAAAGACACAGGCTCGCTGAATGGATACAAAAACAAGACCCATATATATGCTGTCTACAAGAGATCCATTTCAGACCTAGGGACACATACAGACTCAAAGTGAGGCGATGGAAAAATATATTCTATGCAAATGAAAATCAAAAGAAAGCTGGAGTAGCAATACTCATATCAGATAAAATAGACTTTAAAATAAAGAATGTTACAAGAGACGAGGAAAGGCACTACATAATGGTCAGGGGATCAATCCAAGAAGAAGATATAACAATTATAAATATATATGTACCCAAAATAGGAGCAGCTCAATGTATAAGGCAACTGCTAACAGCTATAAAAGAGGAAATCGACAGTAACACAATAATAGCGGGGGACTTTAACAGCTCACTTACACCAGTGGAGATCAGCCAGACAGAAAATTAATAAGGAAACACAAGCTTTAAATGACACAATAGACCAGATAGAGTTAATTGATATTTATAGGACATTCCATCCAAAAACAGCAGATTACACGTTCTTCTCAACTGCACACGGAACATTCTCCAGGATAGATCACATCTTGGGTCACAGATAAAGCCTCAGTAAATTTAAGAAAACTGAAATCATATCAAGCAGCTGTTCCGACCACAATGCTATGAGATTAGAAATCAATTACACGGAAAAAACCGTAAAAAACACAAACTCATGGAGGCTAAACAATACGTTACTAAATAACCAAGAGATCACTGAAGAAATCAAAGAGGAAATCAAAAACTACCTAGAGACAAATGACAACAAAAACACGATGATCCAAAACCTATGGGATGCAGCAAAAGGAGTTCTAAGAGGGAAGTTTATAGCAATACAAGCCTACCTCAAGAAACAAGAAAAATCTCAAATAAACAATCTAACCTTACACCTAGAGGAACTAGAGAAAGAAGAACAAAACCCAAAGTTAGTAGAAGGAAAGAAATCATAAAGATCAGAGCAGAAATAAATGAAATAGAAACAAAGAAAACGAAAGCAAAGATCAATAAAACTAAAAGCTGGTTCTTTGAGAAGATAAGCAAAAATGATCAACCTTTAGCCAGACTCCAGAAAAAGAGGGAGAGGACGCAAATCAACAAAATTAGAAGTGAAAAAGCAGAAGTTACAACAGACACCACAGGAATACAAAGCATCCTAAGAGACTACTACAAGCAACTCTAGGCCAATAAAATGGACAATCTGGAAGAAATGGACAAATTCTTAGAAAGGGATAACCTTCTAAGACTGAACCAGGAAGAAATAGAAAATATGAACAAACCTATCACAAGCAATGAAATTGAAACTGTGATTAAAAATCTTCCAACAAACAAAAGTCCAGAACCAGATGGCATCACAGGTGAATTCTATCAAACATTTAGAGAAGAGCTAACACCCAACCTTCTCAAATTCTTCAAAACAATTGCAGGGGAAGGAACACTCCCAAACTCATTCTATGAGACCACCATCACCCTGATACCAAAATCAGACAGAGATACTACAAGGAAAGAAAATTATAGACCAATATCACTGATGAATATAGATGTAAAAATCCTCAACAAAATACTAGCAAACAGAATCGAACAACACATGAAAAGGATCATACACCATGATCAAGTGGGGTTTATCCCAGGGATGCGAGGATTCTTCAATATACACAAATCAATGTGATACACCATATTAACAAATTGTAGAATAAAACCATATGATCATCTCAATAGATGAAGGAAAAGATTTTGAGAAAATTCAACACTCATTTACGATAAAAACTCTGCAGAGTGTGGGCCTAGAGGGAAACTACCTCAACATAATAAAGGCCATATATGACAAACCCACAGCAAACAGCATTCTCAATGGTGAAAAACTGAAAGCGTTTCCTCTAAGATCAGGAACAAGACGAGGATGTCCACTCTCACCACTGCTATTCAACATAGTTTTGGAAGTCCTAGCCATGGCAATCAGAGAAGAAAAAGAAATAAAAGGAATACAAAAAGGAAAAGAAGAAGTAAAATTGTCACTGTTTGCAGATGACATGATATCATAGAAAGAGAATCCTGAAGATGCCACCAGAAAACCACTGGAGCTAATCAATGAATTTGGTAAAGTTGCAGGATACAAAATTAATGCACAGAAATTGCTTGCATTCCTATACACTAACAATGAAAGATCAGAAAGAGAAATTAAGGAAACAATCCCATTACCACTGCAACAAAAAGAATAAAATACCTAGGAATAAACCTACCTAAGGAAGTAAAAGACCTGTACTCAGAAAACTATAAGACACTGATGAAAGAAATCAAAGATGATATAAACAGATGGAGACATATACCATGTTCTCGGATTAGAAGAATCAATATTGTGAAAATGACTATACTACCCAAAGCAATCTACAGATTCAATGCAATCCCGATCAAAATACCTTTGGCATTTTCTACAGAACAAGAAAAAAAAATCTTAAAATTTGTAGGGAGACACAAAAGACCCTGGATAGCCAAAGCAGTCTTGAGGGGGGAAAAAAAAGAGCTGGAGGAATCAGACTTCCAGACTTCAGACTATATTGCAAAGCTACAGTAATCAAGATAATATGGTACTGACACAAAAACAGAAATATAGGTCAATAGAACAGGATAGAAAGCACAGAGATAAACCCACGTACCTATGGTTCACTAATCTATGACAAAGGAGGCAAGGGTATACAATGGAGAAAAGACAGTGTCTTCAGCAAGTGGTGCTGGGAAAACTGGACAGTTACATGTAAAAGAATGAAATTAGTACACTCCCTAACACCATACACAAAAATAAACTCAAAATGGATTAGAGACCTAAATATAAGACCAGCCACTATAAAACTCTTAGAGGAAAACATAAGCAGAACAGTCTATGACATAAATCACAGCAAGATCCTTTTTGACCCACCTCCTAGAGAAATGGAAATAAAAACAAAAATAAAAAAATGGGACCGAATGAAACATAAATTCTTTTGCACAGCAAAGGAAAACATAAGCAAGATGAAAAGACAACCATCAGAATGGGAGAAAATATTTTCAAATGAAGCAAATGGCAAAGGATTAATCTCCAAAAAGCAGCTCATGTAGCTCAATATCACAAAACCAAACAACCCAATCCAAAAATGGGCAGAAGACCTAAATAGACATTTCTCCAAAGAAGATATACAGGTTGCCAACAAACACATGAAAGGATGCTGAACATCACTAATCATTAGAGAAATGCAAATCAAAACTACAGTGAGGTATCACCTCACACCAGTCAGAATGGCCATCATCAAAAAATCTACCAACAATAAATGCTGGAGAGGCATTTATTGGAGCAAAGGGAACCCTCTTGCACTGTTGGTGGGAATGTAAATTGATATAGCCACTAGGGAGAACGGTATGGGGGTTCCTTAAACACTAAAAATAGAACTACCATGCAACCCAGCAAACCCACTCCTGGACATTTACCCTGAGAAAACCATAATTCAAAAAGAGTCATGTACCACAATGTTCACTGTAGCTCTATTTACAATAGCCAGGACATGGAAGCAACCTAAGTGTCCATCAACAGATAAATGGATAAAGAAGATGTGGCACATATATACAATGGAACATTATTCAGCCATAAAAAGAAACGAAATTGAGTTATTTTTAGTGAGGTGGATGGATCTAGAGTCTGTCCTACAGAGTGAAGTAAGTCAGAAAGAGAAAAACAAATACCATATGCTAACACATATATATGGAATCTTAAAAAAAAAAGTTTATGAAGAACCTAGGGGCAGGAAAGGATTAAGGACACAGACGTAGAGAAAGGACTTGAGGACATGGGGAGAGGGAAGGGTAAGCTGGGACAAAGTGAGAGAGTGGTATGGACATATATACACTACCAAATGTAAAATTGATAGCTACTGGGAAGCAGCCACATAGCACAGGGAGATCAGCTCTGTGCTTTGTGACCACCTAAAAGGGTGGGATAAGGGAGTGAGAGGGAGGTGCAAGAGGGAGGGGATATGGTGTTATATGTATACGCACAGCTGATTCACTTTTTTATACAGCAGAAACTAACACACAATTGTAAAGCAATTATACTCCAATAAAGATGTAAAAGAAAAAAAAAAAGCCCAGAGATAAACCTACACACCTATGGCCCACTAATCTATGACAAAGGAGGCAAGGGTATACAAAGGAGAAAAGACAGTCTCTTCAATAAGTGGTGCTGGGAAAAATGGACAGCTACATGTAAAAGAATGAAATTAGAACACTCCCTAACACCATACACAAAAAATAAACTCAAAATGGATTAGAGACCGAAATGTAAGACCGGACACTATAAAACTCTTAGAGGAAAACACAGGAAGCATACTCTTTGACATAAATCACAGCAAGATCTTTTTTGATCCACCTCCTAGAGTAATGGAATAAAAAAAATAAACATATGGGAGCAAATGAAACCTAAAAGCTTTTGCAAAACAAAGGAAACTACAAACAAGACGAAAAGACAACCCTCACAATGGGAGAAAATATTTGCAAACGAATCAATGGACAAAGGATTAATCTCCAATGTATATAAACAGCTCATGCAGCTCAACAGTAAAAAAACAAACAACCCAATCCAAAAATGGGCAGATGACGTAAATAGACATTTGTCCCAAGAAGACATACAGATGACCAAGAAGCACATGAAAAGCTGCTCAACATCACTAATTATTAGAGAAATATAAACCAAAACTACAATGAGGTATCACCTCACACGAGTTAGAATGGGCATCATCAGAAAATCTACAAGCAACAAATGCTGGAGAGGGTGTGGAGAAAAGGGAACCCTCTTACACTATTTGTGGGAATGTAAATTGATACAGTCACTATGGAGAACAGTATGGAGGTTCCTTAAAAGACTAAAAATAGAATTACCATATGACCCAGCAATCCCACTACTGGCCATATACCCAGAGAAAACCATAATTCAAAAAGACATATTCACCACAATATTCATTGCAGCACTGTTTACAATAGCCAGGTCATGGAAGCAACCTAAATGCCCATAGACAGACGAACAGAAAAGATGTGCTACATATATAAAATGGAATATTACTCAGCCATAAAAAGGAATGAAATTGGGTCATTTGTAGAGACGTGGATAGATCTAGAGACTGTCATACAGAGTGAAGTAAGTCAGAAAGAGAAAAACAAATATCGTATATTAACGCATACATGTGGAACCTAGAAAAATGGTAAAGATGAACCGGTTTGCAAGGCAGAAATAGAGACACAGATGTAGAGAACAAATGTATGGACACCAAGGGGGGAAAGTGGCAGGGTGGTGGTGGTGGGATGAATTGCGAGCCTGGGATTGACATATATACACTTATATGTATAAAATAGGTTACCAATAAGAGCCTGCTGTATAAAAAAATGAATAAAATAAATTCAAAAATTAAAAAATAAATAATACTTAAAAAAATAAAACAGAAAAAAAAAGTTCTGTCCTTCCCATAGACGTATTTATATGAATGAATTATTTCCATGCTTATATCCATAAATACAAAAAGAGGAATAAAACTTACCTTGAACCAAAAAAGAAAAAAAAAAAAAAACAGAACCCACTGGTCATACAGAGGAAAACCCTATCAGGGCACTTGCTCCAGGGGTAAACAATTCTGAAGTTGGTCACAGGTGGGGAATCATCTCCCATGCAGCCAGCAGCCCCCACACGAGGAGCGTCCTCATTGCAAAGCTGGGGGACCGTGAGGAGGCGTCTCTGAGTAAACGTGAGCTGAGCCCCAGGCCAGCTGCTGCTGAACTTTTCCCACCCTTCCCAGGTAAAACACCTGAATGTGTGCAAAGACTTTAAAAACTAGAGGAAGGGGCTTGGAGTCACACCAGCGACAGCACGCAGGCCGACTTGGTGCCTGCAGGCCAGCCAGGATGGTCCTGGCCCCGGGCGCTCGTCTGGAAGCTTTCCATTTCCCTGCCTGAGGTACCCCTCCTGTCCCGGCCCCCACTGCTTTTTTCCTTCCTCACCTCTGCCCGGGGAGAAATTCCAGCAGCAAGTATGGGTGACACATCCTCTTCTTTAGCAGGTGGCAGCCCGGCAACTCCTGCAGAAAGTCCAGCAGAGCCCCAGTCACACTGGGCCACTCATAGAGCCGTGGGCCCTACTCCCTCCCACCAGCCCAACCCCGAGACTGCTGACGGGGCAGAGAATATGGCGTCAGGCACAGCTGCAGAGGCTTTTGCTGCCTGGAGGGGTGTTTATATTGACCTCAACCCAGGCACACCTGGGAAGGGCTGGCCGGCCGGGTCAGGCTGCCCAGGTCAGCCAATCCTCGCCCCTCAGGGGCTCAGAGTTGCAGAAAATGGGCCTTGCTGCACCGGCCAGATCCAAGGAACAGGTGTAGGGTCCCGAGAGTCAGGATAGATAAGGGGCGGCAGCCCTGGCTTGTTTTCGAATCATTTTATCTGGTCCATGAGTGGGAGACAACTTCAAGAAGACCCTCTGCTAATGAGAGGAACCCAGGAGTCAGGGAGAGGAGGGGTGGTGGGTGGAGACAGAGGCCTGGTGCCCCGGCTGCAGTGGAAGCCCCTGGAAGACCAGGCAGAGGGAGGCCGCACAGAGTGAAGCCTAGGGTCACAGACCTGTTGGAGCTGCTGTTTGTTAGTTCAAGCTCTGCTCTGAGGTGCTCTGTGTCAGCTCTGAGTGACAGGGGTGCTGGGGGTGCTCTGCAATGAGGGCTACGTGCACGGTTCCTGTGTGCCCAGCCCTGCCGGGGTACCTGTCCACGGGAGCTCCATATCCAGGGAGGGGCCTGCCCACGAGAGCCCCGTGGGCTGCTGCGTACCTGCCCAGGTGAGCTCCATATCCTGGGAGGGGCCTGACCACAAGAGCCCCGTGGGCTGCTGGGGACCTGGTAGAGGACGCCAGGACAGTCAGTGAAGCCACAGAGGATATACATCTAGTAGTTCCTAATTCCTACACCCTGCTGGTCATTCTACCATCCACCAGGACATGGCATTCTGTATTAGACTTCAATGATGCCTTCTTCTGTATTCCATTAGTCCCAGAGTCACAAGAAATTTTGGCTGTGAGTGGCAGGACTCAACCTACAACAAAAACAATACTGCTGGGCCGTCCTGCCCCAGGGGTTCAAAAATTCCCACACCATCTTTGGGGAAACGTTAGCTAAAGACCTAAAAGATCTACCTCTGGAGAAGGGAACCCTCCTTCAATATGCAGATGACATTCTGATCACCAGCCCGACTAAGGAGGCCTCTGAACTACCTAGCCAATGAAAGATAGAAGGTGTCCAAGGAAAAGGCTCAAATATCACAAACTAAGGTGGCCTTCCTGGGCTTCATTCGCACAGAAGGTCGGAGAAGCCCACCCCAGGAAAGGGAAGAAGCCATTTGCAGCCTCACCTTTCCTGAAACTAGAAGACAGCTTAGGGGTTCCTGGGGAGACCGGGGTTTGCTGCATCTGGATCCCTAACTACAGTCTAATAGCTGGGCCTCTATATGAAACACTGAAAGGAAAAGATGATGATCCTTTTGAATAGAATCCAGAAGCGGCCTTTCAAGAATGGAAAGAGCAGTCAATTCAGACCCTGGCCCTGGACCTCCCTAAGTTAGCTAAACCCTTTGACCTTTACATTCCTGGTCCAAGGCGAATCGCCCTTGGAGTATTAGTGCAAAAACTGGGACCACTTGAAATGGAACAATGCAAGAATGCCCTCCAGGCATTGGCCAGCCACCCCATCCGACCAGGATACTGGGGGTATCTAAAAACCTGGAAATCAGCAGCCCACAAGGCCAGCTCCCTCCTAAGGGAAAAGGACGCCACTTGGTGATCCTAACCACCCACCATGCCCTGAAGTTGCAGGGATTGCTCCGTGGGCACAATGACCTCGAGTGAGGAGGCCCTCCAACACCAACCTCCAGAGAGACAACCTGGGGCAATGGGCCCCCATGACGACTCGTGTGACCATCACTTGACCTGGAGCTTCTCTCAGAAAACAACAAGAGTGTGCCCCAAAAGAGCAGACTATTGCTTACAGGACTTACTGCACCCAGAGCGGAGCTAATAAACTTGGCAGGGGAACCGTAAATAACGCTGCCACCATAGAAAAGCCTACAGACACCGCAGTGACGGCGGCCAATGAGACCGGCTGTACTCCTGGCTACTTCAAAAGGCCGTTGACTGAGTGGCCGTCATGGTCCTGGATCACCACCGGCCCTGGACTGTCTGGGAGTTGAGCAAGCAGGGCTCTGACACCTGGTGCTGTTTGTACGTTAATTCAGTGGCCTAACTGAAGAAAGCACAGACTACTGGTCAGAGCATCTAGGCTGGCAGAAACCGTCAGCCTAAGGGGGCCGAACCAATGTGGAGCAGGGTAAAACCGCCCACCCCCCCAGCGTCTCTGCACATCTCTTTCCTGGACCCTTAAAGGTCATTAGAATCTATAAAACTTCCAATGCTGGTGCTCAGGCAGACGAGCAGTGAGGGAGGAGGCCTGCGGACAATCAACCTCACCTGGAGGCTGCTGGGGAGAAGTCCTGCCCCTCCCCCCGGGTATGAGGACACCCAACTCAGCATGAAGCATTTACAGAAGACGTGTCTGCACCCTCAGCGCCCCAAGAATGAGGAATGGGACAAAAGGCAGAGGAGGGCTTTGTCACTGGCAAAGCCCATTAAAAATTCCTGGGAGATAAAAATAGAATCTGGGCAATAAAATAAAGTCTAACCATTTTTTCCTTTGTGCTTTGTCTAATTTCACTTGCTCCTAGGTTTCCACATGCAGAGGTCCCACACCCGACACTTCAGACCCGATTTCCTCGTGCAAAATGGCTGGGCCGACACCTCAGCTCGTGGGGCCCCGTGCAGACTCTGCGACATAGAGCCTGAGCTGCAGCCAACCTGGCCCTTGAGAGCTCCGCCCCCTCCCTCCCGCTGATGCTGACAGGATCCCTACACAGCAGCCCGGCCCACAACCCGCAGGGGAGCACACACTCTCACCTCTCCATTCTCTGATCAAAATATAAAGTTTTCCTTTGCTTCTGAACCAAAGTCAGTCTCGATCTGTTGGCTCCAATGACACTGGGCAGGGAGACCCTTGTTGGGGCCCACTCTGCAGGATCAGTAACAGAATTTGAGAACATTGTAACTTCAATGAACAGATGTGTGAGCCAAACTGTAATTAACATAGAGCAGTGTATAAGGCTCGTGTAAAATAAGATGTTTCTAACACTTCCATTTGATATTTCCATCACTTTATTATAAGCAAGTTCAGTGGAGGGGATTGTCTTATTTGTCAGGTCAAGAGTAGAGAAATGCAGTGATTTCTTTCCAAGGATGTACATCTAATAATCTTGGTTGAAGTTTCAACCTTGTTTTGAATGATTTTCCATTGAAAATGATACCTCTCTTTCAGCTCCTAGATTTCTGAGAAGTATAAAATCTTATATTTTTTATTAGCAAAGGGGAAAGGTGGGAGGAGGGATAAATTAACAGTTTCAGATTAACATATACACACTGCTATGTATAAAATATATCATCAACAAGGAACTACTGTATAGCACAGGGAACTATACTCAATATTTTGTAATGACCCCTGAGGGGAAATAATCTGAAAAACAATAGATATCTATATCGACATCATCTATCAACTACAGATAAAATGGAAACTAAAGGAGGCCGATGGTGAGCGTTTCTGAACCTGAAGACTTCAATCATCTAAAGTTCGGACTCTGCCTACGGCCCAAGTCCCTTAATGAACACACATGTACCAGTAGCTTAAAAATTCCCCAGATTGGAGTTCGGGGAGACACTGATTTGGAAAAATCCCTTGTGTTCTCCTTACATACACGGGACCTTTCCTACAGCTAAAACATGCCTGTGACACCAGGAAGATGGAACACGGTTGGATCAGGAAGATTTTGGAAACGGCACCAAAACGCCTAATTTCCTGGTTGTTGGGTTCACCCCTCCAGCCTTTTTCCTTAAAATCTCCCCACTAGAGGATGTCAGCACCTTCAACATCCAGTTGCACAGAAATCGGAATTTGTCCAAAGGAAGAAGGGGAAGGAGGAGAAACAAGGAGAGCCAAGCCCTAGATGTTCGGAGAGGCACATGTCACTCTACTTTCCAGTCAGGAAGAAGAATTAAGCAAAGGCTTAGCCTGCCACCGGGAACCAGAGTAGGGCCAGAAGCAAACGAGCGGTTCTGCGGAAAGCTCCCAAAAAAGCGAGTTGACAAATGGAGCACAGGGGCACTGCAATTCACAAACCTGCAGAATTATAAATGATAACTCTCGTCCACAAATATATTGAGGGAAGGCACCGAAGAGGATTTGAAATCAAGGCAGAATTGCAGGAAACAGATTTCAGGAGGTAGATTCGAATCACCACTAAAGCACATGAAAAGCAGCAAAACGTCGACAATGATGCACTTGGCCAAAAAGAGAATATGCGTTTTTTTCTGAATGAATTCAGGAAAAAACCATAGGCCCTTTTTGGCCAACCAAGCAAGCCGGGAATGCAATTCAGCGCTACAAAGAAGTCTGACTTCCCATCGGTCAAAATGGCCTTCCTAAAAAAGTGTAAAACAAGAAAAGCAGGAGAGGCCAGGGAGGAAAGGGAGCCTTGCTACACTGATGGGCGGGATGTAAATTGCCAACAGCCACTCTGGAGAAGTGTACGGTGTGTCCTGAAACATCTAAAAAACACAGCTTAGAGAGCATAGGGCACTTCCACTCATGGGGGTATAAATTGGGAAAATGAAAAATCAGCAAGACACAAGCACCCCAAAGTTTAGGGCTGCTCTGTTGACAAGGACCTCCACTTCATTCCACCTTCAATATCCCAGGAAACAGAAAAATGGATAAAGAAGTTGTGGTCCTTATGTACAATGCAATATCACTCAGCCATGAAATCAATGTCATAAGGCTAGTAGCAGCATGATGAGTGGATTTAGGTACGATGATTCTAAGTGAAATAAGTCACACAGAAAAGGACACTTCTCATAAGGTATCACTTATATAGGGAATGTCAAAACCGTTACACTTGAACTGAATTACAAAAGAGAACAGAGTCACACATGCAGAAAACACACTATGGCTGCTTAACGGGAAAGGTGAGGTGGGGTGATACAGAAAACAAGGGTTTCAAATTAGCTCAGATACCGTTCCATAAACCCAATATGTAATAGACAAGACCTACTCCTTGCTCAGAGAACTGGACTCAACACGCCCTATTCACCGCACAAGAATATATCTGACTAGTAATAATCTTAAAACCTATGTATTGATATCTCTCTGTTAGTGTGTCAAGTGGGTGTAAAGCGGCATAAACACAGCAGTGAAAAGCAGCTAAACCCCATTATAAAAATAAATTACTTTTACAAACCCATGAAACAAAGACAGTGAAAGAGAGAGAAATTCTTACACAATGCGTTCAGGGGCTGTGATGCAACCTGGATTGACCATATCTAGACCCACAGCTGGATGAGACATAAGGGTGGACACTCTTGGGGCTGAGAGGTTTGGTGAGGTTGGGTGAGCAAACGCAGACTCTTTAAAGTAATACTGCATGTTACCCATCGCATGGGTCGCAAATCTCCAGGTTCAAGGGCATCTTCCTACATCGAAAACATGCATGAGAAAACAAAAAGATGGTACACCATGTGATGGGGAAAGGTTTCTAAAACGCACCTCATTTCTCTTCTCCTTGTGCCCAGCTTCACCATTCCAGACGCTTTACTAATAATCTCCCTACTTGGAGCATCAGCACCTTTAACCTCCTGTTCCGTACAGGTTGCAATTTGTCCTGAGGATGAACGGGAAGACGGGGAACCAGTGAGAGACTAGCTCTTGGTGTTGGGACAGGCACAGGTCACTCTATTTTCCCATCAGGAAGAAGAATTAACCACGGGCTCATCCTCCCCCCTGGAACCAGAACAGGGCCTGAAGCCATCCTGCGCTTTTGCGGCCAGCTCCCAAAAAAGCGAGTTGTAAAATGGAGCTTCAGGGCACTGCAATTCACAAACCTGGAGAGTTATAAATGATAACTCTCGTCCACAAATATATTGAGGGAAGGCAAAGAAGAGGATTTGAAATCAAGGCAGAATTGCAGGAAACAGATTTCAGGAGGTAGATTCGAATCGCCTTTAAAGCACATGAAAAGCGGCAAAACGTTGACAATGATGCCCTTGGCCAAAAAGGGCGTATGCGTTTTTTCCTGAATATATTCAGGAAAAAACGCATACGCCCTTTTTGGCCAACCAAGCAACCTGGAAAGGCAAATCAGCGCTACAAAGAAGTCTCGCTTCCCATCGGTTAAAAGGGCCATGCTGAAAAAAGTGTCAAAACCAGAAATACAGGAAAGGCCATGGAGAAATGGGAGCCGTGCTACACTGATGGGCGGGATGTAAATTGCCAACAGCCACTCTGGAGAAGTGTACGGTGAGTCCTGAAACGTCTAAAAAGCAAAGCTTAGAGAGCATAGGGCACTTCCACTCATGGGGGTATACATTGGGAAAATTAAAAATCAGCAAGACACAAGCACCCCAAAGTTTAGGGCTGCTCTCTTGACAAGGACCTCCACTTCATTCCACCTTCAATATCCCAGGAAAGAGAAAAATGGATAAAGAAGTTGTGGTCCTTATATACAATGGAATATCACTCAGCCATGAAATCAATGTCATAAGGCTAGTAGCAGCATGATGAGTGGATTTAGGTACGACGATTCTAAGTGAAATAAGTCACACAGAAAAGGACACTTCTCATAATGTATCACTTATAGAGGGAATGTCAAAACCGTTACACTTGAACTGAATTACAAAACAGAACAGAGTCACACATGCAGAAAACACACTATGGCTGCTTAACGGGAAAGGTGAGGTGGGGTGATACATAAAACAAGGGTTTCAAATTAGCTCAGATACCGTTCCATAAAACCAATATGTAATAGACAAGACCTACTCCTTGCTCAGAGAACTGGACTCAACACGCCCTATTCACCGCACAAGAATATATCTGACTAGTAATAATCTTAAAACCTATGTATTGATATCTCTCTGTTAGTGTGTCAAGTGGGTGTAAAGCGGCATAAACACAGCAGTGAAAAGCAGCTAAACCCCATTATAAAAATAAATTACTTTGAAAAACCCATGAAACAAAGACAGTGAAAGAGAGCGAAATTCTTACACAATGCGTTCAGGGGCTGTGATGCAACCTGGATTGACCATATCTAGACCCACAGCTGGATGAGACATAAGGGTGGACACTCTTGGGGCTGAGAGGTTTGGTGAGGTTGGGTGAGCAAATGCAGACCCTTTAAAGTAATACTGCGTGGTACCCATCGCATGGGTCCCAAATCTCCAGGTTCAAGGGCATCTTGCTACATCGAAAACATGCATGAGAAACCCAGAAGATGGTACACCGTGTGATGGGGAAAGGTTTCTAAAACGCACCTCATTTCTCTTCTCCTTGTGCCCGGGTTCGCCATTCCAGCCGCTTTACTAACAATCTCCCTACTTGGAGCATCAGCACCTTTAACCTCCTGTTCCGTACAGGTTGCAATTTGTCCTGAGGATGAACGGGAAGACTTGGAACCAATGAGAGACTAGCTCTTGGTGTAGTGACAGGCACAGGTCACTCTATTTTCCCATCAGGAAGAAGAATTAACCACAGGCTCAGCCTGCCCCCCGGAACCAGAGCAGGGCCTGAAGCCATCCTGCGCTTTTGCGGCCAGCTCCCTAAAAAGCGAGTTGTAAAATGGAGCTTCAGGGCACTGCAATTCACAAACCTGCAGAGTTATAAATGATAACTCTCGTCCACAAATATATTGAGGGAAGGCAAAGAAGAGGATTTGAAATCAAGGCAGAATTGCAGGAAACAGATTTCAGGAGGTAGATTCGAATCGCCTTTAAAGCACATGAAAAGCGGCAAAACGTTGACAATGATGCCCTTGGCCAAAAAGGGCGTATGCGTTTTTTCCTGAATATATTCAGGAAAAAACGCATACGCCCTTTTTGGCCAACCAAGCAACCTGGAAAGGCAAATCAGCGCCACAAAGAAGACTCGCTTCCCATCGGTCAAAAGGGCCATGCTGAAAAAAGTCTCAAAACCAGAAATGCAGGACAGGCCATGGAGAAATGGGAGCCGTGCTACACTGATGGGCGGGATGTAAATTGCCAACAGCCACTCTGGAGAAGTGTACGGTGAGTCCTGAAACGTCTAAAAAGCAAAGCTTAGAGAGCATAGGGCACTTCCACTCATGGGGGTATACATTGGGAAAATGAAAAATCAGCAAGACACAAGCACCCCAAAGTTTAGGGCTGCTCTGTTGACAAGGACCTCCACTTCATTCCACCTTCAATATCCCAGGAAAGAGAAAAATTGATAAAGGAGTTGTGGTCCTTATGTACAATGGAATACAACTCAGCCATGAAATTAATGTCATAAGGCTAGTAGCAGCATGATGAGTGGATTTAGGTACGACGATTCTAAGTGAAATAAGTCACACAGAAAAGGACACTTCTCATAAGGTATCACTGATAGAGGGAATGTAAAAACCGTTACACTTGAACTGAATTACAAAACAGAACGGAGTCACACATGCAGAAAACACACTATGGCTGCTTAACGGGAAAGGTGAGGTGGGGTGATACATAAAACAAGGGTTTCAAATTAGCTCAGATACCGTTCCATAAACCCAATATGTAATAGACAAGACCTACTCCTTGCTCAGAGAACTGGTCTCAACACGCCCCATTCACCGCACAAGAATATATCTGACTATTAATAATCTTAAAACCTATGTATTGATATCTCTCTGTTAGTGTGTCAAGTGGGTGTAAAGCGGCATAAACACAGCAGTGAAAGGCAGCTAAACCCCATTATAAAAATAAATTACTTCGAAATACCCATGAAACAAAGACAGTGAAAGAGAGCGAAATTCTTACACAATGCGTCCAGGGGCTGTGATGCAACCTGGATTGACCATATCTAGACCCACAGCTGGATGAGACATAAGGGTGGACACTCTTGGGGCTGAGAGGTTTGGTGAGGTTGGGTGAGCAAACGCAGACCCTTTAAAGTAATACTGCGTGGTACCCATCGCATGGGTCCCAAATCTCCAGGTTCAAGGGCATCTTGCTACATCGAAAACATGCATGAGAAACCCAGAAGATGGTACACCGTGTGATGGGGAAAGGTTTCTAAAACGCACCTCATTTCTCATCTCCTTGTGCTCGGGTTCGCCATTCCAGCCACTTTACTAGCAATCTCCCTACTTGGAGCATCAGCACCTTTAACCTCCTGTTCCGTACAGGTTGCAATTTGTCCTGAGGATGAACGGGAAGACTTGGAACCAATGAGAGACTAGCTCTTGGTGTAGTGACAGGCACAGGTCACTCTATTTTCCCATCAGGAAGAAGAATTAACCACAGGCTCAGCCTGCCCCCCGGAACCAGAGCAGGGCCTGAAGCCATCCTGCGCTTTTGCGGCCAGCTCCCTAAAAAGCGAGTTGTAAAATGGAGCTTCAGGGCACTGCAATTCACAAACCTGCAGAGTTATAAATGATAACTCTCGTCCACAAATATATTGAGGGAAGGCA
Organism: Balaenoptera ricei; assembly: GCF_028023285.1. Taxonomy (NCBI): domain Eukaryota; kingdom Metazoa; phylum Chordata; class Mammalia; order Artiodactyla; family Balaenopteridae; genus Balaenoptera; species Balaenoptera ricei. The sequence continues at coordinate 364,643 of NW_026777436.1, read as the reverse complement.
AAGAAGAGGATTTGAAATCAAGGCAGAATTGCAGGAAACAGATTTCAGGAGGTAGATTCGAATCGCCTTTAAAGCACATGAAAAGCGGCAAAACGTTGACAATGATGCCCTTGGCCAAAAAGGGCGTATGCGTTTTTTCCTGAATATATTCAGGAAAAAACGCATACGCCCTTTTTGGCCAACCAAGCAACCTGGAAAGGCAAATCAGCGCCACAAAGAAGACTCGCTTCCCATCGGTCAAAAGGGCCATGCTGAAAAAAGTCTCAAAACCAGAAATGCAGGACAGGCCATGGAGAAATGGGAGCCGTGCTACACTGATGGGCGGGATGTAAATTGCCAACAGCCACTCTGGAGAAGTGTACGGTGAGTCCTGAAACGTCTAAAAAGCAAAGCTTAGAGAGCATAGGGCACTTCCACTCATGGGGGTATACATTGGGAAAATGAAAAATCAGCAAGACACAAGCACCCCAAAGTTTAGGGCTGCTCTGTTGACAAGGACCTCCACTTCATTCCACCTTCAATATCCCAGGAAAGAGAAAAATTGATAAAGGAGTTGTGGTCCTTATGTACAATGGAATACAACTCAGCCATGAAATTAATGTCATAAGGCTAGTAGCAGCATGATGAGTGGATTTAGGTACGACGATTCTAAGTGAAATAAGTCACACAGAAAAGGACACTTCTCATAAGGTATCACTGATAGAGGGAATGTAAAAATCGTTACACTTGAACTGAATTACAAAACAGAACGGAGTCACACATGCAGAAAACACACTATGGCTGCTTAACGGGAAAGGTGAGGTGGGGTGATACATAAAACAAGGGTTTCAAATTAGCTCAGATACCGTTCCATAAACCCAATATGTAATAGACAAGACCTACTCCTTGCTCAGAGAACTGGTCTCAACACGCCCCATTCACCGCACAAGAATATATCTGACTAGTAATAATCTTAAAACCTATGTATTGATATCTCTCTGTTAGTGTGTCAAGTGGGTGTAAAGCGGCATAAACACAGCAGTGAAAAGCAGCTAAACCCCATTATAAAAATAAATTACTTTGAAAAACCCATGAAACAAAGACAGTGAAAGAGAGCGAAATTCTTACACAATGCGTTCAGGGGCTGTGATGCAACCTGGATTGACCATATCTAGACCCACAGCTGGATGAGACATAAGGGTGGACACTCTTGGGGCTGAGAGGTTTGGTGAGGTTGGGTGAGCAAACGCAGACCCTTTAAAGTAATACTGCGTGGTACCCATCGCATGGGTCCCAAATCTCCAGGTTCAAGGGCATCTTCCTACATCGAAAACATGCATGAGAAAACAAAAAGATGGTACACCATGTGATGGGGAAAGGTTTCTAAAACGCACCTCATTTCTCTTCTCCTTGTGCCCGGGTTCGCCATTCCAGCCGCTTTACTAACAATCTCCCTACTTGGAGCATCAGCACCTTTAACCTCCTGTTCCGTACAGGTTGCAATTTGTCCTGAGGATGAACGGGAAGACTTGGAACCAATGAGAGACTAGCTCTTGGTGTAGTGACAGGCACAGGTCACTCTATTTTCCCATCAGGAAGAAGAATTAACCACAGGCTCAGCCTGCCCCCCGGAACCAGAGCAGGGCCTGAAGCCATCCTGCGCTTTTGCGGCCAGCTCCCTAAAAAGCGAGTTGTAAAATGGAGCTTCAGGGCACTGCAATTCACAAACCTGCAGAGTTATAAATGATAACTCTCGTCCACAAATATATTGAGGGAAGGCAAAGAAGAGGATTTGAAATCAAGGCAGAATTGCAGGAAACAGATTTCAGGAGGTAGATTCGAATCGCCTGTAAAGCACATGAAAAGCGGCAAAACGTTGACAATGATGCCCTTGGCCAAAAAGGGCGTATGCGTTTTTTCCTGAATATATTCAGGAAAAAACGCATACGCCCTTTTTGGCCAACCAAGCAACCTGGAAAGCAAATCAGCGCCACAAAGAAGACGCGCTTCCCATCGGTCAAAAGGGCCATGCTGAAAAAAGTGTCAAAACCAGAAATGCAGGACAGGCCATGGAGAAATGGGAGCCGTGCTACACTGATGGGCGGGATGTAAATTGCCAACAGACACTCTGGAGAAGTGTACGGTGAGTCCTGAAACGTCTAAATAACAAAGCTTAGAGAGCATAGGGCACTTCCACTCATGGGGGTATACATTGGGAAAATTAAAAATCAGCAAGACACAAGCACCCCAAAGTTTAGGGCTGCTCTGTTGACAAGGACCTCCACTTCATTCCACCTTCAATATCCCAGGAAAGAGAAAAATTGATAAAGGAGTTGTGGTCCTTATGTACAATGGAATACCACTCAGCCATGAAATTAATGTCATAAGGCTAGTAGCAGCATGATGAGTGGATTTAGGTACGACGATTCTAAGTGAAATAAGTCACACAGAAAAGGACACTTCTCATAAGGTATCACTGATAGAGGGAATGTAAAAACCGTTACACTTGAACTGAATTACAAAACAGAACGGAGTCACACATGCAGAAAACACACTATGGCTGCTTAACGGGAAAGGTGAGGTGGGGTGATACATAAAACAAGGGTTTCAAATTAGCTCAGATACCGTTCCATAAACCCAATATGTAATAGACAAGACCTACTCCTTGCTCAGAGAACTGGTCTCAACACGCCCCATTCACCGCACAAGAATATATCTGACTAGTAATAATCTTAAAACCTATGTATTGATATCTCTCTGTTAGTGTGTCAAGTGGGTGTAAAGCAGCATAAACACAGCAGTGAAAAGCAGCTAAACCCCATTATAAAAATAAATTACTTCGAAAAACCCATGAAACAAAGACAGTGAAAGAGAGCGAAATTCTTACACAATGCGTTCAGGGGCTGTGATGCAACCTGGATTGACCATATCTAGACCCACAGCTGGATGAGACATAAGGGTGGACACTCTTGGGGCTGAGTGGTTTGGTGAGGTTGGGTGAGCAAACGCAGACCCTTTAAAGTAATACTGCGTGGTACCCATCGCATGGGTCCCAAATCTCCAGGTTCAAGGGCATCTTGCTACATCGAAAACATGCATGAGAAACCCAGAAGATGGTACACCGTGTGATGGGGAAAGGTTTCTAAAACGCACCTCATTTCTCATCTCCTTGTGCTCGGGTTCGCCATTCCAGCCACTTTACTAGCAATCTCCCTACTTGGAGCATCAGCACCTTTAACCTCCTGTTCCGTACAGGTTGCAATTTGTCCTGAGGATGAACGGGAAGACTTGGAACCAATGAGAGACTAGCTCCTGGTGTAGGGACAGGCACAGGTCACTCTATTTTCCCATCAGGAAGAAGAATTAACCACAGGCTCAGCCTGCCCCCCGGAACCAGAACAGGGCCTGAAGCCATCCTGCGCTTTTGCGGCCAGCTCCCTAAAAAGCGAGTTGTAAAATGGAGCTTCAGGGCACTGCAATTCACAAACCTGCAGAGTTATAAATGATAACTCTCGTCCACAAATATATTGAGGGAAGGCAAAGAAGAGGATTTGAAATCAAGGCAGAATTGCAGGAAACAGATTTCAGGAGGTAGATTCGAATCGCCTTTAAAGCACATGAAAAGCGGCAAAACGTTGACAATGATGCCCTTGGCCAAAAAGGGCGTATGCGTTTTTTCCTGAATATATTCAGGAAAAAACGCATACGCCCTTTTTGGCCAACCAAGCAACCTGGAAAGGCAAATCAGCGCTACAAAGAAGTCTCGCTTCCCATCGGTTAAAAGGGCCATGCTGAAAAAAGTGTCAAAACCAGAAATACAGGAAAGGCCATGGAGAAATGGGAGCCGTGCTACACTGATGGGCGGGATGTAAATTGCCAACAGCCACTCTGGAGAAGTGTACGGTGAGTCCTGAAACGTCTAAAAAGCAAAGATTAGAGAGCATAGGGCACTTCCACTCATGGGGGTATACATTGGGAAAATTAAAAATCAGCAAGACACAAGCACCCCAAAGTTTAGGGCTGCTCTCTTGACAAGGACCTCCACTTCATTCCACCTTCAATATCCCAGGAAAGAGAAAAATGGATAAAGAAGTTGTGGTCCTTATATACAATGGAATATCACTCAGCCATGAAATCAATGTCATAAGGCTAGTAGCAGCATGATGAGTGGATTTAGGTACGACGATTCTAAGTGAAATAAGTCACACAGAAAAGGACACTTCTCATAATGTATCACTTATAGAGGGAATGTAAAAACCGTTACACTTGAACTGAATTACAAAACAGAACAGAGTCACACATGCAGAAAACACACTATGGCTGCTTAACGGGAAAGGTGAGGTGGGGTGATACATAAAACAAGGGTTTCAAATTAGCTCAGATACCGTTCCATAAAACCAATATGTAATAGACAAGACCTACTCCTTGCTCAGAGAACTGGACTCAACACGCCCTATTCACCGCACAAGAATATATCTGACTAGTAATAATCTTAAAACCTATGTATTGATATCTCTCTGTTAGTGTGTCAAGTGGGTGTAAAGCGGCATAAACACAGCAGTGAAAAGCAGCTAAACCCCATTATAAAAATAAATTACTTTGAAAAACCCATGAAACAAAGACAGTGAAAGAGAGCGAAATTCTTACACAATGCGTTCAGGGGCTGTGATGCAACCTGGATTGACCATATCTAGACCCACAGCTGGATGAGACATAAGGGTGGACACTCTTGGGGCTGAGAGGTTTGGTGAGGTTGGGTGAGCAAACGCAGACCCTTTAAAGTAATACTGCGTGGTACCCATCGCATGGGTCCCAAATCTCCAGGTTCAAGGGCATCTTCCTACATCGAAAACATGCATGAGAAAACAAAAAGATGGTACACCATGTGATGGGGAAAGGTTTCTAAAACGCACCTCATTTCTCTTCTCCTTGTGCCCGGGTTCGCCATTCCAGCCGCTTTACTAACAATCTCCCTACTTGGAGCATCAGCACCTTTAACCTCCTGTTCCGTACAGGTTGCAATTTGTCCTGAGGATGAACGGGAAGACTTGGAACCAATGAGAGACTAGCTCTTGGTGTAGGGACAGGCACAGGTCACTCTATTTTCCCATCAGGAAGAAGAATTAACCACAGGCTCAGCCTGCCCCCCGGAACCAGAGCAGGGCCTGAAGCCATCCTGCGCTTTTGCGGCCAGCTCCCTAAAAAGCGAGTTGTAAAATGGAGCTTCAGGGCACTGCAATTCACAAACCTGCAGAGTTATAAATGATAACTCTCGTCCACAAATATATTGAGGGAAGGCAAAGAAGAGGATTTGAAATCAAGGCAGAATTGCAGGAAACAGATTTCAGGAGGTAGATTCGAATCGCCTGTAAAGCACATGAAAAGCGGCAAAACGTTGACAATGATGCCCTTGGCCAAAAAGGGCGTATGCGTTTTTTCCTGAATATATTCAGGAAAAAACGCATACGCCCTTTTTGGCCAACCAAGCAACCTGGAAAGGCAAATCAGCGCCACAAAGAAGACTCGCTTCCCATCGGTTAAAAGGGCCATGCTGAAAAAAGTGTCAAAACCAGAAATGCAGGACAGGCCATGGAGAAATGGGAGCCGTGCTACACTGATGGGCGGGATGTAAATTGCCAACAGACACTCTGGAGAAGTGTACGGTGAGTCCTGAAACGTCTAAATAACAAAGCTTAGAGAGCATAGGGCACTTCCACTCATGGGGGTATACATTGGGAAAATTAAAAATCAGCAAGACACAAGCACCCCAAAGTTTAGGGCTGCTCTGTTGACAAGGACCTCCACTTCATTCCACCTTCAATATCCCAGGAAAGAGAAAAATTGATAAAGGAGTTGTGGTCCTTATGTACAATGGAATACCACTCAGCCATGAAATTAATGTCATAAGGCTAGTAGCAGCATGATGAGTGGATTTAGGTACGACGATTCTAAGTGAAATAAGTCACACAGAAAAGGACACTTCTCATAAGGTATCACTGATAGAGGGAATGTAAAAACCGTTACACTTGAACTGAATTACAAAACAGAACGGAGTCACACATGCAGAAAACACACTATGGCTGCTTAACGGGAAAGGTGAGGTGGGGTGATACATAAAACAAGGGTTTCAAATTAGCTCAGATACCGTTCCATAAACCCAATATGTAATAGACAAGACCTACTCCTTGCTCAGAGAACTGGTCTCAACACGCCCCATTCACCGCACAAGAATATATCTGACTAGTAATAATCTTAAAACCTATGTATTGATATCTCTCTGTTAGTGTGTCAAGTGGGTGTAAAGCGGCATAAACACAGCAGTGAAAAGCAGCTAAACCCCATTATAAAAATAAATTACTTCGAAATACCCATGAAACAAAGACAGTGAAATAGAGCGAAATTCTTACACAATGCGTTCAGGGGCTGTGATGCAACCTGGATTGACCATATCTAGACCCACAGCTGGATGAGACATAAGGGTGGACGCTCTTGGGGCTGAGAGGTTTGGTGAGGTTGGGTGAGCAAACGCAGACCCTTTAAAGTAATACTGCGTGGTACCCATCGCATGGGTCCCAAATCTCCAGGTTCAAGGGCATCTTGCTACATCGAAAACATGCATGAGAAACCCAGAAGATGGTACACCGTGTGATGGGGAAAGGTTTCTAAAACGCACCTCATTTCTCATCTCCTTGTGCTCGGGTTCGCCATTCCAGCCACTTTACTAGCAATCTCCCTACTTGGAGCATCAGCACCTTTAACCTCCTGTTCCGTACAGGTTGCAATTTGTCCTGAGGATGAACGGGAAGACTTGGAACCAATGAGAGACTAGCTCTTGGTGTAGGGACAGGCACAGGTCACTCTATTTTCCCATCAGGAAGAAGAATTAACCACAGGCTCAGCCTGCCCCCCGGAACCAGAACAGGGCCTGAAGCCATCCTGCGCTTTTGCGGCCAGCTCCCTAAAAAGCGAGTTGTAAAATGGAGCTTCAGGGCACTGCAATTCACAAACCTGCAGAGTTATAAATGATAACTCTCGTCCACAAATATATTGAGGGAAGGCAAAGAAGAGGATTTGAAATCAAGGCAGAATTGCAGGAAACAGATTTCAGGAGGTAGATTCGAATCGCCTTTAAAGCACATGAAAAGCGCCAAAACGTTGACAATGATGCCCTTGGCCAAAAAGGGCGTATGCGTTTTTTCCTGAATATATTCAGGAAAAAACGCATACGCCCTTTTTGGCCAACCAAGCAACCTGGAAAGGCAAATCAGCGCCACAAAGAAGACTCGCTTCCCATCGGTCAAAAGGGCCATGCTGAAAAAAGTGTCAAAACCAGAAATGCAGGACAGGCCATGGAGAAATGGGAGCCGTGCTACACTGATGGGCGGGATGTAAATTGCCAACAGCCACTCTGGAGAAGTGTACGGTGAGTCCTGAAACGTCTAAAAAGCAAAGCTTAGAGAGCATAGGGCACTTCCACTCATGGGGGTATACATTGGGAAAATGAAAAATCAGCAAGACACAAGCACCCCAAAGTTTAGGGCTGCTCTGTTGACAAGGACCTCCACTTCATTCCACCTTCAATATCCCAGGAAAGAGAAAAATTGATAAAGGAGTTGTGGTCCTTATGTACAATGGAATACAACTCAGCCATGAAATTAATGTCATAAGGCTAGTAGCAGCATGATGAGTGGATTTAGGTACGACGATTCTAAGTGAAATAAGTCACACAGAAAAGGACACTTCTCATAAGGTATCACTGATAGAGGGAATGTAAAAACCGTTACACTTGAACTGAATTACAAAACAGAACGGAGTCACACATGCAGAAAACACACTATGGCTGCTTAACGGGAAAGGTGAGGTGGGGTGATACATAAAACAAGGGTTTCAAATTAGCTCAGATACCGTTCCATAAACCCAATATGTAATAGACAAGACCTACTCCTTGCTCAGAGAACTGGTCTCAACACGCCCCATTCACCGCACAAGAATATATCTGACTAGTAATAATCTTAAAACCTATGTATTGATATCTCTCTGTTAGTGTGTCAAGTGGGTGTAAAGCGGCATAAACACAGCAGTGAAAAGCAGCTAAACCCCATTATAAAAATAAATTACTTCGAAATACCCATGAAACAAAGACAGTGAAAGAGAGCGAAATTCTTACACAATGCGTCCAGGGGCTGTGATGCAACCTGGATTGACCATATCTAGACCCACAGCTGGATGAGACATAAGGGTGGACACTCTTGGGGCTGAGAGGTTTGGTGAGGTTGGGTGAGCAAACGCAGACCCTTTAAAGTAATACTGCGTGGTACCCATCGCATGGGTCCCAAATCTCCAGGTTCAAGGGCATCTTGCTACATCGAAAACATGCATGAGAAACCCAGAAGATGGTACACCGTGTGATGGGGAAAGGTTTCTAAAACGCACCTCATTTCTCATCTCCTTGTGCTCGGGTTCGCCATTCCAGCCACTTTACTAGCAATCTCCCTACTTGGAGCATCAGCACCTTTAACCTCCTGTTCCGTACAGGTTGCAATTTGTCCTGAGGATGAACGGGAAGACTTGGAACCAATGAGAGACTAGCTCTTGGTGTAGGGACAGGCACAGGTCACTCTATTTTCCCATCAGGAAGAAGAATTAACCACAGGCTCAGCCTGCCCCCCGGAACCAGAACAGGGCCTGAAGCCATCCTGCGCTTTTGCGGCCAGCTCCCTAAAAAGCGAGTTGTAAAATGGAGCTTCAGGGCACTGCAATTCACAAACCTGCAGAGTTATAAATGATAACTCTCGTCCACAAATATATTGAGGGAAGGCAAAGAAGAGGATTTGAAATCAAGGCAGAATTGCAGGAAACAGATTTCAGGAGGTAGATTCGAATCGCCTTTAAAGCACATGAAAAGCGCCAAAACGTTGACAATGATGCCCTTGGCCAAAAAGGGCGTATGCGTTTTTTCCTGAATATATTCAGGAAAAAACGCATACGCCCTTTTTGGCCAACCAAGCAACCTGGAAAGGCAAATCAGCGCTACAAAGAAGTCTCGCTTCCCATCGGTTAAAAGGGCCATGCTGAAAAAAGTGTCAAAACCAGAAATACAGGAAAGGCCATGGAGAAATGGGAGCCGTGCTACACTGATGGGCGGGATGTAAATTGCCAACAGCCACTCTGGAGAAGTGTACGGTGAGTCCTGAAACGTCTAAAAAGCAAAGCTTAGAGAGCATAGGGCACTTCCACTCATGGGGGTATACATTGGGAAAATTAAAAATCAGCAAGACACAAGCACCCCAAAGTTTAGGGCTGCTCTCTTGACAAGGACCTCCACTTCATTCCACCTTCAATATCCCAGGAAAGAGAAAAATGGATAAAGAAGTTGTGGTCCTTATATACAATGGAATATCACTCAGCCATGAAATCAATGTCATAAGGCTAGTAGCAGCATGATGAGTGGATTTAGGTACGACGATTCTAAGTGAAATAAGTCACACAGAAAAGGACACTTCTCATAATGTATCACTTATAGAGGGAATGTCAAAACCGTTACACTTGAACTGAATTACAAAACAGAACAGAGTCACACATGCAGAAAACACACTATGGCTGCTTAACGGGAAAGGTGAGGTGGGGTGATACATAAAACAAGGGTTTCAAATTAGCTCAGATACCGTTCCATAAAACCAATATGTAATAGACAAGACCTACTCCTTGCTCAGAGAACTGGACTCAACACGCCCTATTCACCGCACAAGAATATATCTGACTAGTAATAATCTTAAAACCTATGTATTGATATCTCTCTGTTAGTGTGTCAAGTGGGTGTAAAGCGGCATAAACACAGCAGTGAAAAGCAGCTAAACCCCATTATAAAAATAAATTACTTTGAAAAACCCATGAAACAAAGACAGTGAAAGAGAGCGAAATTCTTACACAATGCGTTCAGGGGCTGTGATGCAACCTGGATTGACCATATCTAGACCCACAGCTGGATGAGACATAAGGGTGGACACTCTTGGGGCTGAGAGGTTTGGTGAGGTTGGGTGAGCAAACGCAGACCCTTTAAAGTAATACTGCGTGGTACCCATCGCATGGGTCCCAAATCTCCAGGTTCAAGGGCATCTTCCTACATCGAAAACATGCATGAGAAAACAAAAAGATGGTACACCATGTGATGGGGAAAGGTTTCTAAAACGCACCTCATTTCTCTTCTCCTTGTGCCCGGGTTCGCCATTCCAGCCGCTTTACTAACAATCTCCCTACTTGGAGCATCAGCACCTTTAACCTCCTGTTCCGTACAGGTTGCAATTTGTCCTGAGGATGAACGGGAAGACTTGGAACCAATGAGAGACTAGCTCTTGGTGTAGTGACAGGCACAGGTCACTCTATTTTCCCATCAGGAAGAAGAATTAACCACAGGCTCAGCCTGCCCCCCGGAACCAGAGCAGGGCCTGAAGCCATCCTGCGCTTTTGCGGCCAGCTCCCTAAAAAGCGAGTTGTAAAATGGAGCTTCAAGGCACTGCAATTCACAAACCTGCAGAGTTATAAATGATAACTCTCGTCCACAAATATATTGAGGGAAGGCAAAGAAGAGGATTTGAAATCAAGGCAGAATTGCAGGAAACAGATTTCAGGAGGTAGATTCGAATCGCCTTTAAAGCACATGAAAAGCGGCAAAACGTTGACAATGATGCCCTTGGCCAAAAAGGGCGTATGCGTTTTTTCCTGAATATATTCAGGAAAAAACGCATACGCCCTTTTTGGCCAACCAAGCAACCTGGAAAGGCAAATCAGCGCCACAAAGAAGACTCGCTTCCCATCGGTTAAAAGGGCCATGCTGAAAAAAGTGTCAAAACCAGAAATGCAGGACAGGCCATGGAGAAATGGGAGCCGTGCTACACTGATGGGCGGGATGTAAATTGCCAACAGACACTCTGGAGAAGTGTACGGTGAGTCCTGAAACGTCTAAATAACAAAGCTTAGAGAGCATAGGGCACTTCCACTCATGGGGGTATACATTGGGAAAATTAAAAATCAGCAAGACACAAGCACCCCAAAGTTTAGGGCTGCTGTGTTGACAAGGACCTCCACTTCATTCCACCTTCAATATCCCAGGAAAGAGAAAAATTGATAAAGGAGTTGTGGTCCTTATGTACAATGGAATACCACTCAGCCATGAAATTAATGTCATAAGGCTAGTAGCAGCATGATGAGTGGATTTAGGTACGACGATTCTAAGTGAAATAAGTCACACAGAAAAGGACACTTCTCATAAGGTATCACTGATAGAGGGAATGTAAAAACCGTTACACTTGAACTGAATTACAAAACAGAACGGAGTCACACATGCAGAAAACACACTATGGCTGCTTAACGGGAAAGGTGAGGTGGGGTGATACATAAAACAAGGGTTTCAAATTAGCTCAGATACCGTTCCATAAACCCAATATGTAATAGACAAGACCTACTCCTTGCTCAGAGAACTGGTCTCAACACGCCCCATTCACCGCACAAGAATATATCTGACTAGTAATAATCTTAAAACCTATGTATTGATATCTCTCTGTTAGTGTGTCAAGTGGGTGTAAAGCGGCATAAACACAGCAGTGAAAAGCAGCTAAACCCCATTATAAAAATAAATTACTTCGAAATACCCATGAAACAAAGACAGTGAAATAGAGCGAAATTCTTACACAATGCGTTCAGGGGCTGTGATGCAACCTGGATTGACCATATCTAGACCCACAGCTGGATGAGACATAAGGGTGGACGCTCTTGGGGCTGAGAGGTTTGGTGAGGTTGGGTGAGCAAACGCAGACCCTTTAAAGTAATACTGCGTGGTACCCATCGCATGGGTCCCAAATCTCCAGGTTCAAGGGCATCTTGCTACATCGAAAACATGCATGAGAAACCCAGAAGATGGTACACCGTGTGATGGGGAAAGGTTTCTAAAACGCACCTCATTTCTCATCTCCTTGTGCTCGGGTTCGCCATTCCAGCCCCTTTACTAGCAATCTCCCTACTTGGAGCATCAGCACCTTTAACCTCCTGTTCCGTACAGGTTGCAATTTGTCCTGAGGATGAACGGGAAGACTTGGAACCAATGAGAGACTAGCTCTTGGTGTAGGGACAGGCACAGGTCACTCTATTTTCCCATCAGGAAGAAGAATTAACCACAGGCTCAGCCTGCCCCCCGGAACCAGAACAGGGCCTGAAGCCATCCTGCGCTTTTGCGGCCAGCTCCCTAAAAAGCGAGTTGTAAAATGGAGCTTCAGGGCACTGCAATTCACAAACCTGCAGAGTTATAAATGATAACTCTCGTCCACAAATATATTGAGGGAAGGCAAAGAAGAGGATTTGAAATCAAGGCAGAATTGCAGGAAACAGATTTCAGGAGGTAGATTCGAATCGCCTTTAAAGCACATGAAAAGCGGCAAAACGTTGACAATGATGCCCTTGGCCAAAAAGGGCGTATGCGTTTTTTCCTGAATATATTCAGGAAAAAACGCATACGCCCTTTTTGGCCAACCAAGCAACCTGGAAAGGCAAATCAGCGCCACAAAGAAGACTCGCTTCCCATCGGTCAAAAGGGCCATGCTGAAAAAAGTGTCAAAACCAGAAATGCAGGACAGGCCATGGAGAAATGGGAGCCGTGCTACACTGATGGGTGGGATGTAAATTGCCAACAGCCACTCTAGAGAAGTGTACGGTGAGTCCTGAAACGTCTAAATAACAAAGCTTAGAGAGCATAGGGCACTTCCACTCATGGGGGTATACATTGGGAAAATGAAAAATCAGCAAGACACAAGCACCCCAAAGTTTAGGGCTGCTCTGTTGACAAGGACCTCCACTTCATTCCACCTTCAATATCCCAGGAAAGAGAAAAATGGATAAAGGAGTTGTGGTCCTTATGTACAATGGAATACCACTCAGCCATGAAATTAATGTCATAAGGCTAGTAGCAGCATGATGAGTGGATTTAGGTACGACGATTCTAAGTGAAATAAGTCACACAGAAAAGGACACTTCTCATAAGGTATCACTGATAGAGGGAATGTAAAAACCGTTACACTTGAACTGAATTACAAAACAGAACGGAGTCACACATGCAGAAAACACACTATGGCTGCTTAACGGGAAAGGTGAGGTGGGGTGATACATAAAACAAGGGTTTCAAATTAGCTCAGATACCGTTCCATAAACCCAATATGTAATAGACAAGACCTACTCCTTGCTCAGAGAACTGGTCTCAACACGCCCCATTCACCGCACAAGAATATATCTGACTAGTAATAATCTTAAAACCTATGTATTGATATCTCTCTGTTAGTGTGTCAAGTGGGTGTAAAGCGGCATAAACACAGCAGTGAAAGGCAGCTAAACCCCATTATAAAAATAAATTACTTCGAAATACCCATGAAACAAAGACAGTGAAAGAGAGCGAAATTCTTACACAATGCGTCCAGGGGCTGTGATGCAACCTGGATTGACCATATCTAGACCCACAGCTGGATGAGACATAAGGGTGGACACTCTTGGGGCTGAGAGGTTTGGTGAGGTTGGGTGAGCAAACGCAGACCCTTTAAAGTAATACTGCGTGGTACCCATCGCATGGGTCCCAAATCTCCAGGTTCAAGGGCATCTTGCTACATCGAAAACATGCATGAGAAACCCAGAAGATGGTACACCGTGTGATGGGGAAAGGTTTCTAAAACGCACCTCATTTCTCATCTCCTTGTGCTCGGGTTCGCCATTCCAGCCACTTTACTAGCAATCTCCCTACTTGGAGCATCAGCACCTTTAACCTCCTGTTCTGTACAGGTTGCAATTTGTCCTGAGGATGAACGGGAAGACTTGGAACCAATGAGAGACTAGCTCCTGGTGTAGGGACAGGCACAGGTCACTCTATTTTCCCATCAGGAAGAAGAATTAACCACAGGCTCAGCCTGCCCCCCGGAACCAGAGCAGGGCCTGAAGCCATCCTGCGCTTTTGCGGCCAGCTCCCTAAAAAGCGAGTTGTAAAATGGAGCTTCAGGGCACTGCAATTCACAAACCTGCAGAGTTATAAATGATAACTCTCGTCCACAAATATATTGAGGGAAGGCAAAGAAGAGGATTTGAAATCAAGGCAGAATTGCAGGAAACAGATTTCAGGAGGTAGATTCGAATCGCCTTTAAAGCACATGAAAAGCGGCAAAACGTTGACAATGATGCCCTTGGCCAAAAAGGGCGTATGCGTTTTTTCCTGAATATATTCAGGAAAAAACGCATACGCCCTTTTTGGCCAACCAAGCAACCTGGAAAGGCAAATCAGCGCTACAAAGATGTCTCGCTTCCCATCGGTTAAAAGGGCCATGCTGAAAAAAGTGTCAAAATCAGAAATACAGGACAGGCCATGGAGAAATGGGAGCCTTGCTACACTGATGGGTGGGATGTAAATTGCCAACAGCCACTCTGGAGAAGAGTACGGTGTGTCCTGAATTATCTAAAAAACACAGCTTAGAGAGCATAGGGCACTTCCACTCATGGGGGTATAAATTGGGAAAATGAAAAATCAGCAAGACACAAGCACCCCAAAGTTTAGGGCTGCTCTGTTGACAAGGACCTCCACTTCATTCCACCTTCAATATCCCAGGAAAGAGAAAAATGGATAAAGGAGTTGTGGTCCTTATGTACAATGGAATATCACTCAGCCATGAAATCAATGTCATAAGGCTAGTAGCAGCATGATGAGTGGATTTAGGTACGACGATTCTAAGTGAAATAAGTCACACAGAAAAGGACACTTCTCATAAGGTATCACTGATAGAGGGAATGTAAAAACCGTTACACTTGAACTGAATTACAAAACAGAACGGAGTCACACATGCAGAAAACACACTATGGCTGCTTAACGGGAAAGGTGAGGTGGGGTGATACATAAAACAAGGGTTTCAAATTAGCTCAGATACCGTTCCATAAACCCAATATGTAATAGACAAGACCTACTCCTTGCTCAGAGAACTGGTCTCAACACGCCCCATTCACCGCACAAGAATATATCTGACTAGTAATAATCTTAAAACCTATGTATTGATATCTCTCTGTTAGTGTGTCAAGTGGGGGTAAAGCGGCATAAACACAGCAGTGAAAAGCAGCTAAACCCCATTATAAAAATAAATTACTTCGAAATACCCATGAAACAAAGACAGTGAAATAGAGCGAAATTCTTACACAATGCGTTCAGGGGCTGTGATGCAACCTGGATTGACCATATCTAGACCCACAGCTGGATGAGACATAAGGGTGGACGCTCTTGGGGCTGAGAGGTTTGGTGAGGTTGGGTGAGCAAACGCAGACCCTTTAAAGTAATACTGCGTGGTACCCATCGCATGGGTCCCAAATCTCCAGGTTCAAGGGCATCTTGCTACATCGAAAACATGCATGAGAAACCCAGAAGATGGTACACCGTGTGATGGGGAAAGGTTTCTAAAACGCACCTCATTTCTCATCTCCTTGTGCTCGGGTTCGCCATTCCAGCCACTTTACTAGCAATCTCCCTACTTGGAGCATCAGCACCTTTAACCTCCTGTTCCGTACAGGTTGCAATTTGTCCTGAGGATGAACGGGAAGACTTGGAACCAATGAGAGACTAGCTCCTGGTGTAGGGACAGGCACAGGTCACTCTATTTTCCCATCAGGAAGAAGAATTAACCACAGGCTCAGCCTGCCCCCCGGAACCAGAACAGGGCCTGAAGCCATCCTGCGCTTTTGCGGCCAGCTCCCTAAAAAGCGAGTTGTAAAATGGAGCTTCAGGGCACTGCAATTCACAAACCTGCAGAGTTATAAATGATAACTCTCGTCCACAAATATATTGAGGGAAGGCAAAGAAGAGGATTTGAAATCAAGGCAGAATTGCAGGAAACAGATTTCAGGAGGTAGATTCGAATCGCCTTTAAAGCACATGAAAAGCGGCAAAACGTTGACAATGATGCCCTTGGCCAAAAAGGGCGTATGCGTTTTTTCCTGAATATATTCAGGAAAAAACGCATACGCCCTTTTTGGCCAACCAAGCAACCTGGAAAGGCAAATCAGCGCTACAAAGAAGTCTCGCTTCCCATCGGTTAAAAGGGCCATGCTGAAAAAAGTGTCAAAACCAGAAATACAGGAAAGGCCATGGAGAAATGGGAGCCGTGCTACACTGATGGGCGGGATGTAAATTGCCAACAGCCACTCTGGAGAAGTGTACGGTGAGTCCTGAAACGTCTAAAAAGCAAAGCTTAGAGAGCATAGGGCACTTCCACTCATGGGGGTATACATTGGGAAAATTAAAAATCAGCAAGACACAAGCACCCCAAAGTTTAGGGCTGCTCTCTTGACAAGGACCTCCACTTCATTCCACCTTCAATATCCCAGGAAAGAGAAAAATGGATAAAGAAGTTGTGGTCCTTATATACAATGGAATATCACTCAGCCATGAAATCAATGTCATAAGGCTAGTAGCAGCATGATGAGTGGATTTAGGTACGACGATTCTAAGTGAAATAAGTCACACAGAAAAGGACACTTCTCATAATGTATCACTTATAGAGGGAATGTAAAAACCGTTACACTTGAACTGAATTACAAAACAGAACGGAGTCACACATGCAGAAAACACACTATGGCTGCTTAACGGGAAAGGTGAGGTGGGGTGATACATAAAACAAGGGTTTCAAATTAGCTCAGATACCGTTCCATAAAACCAATATGTAATAGACAAGACCTACTCCTTGCTCAGAGAACTGGACTCAACACGCCCTATTCACCGCACAAGAATATATCTGACTAGTAATAATCTTAAAACCTATGTATTGATATCTCTCTGTTAGTGTGTCAAGTGGGTGTAAAGCGGCATAAACACAGCAGTGAAAAGCAGCTAAACCCCATTATAAAAATAAATTACTTTGAAAAACCCATGAAACAAAGACAGTGAAAGAGAGCGAAATTCTTACACAATGCGTTCAGGGGCTGTGATGCAACCTGGATTGACCATATCTAGACCCACAGCTGGATGAGACATAAGGGTGGACACTCTTGGGGCTGAGAGGTTTGGTGAGGTTGGGTGAGCAAACGCAGACCCTTTAAAGTAATACTGCGTGGTACCCATCGCATGGGTCCCAAATCTCCAGGTTCAAGGGCATCTTCCTACATCGAAAACATGCATGAGAAAACAAAAAGATGGTACACCATGTGATGGGGAAAGGTTTCTAAAACGCACCTCATTTCTCTTCTCCTTGTGCCCGGGTTCGCCATTCCAGCCGCTTTACTAACAATCTCCCTACTTGGAGCATCAGCACCTTTAACCTCCTGTTCCGTACAGGTTGCAATTTGTCCTGAGGATGAACGGGAAGACTTGGAACCAATGAGAGACTAGCTCTTGGTGTAGTGACAGGCACAGGTCACTCTATTTTCCCATCAGGAAGAAGAATTAACCACAGGCTCAGCCTGCCCCCCGGAACCAGAGCAGGGCCTGAAGCCATCCTGCGCTTTTGCGGCCAGCTCCCTAAAAAGCGAGTTGTAAAATGGAGCTTCAGGGCACTGCAATTCACAAACCTGCAGAGTTATAAATGATAACTCTCGTCCACAAATATATTGAGGGAAGGCAAAGAAGAGGATTTGAAATCAAGGCAGAATTGCAGGAAACAGATTTCAGGAGGTAGATTCGAATCGCCTTTAAAGCACATGAAAAGCGGCAAAACGTTGACAATGATGCCCTTGGCCAAAAAGGGCGTATGCGTTTTTTCCTGAATATATTCAGGAAAAAACGCATACGCCCTTTTTGGCCAACCAAGCAACCTGGAAAGGCAAATCAGCGCCACAAAGAAGACTCGCTTCCCATCGGTTAAAAGGGCCATGCTGAAAAAAGTGTCAAAACCAGAAATGCAGGACAGGCCATGGAGAAATGGGAGCCGTGCTACACTGATGGGCGGGATGTAAATTGCCAACAGCCACTCTGGAGAAGTGTACGGTGAGTCCTGAAACGTCTAAATAACAAAGCTTAGAGAGCATAGGGCACTTCCACTCATGGGGGTATACATTGGGAAAATTAAAAATCAGCAAGACACAAGCACCCCAAAGTTTAGGGCTGCTCTGTTGACAAGGACCTCCACTTCATTCCACCTTCAATATCCCAGGAAAGAGAAAAATTGATAAAGGAGTTGTGGTCCTTATGTACAATGGAATACCACTCAGCCATGAAATTAATGTCATAAGGCTAGTAGCAGCATGATGAGTGGATTTAGGTACGACGATTCTAAGTGAAATAAGTCACACAGAAAAGGACACTTCTCATAAGGTATCACTGATAGAGGGAATGTAAAAACCGTTACACTTGAACTGAATTACAAAACAGAACGGAGTCACACATGCAGAAAACACACTATGGCTGCTTAACGGGAAAGGTGAGGTGGGGTGATACATAAAACAAGGGTTTCAAATTAGCTCAGATACCATTCCATAAACCCAATATGTAATAGACAAGACCTACTCCTTGCTCAGAGAACTGGTCTCAACACGCCCCATTCACCGCACAAGAATATATCTGACTAGTAATAATCTTAAAACCTATGTATTGATATCTCTCTGTTAGTGTGTCAAGTGGGGGTAAAGCGGCATAAACACAGCAGTGAAAAGCAGCTAAACCCCATTATAAAAATAAATTACTTCGAAATACCCATGAAACAAAGACAGTGAAATAGAGCGAAATTCTTACACAATGCGTTCAGGGGCTGTGATGCAACCTGGATTGACCATATCTAGACCCACAGCTGGATGAGACATAAGGGTGGACGCTCTTGGGGCTGAGAGGTTTGGTGAGGTTGGGTGAGCAAACGCAGACCCTTTAAAGTAATACTGCGTGGTACCCATCGCATGGGTCCCAAATCTCCAGGTTCAAGGGCATCTTGCTACATCGAAAACATGCATGAGAAACCCAGAAGATGGTACACCGTGTGATGGGGAAAGGTTTCTAAAACGCACCTCATTTCTCATCTCCTTGTGCTCGGGTTCGCCATTCCAGCCACTTTACTAGCAATCTCCCTACTTGGAGCATCAGCACCTTTAACCTCCTGTTCCGTACAGGTTGCAATTTGTCCTGAGGATGAACGGGAAGACTTGGAACCAATGAGAGACTAGCTCCTGGTGTAGGGACAGGCACAGGTCACTCTATTTTCCCATCAGGAAGAAGAATTAACCACAGGCTCAGCCTGCCCCCCGGAACCAGAACAGGGCCTGAAGCCATCCTGCGCTTTTGCGGCCAGCTCCCTAAAAAGCGAGTTGTAAAATGGAGCTTCAGGGCACTGCAATTCACAAACCTGCAGAGTTATAAATGATAACTCTCGTCCACAAATATATTGAGGGAAGGCAAAGAAGAGGATTTGAAATCAAGGCAGAATTGCAGGAAACAGATTTCAGGAGGTAGATTCGAATCGCCTTTAAAGCACATGAAAAGCGGCAAAACGTTGACAATGATGCCCTTGGCCAAAAAGGGCGTATGCGTTTTTTCCTGAATATATTCAGGAAAAAACGCATACGCCCTTTTTGGCCAACCAAGCAACCTGGAAAGGCAAATCAGCGCTACAAAGAAGTCTCGCTTCCCATCGGTTAAAAGGGCCATGCTGAAAAAAGTGTCAAAACCAGAAATACAGGAAAGGCCATGGAGAAATGGGAGCCGTGCTACACTGATGGGCGGGATGTAAATTGCCAACAGCCACTCTGGAGAAGTGTACGGTGAGTCCTGAAACGTCTAAAAAGCAAAGCTTAGAGAGCATAGGGCACTTCCACTCATGGGGGTATACATTGGGAAAATTAAAAATCAGCAAGACACAAGCACCCCAAAGTTTAGGGCTGCTCTCTTGACAAGGACCTCCACTTCATTCCACCTTCAATATCCCAGGAAAGAGAAAAATGGATAAAGAAGTTGTGGTCCTTATATACAATGGAATATCACTCAGCCATGAAATCAATGTCATAAGGCTAGTAGCAGCATGATGAGTGGATTTAGGTACGACGATTCTAAGTGAAATAAGTCACACAGAAAAGGACACTTCTCATAATGTATCACTTATAGAGGGAATGTAAAAACCGTTACACTTGAACTGAATTACAAAACAGAACAGAGTCACACATGCAGAAAACACACTATGGCTGCTTAACGGGAAAGGTGAGGTGGGGTGATACATAAAACAAGGGTTTCAAATTAGCTCAGATACCG
Source organism: Balaenoptera ricei (assembly GCF_028023285.1). NCBI lineage: Eukaryota > Metazoa > Chordata > Mammalia > Artiodactyla > Balaenopteridae > Balaenoptera > Balaenoptera ricei. Next base: position 344,437 of record NW_026777436.1, on the reverse strand, counting down.
TTCCATAAAACCAATATGTAATAGACAAGACCTACTCCTTGCTCAGAGAACTGGACTCAACACGCCCTATTCACCGCACAAGAATATATCTGACTAGTAATAATCTTAAAACCTATGTATTGATATCTCTCTGTTAGTGTGTCAAGTGGGTGTAAAGCGGCATAAACACAGCAGTGAAAAGCAGCTAAACCCCATTATAAAAATAAATTACTTTGAAAAACCCATGAAACAAAGACAGTGAAAGAGAGCGAAATTCTTACACAATGCGTTCAGGGGCTGTGATGCAACCTGGATTGACCATATCTAGACCCACAGCTGGATGAGACATAAGGGTGGACACTCTTGGGGCTGAGAGGTTTGGTGAGGTTGGGTGAGCAAACGCAGACCCTTTAAAGTAATACTGCGTGGTACCCATCGCATGGGTCCCAAATCTCCAGGTTCAAGGGCATCTTGCTACATCGAAAACATGCATGAGAAAACAAAAAGATGGTACACCGTGTGATGGGGAAAGGTTTCTAAAACGCACCTCATTTCTCATCTCCTTGTGCTCGGGTTCGCCATTCCAGCCACTTTACTAGCAATCTCCCTACTTGGAGCATCAGCACCTTTAACCTCCTGTTCCGTACAGGTTGCAATTTGTCCTGAGGATGAACGGGAAGACTTGGAACCAATGAGAGACTAGCTCCTGGTGTAGGGACAGGCACAGGTCACTCTATTTTCCCATCAGGAAGAAGAATTAACCACAGGCTCAGCCTGCCCCCCGGAACCAGAGCAGGGCCTGAAGCCATCCTGCGCTTTTGCGGCCAGCTCCCTAAAAAGCGAGTTGTAAAATGGAGCTTCAGGGCACTGCAATTCACAAACCTGCAGAGTTATAAATGATAACTCTCGTCCACAAATATATTGAGGGAAGGCAAAGAAGAGGATTTGAAATCAAGGCAGAATTGCAGGAAACAGATTTCAGGAGGTAGATTCGAATCGCCTTTAAAGCACATGAAAAGCGGCAAAACGTTGACAATGATGCCCTTGGCCAAAAAGGGCGTATGCGTTTTTTCCTGAATATATTCAGGAAAAAACGCATACGCCCTTTTTGGCCAACCAAGCAACCTGGAAAGGCAAATCAGCGCTACAAAGAAGTCTCGCTTCCCATCGGTTAAAAGGGCCATGCTGAAAAAAGTGTCAAAACCAGAAATACAGGAAAGGCCATGGAGAAATGGGAGCCGTGCTACACTGATGGGCGGGATGTAAATTGCCAACAGCCACTCTGGAGAAGTGTACGGTGAGTCCTGAAACGTCTAAAAAGCAAAGCTTAGAGAGCATAGGGCACTTCCACTCATGGGGGTATACATTGGGAAAATTAAAAATCAGCAAGACACAAGCACCCCAAAGTTTAGGGCTGCTCTCTTGACAAGGACCTCCACTTCATTCCACCTTCAATATCCCAGGAAAGAGAAAAATGGATAAAGAAGTTGTGGTCCTTATATACAATGGAATATCACTCAGCCATGAAATCAATGTCATAAGGCTAGTAGCAGCATGATGAGTGGATTTAGGTACGACGATTCTAAGTGAAATAAGTCACACAGAAAAGGACACTTCTCATAATGTATCACTTATAGAGGGAATGTAAAAACCGTTACACTTGAACTGAATTACAAAACAGAACAGAGTCACACATGCAGAAAACACACTATGGCTGCTTAACGGGAAAGGTGAGGTGGGGTGATACATAAAACAAGGGTTTCAAATTAGCTCAGATACCGTTCCATAAAACCAATATGTAATAGACAAGACCTACTCCTTGCTCAGAGAACTGGACTCAACACGCCCTATTCACCGCACAAGAATATATCTGACTAGTAATAATCTTAAAACCTATGTATTGATATCTCTCTGTTAGTGTGTCAAGTGGGTGTAAAGCGGCATAAACACAGCAGTGAAAAGCAGCTAAACCCCATTATAAAAATAAATTACTTTGAAAAACCCATGAAACAAAGACAGTGAAAGAGAGCGAAATTCTTACACAATGCGTTCAGGGGCTGTGATGCAACCTGGATTGACCATATCTAGACCCACAGCTGGATGAGACATAAGGGTGGACACTCTTGGGGCTGAGAGGTTTGGTGAGGTTGGGTGAGCAAACGCAGACCCTTTAAAGTAATACTGCGTGGTACCCATCGCATGGGTCCCAAATCTCCAGGTTCAAGGGCATCTTCCTACATCGAAAACATGCATGAGAAAACAAAAAGATGGTACACCATGTGATGGGGAAAGGTTTCTAAAACGCACCTCATTTCTCTTCTCCTTGTGCCCGGGTTCGCCATTCCAGCCGCTTTACTAACAATCTCCCTACTTGGAGCATCAGCACCTTTAACCTCCTGTTCCGTACAGGTTGCAATTTGTCCTGAGGATGAACGGGAAGACTTGGAACCAATGAGAGACTAGCTCTTGGTGTAGTGACAGGCACAGGTCACTCTATTTTCCCATCAGGAAGAAGAATTAACCACAGGCTCAGCCTGCCCCCCGGAACCAGAGCAGGGCCTGAAGCCATCCTGCACTTTTGCGGCCAGCTCCCTAAAAAGCGAGTTGTAAAATGGAGCTTCAGGGCACTGCAATTCACAAACCTGCAGAGTTATAAATGATAACTCTCGTCCACAAATATATTGAGGGAAGGCAAAGAAGAGGATTTGAAATCAAGGCAGAATTGCAGGAAACAGATTTCAGGAGGTAGATTCGAATCGCCTTTAAAGCACATGAAAAGCGGCAAAACGTTGACAATGATGCCCTTGGCCAAAAAGGGCGTATGCGTTTTTTCCTGAATATATTCAGGAAAAAACGCATACGCCCTTTTTGGCCAACCAAGCAACCTGGAAAGGCAAATCAGCGCCACAAAGAAGACTCGCTTCCCATCGGTTAAAAGGGCCATGCTGAAAAAAGTGTCAAAACCAGAAATGCAGGACAGGCCATGGAGAAATGGGAGCCGTGCTACACTGATGGGCGGGATGTAAATTGCCAACAGCCACTCTGGAGAAGTGTACGGTGAGTCCTGAAACGTCTAAATAACAAAGCTTAGAGAGCATAGGGCACTTCCACTCATGGGGGTATACATTGGGAAAATTAAAAATCAGCAAGACACAAGCACCCCAAAGTTTAGGGCTGCTCTCTTGACAAGGACCTCCACTTCATTCCACCTTCAATATCCCAGGAAAGAGAAAAATTGATAAAGGAGTTGTGGTCCTTATGTACAATGGAATACCACTCAGCCATGAAATTAATGTCATAAGGCTAGTAGCAGCATGATGAGTGGATTTAGGTACGACGATTCTAAGTGAAATAAGTCACACAGAAAAGGACACTTCTCATAAGGTATCACTGATAGAGGGAATGTAAAAACCGTTACACTTGAACTGAATTACAAAACAGAACGGAGTCACACATGCAGAAAACACACTATGGCTGCTTAACGGGAAAGGTGAGGTGGGGTGATACATAAAACAAGGGTTTCAAATTAGCTCAGATACCGTTCCATAAACCCAATATGTAATAGACAAGACCTACTCCTTGCTCAGAGAACTGGTCTCAACACGCCCCATTCACCGCACAAGAATATATCTGACTAGTAATAATCTTAAAACCTATGTATTGATATCTCTCTGTTAGTGTGTCAAGTGGGGGTAAAGCGGCATAAACACAGCAGTGAAAAGCAGCTAAACCCCATTATAAAAATAAATTACTTCGAAATACCCATGAAACAAAGACAGTGAAATAGAGCGAAATTCTTACACAATGCGTTCAGGGGCTGTGATGCAACCTGGATTGACCATATCTAGACCCACAGCTGGATGAGACATAAGGGTGGACGCTCTTGGGGCTGAGAGGTTTGGTGAGGTTGGGTGAGCAAACGCAGACCCTTTAAAGTAATACTGCGTGGTACCCATCGCATGGGTCCCAAATCTCCAGGTTCAAGGGCATCTTGCTACATCGAAAACATGCATGAGAAACCCAGAAGATGGTACACCGTGTGATGGGGAAAGGTTTCTAAAACGCACCTCATTTCTCATCTCCTTGTGCTCGGGTTCGCCATTCCAGCCACTTTACTAGCAATCTCCCTACTTGGAGCATCAGCACCTTTAACCTCCTGTTCCGTACAGGTTGCAATTTGTCCTGAGGATGAACGGGAAGACTTGGAACCAATGAGAGACTAGCTCCTGGTGTAGGGACAGGCACAGGTCACTCTATTTTCCCATCAGGAAGAAGAATTAACCACAGGCTCAGCCTGCCCCCCGGAACCAGAACAGGGCCTGAAGCCATCCTGCGCTTTTGCGGCCAGCTCCCTAAAAAGCGAGTTGTAAAATGGAGCTTCAGGGCACTGCAATTCACAAACCTGCAGAGTTATAAATGATAACTCTCGTCCACAAATATATTGAGGGAAGGCAAAGAAGAGGATTTGAAATCAAGGCAGAATTGCAGGAAACAGATTTCAGGAGGTAGATTCGAATCGCCTTTAAAGCACATGAAAAGCGGCAAAACGTTGACAATGATGCCCTTGGCCAAAAAGGGCGTATGCGTTTTTTCCTGAATATATTCAGGAAAAAACGCATACGCCCTTTTTGGCCAACCAAGCAACCTGGAAAGGCAAATCAGCGCTACAAAGAAGTCTCGCTTCCCATCGGTTAAAAGGGCCATGCTGAAAAAAGTGTCAAAACCAGAAATACAGGAAAGGCCATGGAGAAATGGGAGCCGTGCTACACTGATGGGCGGGATGTAAATTGCCAACAGCCACTCTGGAGAAGTGTACGGTGAGTCCTGAAACGTCTAAAAAGCAAAGCTTAGAGAGCATAGGGCATTTCCACTCATGGGGGTATACATTGGGAAAATTAAAAATCAGCAAGACACAAGCACCCCAAAGTTTAGGGCTGCTCTCTTGACAAGGACCTCCACTTCATTCCACCTTCAATATCCCAGGAAAGAGAAAAATGGATAAAGAAGTTGTGGTCCTTATATACAATGGAATATCACTCAGCCATGAAATCAATGTCATAAGGCTAGTAGCAGCATGATGAGTGGATTTAGGTACGACGATTCTAAGTGAAATAAGTCACACAGAAAAGGACACTTCTCATAATGTATCACTTATAGAGGGAATGTAAAAACCGTTACACTTGAACTGAATTACAAAACAGAACAGAGTCACACATGCAGAAAACACACTATGGCTGCTTAACGGGAAAGGTGAGGTGGGGTGATACATAAAACAAGGGTTTCAAATTAGCTCAGATACCGTTCCATAAAACCAATATGTAATAGACAAGACCTACTCCTTGCTCAGAGAACTGGACTCAACACGCCCTATTCACCGCACAAGAATATATCTGACTAGTAATAATCTTAAAACCTATGTATTGATATCTCTCTGTTAGTGTGTCAAGTGGGTGTAAAGCGGCATAAACACAGCAGTGAAAAGCAGCTAAACCCCATTATAAAAATAAATTACTTTGAAAAACCCATGAAACAAAGACAGTGAAAGAGAGCGAAATTCTTACACAATGCGTTCAGGGGCTGTGATGCAACCTGGATTGACCATATCTAGACCCACAGCTGGATGAGACATAAGGGTGGACACTCTTGGGGCTAAGAGGTTTGGTGAGGTTGGGTGAGCAAACGCAGACCCTTTAAAGTAATACTGCGTGGTACCCATCGCATGGGTCCCAAATCTCCAGGTTCAAGGGCATCTTGCTACATCGAAAACATGCATGAGAAAACAAAAAGATGGTACACCGTGTGATGGGGAAAGGTTTCTAAAACGCACCTCATTTCTCATCTCCTTGTGCTCGGGTTCGCCATTCCAGCCACTTTACTAGCAATCTCCCTACTTGGAGCATCAGCACCTTTAACCTCCTGTTCCGTACAGGTTGCAATTTGTCCTGAGGATGAACGGGAAGACTTGGAACCAATGAGAGACTAGCTCCTGGTGTAGGGACAGGCACAGGTCACTCTATTTTCCCATCAGGAAGAAGAATTAACCACAGGCTCAGCCTGCCCCCCGGAACCAGAACAGGGCCTGAAGCCATCCTGCGCTTTTGCGGCCAGCTCCCTAAAAAGCGAGTTGTAAAATGGAGCTTCAGGGCACTGCAATTCACAAACCTGCAGAGTTATAAATGATAACTCTCGTCCACAAATATATTGAGGGAAGGCAAAGAAGAGGATTTGAAATCAAGGCAGAATTGCAGGAAACAGATTTCAGGAGGTAGATTCGAATCGCCTTTAAAGCACATGAAAAGCGGCAAAACGTTGACAATGATGCCCTTGGCCAAAAAGGGCGTATGCGTTTTTTCCTGAATATATTCAGGAAAAAACGCATACGCCCTTTTTGGCCAACCAAGCAACCTGGAAAGGCAAATCAGCGCTACAAAGAAGTCTCGCTTCCCATCGGTTAAAAGGGCCATGCTGAAAAAAGTGTCAAAACCAGAAATACAGGAAAGGCCATGGAGAAATGGGAGCCGTGCTACACTGATGGGCGGGATGTAAATTGCCAACAGCCACTCTGGAGAAGTGTACGGTGAGTCCTGAAACGTCTAAAAAGCAAAGCTTAGAGAGCATAGGGCACTTCCACTCATGGGGGTATACATTGGGAAAATTAAAAATCAGCAAGACACAAGCACCCCAAAGTTTAGGGCTGCTCTCTTGACAAGGACCTCCACTTCATTCCACCTTCAATATCCCAGGAAAGAGAAAAATGGATAAAGAAGTTGTGGTCCTTATATACAATGGAATATCACTCAGCCATGAAATCAATGTCATAAGGCTAGTAGCAGCATGATGAGTGGATTTAGGTACGACGATTCTAAGTGAAATAAGTCACACAGAAAAGGACACTTCTCATAATGTATCACTTATAGAGGGAATGTAAAAACCGTTACACTTGAACTGAATTACAAAACAGAACAGAGTCACACATGCAGAAAACACACTATGGCTGCTTAACGGGAAAGGTGAGGTGGGGTGATACATAAAACAAGGGTTTCAAATTAGCTCAGATACCGTTCCATAAAACCAATATGTAATAGACAAGACCTACTCCTTGCTCAGAGAACTGGACTCAACACGCCCTATTCACCGCACAAGAATATATCTGACTAGTAATAATCTTAAAACCTATGTATTGATATCTCTCTGTTAGTGTGTCAAGTGGGTGTAAAGCGGCATAAACACAGCAGTGAAAAGCAGCTAAACCCCATTATAAAAATAAATTACTTTGAAAAACCCATGAAACAAAGACAGTGAAAGAGAGCGAAATTCTTACACAATGCGTTCAGGGGCTGTGATGCAACCTGGATTGACCATATCTAGACCCACAGCTGGATGAGACATAAGGGTGGACACTCTTGGGGCTGAGAGGTTTGGTGAGGTTGGGTGAGCAAACGCAGACCCTTTAAAGTAATACTGCGTGGTACCCATCGCATGGGTCCCAAATCTCCAGGTTCAAGGGCATCTTCCTACATCGAAAACATGCATGAGAAAACAAAAAGATGGTACACCATGTGATGGGGAAAGGTTTCTAAAACGCACCTCATTTCTCTTCTCCTTGTGCCCGGGTTCGCCATTCCAGCCGCTTTACTAACAATCTCCCTACTTGGAGCATCAGCACCTTTAACCTCCTGTTCCGTACAGGTTGCAATTTGTCCTGAGGATGAACGGGAAGACTTGGAACCAATGAGAGACTAGCTCTTGGTGTAGTGACAGGCACAGGTCACTCTATTTTCCCATCAGGAAGAAGAATTAACCACAGGCTCAGCCTGCCCCCCGGAACCAGAGCAGGGCCTGAAGCCATCCTGCGCTTTTGCGGCCAGCTCCCTAAAAAGCGAGTTGTAAAATGGAGCTTCAGGGCACTGCAATTCACAAACCTGCAGAGTTATAAATGATAACTCTCGTCCACAAATATATTGAGGGAAGGCAAAGAAGAGGATTTGAAATCAAGGCAGAATTGCAGGAAACAGATTTCAGGAGGTAGATTCGAATCGCCTTTAAAGCACATGAAAAGCGGCAAAACGTTGACAATGATGCCCTTGGCCAAAAAGGGCGTATGCGTTTTTTCCTGAATATATTCAGGAAAAAACGCATACGCCCTTTTTGGCCAACCAAGCAACCTGGAAAGGCAAATCAGCGCCACAAAGAAGACTCGCTTCCCATCGGTTAAAAGGGCCATGCTGAAAAAAGTGTCAAAACCAGAAATGCAGGACAGGCCATGGAGAAATGGGAGCCGTGCTACACTGATGGGCGGGATGTAAATTGCCAACAGCCACTCTGGAGAAGTGTACGGTGAGTCCTGAAACGTCTAAATAACAAAGCTTAGAGAGCATAGGGCACTTCCACTCATGGGGGTATACATTGGGAAAATTAAAAATCAGCAAGACACAAGCACCCCAAAGTTTAGGGCTGCTCTGTTGACAAGGACCTCCACTTCATTCCACCTTCAATATCCCAGGAAAGAGAAAAATTGATAAAGGAGTTGTGGTCCTTATGTACAATGGAATACCACTCAGCCATGAAATTAATGTCATAAGGCTAGTAGCAGCATGATGAGTGGATTTAGGTACGACGATTCTAAGTGAAATAAGTCACACAGAAAAGGACACTTCTCATAAGGTATCACTGATAGAGGGAATGTAAAAACCGTTACACTTGAACTGAATTACAAAACAGAACGGAGTCACACATGCAGAAAACACACTATGGCTGCTTAACGGGAAAGGTGAGGTGGGGTGATACATAAAACAAGGGTTTCAAATTAGCTCAGATACCGTTCCATAAACCCAATATGTAATAGACAAGACCTACTCCTTGCTCAGAGAACTGGTCTCAACACGCCCCATTCACCGCACAAGAATATATCTGACTAGTAATAATCTTAAAACCTATGTATTGATATCTCTCTGTTAGTGTGTCAAGTGGGTGTAAAGCGGCATAAACACAGCAGTGAAAAGCAGCTAAACCCCATTATAAAAATAAATTACTTCGAAATACCCATGAAACAAAGACAGTGAAATAGAGCGAAATTCTTACACAATGCGTTCAGGGGCTGTGATGCAACCTGGATTGACCATATCTAGACCCACAGCTGGATGAGACATAAGGGTGGACGCTCTTGGGGCTGAGAGGTTTGGTGAGGTTGGGTGAGCAAACGCAGACCCTTTAAAGTAATACTGCGTGGTACCCATCGCATGGGTCCCAAATCTCCAGGTTCAAGGGCATCTTGCTACATCGAAAACATGCATGAGAAACCCAGAAGATGGTACACCGTGTGATGGGGAAAGGTTTCTAAAACGCACCTCATTTCTCATCTCCTTGTGCTCGGGTTCGCCATTCCAGCCCCTTTACTAGCAATCTCCCTACTTGGAGCATCAGCACCTTTAACCTCCTGTTCCGTACAGGTTGCAATTTGTCCTGAGGATGAACGGGAAGACTTGGAACCAATGAGAGACTAGCTCTTGGTGTAGGGACAGGCACAGGTCACTCTATTTTCCCATCAGGAAGAAGAATTAACCACAGGCTCAGCCTGCCCCCCGGAACCAGAACAGGGCCTGAAGCCATCCTGCGCTTTTGCGGCCAGCTCCCTAAAAAGCGAGTTGTAAAATGGAGCTTCAGGGCACTGCAATTCACAAACCTGCAGAGTTATAAATGATAACTCTCGTCCACAAATATATTGAGGGAAGGCAAAGAAGAGGATTTGAAATCAAGGCAGAATTGCAGGAAACAGATTTCAGGAGGTAGATTCGAATCGCCTTTAAAGCACATGAAAAGCGGCAAAACGTTGACAATGATGCCCTTGGCCAAAAAGGGCGTATGCGTTTTTTCCTGAATATATTCAGGAAAAAACGCATACGCCCTTTTTGGCCAACCAAGCAACCTGGAAAGGCAAATCAGCGCCACAAAGAAGACTCGCTTCCCATCGGTCAAAAGGGCCATGCTGAAAAAAGTGTCAAAACCAGAAATGCAGGACAGGCCATGGAGAAATGGGAGCCGTGCTACACTGATGGGTGGGATGTAAATTGCCAACAGCCACTCTAGAGAAGTGTACGGTGAGTCCTGAAACGTCTAAATAACAAAGCTTAGAGAGCATAGGGCACTTCCACTCATGGGGGTATACATTGGGAAAATGAAAAATCAGCAAGACACAAGCACCCCAAAGTTTAGGGCTGCTCTGTTGACAAGGACCTCCACTTCATTCCACCTTCAATATCCCAGGAAAGAGAAAAATGGATAAAGGAGTTGTGGTCCTTATGTACAATGGAATACCACTCAGCCATGAAATTAATGTCATAAGGCTAGTAGCAGCATGATGAGTGGATTTAGGTACGACGATTCTAAGTGAAATAAGTCACACAGAAAAGGACACTTCTCATAAGGTATCACTGATAGAGGGAATGTAAAAACCGTTACACTTGAACTGAATTACAAAACAGAACGGAGTCACACATGCAGAAAACACACTATGGCTGCTTAACGGGAAAGGTGAGGTGGGGTGATACATAAAACAAGGGTTTCAAATTAGCTCAGATACCGTTCCATAAACCCAATATGTAATAGACAAGACCTACTCCTTGCTCAGAGAACTGGTCTCAACACGCCCCATTCACCGCACAAGAATATATCTGACTAGTAATAATCTTAAAACCTATGTATTGATATCTCTCTGTTAGTGTGTCAAGTGGGTGTAAAGCGGCATAAACACAGCAGTGAAAGGCAGCTAAACCCCATTATAAAAATAAATTACTTCGAAATACCCATGAAACAAAGACAGTGAAAGAGAGCGAAATTCTTACACAATGCGTCCAGGGGCTGTGATGCAACCTGGATTGACCATATCTAGACCCACAGCTGGATGAGACATAAGGGTGGACACTCTTGGGGCTGAGAGGTTTGGTGAGGTTGGGTGAGCAAACGCAGACCCTTTAAAGTAATACTGCGTGGTACCCATCGCATGGGTCCCAAATCTCCAGGTTCAAGGGCATCTTGCTACATCGAAAACATGCATGAGAAACCCAGAAGATGGTACACCGTGTGATGGGGAAAGGTTTCTAAAACGCACCTCATTTCTCATCTCCTTGTGCTCGGGTTCGCCATTCCAGCCACTTTACTAGCAATCTCCCTACTTGGAGCATCAGCACCTTTAACCTCCTGTTCTGTACAGGTTGCAATTTGTCCTGAGGATGAACGGGAAGACTTGGAACCAATGAGAGACTAGCTCCTGGTGTAGGGACAGGCACAGGTCACTCTATTTTCCCATCAGGAAGAAGAATTAACCACAGGCTCAGCCTGCCCCCCGGAACCAGAGCAGGGCCTGAAGCCATCCTGCGCTTTTGCGGCCAGCTCCCTAAAAAGCGAGTTGTAAAATGGAGCTTCAGGGCACTGCAATTCACAAACCTGCAGAGTTATAAATGATAACTCTCGTCCACAAATATATTGAGGGAAGGCAAAGAAGAGGATTTGAAATCAAGGCAGAATTGCAGGAAACAGATTTCAGGAGGTAGATTCGAATCGCCTTTAAAGCACATGAAAAGCGGCAAAACGTTGACAATGATGCCCTTGGCCAAAAAGGGCGTATGCGTTTTTTCCTGAATATATTCAGGAAAAAACGCATACGCCCTTTTTGGCCAACCAAGCAACCTGGAAAGGCAAATCAGCGCTACAAAGATGTCTCGCTTCCCATCGGTTAAAAGGGCCATGCTGAAAAAAGTGTCAAAATCAGAAATACAGGACAGGCCATGGAGAAATGGGAGCCTTGCTACACTGATGGGTGGGATGTAAATTGCCAACAGCCACTCTGGAGAAGAGTACGGTGTGTCCTGAATTATCTAAAAAACACAGCTTAGAGAGCATAGGGCACTTCCACTCATGGGGGTATAAATTGGGAAAATGAAAAATCAGCAAGACACAAGCACCCCAAAGTTTAGGGCTGCTCTGTTGACAAGGACCTCCACTTCATTCCACCTTCAATATCCCAGGAAAGAGAAAAATGGATAAAGGAGTTGTGGTCCTTATGTACAATGGAATATCACTCAGCCATGAAATCAATGTCATAAGGCTAGTAGCAGCATGATGAGTGGATTTAGGTACGACGATTCTAAGTGAAATAAGTCACACAGAAAAGGACACTTCTCATAAGGTATCACTGATAGAGGGAATGTAAAAACCGTTACACTTGAACTGAATTACAAAACAGAACGGAGTCACACATGCAGAAAACACACTATGGCTGCTTAACGGGAAAGGTGAGGTGGGGTGATACATAAAACAAGGGTTTCAAATTAGCTCAGATACCGTTCCATAAACCCAATATGTAATAGACAAGACCTACTCCTTGCTCAGAGAACTGGTCTCAACACGCCCCATTCACCGCACAAGAATATATCTGACTAGTAATAATCTTAAAACCTATGTATTGATATCTCTCTGTTAGTGTGTCAAGTGGGTGTAAAGCGGCATAAACACAGCAGTGAAAAGCAGCTAAACCCCATTATAAAAATAAATTACTTTGAAAAACCCATGAAACAAAGACAGTGAAAGAGAGCGAAATTCTTACACAATGCGTTCAGGGGCTGTGATGCAACCTGGATTGACCATATCTAGACCCACAGCTGGATGAGACATAAGGGTGGACACTCTTGGGGCTGAGAGGTTTGGTGAGGTTGGGTGAGCAAACACAGACCCTTTAAAGTAATACTGCGTGGTACCCATCGCATGGGTCCCAAATCTCCAGGTTCAAGGGCATCTTGCTACATCGAAAACATGCATGAGAAAACAAAAAGATGGTACACCGTGTGATGGGGAAAGGTTTCTAAAACGCACCTCATTTCTCATCTCCTTGTGCTCGGGTTCGCCATTCCAGCCAATTTACTAGCAATCTCCCTACTTGGAGCATCAGCACCTTTAACCTCCTGTTCCGTACAGGTTGCAATTTGTCCTGAGGATGAACGGGAAGACTTGGAACCAATGAGAGACTAGCTCCTGGTGTAGGGACAGGCACAGGTCACTCTATTTTCCCATCAGGAAGAAGAATTAACCACAGGCTCAGCCTGCCCCCCGGAACCAGAACAGGGCCTGAAGCCATCCTGCGCTTTTGCGGCCAGCTCCCTAAAAAGCGAGTTGTAAAATGGAGCTTCAGGGCACTGCAATTCACAAACCTGCAGAGTTATAAATGATAACTCTCGTCCACAAATATATTGAGGGAAGGCAAAGAAGAGGATTTGAAATCAAGGCAGAATTGCAGGAAACAGATTTCAGGAGGTAGATTCGAATCGCCTTTAAAGCACATGAAAAGCGGCAAAACGTTGACAATGATGCCCTTGGCCAAAAAGGGCGTATGCGTTTTTTCCTGAATATATTCAGGAAAAAACGCATACGCCCTTTTTGGCCAACCAAGCAACCTGGAAAGGCAAATCAGCGCTACAAAGAAGTCTCGCTTCCCATCGGTTAAAAGGGCCATGCTGAAAAAAGTGTCAAAACCAGAAATACAGGAAAGGCCATGGAGAAATGGGAGCCGTGCTACACTGATGGGCGGGATGTAAATTGCCAACAGCCACTCTGGAGAAGTGTACGGTGAGTCCTGAAACGTCTAAAAAGCAAAGCTTAGAGAGCATAGGGCACTTCCACTCATGGGGGTATACATTGGGAAAATTAAAAATCAGCAAGACACAAGCACCCCAAAGTTTAGGGCTGCTCTCTTGACAAGGACCTCCACTTCATTCCACCTTCAATATCCCAGGAAAGAGAAAAATGGATAAAGAAGTTGTGGTCCTTATATACAATGGAATATCACTCAGCCATGAAATCAATGTCATAAGGCTAGTAGCAGCATGATGAGTGGATTTAGGTACGACGATTCTAAGTGAAATAAGTCACACAGAAAAGGACACTTCTCATAATGTATCACTTATAGAGGGAATGTAAAAACCGTTACACTTGAACTGAATTACAAAACAGAACGGAGTCACACATGCAGAAAACACACTATGGCTGCTTAACGGGAAAGGTGAGGTGGGGTGATACATAAAACAAGGGTTTCAAATTAGCTCAGATACCGTTCCATAAAACCAATATGTAATAGACAAGACCTACTCCTTGCTCAGAGAACTGGACTCAACACGCCCTATTCACCGCACAAGAATATATCTGACTAGTAATAATCTTAAAACCTATGTATTGATATCTCTCTGTTAGTGTGTCAAGTGGGTGTAAAGCGGCATAAACACAGCAGTGAAAAGCAGCTAAACCCCATTATAAAAATAAATTACTTTGAAAAACCCATGAAACAAAGACAGTGAAAGAGAGCGAAATTCTTACACAATGCGTTCAGGGGCTGTGATGCAACCTGGATTGACCATATCTAGACCCACAGCTGGATGAGACATAAGGGTGGACACTCTTGGGGCTGAGAGGTTTGGTGAGGTTGGGTGAGCAAACGCAGACCCTTTAAAGTAATACTGCGTGGTACCCATCGCATGGGTCCCAAATCTCCAGGTTCAAGGGCATCTTCCTACATCGAAAACATGCATGAGAAAACAAAAAGATGGTACACCATGTGATGGGGAAAGGTTTCTAAAACGCACCTCATTTCTCTTCTCCTTGTGCCCGGGTTCGCCATTCCAGCCGCTTTACTAACAATCTCCCTACTTGGAGCATCAGCACCTTTAACCTCCTGTTCCGTACAGGTTGCAATTTGTCCTGAGGATGAACGGGAAGACTTGGAACCAATGAGAGACTAGCTCTTGGTGTAGTGACAGGCACAGGTCACTCTATTTTCCCATCAGGAAGAAGAATTAACCACAGGCTCAGCCTGCCCCCCGGAACCAGAGCAGGGCCTGAAGCCATCCTGCGCTTTTGCGGCCAGCTCCCTAAAAAGCGAGTTGTAAAATGGAGCTTCAGGGCACTGCAATTCACAAACCTGCAGAGTTATAAATGATAACTCTCGTCCACAAATATATTGAGGGAAGGCAAAGAAGAGGATTTGAAATCAAGGCAGAATTGCAGGAAACAGATTTCAGGAGGTAGATTCGAATCGCCTTTAAAGCACATGAAAAGCGGCAAAACGTTGACAATGATGCCCTTGGCCAAAAAGGGCGTATGCGTTTTTTCCTGAATATATTCAGGAAAAAACGCATACGCCCTTTTTGGCCAACCAAGCAACCTGGAAAGGCAAATCAGCGCCACAAAGAAGACTCGCTTCCCATCGGTTAAAAGGGCCATGCTGAAAAAAGTGTCAAAACCAGAAATGCAGGACAGGCCATGGAGAAATGGGAGCCGTGCTACACTGATGGGCGGGATGTAAATTGCCAACAGCCACTCTGGAGAAGTGTACGGTGAGTCCTGAAACGTCTAAATAACAAAGCTTAGAGAGCATAGGGCACTTCCACTCATGGGGGTATACATTGGGAAAATTAAAAATCAGCAAGACACAAGCACCCCAAAGTTTAGGGCTGCTCTGTTGACAAGGACCTCCACTTCATTCCACCTTCAATATCCCAGGAAAGAGAAAAATTGATAAAGGAGTTGTGGTCCTTATGTACAATGGAATACCACTCAGCCATGAAATTAATGTCATAAGGCTAGTAGCAGCATGATGAGTGGATTTAGGTACGACGATTCTAAGTGAAATAAGTCACACAGAAAAGGACACTTCTCATAAGGTATCACTGATAGAGGGAATGTAAAAACCGTTACACTTGAACTGAATTACAAAACAGAACGGAGTCACACATGCAGAAAACACACTATGGCTGCTTAACGGGAAAGGTGAGGTGGGGTGATACATAAAACAAGGGTTTCAAATTAGCTCAGATACCGTTCCATAAACCCAATATGTAATAGACAAGACCTACTCCTTGCTCAGAGAACTGGTCTCAACACGCCCCATTCACCGCACAAGAATATATCTGACTAGTAATAATCTTAAAACCTATGTATTGATATCTCTCTGTTAGTGTGTCAAGTGGGGGTAAAGCGGCATAAACACAGCAGTGAAAAGCAGCTAAACCCCATTATAAAAATAAATTACTTCGAAATACCCATGAAACAAAGACAGTGAAATAGAGCGAAATTCTTACACAATGCGTTCAGGGGCTGTGATGCAACCTGGATTGACCATATCTAGACCCACAGCTGGATGAGACATAAGGGTGGACGCTCTTGGGGCTGAGAGGTTTGGTGAGGTTGGGTGAGCAAACGCAGACCCTTTAAAGTAATACTGCGTGGTACCCATCGCATGGGTCCCAAATCTCCAGGTTCAAGGGCATCTTGCTACATCGAAAACATGCATGAGAAACCCAGAAGATGGTACACCGTGTGATGGGGAAAGGTTTCTAAAACGCACCTCATTTCTCATCTCCTTGTGCTCGGGTTCGCCATTCCAGCCACTTTACTAGCAATCTCCCTACTTGGAGCATCAGCACCTTTAACCTCCTGTTCCGTACAGGTTGCAATTTGTCCTGAGGATGAACGGGAAGACTTGGAACCAATGAGAGACTAGCTCCTGGTGTAGGGACAGGCACAGGTCACTCTATTTTCCCATCAGGAAGAAGAATTAACCACAGGCTCAGCCTGCCCCCCGGAACCAGAACAGGGCCTGAAGCCATCCTGCGCTTTTGCGGCCAGCTCCCTAAAAAGCGAGTTGTAAAATGGAGCTTCAGGGCACTGCAATTCACAAACCTGCAGAGTTATAAATGATAACTCTCGTCCACAAATATATTGAGGGAAGGCAAAGAAGAGGATTTGAAATCAAGGCAGAATTGCAGGAAACAGATTTCAGGAGGTAGATTCGAATCGCCTTTAAAGCACATGAAAAGCGGCAAAACGTTGACAATGATGCCCTTGGCCAAAAAGGGCGTATGCGTTTTTTCCTGAATATATTCAGGAAAAAACGCATACGCCCTTTTTGGCCAACCAAGCAACCTGGAAAGGCAAATCAGCGCTACAAAGAAGTCTCGCTTCCCATCGGTTAAAAGGGCCATGCTGAAAAAAGTGTCAAAACCAGAAATACAGGAAAGGCCATGGAGAAATGGGAGCCGTGCTACACTGATGGGCGGGATGTAAATTGCCAACAGCCACTCTGGAGAAGTGTACGGTGAGTCCTGAAACGTCTAAAAAGCAAAGCTTAGAGAGCATAGGGCACTTCCACTCATGGGGGTATACATTGGGAAAATTAAAAATCAGCAAGACACAAGCACCCCAAAGTTTAGGGCTGCTCTCTTGACAAGGACCTCCACTTCATTCCACCTTCAATATCCCAGGAAAGAGAAAAATGGATAAAGAAGTTGTGGTCCTTATATACAATGGAATATCACTCAGCCATGAAATCAATGTCATAAGGCTAGTAGCAGCATGATGAGTGGATTTAGGTACGACGATTCTAAGTGAAATAAGTCACACAGAAAAGGACACTTCTCATAATGTATCACTTATAGAGGGAATGTAAAAACCGTTACACTTGAACTGAATTACAAAACAGAACAGAGTCACACATGCAGAAAACACACTATGGCTGCTTAACGGGAAAGGTGAGGTGGGGTGATACATAAAACAAGGGTTTCAAATTAGCTCAGATACCGTTCCATAAAACCAATATGTAATAGACAAGACCTACTCCTTGCTCAGAGAACTGGACTCAACACGCCCTATTCACCGCACAAGAATATATCTGACTAGTAATAATCTTAAAACCTATGTATTGATATCTCTCTGTTAGTGTGTCAAGTGGGTGTAAAGCGGCATAAACACAGCAGTGAAAAGCAGCTAAACCCCATTATAAAAATAAATTACTTTGAAAAACCCATGAAACAAAGACAGTGAAAGAGAGCGAAATTCTTACACAATGCGTTCAGGGGCTGTGATGCAACCTGGATTGACCATATCTAGACCCACAGCTGGATGAGACATAAGGGTGGACACTCTTGGGGCTGAGAGGTTTGGTGAGGTTGGGTGAGCAAACGCAGACCCTTTAAAGTAATACTGCGTGGTACCCATCGCATGGGTCCCAAATCTCCAGGTTCAAGGGCATCTTGCTACATCGAAAACATGCATGAGAAAACAAAAAGATGGTACACCGTGTGATGGGGAAAGGTTTCTAAAACGCACCTCATTTCTCATCTCCTTGTGCTCGGGTTCGCCATTCCAGCCACTTTACTAGCAATCTCCCTACTTGGAGCATCAGCACCTTTAACCTCCTGTTCCGTACAGGTTGCAATTTGTCCTGAGGATGAACGGGAAGACTTGGAACCAATGAGAGACTAGCTCCTGGTGTAGGGACAGGCACAGGTCACTCTATTTTCCCATCAGGAAGAAGAATTAACCACAGGCTCAGCCTGCCCCCCGGAACCAGAGCAGGGCCTGAAGCCATCCTGCGCTTTTGCGGCCAGCTCCCTAAAAAGCGAGTTGTAAAATGGAGCTTCAGGGCACTGCAATTCACAAACCTGCAGAGTTATAAATGATAACTCTCGTCCACAAATATATTGAGGGAAGGCAAAGAAGAGGATTTGAAATCAAGGCAGAATTGCAGGAAACAGATTTCAGGAGGTAGATTCGAATCGCCTTTAAAGCACATGAAAAGCGGCAAAACGTTGACAATGATGCCCTTGGCCAAAAAGGGCGTATGCGTTTTTTCCTGAATATATTCAGGAAAAAACGCATACGCCCTTTTTGGCCAACCAAGCAACCTGGAAAGGCAAATCAGCGCTACAAAGAAGTCTCGCTTCCCATCGGTTAAAAGGGCCATGCTGAAAAAAGTGTCAAAACCAGAAATACAGGAAAGGCCATGGAGAAATGGGAGCCGTGCTACACTGATGGGCGGGATGTAAATTGCCAACAGCCACTCTGGAGAAGTGTACGGTGAGTCCTGAAACGTCTAAAAAGCAAAGCTTAGAGAGCATAGGGCACTTCCACTCATGGGGGTATACATTGGGAAAATTAAAAATCAGCAAGACACAAGCACCCCAAAGTTTAGGGCTGCTCTCTTGACAAGGACCTCCACTTCATTCCACCTTCAATATCCCAGGAAAGAGAAAAATGGATAAAGAAGTTGTGGTCCTTATATACAATGGAATATCACTCAGCCATGAAATCAATGTCATAAGGCTAGTAGCAGCATGATGAGTGGATTTAGGTACGACGATTCTAAGTGAAATAAGTCACACAGAAAAGGACACTTCTCATAATGTATCACTTATAGAGGGAATGTAAAAACCGTTACACTTGAACTGAATTACAAAACAGAACAGAGTCACACATGCAGAAAACACACTATGGCTGCTTAACGGGAAAGGTGAGGTGGGGTGATACATAAAACAAGGGTTTCAAATTAGCTCAGATACCGTTCCATAAAACCAATATGTAATAGACAAGACCTACTCCTTGCTCAGAGAACTGGACTCAACACGCCCTATTCACCGCACAAGAATATATCTGACTAGTAATAATCTTAAAACCTATGTATTGATATCTCTCTGTTAGTGTGTCAAGTGGGTGTAAAGCGGCATAAACACAGCAGTGAAAAGCAGCTAAACCCCATTATAAAAATAAATTACTTTGAAAAACCCATGAAACAAAGACAGTGAAAGAGAGCGAAATTCTTACACAATGCGTTCAGGGGCTGTGATGCAACCTGGATTGACCATATCTAGACCCACAGCTGGATGAGACATAAGGGTGGACACTCTTGGGGCTGAGAGGTTTGGTGAGGTTGGGTGAGCAAACGCAGACCCTTTAAAGTAATACTGCGTGGTACCCATCGCATGGGTCCCAAATCTCCAGGTTCAAGGGCATCTTCCTACATCGAAAACATGCATGAGAAAACAAAAAGATGGTACACCATGTGATGGGGAAAGGTTTCTAAAACGCACCTCATTTCTCTTCTCCTTGTGCCCGGGTTCGCCATTCCAGCCGCTTTACTAACAATCTCCCTACTTGGAGCATCAGCACCTTTAACCTCCTGTTCCGTACAGGTTGCAATTTGTCCTGAGGATGAACGGGAAGACTTGGAACCAATGAGAGACTAGCTCTTGGTGTAGTGACAGGCACAGGTCACTCTATTTTCCCATCAGGAAGAAGAATTAACCACAGGCTCAGCCTGCCCCCCGGAACCAGAGCAGGGCCTGAAGCCATCCTGCACTTTTGCGGCCAGCTCCCTAAAAAGCGAGTTGTAAAATGGAGCTTCAGGGCACTGCAATTCACAAACCTGCAGAGTTATAAATGATAACTCTCGTCCACAAATATATTGAGGGAAGGCAAAGAAGAGGATTTGAAATCAAGGCAGAATTGCAGGAAACAGATTTCAGGAGGTAGATTCGAATCGCCTTTAAAGCACATGAAAAGCGGCAAAACGTTGACAATGATGCCCTTGGCCAAAAAGGGCGTATGCGTTTTTTCCTGAATATATTCAGGAAAAAACGCATACGCCCTTTTTGGCCAACCAAGCAACCTGGAAAGGCAAATCAGCGCCACAAAGAAGACTCGCTTCCCATCGGTTAAAAGGGCCATGCTGAAAAAAGTGTCAAAACCAGAAATGCAGGACAGGCCATGGAGAAATGGGAGCCGTGCTACACTGATGGGCGGGATGTAAATTGCCAACAGCCACTCTGGAGAAGTGTACGGTGAGTCCTGAAACGTCTAAATAACAAAGCTTAGAGAGCATAGGGCACTTCCACTCATGGGGGTATACATTGGGAAAATTAAAAATCAGCAAGACACAAGCACCCCAAAGTTTAGGGCTGCTCTCTTGACAAGGACCTCCACTTCATTCCACCTTCAATATCCCAGGAAAGAGAAAAATTGATAAAGGAGTTGTGGTCCTTATGTACAATGGAATACCACTCAGCCATGAAATTAATGTCATAAGGCTAGTAGCAGCATGATGAGTGGATTTAGGTACGACGATTCTAAGTGAAATAAGTCACACAGAAAAGGACACTTCTCATAAGGTATCACTGATAGAGGGAATGTAAAAACCGTTACACTTGAACTGAATTACAAAACAGAACGGAGTCACACATGCAGAAAACACACTATGGCTGCTTAACGGGAAAGGTGAGGTGGGGTGATACATAAAACAAGGGTTTCAAATTAGCTCAGATACCGTTCCATAAACCCAATATGTAATAGACAAGACCTACTCCTTGCTCAGAGAACTGGTCTCAACACGCCCCATTCACCGCACAAGAATATATCTGACTAGTAATAATCTTAAAACCTATGTATTGATATCTCTCTGTTAGTGTGTCAAGTGGGGGTAAAGCGGCATAAACACAGCAGTGAAAAGCAGCTAAACCCCATTATAAAAATAAATTACTTCGAAATACCCATGAAACAAAGACAGTGAAATAGAGCGAAATTCTTACACAATGCGTTCAGGGGCTGTGATGCAACCTGGATTGACCATATCTAGACCCACAGCTGGATGAGACATAAGGGTGGACGCTCTTGGGGCTGAGAGGTTTGGTGAGGTTGGGTGAGCAAACGCAGACCCTTTAAAGTAATACTGCGTGGTACCCATCGCATGGGTCCCAAATCTCCAGGTTCAAGGGCATCTTGCTACATCGAAAACATGCATGAGAAACCCAGAAGATGGTACACCGTGTGATGGGGAAAGGTTTCTAAAACGCACCTCATTTCTCATCTCCTTGTGCTCGGGTTCGCCATTCCAGCCACTTTACTAGCAATCTCCCTACTTGGAGCATCAGCACCTTTAACCTCCTGTTCCGTACAGGTTGCAATTTGTCCTGAGGATGAACGGGAAGACTTGGAACCAATGAGAGACTAGCTCCTGGTGTAGGGACAGGCACAGGTCACTCTATTTTCCCATCAGGAAGAAGAATTAACCACAGGCTCAGCCTGCCCCCCGGAACCAGAACAGGGCCTGAAGCCATCCTGCGCTTTTGCGGCCAGCTCCCTAAAAAGCGAGTTGTAAAATGGAGCTTCAGGGCACTGCAATTCACAAACCTGCAGAGTTATAAATGATAACTCTCGTCCACAAATATATTGAGGGAAGGCAAAGAAGAGGATTTGAAATCAAGGCAGAATTGCAGGAAACAGATTTCAGGAGGTAGATTCGAATCGCCTTTAAAGCACATGAAAAGCGGCAAAACGTTGACAATGATGCCCTTGGCCAAAAAGGGCGTATGCGTTTTTTCCTGAATATATTCAGGAAAAAACGCATACGCCCTTTTTGGCCAACCAAGCAACCTGGAAAGGCAAATCAGCGCTACAAAGAAGTCTCGCTTCCCATCGGTTAAAAGGGCCATGCTGAAAAAAGTGTCAAAACCAGAAATACAGGAAAGGCCATGGAGAAATGGGAGCCGTGCTACACTGATGGGCGGGATGTAAATTGCCAACAGCCACTCTGGAGAAGTGTACGGTGAGTCCTGAAACGTCTAAAAAGCAAAGCTTAGAGAGCATAGGGCATTTCCACTCATGGGGGTATACATTGGGAAAATTAAAAATCAGCAAGACACAAGCACCCCAAAGTTTAGGGCTGCTCTCTTGACAAGGACCTCCACTTCATTCCACCTTCAATATCCCAGGAAAGAGAAAAATGGATAAAGAAGTTGTGGTCCTTATATACAATGGAATATCACTCAGCCATGAAATCAATGTCATAAGGCTAGTAGCAGCATGATGAGTGGATTTAGGTACGACGATTCTAAGTGAAATAAGTCACACAGAAAAGGACACTTCTCATAATGTATCACTTATAGAGGGAATGTAAAAACCGTTACACTTGAACTGAATTACAAAACAGAACAGAGTCACACATGCAGAAAACACACTATGGCTGCTTAACGGGAAAGGTGAGGTGGGGTGATACATAAAACAAGGGTTTCAAATTAGCTCAGATACCGTTCCATAAAACCAATATGTAATAGACAAGACCTACTCCTTGCTCAGAGAACTGGACTCAACACGCCCTATTCACCGCACAAGAATATATCTGACTAGTAATAATCTTAAAACCTATGTATTGATATCTCTCTGTTAGTGTGTCAAGTGGGTGTAAAGCGGCATAAACACAGCAGTGAAAAGCAGCTAAACCCCATTATAAAAATAAATTACTTTGAAAAACCCATGAAACAAAGACAGTGAAAGAGAGCGAAATTCTTACACAATGCGTTCAGGGGCTGTGATGCAACCTGGATTGACCATATCTAGACCCACAGCTGGATGAGACATAAGGGTGGACACTCTTGGGGCTAAGAGGTTTGGTGAGGTTGGGTGAGCAAACGCAGACCCTTTAAAGTAATACTGCGTGGTACCCATCGCATGGGTCCCAAATCTCCAGGTTCAAGGGCATCTTGCTACATCGAAAACATGCATGAGAAAACAAAAAGATGGTACACCGTGTGATGGGGAAAGGTTTCTAAAACGCACCTCATTTCTCATCTCCTTGTGCTCGGGTTCGCCATTCCAGCCACTTTACTAGCAATCTCCCTACTTGGAGCATCAGCACCTTTAACCTCCTGTTCCGTACAGGTTGCAATTTGTCCTGAGGATGAACGGGAAGACTTGGAACCAATGAGAGACTAGCTCCTGGTGTAGGGACAGGCACAGGTCACTCAATTTTCCCATCAGGAAGAAGAATTAACCACAGGCTCAGCCTGCCCCCCGGAACCAGAACAGGGCCTGAAGCCATCCTGCGCTTTTGCGGCCAGCTCCCTAAAAAGCGAGTTGTAAAATGGAGCTTCAGGGCACTGCAATTCACAAACCTGCAGAGTTATAAATGATAACTCTCGTCCACAAATATATTGAGGGAAGGCAAAGAAGAGGATTTGAAATCAAGGCAGAATTGCAGGAAACAGATTTCAGGAGGTAGATTCGAATCGCCTTTAAAGCACATGAAAAGCGGCAAAACGTTGACAATGATGCCCTTGGCCAAAAAGGGCGTATGCGTTTTTTCCTGAATATATTCAGGAAAAAACGCATACGCCCTTTTTGGCCAACCAAGCAACCTGGAAAGGCAAATCAGCGCTACAAAGAAGTCTCGCTTCCCATCGGTTAAAAGGGCCATGCTGAAAAAAGTGTCAAAACCAGAAATACAGGAAAGGCCATGGAGAAATGGGAGCCGTGCTACACTGATGGGCGGGATGTAAATTGCCAACAGCCACTCTGGAGAAGTGTACGGTGAGTCCTGAAACGTCTAAAAAGCAAAGCTTAGAGAGCATAGGGCACTTCCACTCATGGGGGTATACATTGGGAAAATTAAAAATCAGCAAGACACAAGCACCCCAAAGTTTAGGGCTGCTCTCTTGACAAGGACCTCCACTTCATTCCACCTTCAATATCCCAGGAAAGAGAAAAATGGATAAAGAAGTTGTGGTCCTTATATACAATGGAATATCACTCAGCCATGAAATCAATGTCATAAGGCTAGTAGCAGCATGATGAGTGGATTTAGGTACGACGATTCTAAGTGAAATAAGTCACACAGAAAAGGACACTTCTCATAATGTATCACTTATAGAGGGAATGTAAAAACCGTTACACTTGAACTGAATTACAAAACAGAACAGAGTCACACATGCAGAAAACACACTATGGCTGCTTAACGGGAAAGGTGAGGTGGGGTGATACATAAAACAAGGGTTTCAAATTAGCTCAGATACCGTTCCATAAAACCAATATGTAATAGACAAGACCTACTCCTTGCTCAGAGAACTGGACTCAACACGCCCTATTCACCGCACAAGAATATATCTGACTAGTAATAATCTTAAAACCTATGTATTGATATCTCTCTGTTAGTGTGTCAAGTGGGTGTAAAGCGGCATAAACACAGCAGTGAAAAGCAGCTAAACCCCATTATAAAAATAAATTACTTTGAAAAACCCATGAAACAAAGACAGTGAAAGAGAGCGAAATTCTTACACAATGCGTTCAGGGGCTGTGATGCAACCTGGATTGACCATATCTAGACCCACAGCTGGATGAGACATAAGGGTGGACACTCTTGGGGCTGAGAGGTTTGGTGAGGTTGGGTGAGCAAACGCAGACCCTTTAAAGTAATACTGCGTGGTACCCATCGCATGGGTCCCAAATCTCCAGGTTCAAGGGCATCTTCCTACATCGAAAACATGCATGAGAAAACAAAAAGATGGTACACCATGTGATGGGGAAAGGTTTCTAAAACGCACCTCATTTCTCTTCTCCTTGTGCCCGGGTTCGCCATTCCAGCCGCTTTACTAACAATCTCCCTACTTGGAGCATCAGCACCTTTAACCTCCTGTTCCGTACAGGTTGCAATTTGTCCTGAGGATGAACGGGAAGACTTGGAACCAATGAGAGACTAGCTCTTGGTGTAGTGACAGGCACAGGTCACTCTATTTTCCCATCAGGAAGAAGAATTAACCACAGGCTCAGCCTGCCCCCCGGAACCAGAGCAGGGCCTGAAGCCATCCTGCGCTTTTGCGGCCAGCTCCCTAAAAAGCGAGTTGTAAAATGGAGCTTCAGGGCACTGCAATTCACAAACCTGCAGAGTTATAAATGATAACTCTCGTCCACAAATATATTGAGGGAAGGCAAAGAAGAGGATTTGAAATCAAGGCAGAATTGCAGGAAACAGATTTCAGGAGGTAGATTCGAATCGCCTTTAAAGCACATGAAAAGCGGCAAAACGTTGACAATGATGCCCTTGGCCAAAAAGGGCGTATGCGTTTTTTCCTGAATATATTCAGGAAAAAACGCATACGCCCTTTTTGGCCAACCAAGCAACCTGGAAAGGCAAATCAGCGCCACAAAGAAGACTCGCTTCCCATCGGTTAAAAGGGCCATGCTGAAAAAAGTGTCAAAACCAGAAATGCAGGACAGGCCATGGAGAAATGGGAGCCGTGCTACACTGATGGGCGGGATGTAAATTGCCAACAGCCACTCTGGAGAAGTGTACGGTGAGTCCTGAAACGTCTAAATAACAAAGCTTAGAGAGCATAGGGCACTTCCACTCATGGGGGTATACATTGGGAAAATTAAAAATCAGCAAGACACAAGCACCCCAAAGTTTAGGGCTGCTCTCTTGACAAGGACCTCCACTTCATTCCACCTTCAATATCCCAGGAAAGAGAAAAATTGATAAAGGAGTTGTGGTCCTTATGTACAATGGAATACCACTCAGCCATGAAATTAATGTCATAAGGCTAGTAGCAGCATGATGAGTGGATTTAGGTACGACGATTCTAAGTGAAATAAGTCACACAGAAAAGGACACTTCTCATAAGGTATCACTGATAGAGGGAATGTAAAAACCGTTACACTTGAACTGAATTACAAAACAGAACGGAGTCACACATGCAGAAAACACACTATGGCTGCTTAACGGGAAAGGTGAGGTGGGGTGATACATAAAACAAGGGTTTCAAATTAGCTCAGATACCGTTCCATAAACCCAATATGTAATAGACAAGACCTACTCCTTGCTCAGAGAACTGGTCTCAACACGCCCCATTCACCGCACAAGAATATATCTGACTAGTAATAATCTTAAAACCTATGTATTGATATCTCTCTGTTAGTGTGTCAAGTGGGGGTAAAGCGGCATAAACACAGCAGTGAAAAGCAGCTAAACCCCATTATAAAAATAAATTACTTCGAAATACCCATGAAACAAAGACAGTGAAATAGAGCGAAATTCTTACACAATGCGTTCAGGGGCTGTGATGCAACCTGGATTGACCATATCTAGACCCACAGCTGGATGAGACATAAGGGTGGACGCTCTTGGGGCTGAGAGGTTTGGTGAGGTTGGGTGAGCAAACGCAGACCCTTTAAAGTAATACTGCGTGGTACCCATCGCATGGGTCCCAAATCTCCAGGTTCAAGGGCATCTTGCTACATCGAAAACATGCATGAGAAACCCAGAAGATGGTACACCGTGTGATGGGGAAAGGTTTCTAAAACGCACCTCATTTCTCATCTCCTTGTGCTCGGGTTCGCCATTCCAGCCACTTTACTAGCAATCTCCCTACTTGGAGCATCAGCACCTTTAACCTCCTGTTCCGTACAGGTTGCAATTTGTCCTGAGGATGAACGGGAAGACTTGGAACCAATGAGAGACTAGCTCCTGGTGTAGGGACAGGCACAGGTCACTCTATTTTCCCATCAGGAAGAAGAATTAACCACAGGCTCAGCCTGCCCCCCGGAACCAGAGCAGGGCCTGAAGCCATCCTGCGCTTTTGCGGCCAGCTCCCTAAAAAGCGAGTTGTAAAATGGAGCTTCAGGGCACTGCAATTCACAAACCTGCAGAGTTATAAATGATAACTCTCGTCCACAAATATATTGAGGGAAGGCAAAGAAGAGGATTTGAAATCAAGGCAGAATTGCAGGAAACAGATTTCAGGAGGTAGATTCGAATCGCCTTTAAAGCACATGAAAAGCGGCAAAACGTTGACAATGATGCCCTTGGCCAAAAAGGGCGTATGCGTTTTTTCCTGAATATATTCAGGAAAAAACGCATACGCCCTTTTTGGCCAACCAAGCAACCTGGAAAGGCAAATCAGCGCTACAAAGAAGTCTCGCTTCCCATCGGTTAAAAGGGCCATGCTGAAAAAAGTGTCAAAACCAGAAATACAGGAAAGGCCATGGAGAAATGGGAGCCGTGCTACACTGATGGGCGGGATGTAAATTGCCAACAGCCACTCTGGAGAAGTGTACGGTGAGTCCTGAAACGTCTAAAAAGCAAAGCTTAGAGAGCATAGGGCACTTCCACTCATGGGGGTATACATTGGGAAAATTAAAAATCAGCAAGACACAAGCACCCCAAAGTTTAGGGCTGCTCTCTTGACAAGGACCTCCACTTCATTCCACCTTCAATATCCCAGGAAAGAGAAAAATGGATAAAGAAGTTGTGGTCCTTATATACAATGGAATATCACTCAGCCATGAAATCAATGTCATAAGGCTAGTAGCAGCATGATGAGTGGATTTAGGTACGACGATTCTAAGTGAAATAAGTCACACAGAAAAGGACACTTCTCATAATGTATCACTTATAGAGGGAATGTAAAAACCGTTACACTTGAACTGAATTACAAAACAGAACAGAGTCACACATGCAGAAAACACACTATGGCTGCTTAACGGGAAAGGTGAGGTGGGGTGATACATAAAACAAGGGTTTCAAATTAGCTCAGATACCGTTCCATAAAACCAATATGTAATAGACAAGACCTACTCCTTGCTCAGAGAACTGGACTCAACACGCCCTATTCACCGCACAAGAATATATCTGACTAGTAATAATCTTAAAACCTATGTATTGATATCTCTCTGTTAGTGTGTCAAGTGGGTGTAAAGCGGCATAAACACAGCAGTGAAAAGCAGCTAAACCCCATTATAAAAATAAATTACTTTGAAAAACCCATGAAACAAAGACAGTGAAAGAGAGCGAAATTCTTACACAATGCGTTCAGGGGCTGTGATGCAACCTGGATTGACCATATCTAGACCCACAGCTGGATGAGACATAAGGGTGGACACTCTTGGGGCTGAGAGGTTTGGTGAGGTTGGGTGAGCAAACGCAGACCCTTTAAAGTAATACTGCGTGGTACCCATCGCATGGGTCCCAAATCTCCAGGTTCAAGGGCATCTTCCTACATCGAAAACATGCATGAGAAAACAAAAAGATGGTACACCATGTGATGGGGAAAGGTTTCTAAAACGCACCTCATTTCTCTTCTCCTTGTGCCCGGGTTCGCCATTCCAGCCGCTTTACTAACAATCTCCCTACTTGGAGCATCAGCACCTTTAACCTCCTGTTCCGTACAGGTTGCAATTTGTCCTGAGGATGAACGGGAAGACTTGGAACCAATGAGAGACTAGCTCTTGGTGTAGTGACAGGCACAGGTCACTCTATTTTCCCATCAGGAAGAAGAATTAACCACAGGCTCAGCCTGCCCCCCGGAACCAGAGCAGGGCCTGAAGCCATCCTGCACTTTTGCGGCCAGCTCCCTAAAAAGCGAGTTGTAAAATGGAGCTTCAGGGCACTGCAATTCACAAACCTGCAGAGTTATAAATGATAACTCTCGTCCACAAATATATTGAGGGAAGGCAAAGAAGAGGATTTGAAATCAAGGCAGAATTGCAGGAAACAGATTTCAGGAGGTAGATTCGAATCGCCTTTAAAGCACATGAAAAGCGGCAAAACGTTGACAATGATGCCCTTGGCCAAAAAGGGCGTATGCGTTTTTTCCTGAATATATTCAGGAAAAAACGCATACGCCCTTTTTGGCCAACCAAGCAACCTGGAAAGGCAAATCAGCGCCACAAAGAAGACTCGCTTCCCATCGGTTAAAAGGGCCATGCTGAAAAAAGTGTCAAAACCAGAAATGCAGGACAGGCCATGGAGAAATGGGAGCCGTGCTACACTGATGGGCGGGATGTAAATTGCCAACAGCCACTCTGGAGAAGTGTACGGTGAGTCCTGAAACGTCTAAATAACAAAGCTTAGAGAGCATAGGGCACTTCCACTCATGGGGGTATACATTGGGAAAATTAAAAATCAGCAAGACACAAGCACCCCAAAGTTTAGGGCTGCTCTCTTGACAAGGACCTCCACTTCATTCCACCTTCAATATCCCAGGAAAGAGAAAAATTGATAAAGGAGTTGTGGTCCTTATGTACAATGGAATACCACTCAGCCATGAAATTAATGTCATAAGGCTAGTAGCAGCATGATGAGTGGATTTAGGTACGACGATTCTAAGTGAAATAAGTCACACAGAAAAGGACACTTCTCATAAGGTATCACTGATAGAGGGAATGTAAAAACCGTTACACTTGAACTGAATTACAAAACAGAACGGAGTCACACATGCAGAAAACACACTATGGCTGCTTAACGGGAAAGGTGAGGTGGGGTGATACATAAAACAAGGGTTTCAAATTAGCTCAGATACCGTTCCATAAACCCAATATGTAATAGACAAGACCTACTCCTTGCTCAGAGAACTGGTCTCAACACGCCCCATTCACCGCACAAGAATATATCTGACTAGTAATAATCTTAAAACCTATGTATTGATATCTCTCTGTTAGTGTGTCAAGTGGGGGTAAAGCGGCATAAACACAGCAGTGAAAAGCAGCTAAACCCCATTATAAAAATAAATTACTTCGAAATACCCATGAAACAAAGACAGTGAAATAGAGCGAAATTCTTACACAATGCGTTCAGGGGCTGTGATGCAACCTGGATTGACCATATCTAGACCCACAGCTGGATGAGACATAAGGGTGGACGCTCTTGGGGCTGAGAGGTTTGGTGAGGTTGGGTGAGCAAACGCAGACCCTTTAAAGTAATACTGCGTGGTACCCATCGCATGGGTCCCAAATCTCCAGGTTCAAGGGCATCTTGCTACATCGAAAACATGCATGAGAAACCCAGAAGATGGTACACCGTGTGATGGGGAAAGGTTTCTAAAACGCACCTCATTTCTCATCTCCTTGTGCTCGGGTTCGCCATTCCAGCCACTTTACTAGCAATCTCCCTACTTGGAGCATCAGCACCTTTAACCTCCTGTTCCGTACAGGTTGCAATTTGTCCTGAGGATGAACGGGAAGACTTGGAACCAATGAGAGACTAGCTCCTGGTGTAGGGACAGGCACAGGTCACTCTATTTTCCCATCAGGAAGAAGAATTAACCACAGGCTCAGCCTGCCCCCCGGAACCAGAACAGGGCCTGAAGCCATCCTGCGCTTTTGCGGCCAGCTCCCTAAAAAGCGAGTTGTAAAATGGAGCTTCAGGGCACTGCAATTCACAAACCTGCAGAGTTATAAATGATAACTCTCGTCCACAAATATATTGAGGGAAGGCAAAGAAGAGGATTTGAAATCAAGGCAGAATTGCAGGAAACAGATTTCAGGAGGTAGATTCGAATCGCCTTTAAAGCACATGAAAAGCGGCAAAACGTTGACAATGATGCCCTTGGCCAAAAAGGGCGTATGCGTTTTTTCCTGAATATATTCAGGAAAAAACGCATACGCCCTTTTTGGCCAACCAAGCAACCTGGAAAGGCAAATCAGCGCTACAAAGAAGTCTCGCTTCCCATCGGTTAAAAGGGCCATGCTGAAAAAAGTGTCAAAACCAGAAATACAGGAAAGGCCATGGAGAAATGGGAGCCGTGCTACACTGATGGGCGGGATGTAAATTGCCAACAGCCACTCTGGAGAAGTGTACGGTGAGTCCTGAAACGTCTAAAAAGCAAAGCTTAGAGAGCATAGGGCATTTCCACTCATGGGGGTATACATTGGGAAAATTAAAAATCAGCAAGACACAAGCACCCCAAAGTTTAGGGCTGCTCTCTTGACAAGGACCTCCACTTCATTCCACCTTCAATATCCCAGGAAAGAGAAAAATGGATAAAGAAGTTGTGGTCCTTATATACAATGGAATATCACTCAGCCATGAAATCAATGTCATAAGGCTAGTAGCAGCATGATGAGTGGATTTAGGTACGACGATTCTAAGTGAAATAAGTCACACAGAAAAGGACACTTCTCATAATGTATCACTTATAGAGGGAATGTAAAAACCGTTACACTTGAACTGAATTACAAAACAGAACAGAGTCACACATGCAGAAAACACACTATGGCTGCTTAACGGGAAAGGTGAGGTGGGGTGATACATAAAACAAGGGTTTCAAATTAGCTCAGATACCGTTCCATAAAACCAATATGTAATAGACAAGACCTACTCCTTGCTCAGAGAACTGGACTCAACACGCCCTATTCACCGCACAAGAATATATCTGACTAGTAATAATCTTAAAACCTATGTATTGATATCTCTCTGTTAGTGTGTCAAGTGGGTGTAAAGCGGCATAAACACAGCAGTGAAAAGCAGCTAAACCCCATTATAAAAATAAATTACTTTGAAAAACCCATGAAACAAAGACAGTGAAAGAGAGCGAAATTCTTACACAATGCGTTCAGGGGCTGTGATGCAACCTGGATTGACCATATCTAGACCCACAGCTGGATGAGACATAAGGGTGGACACTCTTGGGGCTAAGAGGTTTGGTGAGGTTGGGTGAGCAAACGCAGACCCTTTAAAGTAATACTGCGTGGTACCCATCGCATGGGTCCCAAATCTCCAGGTTCAAGGGCATCTTGCTACATCGAAAACATGCATGAGAAAACAAAAAGATGGTACACCGTGTGATGGGGAAAGGTTTCTAAAACGCACCTCATTTCTCATCTCCTTGTGCTCGGGTTCGCCATTCCAGCCACTTTACTAGCAATCTCCCTACTTGGAGCATCAGCACCTTTAACCTCCTGTTCCGTACAGGTTGCAATTTGTCCTGAGGATGAACGGGAAGACTTGGAACCAATGAGAGACTAGCTCCTGGTGTAGGGACAGGCACAGGTCACTCTATTTTCCCATCAGGAAGAAGAATTAACCACAGGCTCAGCCTGCCCCCCGGAACCAGAACAGGGCCTGAAGCCATCCTGCGCTTTTGCGGCCAGCTCCCTAAAAAGCGAGTTGTAAAATGGAGCTTCAGGGCACTGCAATTCACAAACCTGCAGAGTTATAAATGATAACTCTCGTCCACAAATATATTGAGGGAAGGCAAAGAAGAGGATTTGAAATCAAGGCAGAATTGCAGGAAACAGATTTCAGGAGGTAGATTCGAATCGCCTTTAAAGCACATGAAAAGCGGCAAAACGTTGACAATGATGCCCTTGGCCAAAAAGGGCGTATGCGTTTTTTCCTGAATATATTCAGGAAAAAACGCATACGCCCTTTTTGGCCAACCAAGCAACCTGGAAAGGCAAATCAGCGCTACAAAGAAGTCTCGCTTCCCATCGGTTAAAAGGGCCATGCTGAAAAAAGTGTCAAAACCAGAAATACAGGAAAGGCCATGGAGAAATGGGAGCCGTGCTACACTGATGGGCGGGATGTAAATTGCCAACAGCCACTCTGGAGAAGTGTACGGTGAGTCCTGAAACGTCTAAAAAGCAAAGCTTAGAGAGCATAGGGCACTTCCACTCATGGGGGTATACATTGGGAAAATTAAAAATCAGCAAGACACAAGCACCCCAAAGTTTAGGGCTGCTCTCTTGACAAGGACCTCCACTTCATTCCACCTTCAATATCCCAGGAAAGAGAAAAATGGATAAAGAAGTTGTGGTCCTTATATACAATGGAATATCACTCAGCCATGAAATCAATGTCATAAGGCTAGTAGCAGCATGATGAGTGGATTTAGGTACGACGATTCTAAGTGAAATAAGTCACACAGAAAAGGACACTTCTCATAATGTATCACTTATAGAGGGAATGTAAAAACCGTTACACTTGAACTGAATTACAAAACAGAACAGAGTCACACATGCAGAAAACACACTATGGCTGCTTAACGGGAAAGGTGAGGTGGGGTGATACATAAAACAAGGGTTTCAAATTAGCTCAGATACCGTTCCATAAAACCAATATGTAATAGACAAGACCTACTCCTTGCTCAGAGAACTGGACTCAACACGCCCTATTCACCGCACAAGAATATATCTGACTAGTAATAATCTTAAAACCTATGTATTGATATCTCTCTGTTAGTGTGTCAAGTGGGTGTAAAGCGGCATAAACACAGCAGTGAAAAGCAGCTAAACCCCATTATAAAAATAAATTACTTTGAAAAACCCATGAAACAAAGACAGTGAAAGAGAGCGAAATTCTTACACAATGCGTTCAGGGGCTGTGATGCAACCTGGATTGACCATATCTAGACCCACAGCTGGATGAGACATAAGGGTGGACACTCTTGGGGCTGAGAGGTTTGGTGAGGTTGGGTGAGCAAACGCAGACCCTTTAAAGTAATACTGCGTGGTACCCATCGCATGGGTCCCAAATCTCCAGGTTCAAGGGCATCTTCCTACATCGAAAACATGCATGAGAAAACAAAAAGATGGTACACCATGTGATGGGGAAAGGTTTCTAAAACGCACCTCATTTCTCTTCTCCTTGTGCCCGGGTTCGCCATTCCAGCCGCTTTACTAACAATCTCCCTACTTGGAGCATCAGCACCTTTAACCTCCTGTTCCGTACAGGTTGCAATTTGTCCTGAGGATGAACGGGAAGACTTGGAACCAATGAGAGACTAGCTCTTGGTGTAGTGACAGGCACAGGTCACTCTATTTTCCCATCAGGAAGAAGAATTAACCACAGGCTCAGCCTGCCCCCCGGAACCAGAGCAGGGCCTGAAGCCATCCTGCGCTTTTGCGGCCAGCTCCCTAAAAAGCGAGTTGTAAAATGGAGCTTCAGGGCACTGCAATTCACAAACCTGCAGAGTTATAAATGATAACTCTCGTCCACAAATATATTGAGGGAAGGCAAAGAAGAGGATTTGAAATCAAGGCAGAATTGCAGGAAACAGATTTCAGGAGGTAGATTCGAATCGCCTTTAAAGCACATGAAAAGCGGCAAAACGTTGACAATGATGCCCTTGGCCAAAAAGGGCGTATGCGTTTTTTCCTGAATATATTCAGGAAAAAACGCATACGCCCTTTTTGGCCAACCAAGCAACCTGGAAAGGCAAATCAGCGCCACAAAGAAGACTCGCTTCCCATCGGTTAAAAGGGCCATGCTGAAAAAAGTGTCAAAACCAGAAATGCAGGACAGGCCATGGAGAAATGGGAGCCGTGCTACACTGATGGGCGGGATGTAAATTGCCAACAGCCACTCTGGAGAAGTGTACGGTGAGTCCTGAAACGTCTAAATAACAAAGCTTAGAGAGCATAGGGCACTTCCACTCATGGGGGTATACATTGGGAAAATTAAAAATCAGCAAGACACAAGCACCCCAAAGTTTAGGGCTGCTCTGTTGACAAGGACCTCCACTTCATTCCACCTTCAATATCCCAGGAAAGAGAAAAATTGATAAAGGAGTTGTGGTCCTTATGTACAATGGAATACCACTCAGCCATGAAATTAATGTCATAAGGCTAGTAGCAGCATGATGAGTGGATTTAGGTACGACGATTCTAAGTGAAATAAGTCACACAGAAAAGGACACTTCTCATAAGGTATCACTGATAGAGGGAATGTAAAAACCGTTACACTTGAACTGAATTACAAAACAGAACGGAGTCACACATGCAGAAAACACACTATGGCTGCTTAACGGGAAAGGTGAGGTGGGGTGATACATAAAACAAGGGTTTCAAATTAGCTCAGATACCGTTCCATAAACCCAATATGTAATAGACAAGACCTACTCCTTGCTCAGAGAACTGGTCTCAACACGCCCCATTCACCGCACAAGAATATATCTGACTAGTAATAATCTTAAAACCTATGTATTGATATCTCTCTGTTAGTGTGTCAAGTGGGGGTAAAGCGGCATAAACACAGCAGTGAAAAGCAGCTAAACCCCATTATAAAAATAAATTACTTCGAAATACCCATGAAACAAAGACAGTGAAATAGAGCGAAATTCTTACACAATGCGTTCAGGGGCTGTGATGCAACCTGGATTGACCATATCTAGACCCACAGCTGGATGAGACATAAGGGTGGACGCTCTTGGGGCTGAGAGGTTTGGTGAGGTTGGGTGAGCAAACGCAGACCCTTTAAAGTAATACTGCGTGGTACCCATCGCATGGGTCCCAAATCTCCAGGTTCAAGGGCATCTTGCTACATCGAAAACATGCATGAGAAACCCAGAAGATGGTACACCGTGTGATGGGGAAAGGTTTCTAAAACGCACCTCATTTCTCATCTCCTTGTGCTCGGGTTCGCCATTCCAGCCACTTTACTAGCAATCTCCCTACTTGGAGCATCAGCACCTTTAACCTCCTGTTCCGTACAGGTTGCAATTTGTCCTGAGGATGAACGGGAAGACTTGGAACCAATGAGAGACTAGCTCTTGGTGTAGGGACAGGCACAGGTCACTCTATTTTCCCATCAGGAAGAAGAATTAACCACAGGCTCAGCCTGCCCCCCGGAACCAGAACAGGGCCTGAAGCCATCCTGCGCTTTTGCGGCCAGCTCCCTAAAAAGCGAGTTGTAAAATGGAGCTTCAGGGCACTGCAATTCACAAACCTGCAGAGTTATAAATGATAACTCTCGTCCACAAATATATTGAGGGAAGGCAAAGAAGAGGATTTGAAATCAAGGCAGAATTGCAGGAAACAGATTTCAGGAGGTAGATTCGAATCGCCTTTAAAGCACATGAAAAGCGGCAAAACGTTGACAATGATGCCCTTGGCCAAAAAGGGCGTATGCGTTTTTTCCTGAATATATTCAGGAAAAAACGCATACGCCCTTTTTGGCCAACCAAGCAACCTGGAAAGGCAAATCAGCGCTACAAAGAAGTCTCGCTTCCCATCGGTTAAAAGGGCCATGCTGAAAAAAGTGTCAAAACCAGAAATACAGGAAAGGCCATGGAGAAATGGGAGCCGTGCTACACTGATGGGCGGGATGTAAATTGCCAACAGCCACTCTGGAGAAGTGTACGGTGAGTCCTGAAACGTCTAAAAAGCAAAGCTTAGAGAGCATAGGGCACTTCCACTCATGGGGGTATACATTGGGAAAATTAAAAATCAGCAAGACACAAGCACCCCAAAGTTTAGGGCTGCTCTCTTGACAAGGACCTCCACTTCATTCCACCTTCAATATCCCAGGAAAGAGAAAAATGGATAAAGAAGTTGTGGTCCTTATATACAATGGAATATCACTCAGCCATGAAATCAATGTCATAAGGCTAGTAGCAGCATGATGAGTGGATTTAGGTACGACGATTCTAAGTGAAATAAGTCACACAGAAAAGGACACTTCTCATAATGTATCACTTATAGAGGGAATGTAAAAACCGTTACACTTGAACTGAATTACAAAACAGAACAGAGTCACACATGCAGAAAACACACTATGGCTGCTTAACGGGAAAGGTGAGGTGGGGTGATACATAAAACAAGGGTTTCAAATTAGCTCAGATACCGTTCCATAAAACCAATATGTAATAGACAAGACCTACTCCTTGCTCAGAGAACTGGACTCAACACGCACTATTCACCGCACAAGAATATATCTGACTAGTAATAATCTTAAAACCTATGTATTGATATCTCTCTGTTAGTGTGTCAAGTGGGTGTAAAGTGGCATAAACACAGCAGTGAAAAGCAGCTAAACCCCATTATAAAAATAAATTACTTTGAAAAACCCATGAAACAAAGACAGTGAAAGAGAGCGAAATTCTTACACAATGCGTTCAGGGGCTGTGATGCAACCTGGATTGACCATATCTAGACCCACAGCTGGATGAGACATAAGGGTGGACACTCTTGGGGCTAAGAGGTTTGGTGAGGTTGGGTGAGCAAACGCAGACCCTTTAAAGTAATACTGCGTGGTACCCATCGCATGGGTCCCAAATCTCCAGGTTCAAGGGCATCTTCCTACATCGAAAACATGCATGAGAAAACAAAAAGATGGAACACCGTGTGATGGGGAAAGGTTTCTAAAACGCACCTCATTTCTCTTCTCCTTGTGCCCGGGTTCGCCATTCCAGCCGCTTTACTAACAATCTCCCTACTTGGAGCATCAGCACCTTTAACCTCCTGTTCCGTACAGGTTGCAATTTGTCCTGAGGATGAATGGGAAGACTTGGAACCA
Organism: Balaenoptera ricei; assembly: GCF_028023285.1. Taxonomy (NCBI): domain Eukaryota; kingdom Metazoa; phylum Chordata; class Mammalia; order Artiodactyla; family Balaenopteridae; genus Balaenoptera; species Balaenoptera ricei. Next base: position 306,807 of record NW_026777436.1, on the reverse strand, counting down.
ATGAGAGACTAGCTCTTGGTGTAGTGACAGGCACAGGTCACTCTATTTTCCCATCAGGAAGAAGAATTAACCACAGGCTCAGCCTGCCCCCCGGAACCAGAGCAGGGCCTGAAGCCATCCTGCGCTTTTGCGGCCAGCTCCCTAAAAAGCGAGTTGTAAAATGGAGCTTCAGGGCACTGCAATTCACAAACCTGCAGAGTTATAAATGATAACTCTCGTCCACAAATATATTGAGGGAAGGCAAAGAAGAGGATTTGAAATCAAGGCAGAATTGCAGGAAACAGATTTCAGGAGGTAGATTCGAATCGCCTTTAAAGCACATGAAAAGCGGCAAAACGTTGACAATGATGCCCTTGGCCAAAAAGGGCGTATGCGTTTTTTCCTGAATATATTCAGGAAAAAACGCATACGCCCTTTTTGGCCAACCAAGCAACCTGGAAAGGCAAATCAGCGCCACAAAGAAGACTCGCTTCCCATCGGTCAAAAGGGCCATGCTGAAAAAAGTGTCAAAACCAGAAATGCAGGACAGGCCATGGAGAAATGGGAGCCGTGCTACACTGATGGGTGGGATGTAAATTGCCAACAGACACTCTGGAGAAGTGTACGGTGAGTCCTGAAACGTCTAAATAACAAAGCTTAGAGAGCATAGGGCACTTCCACTCATGGGGGTATACATTGGGAAAATGAAAAATCAGCAAGACACAAGCACCCCAAAGTTTAGGGCTGCTCTGTTGACAAGGACCTCCACTTCATTCCACCTTCAATATCCCAGGAAAGAGAAAAATGGATAAAGGAGTTGTGGTCCTTATGTACAATGGAATACCACTCAGCCATGAAATTAATGTCATAAGGCTACTAGCAGCATGATGAGTGGATTTAGGTACGACGATTCTAAGTGAAATAAGTCACACAGAAAAGGACACTTCTCATAAGGTATCACTGATAGAGGGAATGTAAAAACCGTTACACTTGAACTGAATTACAAAACAGAACGGAGTCACACATGCAGAAAACACACTATGGCTGCTTAACGGGAAAGGTGAGGTGGGGTGATACATAAAACAAGGGTTTCAAATTAGCTCAGATACCGTTCCATAAACCCAATATGTAATAGACAAGACCTACTCCTTGCTCAGAGAACTGGTCTCAACACGCCCCATTCACCGCACAAGAATATATCTGACTAGTAATAATCTTAAAACCTATGTATTGATATCTCTCTGTTAGTGTGTCAAGTGGGTGTAAAGCGGCATAAACACAGCAGTGAAAAGCAGCTAAACCCCATTATAAAAATAAATTACTTTGAAAAACCCATGAAACAAAGAGAGTGAAAGAGAGCGAAATTCTTACACAATGCGTTCAGGGGCTGTGATGCAACCTGGATTGACCATATCTAGACCCACAGCTGGATGAGACATAAGGGTGGACACTCTTGGGGCTGAGAGGTTTGGTGAGGTTGGGTGAGCAAACGCAGACCCTTTAAAGTAATACTGCGTGGTACCCATCGCATGGGTCCCAAATCTCCAGGTTCAAGGGCATCTTGCTACATCGAAAACATGCATGAGAAACCCAGAAGATGGTACACCGTGTGATGGGGAAAGGTTTCTAAAACGCACCTCATTTCTCATCTCCTTGTGCTCGGGTTCGCCATTCCAGCCACTTTACTAGCAATCTCCCTACTTGGAGCATCAGCACCTTTAACCTCCTGTTCCGTACAGTTTGCAATTTGTCCTGAGGATGAACGGGAAGACTTGGAACCAATGAGAGACTAGCTCCTGGTGTAGGGACAGGCACAGGTCACTCTATTTTCCCATCAGGAAGAAGAATTAACCACAGGCTCAGCCTGCCCCCCGGAACCAGAACAGGGCCTGAAGCCATCCTGCGCTTTTGCGGCCAGCTCCCTAAAAAGCGAGTTGTAAAATGGAGCTTCAGGGCACTGCAATTCACAAACCTGCAGAGTTATAAATGATAACTCTCGTCCACAAATATATTGAGGGAAGGCAAAGAAGAGGATTTGAAATCAAGGCAGAATTGCAGGAAACAGATTTCAGGAGGTAGATTCGAATCGCCTTTAAAGCACATGAAAAGCGGCAAAACGTTGACAATGATGCCCTTGGCCAAAAAGGGCGTATGCGTTTTTTCCTGAATATATTCAGGAAAAAACGCATACGCCCTTTTTGGCCAACCAAGCAACCTGGAAAGGCAAATCAGCGCTACAAAGAAGTCTCGCTTCCCATCGGTTAAAAGGGCCATGCTGAAAAAAGTGTCAAAACCAGAAATACAGGAAAGGCCATGGAGAAATGGGAGCCGTGCTACACTGATGGGCGGGATGTAAATTGCCAACAGCCACTCTGGAGAAGTGTACGGTGAGTCCTGAAACGTCTAAAAAGCAAAGCTTAGAGAGCATAGGGCACTTCCACTCATGGGGGTATACATTGGGAAAATTAAAAATCAGCAAGACACAAGCACCCCAAAGTTTAGGGCTGCTCTCTTGACAAGGACCTCCACTTCATTCCACCTTCAATATCCCAGGAAAGAGAAAAATGGATAAAGAAGTTGTGGTCCTTATATACAATGGAATATCACTCAGCCATGAAATCAATGTCATAAGGCTAGTAGCAGCATGATGAGTGGATTTAGGTACGACGATTCTAAGTGAAATAAGTCACACAGAAAAGGACACTTCTCATAATGTATCACTTATAGAGGGAATGTAAAAACCGTTACACTTGAACTGAATTACAAAACAGAACGGAGTCACACATGCAGAAAACACACTATGGCTGCTTAACGGGAAAGGTGTGGTGGGGTGATACATAAAACAAGGGTTTCAAATTAGCTCAGATACCGTTCCATAAAACCAATATGTAATAGACAAGACCTACTCCTTGCTCAGAGAACTGGACTCAACACGCCCTATTCACCGCACAAGAATATATCTGACTAGTAATAATCTTAAAACCTATGTATTGATATCTCTCTGTTAGTGTGTCAAGTGGGTGTAAAGCGGCATAAACACAGCAGTGAAAAGCAGCTAAACCCCATTATAAAAATAAATTACTTTGAAAAACCCATGAAACAAAGACAGTGAAAGAGAGCGAAATTCTTACACAATGCGTTCAGGGGCTGTGATGCAACCTGGATTGACCATATCTAGACCCACAGCTGGATGAGACATAAGGGTGGACACTCTTGGGGCTGAGAGGTTTGGTGAGGTTGGGTGAGCAAACGCAGACCCTTTAAAGTAATACTGCGTGGTACCCATCGCATGGGTCCCAAATCTCCAGGTTCAAGGGCATCTTCCTACATCGAAAACATGCATGAGAAAACAAAAAGATGGTACACCATGTGATGGGGAAAGGTTTCTAAAACGCACCTCATTTCTCTTCTCCTTGTGCCCGGGTTCGCCATTCCAGCCGCTTTACTAACAATCTCCCTACTTGGAGCATCAGCACCTTTAACCTCCTGTTCCGTACAGGTTGCAATTTGTCCTGAGGATGAACGGGAAGACTTGGAACCAATGAGAGACTAGCTCTTGGTGTAGTGACAGGCACAGGTCACTCTATTTTCCCATCAGGAAGAAGAATTAACCACAGGCTCAGCCTGCCCCCCGGAACCAGAGCAGGGCCTGAAGCCATCCTGCGCTTTTGCGGCCAGCTCCCTAAAAAGCGAGTTGTAAAATGGAGCTTCAGGGCACTGCAATTCACAAACCTGCAGAGTTATAAATGATAACTCTCGTCCACAAATATATTGAGGGAAGGCAAAGAAGAGGATTTGAAATCAAGGCAGAATTGCAGGAAACAGATTTCAGGAGGTAGATTCGAATCGCCTTTAAAGCACATGAAAAGCGGCAAAACGTTGACAATGATGCCCTTGGCCAAAAAGGGCGTATGCGTTTTTTCCTGAATATATTCAGGAAAAAACGCATACGCCCTTTTTGGCCAACCAAGCAACCTGGAAAGGCAAATCAGCGCCACAAAGAAGACTCGCTTCCCATCGGTTAAAAGGGCCATGCTGACAAAAGTGTCAAAACCAGAAATGCAGGACAGGCCATGGAGAAATGGGAGCCCTGCTACACTGATGGGCGGGATGTAAATTGCCAACAGCCACTCTGGAGAAGTGTACGGTGAGTCCTGAAACGTCTAAATAACAAAGCTTAGAGAGCATAGGGCACTTCCACTCATGGGGGTATACATTGGGAAAATTAAAAATCAGCAAGACACAAGCACCCCAAAGTTTAGGGCTGCTCTGTTGACAAGGACCTCCACTTCATTCCACCTTCAATATCCCAGGAAAGAGAAAAATTGATAAAGGAGTTGTGGTCCTTATGTACAATGGAATACCACTCAGCCATGAAATTAATGTCATAAGGCTAGTAGCAGCATGATGAGTGGATTTAGGTACGACGATTCTAAGTGAAATAAGTCACACAGAAAAGGACACTTCTCATAAGGTATCACTGATAGAGGGAATGTAAAAACCGTTACACTTGAACTGAATTACAAAACAGAACGGAGTCACACATGCAGAAAACACACTATGGCTGCTTAACGGGAAAGGTGAGGTGGGGTGATACATAAAACAAGGGTTTCAAATTAGCTCAGATACCGTTCCATAAACCCAATATGTAATAGACAAGACCTACTCCTTGCTCAGAGAACTGGTCTCAACACGCCCCATTCACCGCACAAGAATATATCTGACTAGTAATAATCTTAAAACCTATGTATTGATATCTCTCTGTTAGTGTGTCAAGTGGGGGTAAAGCGGCATAAACACAGCAGTGAAAAGCAGCTAAACCCCATTATAAAAATAAATTACTTCGAAATACCCATGAAACAAAGACAGTGAAATAGAGCGAAATTCTTACACAATGCGTTCAGGGGCTGTGATGCAACCTGGATTGACCATATCTAGACCCACAGCTGGATGAGACATAAGGGTGGACGCTCTTGGGGCTGAGAGGTTTGGTGAGGTTGGGTGAGCAAACGCAGACCCTTTAAAGTAATACTGCGTGGTACCCATCGCATGGGTCCCAAATCTCCAGGTTCAAGGGCATCTTGCTACATCGAAAACATGCATGAGAAACCCAGAAGATGGTACACCGTGTGATGGGGAAAGGTTTCTAAAACGCACCTCATTTCTCATCTCCTTGTGCTCGGGTTCGCCATTCCAGCCACTTTACTAGCAATCTCCCTACTTGGAGCATCAGCACCTTTAACCTCCTGTTCCGTACAGGTTGCAATTTGTCCTGAGGATGAACGGGAAGACTTGGAACCAATGAGAGACTAGCTCCTGGTGTAGGGACAGGCACAGGTCACTCTATTTTCCCATCAGGAAGAAGAATTAACCACAGGCTCAGCCTGCCCCCCGGAACCAGAACAGGGCCTGAAGCCATCCTGCGCTTTTGCGGCCAGCTCCCTAAAAAGCGAGTTGTAAAATGGAGCTTCAGGGCACTGCAATTCACAAACCTGCAGAGTTATAAATGATAACTCTCGTCCACAAATATATTGAGGGAAGGCAAAGAAGAGGATTTGAAATCAAGGCAGAATTGCAGGAAACAGATTTCAGGAGGTAGATTCGAATCGCCTTTAAAGCACATGAAAAGCGGCAAAACGTTGACAATGATGCCCTTGGCCAAAAAGGGCGTATGCGTTTTTTCCTGAATATATTCAGGAAAAAACGCATACGCCCTTTTTGGCCAACCAAGCAACCTGGAAAGGCAAATCAGCGCTACAAAGAAGTCTCGCTTCCCATCGGTTAAAAGGGCCATGCTGAAAAAAGTGTCAAAACCAGAAATACAGGAAAGGCCATGGAGAAATGGGAGCCGTGCTACACTGATGGGCGGGATGTAAATTGCCAACAGCCACTCTGGAGAAGTGTACGGTGAGTCCTGAAACGTCTAAAAAGCAAAGCTTAGAGAGCATAGGGCACTTCCACTCATGGGGGTATACATTGGGAAAATTAAAAATCAGCAAGACACAAGCACCCCAAAGTTTAGGGCTGCTCTCTTGACAAGGACCTCCACTTCATTCCACCTTCAATATCCCAGGAAAGAGAAAAATGGATAAAGAAGTTGTGGTCCTTATATACAATGGAATATCACTCAGCCATGAAATCAATGTCATAAGGCTAGTAGCAGCATGATGAGTGGATTTAGGTACGACGATTCTAAGTGAAATAAGTCACACAGAAAAGGACACTTCTCATAATGTATCACTTATAGAGGGAATGTAAAAACCGTTACACTTGAACTGAATTACAAAACAGAACAGAGTCACACATGCAGAAAACACACTATGGCTGCTTAACGGGAAAGGTGAGGTGGGGTGATACATAAAACAAGGGTTTCAAATTAGCTCAGATACCGTTCCATAAAACCAATATGTAATAGACAAGACCTACTCCTTGCTCAGAGAACTGGACTCAACACGCCCTATTCACCGCACAAGAATATATCTGACTAGTAATAATCTTAAAACCTATGTATTGATATCTCTCTGTTAGTGTGTCAAGTGGGTGTAAAGCGGCATAAACACAGCAGTGAAAAGCAGCTAAACCCCATTATAAAAATAAATTACTTTTACAAACCCATGAAACAAAGACAGTGAAAGAGAGCGAAATTCTTACACAATGCGTTCAGGGGCTGTGATGCAACCTGGATTGACCATATCTAGACCCACAGCTGGATGAGACATAAGGGTGGACACTCTTGGGGCTAACAGGTTTGGTGAGGTTGGGTGAGCAAACGCAGACCCTTTAAAGTAATACTGCGTGGTACCCATCGCATGGGTCCCAAATCTCCAGGTTCAAGGGCATCTTGCTACATCGAAAACATGCATGAGAAAACAAAAAGATGGTACACCGTGTGATGGGGAAAGGTTTCTAAAACGCACCTCATTTCTCATCTCCTTGTGCTCGGGTTCGCCATTCCAGCCACTTTACTAGCAATCTCCCTACTTGGAGCATCAGCACCTTTAACCTCCTGTTCCGTACAGGTTGCAATTTGTCCTGAGGATGAACGGGAAGACTTGGAACCAATGAGAGACTAGCTCCTGGTGTAGGGACAGGCACAGGTCACTCTATTTTCCCATCAGGAAGAAGAATTAACCACAGGCTCAGCCTGCCCCCCGGAACCAGAACAGGGCCTGAAGCCATCCTGCGCTTTTGCGGCCAGCTCCCTAAAAAGCGAGTTGTAAAATGGAGCTTCAGGGCACTGCAATTCACAAACCTGCAGAGTTATAAATGATAACTCTCGTCCACAAATATATTGAGGGAAGGCAAAGAAGAGGATTTGAAATCAAGGCAGAATTGCAGGAAACAGATTTCAGGAGGTAGATTCGAATCGCCTTTAAAGCACATGAAAAGCGGCAAAACGTTGACAATGATGCCCTTGGCCAAAAAGGGCGTATGCGTTTTTTCCTGAATATATTCAGGAAAAAACGCATACGCCCTTTTTGGCCAACCAAGCAACCTGGAAAGGCAAATCAGCGCTACAAAGAAGTCTCGCTTCCCATCGGTTAAAAGGGCCATGCTGAAAAAAGTGTCAAAACCAGAAATACAGGAAAGGCCATGGAGAAATGGGAGCCGTGCTACACTGATGGGCGGGATGTAAATTGCCAACAGCCACTCTGGAGAAGTGTACGGTGAGTCCTGAAACGTCTAAAAAGCAAAGCTTAGAGAGCATAGGGCACTTCCACTCATGGGGGTATACATTGGGAAAATTAAAAATCAGCAAGACACAAGCACCCCAAAGTTTAGGGCTGCTCTCTTGACAAGGACCTCCACTTCATTCCACCTTCAATATCCCAGGAAAGAGAAAAATGGATAAAGAAGTTGTGGTCCTTATATACAATGGAATATCACTCAGCCATGAAATCAATGTCATAAGGCTAGTAGCAGCATGATGAGTGGATTTAGGTACGACGATTCTAAGTGAAATAAGTCACACAGAAAAGGACACTTCTCATAATGTATCACTTATAGAGGGAATGTAAAAACCGTTACACTTGAACTGAATTACAAAACAGAACAGAGTCACACATGCAGAAAACACACTATGGCTGCTTAACGGGAAAGGTGAGGTGGGGTGATACATAAAACAAGGGTTTCAAATTAGCTCAGATACCGTTCCATAAAACCAATATGTAATAGACAAGACCTACTCCTTGCTCAGAGAACTGGACTCAACACGCCCTATTCACCGCACAAGAATATATCTGACTAGTAATAATCTTAAAACCTATGTATTGATATCTCTCTGTTAGTGTGTCAAGTGGGTGTAAAGCGGCATAAACACAGCAGTGAAAAGCAGCTAAACCCCATTATAAAAATAAATTACTTTGAAAAACCCATGAAACAAAGACAGTGAAAGAGAGCGAAATTCTTACACAATGCGTTCAGGGGCTGTGATGCAACCTGGATTGACCATATCTAGACCCACAGCTGGATGAGACATAAGGGTGGACACTCTTGGGGCTGAGAGGTTTGGTGAGGTTGGGTGAGCAAACGCAGACCCTTTAAAGTAATACTGCGTGGTACCCATCGCATGGGTCCCAAATCTCCAGGTTCAAGGGCATCTTCCTACATCGAAAACATGCATGAGAAAACAAAAAGATGGTACACCATGTGATGGGGAAAGGTTTCTAAAACGCACCTCATTTCTCTTCTCCTTGTGCCCGGGTTCGCCATTCCAGCCGCTTTACTAACAATCTCCCTACTTGGAGCATCAGCACCTTTAACCTCCTGTTCCGTACAGGTTGCAATTTGTCCTGAGGATGAACGGGAAGACTTGGAACCAATGAGAGACTAGCTCTTGGTGTAGTGACAGGCACAGGTCACTCTATTTTCCCATCAGGAAGAAGAATTAACCACAGGCTCAGCCTGCCCCCCGGAACCAGAGCAGGGCCTGAAGCCATCCTGCGCTTTTGCGGCCAGCTCCCTAAAAAGCGAGTTGTAAAATGGAGCTTCAGGGCACTGCAATTCACAAACCTGCAGAGTTATAAATGATAACTCTCGTCCACAAATATATTGAGGGAAGGCAAAGAAGAGGATTTGAAATCAAGGCAGAATTGCAGGAAACAGATTTCAGGAGGTAGATTCGAATCGCCTTTAAAGCACATGAAAAGCGGCAAAACGTTGACAATGATGCCCTTGGCCAAAAAGGGCGTATGCGTTTTTTCCTGAATATATTCAGGAAAAAACGCATACGCCCTTTTTGGCCAACCAAGCAACCTGGAAAGGCAAATCAGCGCCACAAAGAAGACTCGCTTCCCATCGGTTAAAAGGGCCATGCTGAAAAAAGTGTCAAAACCAGAAATGCAGGACAGGCCATGGAGAAATGGGAGCCGTGCTACACTGATGGGCGGGATGTAAATTGCCAACAGCCACTCTGGAGAAGTGTACGGTGAGTCCTGAAACGTCTAAATAACAAAGCTTAGAGAGCATAGGGCACTTCCACTCATGGGGGTATACATTGGGAAAATTAAAAATCAGCAAGACACAAGCACCCCAAAGTTTAGGGCTGCTCTGTTGACAAGGACCTCCACTTCATTCCACCTTCAATATCCCAGGAAAGAGAAAAATTGATAAAGGAGTTGTGGTCCTTATGTACAATGGAATACCACTCAGCCATGAAATTAATGTCATAAGGCTAGTAGCAGCATGATGAGTGGATTTAGGTACGACGATTCTAAGTGAAATAAGTCACACAGAAAAGGACACTTCTCATAAGGTATCACTGATAGAGGGAATGTAAAAACCGTTACACTTGAACTGAATTACAAAACAGAACGGAGTCACACATGCAGAAAACACACTATGGCTGCTTAACGGGAAAGGTGAGGTGGGGTGATACATAAAACAAGGGTTTCAAATTAGCTCAGATACCGTTCCATAAACCCAATATGTAATAGACAAGACCTACTCCTTGCTCAGAGAACTGGTCTCAACACGCCCCATTCACCGCACAAGAATATATCTGACTAGTAATAATCTTAAAACCTATGTATTGATATCTCTCTGTTAGTGTGTCAAGTGGGGGTAAAGCGGCATAAACACAGCAGTGAAAAGCAGCTAAACCCCATTATAAAAATAAATTACTTCGAAATACCCATGAAACAAAGACAGTGAAATAGAGCGAAATTCTTACACAATGCGTTCAGGGGCTGTGATGCAACCTGGATTGACCATATCTAGACCCACAGCTGGATGAGACATAAGGGTGGACGCTCTTGGGGCTGAGAGGTTTGGTGAGGTTGGGTGAGCAAACGCAGACCCTTTAAAGTAATACTGCGTGGTACCCATCGCATGGGTCCCAAATCTCCAGGTTCAAGGGCATCTTGCTACATCGAAAACATGCATGAGAAACCCAGAAGATGGTACACCGTGTGATGGGGAAAGGTTTCTAAAACGCACCTCATTTCTCATCTCCTTGTGCTCGGGTTCACCATTCCAGCCACTTTACTAGCAATCTCCCTACTTGGAGCATCAGCACCTTTAACCTCCTGTTCCGTACAGGTTGCAATTTGTCCTGAGGATGAACGGGAAGACTTGGAACCAATGAGAGACTAGCTCCTGGTGTAGGGACAGGCACAGGTCACTCTATTTTCCCATCAGGAAGAAGAATTAACCACAGGCTCAGCCTGCCCCCCGGAACCAGAACAGGGCCTGAAGCCATCCTGCGCTTTTGCGGCCAGCTCCCTAAAAAGCGAGTTGTAAAATGGAGCTTCAGGGCACTGCAATTCACAAACCTGCAGAGTTATAAATGATAACTCTCGTCCACAAATATATTGAGGGAAGGCAAAGAAGAGGATTTGAAATCAAGGCAGAATTGCAGGAAACAGATTTCAGGAGGTAGATTCGAATCGCCTTTAAAGCACATGAAAAGCGGCAAAACGTTGACAATGATGCCCTTGGCCAAAAAGGGCGTATGCGTTTTTTCCTGAATATATTCAGGAAAAAACGCATACGCCCTTTTTGGCCAACCAAGCAACCTGGAAAGGCAAATCAGCGCTACAAAGAAGTCTCGCTTCCCATCGGTTGAAAGGGCCATGCTGAAAAAAGTGTCAAAACCAGAAATACAGGAAAGGCCATGGAGAAATGGGAGCCGTGCTACACTGATGGGCGGGATGTAAATTGCCAACAGCCACTCTGGAGAAGTGTACGGTGAGTCCTGAAACGTCTAAAAAGCAAAGCTTAGAGAGCATAGGGCACTTCCACTCATGGGGGTATACATTGGGAAAATTAAAAATCAGCAAGACACAAGCACCCCAAAGTTTAGGGCTGCTCTCTTGACAAGGACCTCCACTTCATTCCACCTTCAATATCCCAGGAAAGAGAAAAATGGATAAAGAAGTTGTGGTCCTTATATACAATGGAATATCACTCAGCCATGAAATCAATGTCATAAGGCTAGTAGCAGCATGATGAGTGGATTTAGGTACGACGATTCTAAGTGAAATAAGTCACACAGAAAAGGACACTTCTCATAATGTATCACTTATAGAGGGAATGTAAAAACCGTTACACTTGAACTGAATTACAAAACAGAACAGAGTCACACATGCAGAAAACACACTATGGCTGCTTAACGGGAAAGGTGAGGTGGGGTGATACATAAAACAAGGGTTTCAAATTAGCTCAGATACCGTTCCATAAAACCAATATGTAATAGACAAGACCTACTCCTTGCTCAGAGAACTGGACTCAACACGCCCTATTCACCGCACAAGAATATATCTGACTAGTAATAATCTTAAAACCTATGTATTGATATCTCTCTGTTAGTGTGTCAAGTGGGTGTAAAGCGGCATAAACACAGCAGTGAAAAGCAGCTAAACCCCATTATAAAAATAAATTACTTTGAAAAACCCATGAAACAAAGACAGTGAAAGAGAGCGAAATTCTTACACAATGCGTTCAGGGGCTGTGATGCAACCTGGATTGACCATATCTAGACCCACAGCTGGATGAGACATAAGGGTGGACACTCTTGGGGCTAAGAGGTTTGGTGAGGTTGGGTGAGCAAACGCAGACCCTTTAAAGTAATACTGCGTGGTACCCATCGCATGGGTCCCAAATCTCCAGGTTCAAGGGCATCTTGCTACATCGAAAACATGCATGAGAAAACAAAAAGATGGTACACCGTGTGATGGGGAAAGGTTTCTAAAACGCACCTCATTTCTCATCTCCTTGTGCTCGGGTTCGCCATTCCAGCCACTTTACTAGCAATCTCCCTACTTGGAGCATCAGCACCTTTAACCTCCTGTTCCGTACAGGTTGCAATTTGTCCTGAGGATGAACGGGAAGACTTGGAACCAATGAGAGACTATCTCCTGGTGTAGGGACAGGCACAGGTCACTCTATTTTCCCATCAGGAAGAAGAATTAACCACAGGCTCAGCCTGCCCCCCGGAACCAGAACAGGGCCTGAAGCCATCCTGCGCTTTTGCGGCCAGCTCCCTAAAAAGCGAGTTGTAAAATGGAGCTTCAGGGCACTGCAATTCACAAACCTGCAGAGTTATAAATGATAACTCTCGTCCACAAATATATTGAGGGAAGGCAAAGAAGAGGATTTGAAATCAAGGCAGAATTGCAGGAAACAGATTTCAGGAGGTAGATTCGAATCGCCTTTAAAGCACATGAAAAGCGGCAAAACGTTGACAATGATGCCCTTGGCCAAAAAGGGCGTATGCGTTTTTTCCTGAATATATTCAGGAAAAAACGCATACGCCCTTTTTGGCCAACCAAGCAACCTGGAAAGGCAAATCAGCGCTACAAAGAAGTCTCGCTTCCCATCGGTTAAAAGGGCCATGCTGAAAAAAGTGTCAAAACCAGAAATACAGGAAAGGCCATGGAGAAATGGGAGCCGTGCTACACTGATGGGCGGGATGTAAATTGCCAACAGCCACTCTGGAGAAGTGTACGGTGAGTCCTGAAACGTCTAAAAAGCAAAGCTTAGAGAGCATAGGGCACTTCCACTCATGGGGGTATACATTGGGAAAATTAAAAATCAGCAAGACACAAGCACCCCAAAGTTTAGGGCTGCTCTCTTGACAAGGACCTCCACTTCATTCCACCTTCAATATCCCAGGAAAGAGAAAAATGGATAAAGAAGTTGTGGTCCTTATATACAATGGAATATCACTCAGCCATGAAATCAATGTCATAAGGCTAGTAGCAGCATGATGAGTGGATTTAGGTACGACGATTCTAAGTGAAATAAGTCACACAGAAAAGGACACTTCTCATAATGTATCACTTATAGAGGGAATGTAAAAACCGTTACACTTGAACTGAATTACAAAACAGAACAGAGTCACACATGCAGAAAACACACTATGGCTGCTTAACGGGAAAGGTGAGGTGGGGTGATACATAAAACAAGGGTTTCAAATTAGCTCAGATACCGTTCCATAAAACCAATATGTAATAGACAAGACCTACTCCTTGCTCAGAGAACTGGACTCAACACGCCCTATTCACCGCACAAGAATATATCTGACTAGTAATAATCTTAAAACCTATGTATTGATATCTCTCTGTTAGTGTGTCAAGTGGGTGTAAAGCGGCATAAACACAGCAGTGAAAAGCAGCTAAACCCCATTATAAAAATAAATTACTTTGAAAAACCCATGAAACAAAGACAGTGAAAGAGAGCGAAATTCTTACACAATGCGTTCAGGGGCTGTGATGCAACCTGGATTGACCATATCTAGACCCACAGCTGGATGAGACATAAGGGTGGACACTCTTGGGGCTGAGAGGTTTGGTGAGGTTGGGTGAGCAAACGCAGACCCTTTAAAGTAATACTGCGTGGTACCCATCGCATGGGTCCCAAATCTCCAGGTTCAAGGGCATCTTCCTACATCGAAAACATGCATGAGAAAACAAAAAGATGGTACACCATGTGATGGGGAAAGGTTTCTAAAACGCACCTCATTTCTCTTCTCCTTGTGCCCGGGTTCGCCATTCCAGCCGCTTTACTAACAATCTCCCTACTTGGAGCATCAGCACCTTTAACCTCCTGTTCCGTACAGGTTGCAATTTGTCCTGAGGATGAACGGGAAGACTTGGAACCAATGAGAGACTAGCTCTTGGTGTAGTGACAGGCACAGGTCACTCTATTTTCCCATCAGGAAGAAGAATTAACCACAGGCTCAGCCTGCCCCCCGGAACCAGAGCAGGGCCTGAAGCCATCCTGCGCTTTTGCGGCCAGCTCCCTAAAAAGCGAGTTGTAAAATGGAGCTTCAGGGCACTGCAATTCACAAACCTGCAGAGTTATAAATGATAACTCTCGTCCACAAATATATTGAGGGAAGGCAAAGAAGAGGATTTGAAATCAAGGCAGAATTGCAGGAAACAGATTTCAGGAGGTAGATTCGAATCGCCTTTAAAGCACATGAAAAGCGGCAAAACGTTGACAATGATGCCCTTGGCCAAAAAGGGCGTATGCGTTTTTTCCTGAATATATTCAGGAAAAAACGCATACGCCCTTTTTGGCCAACCAAGCAACCTGGAAAGGCAAATCAGCGCCACAAAGAAGACTCGCTTCCCATCGGTTAAAAGGGCCATGCTGACAAAAGTGTCAAAACCAGAAATGCAGGACAGGCCATGGAGAAATGGGAGCCCTGCTACACTGATGGGCGGGATGTAAATTGCCAACAGCCACTCTGGAGAAGTGTACGGTGAGTCCTGAAACGTCTAAATAACAAAGCTTAGAGAGCATAGGGCACTTCCACTCATGGGGGTATACATTGGGAAAATTAAAAATCAGCAAGACACAAGCACCCCAAAGTTTAGGGCTGCTCTGTTGACAAGGACCTCCACTTCATTCCACCTTCAATATCCCAGGAAAGAGAAAAATTGATAAAGGAGTTGTGGTCCTTATGTACAATGGAATACCACTCAGCCATGAAATTAATGTCATAAGGCTAGTAGCAGCATGATGAGTGGATTTAGGTACGACGATTCTAAGTGAAATAAGTCACACAGAAAAGGACACTTCTCATAAGGTATCACTGATAGAGGGAATGTAAAAACCGTTACACTTGAACTGAATTACAAAACAGAACGGAGTCACACATGCAGAAAACACACTATGGCTGCTTAACGGGAAAGGTGAGGTGGGGTGATACATAAAACAAGGGTTTCAAATTAGCTCAGATACCGTTCCATAAACCCAATATGTAATAGACAAGACCTACTCCTTGCTCAGAGAACTGGTCTCAACACGCCCCATTCACCGCACAAGAATATATCTGACTAGTAATAATCTTAAAACCTATGTATTGATATCTCTCTGTTAGTGTGTCAAGTGGGGGTAAAGCGGCATAAACACAGCAGTGAAAAGCAGCTAAACCCCATTATAAAAATAAATTACTTCGAAATACCCATGAAACAAAGACAGTGAAATAGAGCGAAATTCTTACACAATGCGTTCAGGGGCTGTGATGCAACCTGGATTGACCATATCTAGACCCACAGCTGGATGAGACATAAGGGTGGACGCTCTTGGGGCTGAGAGGTTTGGTGAGGTTGGGTGAGCAAACGCAGACCCTTTAAAGTAATACTGCGTGGTACCCATCGCATGGGTCCCAAATCTCCAGGTTCAAGGGCATCTTGCTACATCGAAAACATGCATGAGAAACCCAGAAGATGGTACACCGTGTGATGGGGAAAGGTTTCTAAAACGCACCTCATTTCTCATCTCCTTGTGCTCGGGTTCGCCATTCCAGCCACTTTACTAGCAATCTCCCTACTTGGAGCATCAGCACCTTTAACCTCCTGTTCCGTACAGGTTGCAATTTGTCCTGAGGATGAACGGGAAGACTTGGAACCAATGAGAGACTAGCTCTTGGTGTAGGGACAGGCACAGGTCACTCTATTTTCCCATCAGGAAGAAGAATTAACCACAGGCTCAGCCTGCCCCCCGGAACCAGAACAGGGCCTGAAGCCATCCTGCGCTTTTGCGGCCAGCTCCCTAAAAAGCGAGTTGTAAAATGGAGCTTCAGGGCACTGCAATTCACAAACCTGCAGAGTTATAAATGATAACTCTCGTCCACAAATATATTGAGGGAAGGCAAAGAAGAGGATTTGAAATCAAGGCAGAATTGCAGGAAACAGATTTCAGGAGGTAGATTCGAATCGCCTTTAAAGCACATGAAAAGCGGCAAAACGTTGACAATGATGCCCTTGGCCAAAAAGGGCGTATGCGTTTTTTCCTGAATATATTCAGGAAAAAACGCATACGCCCTTTTTGGCCAACCAAGCAACCTGGAAAGGCAAATCAGCGCTACAAAGAAGTCTCGCTTCCCATCGGTTAAAAGGGCCATGCTGAAAAAAGTGTCAAAACCAGAAATACAGGAAAGGCCATGGAGAAATGGGAGCCGTGCTACACTGATGGGCGGGATGTAAATTGCCAACAGCCACTCTGGAGAAGTGTACGGTGAGTCCTGAAACGTCTAAAAAGCAAAGCTTAGAGAGCATAGGGCACTTCCACTCATGGGGGTATACATTGGGAAAATTAAAAATCAGCAAGACACAAGCACCCCAAAGTTTAGGGCTGCTCTCTTGACAAGGACCTCCACTTCATTCCACCTTCAATATCCCAGGAAAGAGAAAAATGGATAAAGAAGTTGTGGTCCTTATATACAATGGAATATCACTCAGCCATGAAATCAATGTCATAAGGCTAGTAGCAGCATGATGAGTGGATTTAGGTACGACGATTCTAAGTGAAATAAGTCACACAGAAAAGGACACTTCTCATAATGTATCACTTATAGAGGGAATGTAAAAACCGTTACACTTGAACTGAATTACAAAACAGAACAGAGTCACACATGCAGAAAACACACTATGGCTGCTTAACGGGAAAGGTGAGGTGGGGTGATACATAAAACAAGGGTTTCAAATTAGCTCAGATACCGTTCCATAAAACCAATATGTAATAGACAAGACCTACTCCTTGCTCAGAGAACTGGACTCAACACGCCCTATTCACCGCACAAGAATATATCTGACTAGTAATAATCTTAAAACCTATGTATTGATATCTCTCTGTTAGTGTGTCAAGTGGGTGTAAAGCGGCATAAACACAGCAGTGAAAAGCAGCTAAACCCCATTATAAAAATAAATTACTTTGAAAAACCCATGAAACAAAGACAGTGAAAGAGAGCGAAATTCTTACACAATGCGTTCAGGGGCTGTGATGCAACCTGGATTGACCATATCTAGACCCACAGCTGGATGAGACATAAGGGTGGACACTCTTGGGGCTAAGAGGTTTGGTGAGGTTGGGTGAGCAAACGCAGACCCTTTAAAGTAATACTGCGTGGTACCCATCGCATGGGTCCCAAATCTCCAGGTTCAAGGGCATCTTCCTACATCGAAAACATGCATGAGAAAACAAAAAGATGGTACACCGTGTGATGGGGAAAGGTTTCTAAAACGCACCTCATTTCTCTTCTCCTTGTGCCCGGGTTCGCCATTCCAGCCGCTTTACTAACAATCTCCCTACTTGGAGCATCAGCACCTTTAACCTCCTGTTCCGTACAGGTTGCAATTTGTCCTGAGGATGAATGGGAAGACTTGGAACCAATGAGAGACTAGCTCTTGGTGTAGTGACAGGCACAGGTCACTCTATTTTCCCATCAGGAAGAAGAATTAACCACAGGCTCAGCCTGCCCCCCGGAACCAGAGCAGGGCCTGAAGCCATCCTGCGCTTTTGCGGCCAGCTCCCTAAAAAGCGAGTTGTAAAATGGAGCTTCAGGGCACTGCAATTCACAAACCTGCAGAGTTATAAATGATAACTCTCGTCCACAAATATATTGAGGGAAGGCAAAGAAGAGGATTTGAAATCAAGGCAGAATTGCAGGAAACAGATTTCAGGAGGTAGATTCGAATCGCCTTTAAAGCACATGAAAAGCGGCAAAACGTTGACAATGATGCCCTTGGCCAAAAAGGGCGTATGCGTTTTTTCCTGAATATATTCAGGAAAAAACGCATACGCCCTTTTTGGCCAACCAAGCAACCTGGAAAGGCAAATCAGCGCCACAAAGAAGACTCGCTTCCCATCGGTCAAAAGGGCCATGCTGAAAAAAGTGTCAAAACCAGAAATGCAGGACAGGCCATGGAGAAATGGGAGCCGTGCTACACTGATGGGTGGGATGTAAATTGCCAACAGACACTCTGGAGAAGTGTACGGTGAGTCCTGAAACGTCTAAATAACAAAGCTTAGAGAGCATAGGGCACTTCCACTCATGGGGGTATACATTGGGAAAATGAAAAATCAGCAAGACACAAGCACCCCAAAGTTTAGGGCTGCTCTGTTGACAAGGACCTCCACTTCATTCCACCTTCAATATCCCAGGAAAGAGAAAAATGGATAAAGGAGTTGTGGTCCTTATGTACAATGGAATACCACTCAGCCATGAAATTAATGTCATAAGGCTACTAGCAGCATGATGAGTGGATTTAGGTACGACGATTCTAAGTGAAATAAGTCACACAGAAAAGGACACTTCTCATAAGGTATCACTGATAGAGGGAATGTAAAAACCGTTACACTTGAACTGAATTACAAAACAGAACGGAGTCACACATGCAGAAAACACACTATGGCTGCTTAACGGGAAAGGTGAGGTGGGGTGATACATAAAACAAGGGTTTCAAATTAGCTCAGATACCGTTCCATAAACCCAATATGTAATAGACAAGACCTACTCCTTGCTCAGAGAACTGGTCTCAACACGCCCCATTCACCGCACAAGAATATATCTGACTAGTAATAATCTTAAAACCTATGTATTGATATCTCTCTGTTAGTGTGTCAAGTGGGTGTAAAGCGGCATAAACACAGCAGTGAAAAGCAGCTAAACCCCATTATAAAAATAAATTACTTTGAAAAACCCATGAAACAAAGAGAGTGAAAGAGAGCGAAATTCTTACACAATGCGTTCAGGGGCTGTGATGCAACCTGGATTGACCATATCTAGACCCACAGCTGGATGAGACATAAGGGTGGACACTCTTGGGGCTGAGAGGTTTGGTGAGGTTGGGTGAGCAAACGCAGACCCTTTAAAGTAATACTGCGTGGTACCCATCGCATGGGTCCCAAATCTCCAGGTTCAAGGGCATCTTGCTACATCGAAAACATGCATGAGAAACCCAGAAGATGGTACACCGTGTGATGGGGAAAGGTTTCTAAAACGCACCTCATTTCTCATCTCCTTGTGCTCGGGTTCGCCATTCCAGCCACTTTACTAGCAATCTCCCTACTTGGAGCATCAGCACCTTTAACCTCCTGTTCCGTACAGTTTGCAATTTGTCCTGAGGATGAACGGGAAGACTTGGAACCAATGAGAGACTAGCTCCTGGTGTAGGGACAGGCACAGGTCACTCAATTTTCCCATCAGGAAGAAGAATTAACCACAGGCTCAGCCTGCCCCCCGGAACCAGAACAGGGCCTGAAGCCACCCTGCGCTTTTGCGGCCATCTCCCAAAAAGGCGAGTTGTAAAATGGAGCTTCAGGGCACTGCAATTCACAAACCTGCAGAGTTATAAATGATAACTCTCGTCCACAAATATATTGAGGGAAGGCAAAGAAGAGGATTTGAAATCAAGGCAGAATTGCAGGAAACAAATTTCAGGAGGTAGATTCGAATCGCCTTTAAAGCACATGAAAAGCGGCAAAACGTTGACAATGATGCCCTTGGCCAAAAAGGGCGTATGCATTTTTTCCTGAATATATTCAGGAAAAAACGCATACGCCCTTTTTGGCCAACCAAGCAACCTGGAAAGGCAAATCAGCGCTACAAAGAAGTCTCGCTTCCCATCGGTTAAAAGGGCCATGCTGAAAAAAGTGTCAAAACCAGAAATACAGGAAAGGCCATGGAGAAATGGGAGCCCTGCTACACTGATGGGCGGGATGTAAATTGCCAACAGCCACTCTGGAGAAGTGTACGGTGAGTCCTGAAACGTCTAAAAAGCAAAGCTTAGAGAGCATAGGGCACTTCCACTCATGGGGGTATACATTGGGAAAATTAAAAATCAGCAAGACACAAGCACCCCAAAGTTTAGGGCTGCTCTCTTGACAAGGACCTCCACTTCATTCCACCTTCAATATCCCAGGAAAGAGAAAAATGGATAAAGGAGTTGTGGTCCTTATGTACAATGGAATATCACTCAGCCATGAAATCAATGTCATAAGGCTAGTAGCAGCATGATGAGTGGATTTAGGTACGACGATTCTAAGTGAAATAAGTCACACAGAAAAGGACACTTCTCATAATGTATCACTTATAGAGGGAATGTAAGAACCGTTACACTTGAACAGAATTACAAAACAGAACGGAGTCACACATGCAGAAAACACACTATGGCTGCTTAACGGGAAAGGTGAGGTGGGGTGATACATAAAACAAGGGTTTCAAATTAGCTCAGATACCGTTCCATAAACCCAATATGTAATAGACAAGACCTACTCCTTGCTCAGAGAACTGGACTCAACACGCCCTATTCACCGCACAAGAATATATCTGACTAGTAATAATCTTAAAACCTATGTATTGATATCTCTCTGTTAGTGTGTCAAGTGGGTGTAAAGCGGCATAAACACAGCAATGAAAAGCAGCTAAACCCCATTATAAAAATAAATTACTTTGAAAAACCCATGAAACAAAGACAGTGAAAGAGAGCGAAATTCTTACACAATGCGTTCAGGGGCTGTGATGCAACCTGGATTGACCATATCTAGACCCACAGCTGGATGAGACATAAGGGTGGACACTCTTGGGGCTGAGAGGTTTGGTGAGGTTGGGTGAGCAAACGCAGACCCTTTAAAGTAATACTGCGTGGTACCCATCGCATGGGTCCCAAATCTCCAGGTTCAAGGGCATCTTCCTACATCGAAAACATGCATAAGAAAACAAAAAGATGGTACACCATGTGATGGGGAAAGGTTTCTAAAACGCACCTCATTTCTCTTCTCCTTGTGCCCGGGTTCGCCATTCCAGCCGCTTTACTAACAATCTCCCTACTTGGAGCATCAGCACCTTTAACCTCCTGTTCCGTACAGGTTGCAATTTGTCCTGAGGATGAACGGGAAGACTTGGAACCAATGAGAGACTAGCTCTTGGTGTAGTGACAGGCACAGGTCACTCTATTTTCCCATCAGGAAGAAGAATTAACCACAGGCTCAGCCTGCCCCCCGGAACCAGAGCAGGGCCTGAAGCCATCCTGCGCTTTTGCGGCCAGCTCCCTAAAAAGCGAGTTGTAAAATGGAGCTTCAGGGCACTGCAATTCACAAACCTGCAGAGTTATAAATGATAACTCTCGTCCACAAATATATTGAGGGAAGGCAAAGAAGAGGATTTGAAATCAAGGCAGAATTGCAGGAAACAGATTTCAGGAGGTAGATTCGAATCGCCTTTAAAGCACATGAAAAGCGGCAAAACGTTGACAATGATGCCCTTGGCCAAAAAGGGCGTATGCGTTTTTTCCTGAATATATTCAGGAAAAAACGCATACGCCCTTTTTGGCCAACCAAGCAACCTGGAAAGGCAAATCAGCGCCACAAAGAAGACTCGCTTCCCATCGGTTAAAAGGGCCATGCTGACAAAAGTGTCAAAACCAGAAATGCAGGACAGGCCATGGAGAAATGGGAGCCCTGCTACACTGATGGGCGGGATGTAAATTGCCAACAGCCACTCTGGAGAAGTGTACGGTGAGTCCTGAAACGTCTAAATAACAAAGCTTAGAGAGCATAGGGCACTTCCACTCATGGGGGTATACATTGGGAAAATTAAAAATCAGCAAGACACAAGCACCCCAAAGTTTAGGGCTGCTCTGTTGACAAGGACCTCCACTTCATTCCACCTTCAATATCCCAGGAAAGAGAAAAATTGATAAAGGAGTTGTGGTCCTTATGTACAATGGAATACCACTCAGCCATGAAATTAATGTCATAAGGCTAGTAGCAGCATGATGAGTGGATTTAGGTACGACGATTCTAAGTGAAATAAGTCACACAGAAAAGGACACTTCTCATAAGGTATCACTGATAGAGGGAATGTAAAAACCGTTACACTTGAACTGAATTACAAAACAGAACGGAGTCACACATGCAGAAAACACACTATGGCTGCTTAACGGGAAAGGTGAGGTGGGGTGATACATAAAACAAGGGTTTCAAATTAGCTCAGATACCGTTCCATAAACCCAATATGTAATAGACAAGACCTACTCCTTGCTCAGAGAACTGGTCTCAACACGCCCCATTCACCGCACAAGAATATATCTGACTAGTAATAATCTTAAAACCTATGTATTGATATCTCTCTGTTAGTGTGTCAAGTGGGGGTAAAGCGGCATAAACACAGCAGTGAAAAGCAGCTAAACCCCATTATAAAAATAAATTACTTCGAAATACCCATGAAACAAAGACAGTGAAATAGAGCGAAATTCTTACACAATGCGTTCAGGGGCTGTGATGCAACCTGGATTGACCATATCTAGACCCACAGCTGGATGAGACATAAGGGTGGACGCTCTTGGGGCTGAGAGGTTTGGTGAGGTTGGGTGAGCAAACGCAGACCCTTTAAAGTAATACTGCGTGGTACCCATCGCATGGGTCCCAAATCTCCAGGTTCAAGGGCATCTTGCTACATCGAAAACATGCATGAGAAACCCAGAAGATGGTACACCGTGTGATGGGGAAAGGTTTCTAAAACGCACCTCATTTCTCATCTCCTTGTGCTCGGGTTCGCCATTCCAGCCACTTTACTAGCAATCTCCCTACTTGGAGCATCAGCACCTTTAACCTCCTGTTCCGTACAGGTTGCAATTTGTCCTGAGGATGAACGGGAAGACTTGGAACCAATGAGAGACTAGCTCTTGGTGTAGGGACAGGCACAGGTCACTCTATTTTCCCATCAGGAAGAAGAATTAACCACAGGCTCAGCCTGCCCCCCGGAACCAGAACAGGGCCTGAAGCCATCCTGCGCTTTTGCGGCCAGCTCCCTAAAAAGCGAGTTGTAAAATGGAGCTTCAGGGCACTGCAATTCACAAACCTGCAGAGTTATAAATGATAACTCTCGTCCACAAATATATTGAGGGAAGGCAAAGAAGAGGATTTGAAATCAAGGCAGAATTGCAGGAAACAGATTTCAGGAGGTAGATTCGAATCGCCTTTAAAGCACATGAAAAGCGGCAAAACGTTGACAATGATGCCCTTGGCCAAAAAGGGCGTATGCGTTTTTTCCTGAATATATTCAGGAAAAAACGCATACGCCCTTTTTGGCCAACCAAGCAACCTGGAAAGGCAAATCAGCGCTACAAAGAAGTCTCGCTTCCCATCGGTTAAAAGGGCCATGCTGAAAAAAGTGTCAAAACCAGAAATACAGGAAAGGCCATGGAGAAATGGGAGCCGTGCTACACTGATGGGCGGGATGTAAATTGCCAACAGCCACTCTGGAGAAGTGTACGGTGAGTCCTGAAACGTCTAAAAAGCAAAGCTTAGAGAGCATAGGGCACTTCCACTCATGGGGGTATACATTGGGAAAATTAAAAATCAGCAAGACACAAGCACCCCAAAGTTTAGGGCTGCTCTCTTGACAAGGACCTCCACTTCATTCCACCTTCAATATCCCAGGAAAGAGAAAAATGGATAAAGAAGTTGTGGTCCTTATATACAATGGAATATCACTCAGCCATGAAATCAATGTCATAAGGCTAGTAGCAGCATGATGAGTGGATTTAGGTACGACGATTCTAAGTGAAATAAGTCACACAGAAAAGGACACTTCTCATAATGTATCACTTATAGAGGGAATGTAAAAACCGTTACACTTGAACTGAATTACAAAACAGAACAGAGTCACACATGCAGAAAACACACTATGGCTGCTTAACGGGAAAGGTGAGGTGGGGTGATACATAAAACAAGGGTTTCAAATTAGCTCAGATACCGTTCCATAAAACCAATATGTAATAGACAAGACCTACTCCTTGCTCAGAGAACTGGACTCAACACGCCCTATTCACCGCACAAGAATATATCTGACTAGTAATAATCTTAAAACCTATGTATTGATATCTCTCTGTTAGTGTGTCAAGTGGGTGTAAAGCGGCATAAACACAGCAGTGAAAAGCAGCTAAACCCCATTATAAAAATAAATTACTTTGAAAAACCCATGAAACAAAGACAGTGAAAGAGAGCGAAATTCTTACACAATGCGTTCAGGGGCTGTGATGCAACCTGGATTGACCATATCTAGACCCACAGCTGGATGAGACATAAGGGTGGACACTCTTGGGGCTAAGAGGTTTGGTGAGGTTGGGTGAGCAAACGCAGACCCTTTAAAGTAATACTGCGTGGTACCCATCGCATGGGTCCCAAATCTCCAGGTTCAAGGGCATCTTCCTACATCGAAAACATGCATGAGAAAACAAAAAGATGGTACACCGTGTGATGGGGAAAGGTTTCTAAAACGCACCTCATTTCTCTTCTCCTTGTGCCCGGGTTCGCCATTCCAGCCGCTTTACTAACAATCTCCCTACTTGGAGCATCAGCACCTTTAACCTCCTGTTCCGTACAGGTTGCAATTTGTCCTGAGGATGAATGGGAAGACTTGGAACCAATGAGAGACTAGCTCTTGGTGTAGTGACAGGCACAGGTCACTCTATTTTCCCATCAGGAAGAAGAATTAACCACAGGCTCAGCCTGCCCCCCGGAACCAGAGCAGGGCCTGAAGCCATCCTGCGCTTTTGCGGCCAGCTCCCTAAAAAGCGAGTTGTAAAATGGAGCTTCAGGGCACTGCAATTCACAAACCTGCAGAGTTATAAATGATAACTCTCGTCCACAAATATATTGAGGGAAGGCAAAGAAGAGGATTTGAAATCAAGGCAGAATTGCAGGAAACAGATTTCAGGAGGTAGATTCGAATCGCCTTTAAAGCACATGAAAAGCGGCAAAACGTTGACAATGATGCCCTTGGCCAAAAAGGGCGTATGCGTTTTTTCCTGAATATATTCAGGAAAAAACGCATACGCCCTTTTTGGCCAACCAAGCAACCTGGAAAGGCAAATCAGCGCCACAAAGAAGACTCGCTTCCCATCGGTCAAAAGGGCCATGCTGAAAAAAGTGTCAAAACCAGAAATGCAGGACAGGCCATGGAGAAATGGGAGCCGTGCTACACTGATGGGTGGGATGTAAATTGCCAACAGACACTCTGGAGAAGTGTACGGTGAGTCCTGAAACGTCTAAATAACAAAGCTTAGAGAGCATAGGGCACTTCCACTCATGGGGGTATACATTGGGAAAATGAAAAATCAGCAAGACACAAGCACCCCAAAGTTTAGGGCTGCTCTGTTGACAAGGACCTCCACTTCATTCCACCTTCAATATCCCAGGAAAGAGAAAAATGGATAAAGGAGTTGTGGTCCTTATGTACAATGGAATACCACTCAGCCATGAAATTAATGTCATAAGGCTACTAGCAGCATGATGAGTGGATTTAGGTACGACGATTCTAAGTGAAATAAGTCACACAGAAAAGGACACTTCTCATAAGGTATCACTGATAGAGGGAATGTAAAAACCGTTACACTTGAACTGAATTACAAAACAGAACGGAGTCACACATGCAGAAAACACACTATGGCTGCTTAACGGGAAAGGTGAGGTGGGGTGATACATAAAACAAGGGTTTCAAATTAGCTCAGATACCGTTCCATAAACCCAATATGTAATAGACAAGACCTACTCCTTGCTCAGAGAACTGGTCTCAACACGCCCCATTCACCGCACAAGAATATATCTGACTAGTAATAATCTTAAAACCTATGTATTGATATCTCTCTGTTAGTGTGTCAAGTGGGTGTAAAGCGGCATAAACACAGCAGTGAAAAGCAGCTAAACCCCATTATAAAAATAAATTACTTTGAAAAACCCATGAAACAAAGAGAGTGAAAGAGAGCGAAATTCTTACACAATGCGTTCAGGGGCTGTGATGCAACCTGGATTGACCATATCTAGACCCACAGCTGGATGAGACATAAGGGTGGACACTCTTGGGGCTGAGAGGTTTGGTGAGGTTGGGTGAGCAAACGCAGACCCTTTAAAGTAATACTGCGTGGTACCCATCGCATGGGTCCCAAATCTCCAGGTTCAAGGGCATCTTGCTACATCGAAAACATGCATGAGAAACCCAGAAGATGGTACACCGTGTGATGGGGAAAGGTTTCTAAAACGCACCTCATTTCTCATCTCCTTGTGCTCGGGTTCGCCATTCCAGCCACTTTACTAGCAATCTCCCTACTTGGAGCATCAGCACCTTTAACCTCCTGTTCCGTACAGTTTGCAATTTGTCCTGAGGATGAACGGGAAGACTTGGAACCAATGAGAGACTAGCTCCTGGTGTAGGGACAGGCACAGGTCACTCAATTTTCCCATCAGGAAGAAGAATTAACCACAGGCTCAGCCTGCCCCCCGGAACCAGAACAGGGCCTGAAGCCACCCTGCGCTTTTGCGGCCATCTCCCAAAAAGGCGAGTTGTAAAATGGAGCTTCAGGGCACTGCAATTCACAAACCTGCAGAGTTATAAATGATAACTCTCGTCCACAAATATATTGAGGGAAGGCAAAGAAGAGGATTTGAAATCAAGGCAGAATTGCAGGAAACAAATTTCAGGAGGTAGATTCGAATCGCCTTTAAAGCACATGAAAAGCGGCAAAACGTTGACAATGATGCCCTTGGCCAAAAAGGGCGTATGCATTTTTTCCTGAATATATTCAGGAAAAAACGCATACGCCCTTTTTGGCCAACCAAGCAACCTGGAAAGGCAAATCAGCGCTACAAAGAAGTCTCGCTTCCCATCGGTTAAAAGGGCCATGCTGAAAAAAGTGTCAAAACCAGAAATACAGGAAAGGCCATGGAGAAATGGGAGCCCTGCTACACTGATGGGCGGGATGTAAATTGCCAACAGCCACTCTGGAGAAGTGTACGGTGAGTCCTGAAACGTCTAAAAAGCAAAGCTTAGAGAGCATAGGGCACTTCCACTCATGGGGGTATACATTGGGAAAATTAAAAATCAGCAAGACACAAGCACCCCAAAGTTTAGGGCTGCTCTCTTGACAAGGACCTCCACTTCATTCCACCTTCAATATCCCAGGAAAGAGAAAAATGGATAAAGGAGTTGTGGTCCTTATGTACAATGGAATATCACTCAGCCATGAAATCAATGTCATAAGGCTAGTAGCAGCATGATGAGTGGATTTAGGTACGACGATTCTAAGTGAAATAAGTCACACAGAAAAGGACACTTCTCATAATGTATCACTTATAGAGGGAATGTAAGAACCGTTACACTTGAACAGAATTACAAAACAGAACGGAGTCACACATGCAGAAAACACACTATGGCTGCTTAACGGGAAAGGTGAGGTGGGGTGATACATAAAACAAGGGTTTCAAATTAGCTCAGATACCGTTCCATAAACCCAATATGTAATAGACAAGACCTACTCCTTGCTCAGAGAACTGGACTCAACACGCCCTATTCACCGCACAAGAATACATCTGACTAGTAATAATCTTAAAACCTATGTATTGATATCTCTCTGTTAGTGTGTCAAGTGGGTGTAAAGCGGCATAAACACAGCAATGAAAAGCAGCTAAACCCCATTATAAAAATAAATTACTTTGAAAAACCCATGAAACAAAGACAGTGAAAGAGAGCGAAATTCTTACACAATGCGTTCAGGGGCTGTGATGCAACCTGGATTGACCATATCTAGACCCACAGCTGGATGAGACATAAGGGTGGACACTCTTGGGGCTGAGAGGTTTGGTGAGGTTGGGTGAGCAAACGCAGACCCTTTAAAGTAATACTGCGTGGTACCCATCGCATGGGTCCCAAATCTCCAGGTTCAAGGGCATCTTCCTACATCGAAAACATGCATAAGAAAACAAAAAGATGGTACACCATGTGATGGGGAAAGGTTTCTAAAACGCACCTCATTTCTCTTCTCCTTGTGCCCGGGCTCGCCATTCCAGCCGCTTTACTAACAATCTCCCTACTTGGAGCATCAGCACCTTTAACCTCCTGTTCCGTACAGGTTGCAATTTGTCCTGAGGATGAACGGGAAGACTTGGAACCAATGAGAGACTAGCTCTTGGTGTAGTGACAGGCACAGGTCACTCTATTTTCCCATCAGGAAGAAGAATTTACCACAGGCTCAGCCTGCCCCCCGGAACCAGAGCAGGGCCTGAAGCCATCCTGCGCTTTTGCGGCCAGCTCCCTAAAAAGCGAGTTGTAAAATGGAGCTTCAGGGCACTGCAATTCACAAACCTGCAGAGTTATAAATGATAACTCTCGTCCACAAATATATTGAGGGAAGGCAAAGAAGAGGATTTGAAATCAAGGCAGAATTGCAGGAAACAGATTTCAGGAGGTAGATTCGAATCGCCTTTAAAGCACATGAAAAGCGGCAAAACGTTGACAATGATGCCCTTGGCCAAAAAGGGCGTATGCGTTTTTTCCTGAATATATTCAGGAAAAAACGCATACGCCCTTTTTGGCCAACCAAGCAACCTGGAAAGGCAAATCAGCGCCACAAAGAAGACTCGCTTCCCATCGGTTAAAAGGGCCATGCTGACAAAAGTGTCAAAACCAGAAATGCAGGACAGGCCATGGAGAAATGGGAGCCCTGCTACACTGATGGGCGGGATGTAAATTGCCAACAGCCACTCTGGAGAAGTGTACGGTGAGTCCTGAAACGTCTAAATAACAAAGCTTAGAGAGCATAGGGCACTTCCACTCATGGGGGTATACATTGGGAAAATTAAAAATCAGCAAGACACAAGCACCCCAAAGTTTAGGGCTGCTCTGTTGACAAGGACCTCCACTTCATTCCACCTTCAATATCCCAGGAAAGAGAAAAATTGATAAAGGAGTTGTGGTCCTTATGTACAATGGAATACCACTCAGCCATGAAATTAATGTCATAAGGCTAGTAGCAGCATGATGAGTGGATTTAGGTACGACGATTCTAAGTGAAATAAGTCACACAGAAAAGGACACTTCTCATAAGGTATCACTGATAGAGGGAATGTAAAAACCGTTACACCTGAACTGAATTACAAAACAGAACGGAGTCACACATGCAGAAAACACACTATGGCTGCTTAACGGGAAAGGTGAGGTGGGGTGATACATAAAACAAGGGTTTCAAATTAGCTCAGATACCGTTCCATAAACCCAATATGTAATAGACAAGACCTACTCCTTGCTCAGAGAACTGGTCTCAACACGCCCCATTCACCGCACAAGAATATATCTGACTAGTAATAATCTTAAAACCTATGTATTGATATCTCTCTGTTAGTGTGTCAAGTGGGGGTAAAGCGGCATAAACACAGCAGTGAAAAGCAGCTAAACCCCATTATAAAAATAAATTACTTCGAAATACCCATGAAACAAAGACAGTGAAATAGAGCGAAATTCTTACACAATGCGTTCAGGGGCTGTGATGCAACCTGGATTGACCATATCTAGACCCACAGCTGGATGAGACATAAGGGTGGACGCTCTTGGGGCTGAGAGGTTTGGTGAGGTTGGGTGAGCAAACGCAGACCCTTTAAAGTAATACTGCGTGGTACCCATCGCATGGGTCCCAAATCTCCAGGTTCAAGGGCATCTTGCTACATCGAAAACATGCATGAGAAACCCAGAAGATGGTACACCGTGTGATGGGGAAAGGTTTCTAAAACGCACCTCATTTCTCATCTCCTTGTGCTCGGGTTCGCCATTCCAGCCACTTTACTAGCAATCTCCCTTCTTGGAGCATCAGCACCTTTAACCTCCTGTTCCGTACAGGTTGCAATTTGTCCTGAGGATGAACGGGAAGACTTGGAACCAATGAGAGACTAGCTCTTGGTGTAGGGACAGGCACAGGTCACTCTATTTTCCCATCAGGAAGAAGAATTAACCACAGGCTCAGCCTGCCCCCCGGAACCAGAACAGGGCCTGAAGCCATCCTGCGCTTTTGCGGCCAGCTCCCTAAAAAGCGAGTTGTAAAATGGAGCTTCAGGGCACTGCAATTCACAAACCTGCAGAGTTATAAATGATAACTCTCGTCCACAAATATATTGAGGGAAGGCAAAGAAGAGGATTTGAAATCAAGGCAGAATTGCAGGAAACAGATTTCAGGAGGTAGATTCGAATCGCCTTTAAAGCACATGAAAAGCGGCAAAACGTTGACAATGATGCCCTTGGCCAAAAAGGGCGTATGCGTTTTTTCCTGAATATATTCAGGAAAAAACGCATACGCCCTTTTTGGCCAACCAAGCAACCTGGAAAGGCAAATCAGCGCTACAAAGAAGTCTCGCTTCCCATCGGTTAAAAGGGCCATGCTGAAAAAAGTGTCAAAACCAGAAATACAGGAAAGGCCATGGAGAAATGGGAGCCGTGCTACACTGATGGGCGGGATGTAAATTGCCAACAGCCACTCTGGAGAAGTGTACGGTGAGTCCTGAAACGTCTAAAAAGCAAAGCTTAGAGAGCATAGGGCACTTCCACTCATGGGGGTATACATTGGGAAAATTAAAAATCAGCAAGACACAAGCACCCCAAAGTTTAGGGCTGCTCTCTTGACAAGGACCTCCACTTCATTCCACCTTCAATATCCCAGGAAAGAGAAAAATGGATAAAGAAGTTGTGGTCCTTATATACAATGGAATATCACTCAGCCATGAAATCAATGTCATAAGGCTAGTAGCAGCATGATGAGTGGATTTAGGTACGACGATTCTAAGTGAAATAAGTCACACAGAAAAGGACACTTCTCATAATGTATCACTTATAGAGGGAATGTAAAAACCGTTACACTTGAACTGAATTACAAAACAGAACAGAGTCACACATGCAGAAAACACACTATGGCTGCTTAACGGGAAAGGTGAGGTGGGGTGATACATAAAACAAGGGTTTCAAATTAGCTCAGATACCGTTCCATAAAACCAATATGTAATAGACAAGACCTACTCCTTGCTCAGAGAACTGGACTCAACACGCCCTATTCACCGCACAAGAATATATCTGACTAGTAATAATCTTAAAACCTATGTATTGATATCTCTCTGTTAGTGTGTCAAGTGGGTGTAAAGCGGCATAAACACAGCAGTGAAAAGCAGCTAAACCCCATTATAAAAATAAATTACTTTGAAAAACCCATGAAACAAAGACAGTGAAAGAGAGCGAAATTCTTACACAATGCGTTCAGGGGCTGTGATGCAACCTGGATTGACCATATCTAGACCCACAGCTGGATGAGACATAAGGGTGGACACTCTTGGGGCTAAGAGGTTTGGTGAGGTTGGGTGAGCAAACGCAGACCCTTTAAAGTAATACTGCGTGGTACCCATCGCATGGGTCCCAAATCTCCAGGTTCAAGGGCATCTTCCTACATCGAAAACATGCATGAGAAAACAAAAAGATGGTACACCGTGTGATGGGGAAAGGTTTCTAAAACGCACCTCATTTCTCTTCTCCTTGTGCCCGGGTTCGCCATTCCAGCCGCTTTACTAACAATCTCCCTACTTGGAGCATCAGCACCTTTAACCTCCTGTTCCGTACAGGTTGCAATTTGTCCTGAGGATGAATGGGAAGACTTGGAACCAATGAGAGACTAGCTCTTGGTGTAGTGACAGGCACAGGTCACTCTATTTTCCCATCAGGAAGAAGAATTAACCACAGGCTCAGCCTGCCCCCCGGAACCAGAGCAGGGCCTGAAGCCATCCTGCGCTTTTGCGGCCAGCTCCCTAAAAAGCGAGTTGTAAAATGGAGCTTCAGGGCACTGCAATTCACAAACCTGCAGAGTTATAAATGATAACTCTCGTCCACAAATATATTGAGGGAAGGCAAAGAAGAGGATTTGAAATCAAGGCAGAATTGCAGGAAACAGATTTCAGGAGGTAGATTCGAATCGCCTTTAAAGCACATGAAAAGCGGCAAAACGTTGACAATGATGCCCTTGGCCAAAAAGGGCGTATGCGTTTTTTCCTGAATATATTCAGGAAAAAACGCATACGCCCTTTTTGGCCAACCAAGCAACCTGGAAAGGCAAATCAGCGCCACAAAGAAGACTCGCTTCCCATCGGTCAAAAGGGCCATGCTGAAAAAAGTGTCAAAACCAGAAATGCAGGACAGGCCATGGAGAAATGGGAGCCGTGCTACACTGATGGGTGGGATGTAAATTGCCAACAGACACTCTGGAGAAGTGTACGGTGAGTCCTGAAACGTCTAAATAACAAAGCTTAGAGAGCATAGGGCACTTCCACTCATGGGGGTATACATTGGGAAAATGAAAAATCAGCAAGACACAAGCACCCCAAAGTTTAGGGCTGCTCTGTTGACAAGGACCTCCACTTCATTCCACCTTCAATATCCCAGGAAAGAGAAAAATGGATAAAGGAGTTGTGGTCCTTATGTACAATGGAATACCACTCAGCCATGAAATTAATGTCATAAGGCTACTAGCAGCATGATGAGTGGATTTAGGTACGACGATTCTAAGTGAAATAAGTCACACAGAAAAGGACACTTCTCATAAGGTATCACTGATAGAGGGAATGTAAAAACCGTTACACTTGAACTGAATTACAAAACAGAACGGAGTCACACATGCAGAAAACACACTATGGCTGCTTAACGGGAAAGGTGAGGTGGGGTGATACATAAAACAAGGGTTTCAAATTAGCTCAGATACCGTTCCATAAACCCAATATGTAATAGACAAGACCTACTCCTTGCTCAGAGAACTGGTCTCAACACGCCCCATTTACCGCACAAGAATATATCTGACTAGTAATAATCTTAAAACCTATGTATTGATATCTCTCTGTTAGTGTGTCAAGTGGGTGTAAAGCGGCATAAACACAGCAGTGAAAAGCAGCTAAACCCCATTATAAAAATAAATTACTTTGAAAAACCCATGAAACAAAGAGAGTGAAAGAGAGCGAAATTCTTACACAATGCGTTCAGGGGCTGTGATGCAACCTGGATTGACCATATCTAGACCCACAGCTGGATGAGACATAAGGGTGGACACTCTTGGGGCTGAGAGGTTTGGTGAGGTTGGGTGAGCAAACGCAGACCCTTTAAAGTAATACTGCGTGGTACCCATCGCATGGGTCCCAAATCTCCAGGTTCAAGGGCATCTTGCTACATCGAAAACATGCATGAGAAACCCAGAAGATGGTACACCGTGTGATGGGGAAAGGTTTCTAAAACGCACCTCATTTCTCATCTCCTTGTGCTCGGGTTCGCCATTCCAGCCACTTTACTAGCAATCTCCCTACTTGGAGCATCAGCACCTTTAACCTCCTGTTCCGTACAGGTTGCAATTTGTCCTGAGGATGAACGGGAAGACTTGGAACCAATGAGAGACTAGCTCCTGGTGTAGGGACAGGCACAGGTCACTCAATTTTCCCATCAGGAAGAAGAATTAACCACAGGCTCAGCCTGCCCCCCGGAACCAGAACAGGGCCTGAAGCCACCCTGCGCTTTTGCGGCCATCTCCCAAAAAGGCGAGTTGTAAAATGGAGCTTCAGGGCACTGCAATTCACAAACCTGCAGAGTTATAAATGATAACTCTCGTCCACAAATATATTGAGGGAAGGCAAAGAAGAGGATTTGAAATCAAGGCAGAATTGCAGGAAACAAATTTCAGGAGGTAGATTCGAATCGCCTTTAAAGCACATGAAAAGCGGCAAAACGTTGACAATGATGCCCTTGGCCAAAAAGGGCGTATGCGTTTTTTCCTGAATATATTCAGGAAAAAACGCATACGCCCTTTTTGGCCAACCAAGCAACCTGGAAAGGCAAATCAGCGCTACAAAGAAGTCTCGCTTCCCATCGGTTAAAAGGGCCATGCTGAAAAAAGTGTCAAAACCAGAAATACAGGAAAGGCCATGGAGAAATGGGAGCCCTGCTACACTGATGGGCGGGATGTAAATTGCCAAAAGCCACTCTGGAGAAGTGTACGGTGAGTCCTGAAACGTCTAAAAAGCAAAGCTTAGAGAGCATAGGGCACTTCCACTCATGGGGGTATACATTGGGAAAATTAAAAATCAGCAAGACACAAGCACCCCAAAGTTTAGGGCTGCTCTCTTGACAAGGACCTCCACTTCATTCCACCTTCAATATCCCAGGAAAGAGAAAAATGGATAAAGGAGTTGTGGTCCTTATGTACAATGGAATATCACTCAGCCATGAAATCAATGTCATAAGGCTAGTAGCAGCATGATGAGTGGATTTAGGTACGACGATTCTAAGTGAAATAAGTCACACAGAAAAGGACACTTCTCATAATGTATCACTTATAGAGGGAATGTAAGAACCGTTACACTTGAACAGAATTACAAAACAGAACGGAGTCACACATGCAGAAAACACACTATGGCTGCTTAACGGGAAAGGTGAGGTGGGGTGATACATAAAACAAGGGTTTCAAATTAGCTCAGATACCGTTCCATAAACCCAATATGTAATAGACAAGACCTACTCCTTGCTCAGAGAACTGGACTCAACACGCCCTATTCACCGCACAAGAATATATCTGACTAGTAATAATCTTAAAACCTATGTATTGATATCTCTCTGTTAGTGTGTCAAGTGGGTGTAAAGCGGCATAAACACAGCAATGAAAAGCAGCTAAACCCCATTATAAAAATAAATTACTTTGAAAAACCCATGAAACAAAGACAGTGAAAGAGAGCGAAATTCTTACACAATGCGTTCAGGGGCTGTGATGCAACCTGGATTGACCATATCTAGACCCACAGCTGGATGAGACATAAGGGTGGACACTCTTGGGGCTGAGAGGTTTGGTGAGGTTGGGTGAGCAAACGCAGACCCTTTAAAGTAATACTGCGTGGTACCCATCGCATGGGTCCCAAATCTCCAGGTTCAAGGGCATCTTCCTACATCGAAAACATGCATGAGAAAACAAAAAGATGGTACACCATGTGATGGGGAAAGGTTTCTAAAACGCACCTCATTTCTCTTCTCCTTGTGCCCGGGTTCGCCATTCCAGCCGCTTTACTAACAATCTCCCTACTTGGAGCATCAGCACCTTTAACCTCCTGTTCCGTACAGGTTGCAATTTGTCCTGAGGATGAACGGGAAGACTTGGAACCAATGAGAGACTAGCTCTTGGTGTAGTGACAGGCACAGGTCACTCTATTTTCCCATCAGGAAGAAGAATTAACCACAGGCTCAGCCTGCCCCCCGGAACCAGAGCAGGGCCTGAAGCCATCCTGCGCTTTTGCGGCCAGCTCCCTAAAAAGCGAGTTGTAAAATGGAGCTTCAGGGCACTGCAATTCACAAACCTGCAGAGTTATAAATGATAACTCTCGTCCACAAATATATTGAGGGAAGGCAAAGAAGAGGATTTGAAATCAAGGCAGAATTGCAGGAAACAGATTTCAGGAGGTAGATTCGAATCGCCTTTAAAGCACATGAAAAGCGGCAAAACGTTGACAATGATGCCCTTGGCCAAAAAGGGCGTATGCGTTTTTTCCTGAATATATTCAGGAAAAAACGCATACGCCCTTTTTGGCCAACCAAGCAACCTGGAAAGGCAAATCAGCGCCACAAAGAAGACTCGCTTCCCATCGGTTAAAAGGGCCATGCTGAAAAAAGTGTCAAAACCAGAAATGCAGGACAGGCCATGGAGAAATGGGAGCCGTGCTACACTGATGGGCGGGATGTAAATTGCCAACAGCCACTCTGGAGAAGTGTACGGTGAGTCCTGAAACGTCTAAATAACAAAGCTTAGAGAGCATAGGGCACTTCCACTCATGGGGGTATACATTGGGAAAATTAAAAATCAGCAAGACACAAGCACCCCAAAGTTTAGGGCTGCTCTGTTGACAAGGACCTCCACTTCATTCCACCTTCAATATCCCAGGAAAGAGAAAAATTGATAAAGGAGTTGTGGTCCTTATGTACAATGGAATACCACTCAGCCATGAAATTAATGTCATAAGGCTAGTAGCAGCATGATGAGTGGATTTAGGTACGACGATTCTAAGTGAAATAAGTCACACAGAAAAGGACACTTCTCATAAGGTATCACTGATAGAGGGAATGTAAAAACCGTTACACTTGAACTGAATTACAAAACAGAACGGAGTCACACATGCAGAAAACACACTATGGCTGCTTAACGGGAAAGGTGAGGTGGGGTGATACATAAAACAAGGGTTTCAAATTAGCTCAGATACCGTTCCATAAACCCAATATGTAATAGACAAGACCTACTCCTTGCTCAGAGAACTGGTCTCAACACGCCCCATTCACCGCACAAGAATATATCTGACTAGTAATAATCTTAAAACCTATGTATTGATATCTCTCTGTTAGTGTGTCAAGTGGGTGTAAAGCGGCATAAACACAGCAGTGAAAAGCAGCTAAACCCCATTATAAAAATAAATTACTTTGAAAAACCCATGAAACAAAGAGAGTGAAAGAGAGCGAAATTCTTACACAATGCGTTCAGGGGCTGTGATGCAACCTGGATTGACCATATCTAGACCCACAGCTGGATGAGACATAAGGGTGGACACTCTTGGGGCTGAGAGGTTTGGTGAGGTTGGGTGAGCAAACGCAGACCCTTTAAAGTAATACTGCGTGGTACCCATCGCATGGGTCCCAAATCTCCAGGTTCAAGGGCATCTTGCTACATCGAAAACATGCATGAGAAACCCAGAAGATGGTACACCGTGTGATGGGGAAAGGTTTCTAAAACGCACCTCATTTCTCATCTCCTTGTGCTCGGGTTCGCCATTCCAGCCACTTTACTAGCAATCTCCCTACTTGGAGCATCAGCACCTTTAACCTCCTGTTCCGTACAGGTTGCAATTTGTCCTGAGGATGAACGGGAAGACTTGGAACCAATGAGAGACTAGCTCCTGGTGTAGGGACAGGCACAGGTCACTCAATTTTCCCATCAGGAAGAAGAATTAACCACAGGCTCAGCCTGCCCCCCGGAACCAGAACAGGGCCTGAAGCCACCCTGCGCTTTTGCGGCCATCTCCCAAAAAGGCGAGTTGTAAAATGGAGCTTCAGGGCACTGCAATTCACAAACCTGCAGAGTTATAAATGATAACTCTCGTCCACAAATATATTGAGGGAAGGCAAAGAAGAGGATTTGAAATCAAGGCAGAATTGCAGGAAACAAATTTCAGGAGGTAGATTCGAATCGCCTTTAAAGCACATGAAAAGCGGCAAAACGTTGACAATGATGCCCTTGGCCAAAAAGGGCGTATGCGTTTTTTCCTGAATATATTCAGGAAAAAACGCATACGCCCTTTTTGGCCAACCAAGCAACCTGGAAAGGCAAATCAGCGCTACAAAGAAGTCTCGCTTCCCATCGGTTAAAAGGGCCATGCTGAAAAAAGTGTCAAAACCAGAAATACAGGAAAGGCCATGGAGAAATGGGAGCCGTGCTACACTGATGGGCGGGATGTAAATTGCCAACAGCCACTCTGGAGAAGTGTACGGTGAGTCCTGAAACGTCTAAAAAGCAAAGCTTAGAGAGCATAGGGCACTTCCACTCATGGGGGTATACATTGGGAAAATTAAAAATCAGCAAGACACAAGCACCCCAAAGTTTAGGGCTGCTCTCTTGACAAGGACCTCCACTTCATTCCACCTTCAATATCCCAGGAAAGAGAAAAATGGATAAAGGAGTTGTGGTCCTTATGTACAATGGAATATCACTCAGCCATGAAATCAATGTCATAAGGCTAGTAGCAGCATGATGAGTGGATTTAGGTACGACGATTCTAAGTGAAATAAGTCACACAGAAAAGGACACTTCTCATAATGTATCACTTATAGAGGGAATGTAAGAACCGTTACACTTGAACAGAATTACAAAACAGAACGGAGTCACACATGCAGAAAACACACTATGGCTGCTTAACGGGAAAGGTGAGGTGGGGTGATACATAAAACAAGGGTTTCAAATTAGCTCAGATACCGTTCCATAAACCCAATATGTAATAGACAAGACCTACTCCTTGCTCAGAGAACTGGACTCAACACGCCCTATTCACCGCACAAGAATATATCTGACTAGTAATAATCTTAAAACCTATGTATTGATATCTCTCTGTTAGTGTGTCAAGTGGGTGTAAAGCGGCATAAACACAGCAATGAAAAGCAGCTAAACCCCATTATAAAAATAAATTACTTTGAAAAACCCATGAAACAAAGACAGTGAAAGAGAGCGAAATTCTTACACAATGCGTTCAGGGGCTGTGATGCAACCTGGATTGACCATATCTAGACCCACAGCTGGATGAGACATAAGGGTGGACACTCTTGGGGCTGAGAGGTTTGGTGAGGTTGGGTGAGCAAACGCAGACCCTTTAAAGTAATACTGCGTGGTACCCATCGCATGGGTCCCAAATCTCCAGGTTCAAGGGCATCTTCCTACATCGAAAACATGCATGAGAAAACAAAAAGATGGTACACCATGTGATGGGGAAAGGTTTCTAAAACGCACCTCATTTCTCTTCTCCTTGTGCCCGGGTTCGCCATTCCAGCCGCTTTACTAACAATCTCCCTACTTGGAGCATCAGCACCTTTAACCTCCTGTTCCGTACAGGTTGCAATTTGTCCTGAGGATGAACGGGAAGACTTGGAACCAATGAGAGACTAGCTCTTGGTGTAGTGACAGGCACAGGTCACTCTATTTTCCCATCAGGAAGAAGAATTAACCACAGGCTCATCCTCCCCCCCGGAACCAGAGCAGGGCCTGAAGCCATCCTGCGCTTTTGCGGCCAGCTCCCTAAAAAGCGAGTTGTAAAATGGAGCTTCAGGGCACTGCAATTCACAAACCTGCAGAGTTATAAATGATAACTCTCGTCCACAAATATATTGAGGGAAGGCAAAGAAGAGGATTTGAAATCAAGGCAGAATTGCAGGAAACAGATTTCAGGAGGTAGATTCGAATCGCCTTTAAAGCACATGAAAAGCGGCAAAACGTTGACAATGATGCCCTTGGCCAAAAAGGGCGTATGCGTTTTTTCCTGAATATATTCAGGAAAAAACGCATACGCCCTTTTTGGCCAACCAAGCAACCTGGAAAGGCAAATCAGCGCCACAAAGAAGACTCGCTTCCCATCGGTTAAAAGGGCCATGCTGAAAAAAGTGTCAAAACCAGAAATGCAGGACAGGCCATGGAGAAATGGGAGCCGTGCTACACTGATGGGCGGGATGTAAATTGCCAACAGCCACTCTGGAGAAGTGTACGGTGAGTCCTGAAACGTCTAAATAACAAAGCTTAGAGAGCATAGGGCACTTCCACTCATGGGGGTATACATTGGGAAAATTAAAAATCAGCAAGACACAAGCACCCCAAAGTTTAGGGCTGCTCTGTTGACAAGGACCTCCACTTCATTCCACCTTCAATATCCCAGGAAAGAGAAAAATTGATAAAGGAGTTGTGGTCCTTATGTACAATGGAATACCACTCAACCATGAAATTAATGTCATAAGGCTAGTAGCAGCATGATGAGTGGATTTAGGTACGACGATTCTAAGTGAAATAAGTCACACAGAAAAGGACACTTCTCATAAGGTATCACTGATAGAGGGAATGTAAAAACCGTTACACTTGAACTGAATTACAAAACAGAACGGAGTCACACATGCAGAAAACACACTATGGCTGCTTAACGGGAAAGGTGAGGTGGGGTGATACATAAAACAAGGGTTTCAAATTAGCTCAGATACCGTTCCATAAACCCAATATGTAATAGACAAGACCTACTCCTTGCTCAGAGAACTGGTCTCAACACGCCCCATTCACCGCACAAGAATATATCTGACTAGTAATAATCTTAAAACCTATGTATTGATATCTCTCTGTTAGTGTGTCAAGTGGGTGTAAAGCGGCATAAACACAGCAGTGAAAAGCAGCTAAACCCCATTATAAAAATAAATTACTTTGAAAAACCCATGAAACAAAGAGAGTGAAAGAGAGCGAAATTCTTACACAATGCGTTCAGGGGCTGTGATGCAACCTGGATTGACCATATCTAGACCCACAGCTGGATGAGACATAAGGGTGGACACTCTTGGGGCTGAGAGGTTTGGTGAGGTTGGGTGAGCAAACGCAGACCCTTTAAAGTAATACTGCGTGGTACCCATCGCATGGGTCCCAAATCTCCAGGTTCAAGGGCATCTTGCTACATCGAAAACATGCATGAGAAACCCAGAAGATGGTACACCGTGTGATGGGGAAAGGTTTCTAAAACGCACCTCATTTCTCATCTCCTTGTGCTCGGGTTCGCCATTCCAGCCACTTTACTAGCAATCTCCCTACTTGGAGCATCAGCACCTTTAACCTCCTGTTCCGTACAGGTTGCAATTTGTCCTGAGGATGAACGGGAAGACTTGGAACCAATGAGAGACTAGCTCCTGGTGTAGGGACAGGCACAGGTCACTCAATTTTCCCATCAGGAAGAAGAATTAACCACAGGCTCAGCCTGCCCCCCGGAACCAGAACAGGGCCTGAAGCCACCCTGCGCTTTTGCGGCCATCTCCCAAAAAGGCGAGTTGTAAAATGGAGCTTCAGGGCACTGCAATTCACAAACCTGCAGAGTTATAAATGATAACTCTCGTCCACAAATATATTGAGGGAAGGCAAAGAAGAGGATTTGAAATCAAGGCAGAATTGCAGGAAACAGATTTCAGGAGGTAGATTCGAATCGCCTTTAAAGCACATGAAAAGCGGCAAAACGTTGACAATGATGCCCTTGGCCAAAAAGGGCGTATGCGTTTTTTCCTGAATATATTCAGGAAAAAACGCATACGCCCTTTTTGGCCAACCAAGCAACCTGGAAAGGCAAATCAGCGCTACAAAGAAGTCTCGCTTCCCATCGGTTAAAAGGGCCATGCTGAAAAAAGTGTCAAAACCAGAAATACAGGAAAGGCCATGGAGAAATGGGAGCCGTGCTACACTGATGGGCGGGATGTAAATTGCCAACAGCCACTCTGGAGAAGTGTACGGTGAGTCCTGAAACGTCTAAAAAGCAAAGCTTAGAGAGCATAGGGCACTTCCACTCATGGGGGTATACATTGGGAAAATTAAAAATCAGCAAGACACAAGCACCCCAAAGTTTAGGGCTGCTCTCTTGACAAGGACCTCCACTTCATTCCACCTTCAATATCCCAGGAAAGAGAAAAATGGATAAAGGAGTTGTGGTCCTTATGTACAATGGAATATCACTCAGCCATGAAATCAATGTCATAAGGCTAGTAGCAGCATGATGAGTGGATTTAGGTACGACGATTCTAAGTGAAATAAGTCACACAGAAAAGGACACTTCTCATAATGTATCACTTATAGAGGGAATGTAAGAACCGTTACACTTGAACAGAATTACAAAACAGAACGGAGTCACACATGCAGAAAACACACTATGGCTGCTTAACGGGAAAGGTGAGGTGGGGTGATACATAAAACAAGGGTTTCAAATTAGCTCAGATACCGTTCCATAAACCCAATATGTAATAGACAAGACCTACTCCTTGCTCAGAGAACTGGACTCAACACGCCCTATTCACCGCACAAGAATATATCTGACTAGTAATAATCTTAAAACCTATGTATTGATATCTCTCTGTTAGTGTGTCAAGTGGGTGTAAAGCGGCATAAACACAGCAATGAAAAGCAGCTAAACCCCATTATAAAAATAAATTACTTTGAAAAACCCATGAAACAAAGACAGTGAAAGAGAGCGAAATTCTTACACAATGCGTTCAGGGGCTGTGATGCAACCTGGATTGACCATATCTAGACCCACAGCTGGATGAGACATAAGGGTGGACACTCTTGGGGCTGAGAGGTTTGGTGAGGTTGGGTGAGCAAACGCAGACCCTTTAAAGTAATACTGCGTGGTACCCATCGCATGGGTCCCAAATCTCCAGGTTCAAGGGCATCTTCCTACATCGAAAACATGCATGAGAAAACAAAAAGATGGTACACCATGTGATGGGGAAAGGTTTCTAAAACGCACCTCATTTCTCTTCTCCTTGTGCCCGGGTTCGCCATTCCAGCCGCTTTACTAACAATCTCCCTACTTGGAGCATCAGCACCTTTAACCTCCTGTTCCGTACAGGTTGCAATTTGTCCTGAGGATGAACGGGAAGACTTGGAACCAATGAGAGACTAGCTCTTGGTGTAGTGACAGGCACAGGTCACTCTATTTTCCCATCAGGAAGAAGAATTAACCACAGGCTCATCCTCCCCCCCGGAACCAGAGCAGGGCCTGAAGCCATCCTGCGCTTTTGCGGCCAGCTCCCTAAAAAGCGAGTTGTAAAATGGAGCTTCAGGGCACTGCAATTCACAAACCTGCAGAGTTATAAATGATAACTCTCGTCCACAAATATATTGAGGGAAGGCAAAGAAGAGGATTTGAAATCAAGGCAGAATTGCAGGAAACAGATTTCAGGAGGTAGATTCGAATCGCCTTTAAAGCACATGAAAAGCGGCAAAACGTTGACAATGATGCCCTTGGCCAAAAAGGGCGTATGCGTTTTTTCCTGAATATATTCAGGAAAAAACGCATACGCCCTTTTTGGCCAACCAAGCAACCTGGAAAGGCAAATCAGCGCCACAAAGAAGACTCGCTTCCCATCGGTTAAAAGGGCCATGCTGAAAAAAGTGTCAAAACCAGAAATGCAGGACAGGCCATGGAGAAATGGGAGCCGTGCTACACTGATGGGCGGGATG
This sequence comes from Balaenoptera ricei, assembly GCF_028023285.1. Taxonomy (NCBI): domain Eukaryota; kingdom Metazoa; phylum Chordata; class Mammalia; order Artiodactyla; family Balaenopteridae; genus Balaenoptera; species Balaenoptera ricei. The sequence goes on along the minus strand of NW_026777436.1, from coordinate 263,995 downwards.
TAAATTGCCAACAGCCACTCTGGAGAAGTGTACGGTGAGTCCTGAAACGTCTAAATAACAAAGCTTAGAGAGCATAGGGCACTTCCACTCATGGGGGTATACATTGGGAAAATTAAAAATCAGCAAGACACAAGCACCCCAAAGTTTAGGGCTGCTCTGTTGACAAGGACCTCCACTTCATTCCACCTTCAATATCCCAGGAAAGAGAAAAATTGATAAAGGAGTTGTGGTCCTTATGTACAATGGAATACCACTCAACCATGAAATTAATGTCATAAGGCTAGTAGCAGCATGATGAGTGGATTTAGGTACGACGATTCTAAGTGAAATAAGTCACACAGAAAAGGACACTTCTCATAAGGTATCACTGATAGAGGGAATGTAAAAACCGTTACACTTGAACTGAATTACAAAACAGAACGGAGTCACACATGCAGAAAACACACTATGGCTGCTTAACGGGAAAGGTGAGGTGGGGTGATACATAAAACAAGGGTTTCAAATTAGCTCAGATACCGTTCCATAAACCCAATATGTAATAGACAAGACCTACTCCTTGCTCAGAGAACTGGTCTCAACACGCCCCATTCACCGCACAAGAATATATCTGACTAGTAATAATCTTAAAACCTATGTATTGATATCTCTCTGTTAGTGTGTCAAGTGGGTGTAAAGCGGCATAAACACAGCAGTGAAAAGCAGCTAAACCCCATTATAAAAATAAATTACTTTGAAAAACCCATGAAACAAAGAGAGTGAAAGAGAGCGAAATTCTTACACAATGCGTTCAGGGGCTGTGATGCAACCTGGATTGACCATATCTAGACCCACAGCTGGATGAGACATAAGGGTGGACACTCTTGGGGCTGAGAGGTTTGGTGAGGTTGGGTGAGCAAACGCAGACCCTTTAAAGTAATACTGCGTGGTACCCATCGCATGGGTCCCAAATCTCCAGGTTCAAGGGCATCTTGCTACATCGAAAACATGCATGAGAAACCCAGAAGATGGTACACCGTGTGATGGGGAAAGGTTTCTAAAACGCACCTCATTTCTCATCTCCTTGTGCTCGGGTTCGCCATTCCAGCCACTTTACTAGCAATCTCCCTACTTGGAGCATCAGCACCTTTAACCTCCTGTTCCGTACAGGTTGCAATTTGTCCTGAGGATGAACGGGAAGACTTGGAACCAATGAGAGACTAGCTCCTGGTGTAGGGACAGGCACAGGTCACTCAATTTTCCCATCAGGAAGAAGAATTAACCACAGGCTCAGCCTGCCCCCCGGAACCAGAACAGGGCCTGAAGCCACCCTGCGCTTTTGCGGCCATCTCCCAAAAAGGCGAGTTGTAAAATGGAGCTTCAGGGCACTGCAATTCACAAACCTGCAGAGTTATAAATGATAACTCTCGTCCACAAATATATTGAGGGAAGGCAAAGAAGAGGATTTGAAATCAAGGCAGAATTGCAGGAAACAGATTTCAGGAGGTAGATTCGAATCGCCTTTAAAGCACATGAAAAGCGGCAAAACGTTGACAATGATGCCCTTGGCCAAAAAGGGCGTATGCGTTTTTTCCTGAATATATTCAGGAAAAAACGCATACGCCCTTTTTGGCCAACCAAGCAACCTGGAAAGGCAAATCAGCGCTACAAAGAAGTCTCGCTTCCCATCGGTTAAAAGGGCCATGCTGAAAAAAGTGTCAAAACCAGAAATACAGGAAAGGCCATGGAGAAATGGGAGCAGTGCTACACTGATGGGCGGGATGTAAATTGCCAACAGCCACTCTGGAGAAGTGTACGGTGAGTCCTGAAACGTCTAAAAAGCAAAGCTTAGAGAGCATAGGGCACTTCCACTCATGGGGGTATACATTGGGAAAATTAAAAATCAGCAAGACACAAGCACCCCAAAGTTTAGGGCTGCTCTCTTGACAAGGACCTCCACTTCATTCCACCTTCAATATCCCAGGAAAGAGAAAAATGGATAAAGGAGTTGTGGTCCTTATGTACAATGGAATATCACTCAGCCATGAAATCAATGTCATAAGGCTAGTAGCAGCATGATGAGTGGATTTAGGTACGACGATTCTAAGTGAAATAAGTCACACAGAAAAGGACACTTCTCATAATGTATCACTTATAGAGGGAATGTAAGAACCGTTACACTTGAACAGAATTACAAAACAGAACGGAGTCACACATGCAGAAAACACACTATGGCTGCTTAACGGGAAAGGTGAGGTGGGGTGATACATAAAACAAGGGTTTCAAATTAGCTCAGATACCGTTCCATAAACCCAATATGTAATAGACAAGACCTACTCCTTGCTCAGAGAACTGGACTCAACACGCCCTATTCACCGCACAAGAATATATCTGACTAGTAATAATCTTAAAACCTATGTATTGATATCTCTCTGTTAGTGTGTCAAGTGGGTGTAAAGCGGCATAAACACAGCAATGAAAAGCAGCTAAACCCCATTATAAAAATAAATTACTTTGAAAAACCCATGAAACAAAGACAGTGAAAGAGAGCGAAATTCTTACACAATGCGTTCAGGGGCTGTGATGCAACCTGGATTGACCATATCTAGACCCACAGCTGGATGAGACATAAGGGTGGACACTCTTGGGGCTGAGAGGTTTGGTGAGGTTGGGTGAGCAAACGCAGACCCTTTAAAGTAATACTGCGTGGTACCCATCGCATGGGTCCCAAATCTCCAGGTTCAAGGGCATCTTCCTACATCGAAAACATGCATGAGAAAACAAAAAGATGGTACACCATGTGATGGGGAAAGGTTTCTAAAACGCACCTCATTTCTCTTCTCCTTGTGCCCGGGTTCGCCATTCCAGCCGCTTTACTAACAATCTCCCTACTTGGAGCATCAGCACCTTTAACCTCCTGTTCCGTACAGGTTGCAATTTGTCCTGAGGATGAACGGGAAGACTTGGAACCAATGAGAGACTAGCTCTTGGTGTAGTGACAGGCACAGGTCACTCTATTTTCCCATCAGGAAGAAGAATTAACCACAGGCTCATCCTCCCCCCCGGAACCAGAGCAGGGCCTGAAGCCATCCTGCGCTTTTGCGGCCAGCTCCCTAAAAAGCGAGTTGTAAAATGGAGCTTCAGGGCACTGCAATTCACAAACCTGCAGAGTTATAAATGATAACTCTCGTCCACAAATATATTGAGGGAAGGCAAAGAAGAGGATTTGAAATCAAGGCAGAATTGCAGGAAACAGATTTCAGGAGGTAGATTCGAATCGCCTTTAAAGCACATGAAAAGCGGCAAAACGTTGACAATGATGCCCTTGGCCAAAAAGGGCGTATGCGTTTTTTCCTGAATATATTCAGGAAAAAACGCATACGCCCTTTTTGGCCAACCAAGCAACCTGGAAAGGCAAATCAGCGCCACAAAGAAGACTCGCTTCCCATCGGTTAAAAGGGCCATGCTGAAAAAAGTGTCAAAACCAGAAATGCAGGACAGGCCATGGAGAAATGGGAGCCGTGCTACACTGATGGGCGGGATGTAAATTGCCAACAGCCACTCTGGAGAAGTGTACGGTGAGTCCTGAAACGTCTAAATAACAAAGCTTAGAGAGCATAGGGCACTTCCACTCATGGGGGTATACATTGGGAAAATTAAAAATCAGCAAGACACAAGCACCCCAAAGTTTAGGGCTGCTCTGTTGACAAGGACCTCCACTTCATTCCACCTTCAATATCCCAGGAAAGAGAAAAATTGATAAAGGAGTTGTGGTCCTTATGTACAATGGAATACCACTCAGCCATGAAATTAATGTCATAAGGCTAGTAGCAGCATGATGAGTGGATTTAGGTACGACGATTCTAAGTGAAATAAGTCACACAGAAAAGGACACTTCTCATAAGGTATCACTGATAGAGGGAATGTAAAAACCGTTACACTTGAACTGAATTACAAAACAGAACGGAGTCACACATGCAGAAAACACACTATGGCTGCTTAACGGGAAAGGTGAGGTGGGGTGATACATAAAACAAGGGTTTCAAATTAGCTCAGATACCGTTCCATAAACCCAATATGTAATAGACAAGACCTACTCCTTGCTCAGAGAACTGGTCTCAACACGCCCCATTCACCGCACAAGAATATATCTGACTAGTAATAATCTTAAAACCTATGTATTGATATCTCTCTGTTAGTGTGTCAAGTGGGTGTAAAGCGGCATAAACACAGCAGTGAAAAGCAGCTAAACCCCATTATAAAAATAAATTACTTTGAAAAACCCATGAAACAAAGAGAGTGAAAGAGAGCGAAATTCTTACACAATGCGTTCAGGGGCTGTGATGCAACCTGGATTGACCATATCTAGACCCACAGCTGGATGAGACATAAGGGTGGACACTCTTGGGGCTGAGAGGTTTGGTGAGGTTGGGTGAGCAAACGCAGACCCTTTAAAGTAATACTGCGTGGTACCCATCGCATGGGTCCCAAATCTCCAGGTTCAAGGGCATCTTGCTACATCGAAAACATGCATGAGAAACCCAGAAGATGGTACACCGTGTGATGGGGAAAGGTTTCTAAAACGCACCTCATTTCTCATCTCCTTGTGCTCGGGTTCGCCATTCCAGCCACTTTACTAGCAATCTCCCTACTTGGAGCATCAGCACCTTTAACCTCCTGTTCCGTACAGGTTGCAATTTGTCCTGAGGATGAACGGGAAGACTTGGAACCAATGAGAGACTAGCTCCTGGTGTAGGGACAGGCACAGGTCACTCAATTTTCCCATCAGGAAGAAGAATTAACCACAGGCTCAGCCTGCCCCCCGGAACCAGAACAGGGCCTGAAGCCACCCTGCGCTTTTGCGGCCATCTCCCAAAAAGGCGAGTTGTAAAATGGAGCTTCAGGGCACTGCAATTCACAAACCTGCAGAGTTATAAATGATAACTCTCGTCCACAAATATATTGAGGGAAGGCAAAGAAGAGGATTTGAAATCAAGGCAGAATTGCAGGAAACAAATTTCAGGAGGTAGATTCGAATCGCCTTTAAAGCACATGAATAGCGGCAAAACGTTGACAATGATGCCCTTGGCCAAAAAGGGCGTATGCGTTTTTTCCTGAATATATTCAGGAAAAAACGCATACGCCCTTTTTGGCCAACCAAGCAACCTGGAAAGGCAAATCAGCGCTACTAAGAAGTCTCGCTTCCCATCGGTTAAAAGGGCCATGCTGAAAAAAGTGTCAAAACCAGAAATACAGGAAAGGCCATGGAGAAATGGGAGCCCTGCTACACTGATGGGCGGGATGTAAATTGCCAACAGCCACTCTGGAGAAGTGTACGGTGAGTCCTGAAACGTCTAAAAAGCAAAGCTTAGAGAGCATAGGGCACTTCCACTCATGGGGGTATACATTGGGAAAATTAAAAATCAGCAAGACACAAGCACCCCAAAGTTTAGGGCTGCTCTCTTGACAAGGACCTCCACTTCATTCCACCTTCAATATCCCAGGAAAGAGAAAAATGGATAAAGGAGTTGTGGTCCTTATGTACAATGGAATATCACTCAGCCATGAAATCAATGTCATAAGGCTAGTAGCAGCATGATGAGTGGATTTAGGTACGACGATTCTAAGTGAAATAAGTCACACAGAAAAGGACACTTCTCATAATGTATCACTTATAGAGGGAATGTAAGAACCGTTACACTTGAACAGAATTACAAAACAGAACGGAGTCACACATGCAGAAAACACACTATGGCTGCTTAACGGGAAAGGTGAGGTGGGGTGATACATAAAACAAGGGTTTCAAATTAGCTCAGATACCGTTCCATAAACCCAATATGTAATAGACAAGACCTACTCCTTGCTCAGAGAACTGGACTCAACACGCCCTATTCACCGCACAAGAATATATCTGACTAGTAATAATCTTAAAACCTATGTATTGATATCTCTCTGTTAGTGTGTCAAGTGGGTGTAAAGCGGCATAAACACAGCAATGAAAAGCAGCTAAACCCCATTATAAAAATAAATTACTTTGAAAAACCCATGAAACAAAGACAGTGAAAGAGAGCGAAATTCTTACACAATGCGTTCAGGGGCTGTGATGCAACCTGGATTGACCATATCTAGACCCACAGCTGGATGAGACATAAGGGTGGACACTCTTGGGGCTGAGAGGTTTGGTGAGGTTGGGTGAGCAAACGCAGACCCTTTAAAGTAATACTGCGTGGTACCCATCGCATGGGTCCCAAATCTCCAGGTTCAAGGGCATCTTCCTACATCGAAAACATGCATGAGAAAACAAAAAGATGGTACACCATGTGATGGGGAAAGGTTTCTAAAACGCACCTCATTTCTCTTCTCCTTGTGCCCGGGTTCGCCATTCCAGCCGCTTTACTAACAATCTCCCTACTTGGAGCATCAGCACCTTTAACCTCCTGTTCCGTACAGGTTGCAATTTGTCCTGAGGATGAACGGGAAGACTTGGAACCAATGAGAGACTAGCTCTTGGTGTAGTGACAGGCACAGGTCACTCTATTTTCCCATCAGGAAGAAGAATTAACCACAGGCTCAGCCTGCCCCCCGGAACCAGAGCAGGGCCTGAAGCCATCCTGCGCTTTTGCGGCCAGCTCCCTAAAAAGCGAGTTGTAAAATAGAGCTTCAGGGCACTGCAATTCACAAACCTGCAGAGTTATAAATGATAACTCTCGTCCACAAATATATTGAGGGAAGGCAAAGAAGAGGATTTGAAATCAAGGCAGAATTGCAGGAAACAGATTTCAGGAGGTAGATTCGAATCGCCTTTAAAGCACATGAAAAGCGGCAAAACGTTGACAATGATGCCCTTGGCCAAAAAGGGCGTATGCGTTTTTTCCTGAATATATTCAGGAAAAAACGCATACGCCCTTTTTGGCCAACCAAGCAACCTGGAAAGGCAAATCAGCGCCACAAAGAAGACTCGCTTCCCATCGGTTAAAAGGGCCATGCTGAAAAAAGTGTCAAAACCAGAAATGCAGGACAGGCCATGGAGAAATGGGAGCCGTGCTACACTGATGGGCGGGATGTAAATTGCCAACAGCCACTCTGGAGAAGTGTACGGTGAGTCCTGAAACGTCTAAATAACAAAGCTTAGAGAGCATAGGGCACTTCCACTCATGGGGGTATACATTGGGAAAATTAAAAATCAGCAAGACACAAGCACCCCAAAGTTTAGGGCTGCTCTGTTGACAAGGACCTCCACTTCATTCCACCTTCAATATCCCAGGAAAGAGAAAAATTGATAAAGGAGTTGTGGTCCTTATGTACAATGGAATACCACTCAGCCATGAAATTAATGTCATAAGGCTAGTAGCAGCATGATGAGTGGATTTAGGTACGACGATTCTAAGTGAAATAAGTCACACAGAAAAGGACACTTCTCATAAGGTATCACTGATAGAGGGAATGTAAAAACCGTTACACTTGAACTGAATTACAAAACAGAACGGAGTCACACATGCAGAAAACACACTATGGCTGCTTAACGGGAAAGGTGAGGTGGGGTGATACATAAAACAAGGGTTTCAAATTAGCTCAGATACCGTTCCATAAACCCAATATGTAATAGACAAGACCTACTCCTTGCTCAGAGAACTGGTCTCAACACGCCCCATTCACCGCACAAGAATATATCTGACTAGTAATAATCTTAAAACCTATGTATTGATATCTCTCTGTTAGTGTGTCAAGTGGGTGTAAAGCGGCATAAACACAGCAGTGAAAAGCAGCTAAACCCCATTATAAAAATAAATTACTTTGAAAAACCCATGAAACAAAGAGAGTGAAAGAGAGCGAAATTCTTACACAATGCGTTCAGGGGCTGTGATGCAACCTGGATTGACCATATCTAGACCCACAGCTGGATGAGACATAAGGGTGGACACTCTTGGGGCTGAGAGGTTTGGTGAGGTTGGGTGAGCAAACGCAGACCCTTTAAAGTAATACTGCGTGGTACCCATCGCATGGGTCCCAAATCTCCAGGTTCAAGGGCATCTTGCTACATCGAAAACATGCATGAGAAACCCAGAAGATGGTACACCGTGTGATGGGGAAAGGTTTCTAAAACGCACCTCATTTCTCATCTCCTTGTGCTCGGGTTCGCCATTCCAGCCACTTTACTAGCAATCTCCCTACTTGGAGCATCAGCACCTTTAACCTCCTGTTCCGTACAGGTTGCAATTTGTCCTGAGGATGAACGGGAAGACTTGGAACCAATGAGAGACTAGCTCCTGGTGTAGGGACAGGCACAGGTCACTCAATTTTCCCATCAGGAAGAAGAATTAACCACAGGCTCAGCCTGCCCCCCGGAACCAGAACAGGGCCTGAAGCCACCCTGCGCTTTTGCGGCCATCTCCCAAAAAGGCGAGTTGTAAAATGGAGCTTCAGGGCACTGCAATTCACAAACCTGCAGAGTTATAAATGATAACTCTCGTCCACAAATATATTGAGGGAAGGCAAAGAAGAGGATTTGAAATCAAGGCAGAATTGCAGGAAACAAATTTCAGGAGGTAGATTCGAATCGCCTTTAAAGCACATGAAAAGCGGCAAAACGTTGACAATGATGCCCTTGGCCAAAAAGGGCGTATGCGTTTTTTCCTGAATATATTCAGGAAAAAACGCATACGCCCTTTTTGGCCAACCAAGCAACCTGGAAAGGCAAATCAGCGCTACAAAGAAGTCTCGCTTCCCATCGGTTAAAAGGGCCATGCTGAAAAAAGTGTCAAAACCAGAAATACAGGAAAGGCCATGGAGAAATGGGAGCCCTGCTACACTGATGGGCGGGATGTAAATTGCCAACAGCCACTCTGGAGAAGTGTACGGTGAGTCCTGAAACGTCTAAAAAGCAAAGCTTAGAGAGCATAGGGCACTTCCACTCATGGGGGTATACATTGGGAAAATTAAAAATCAGCAAGACACAAGCACCCCAAAGTTTAGGGCTGCTCTCTTGACAAGGACCTCCACTTCATTCCACCTTCAATATCCCAGGAAAGAGAAAAATGGATAAAGGAGTTGTGGTCCTTATGTACAATGGAATATCACTCAGCCATGAAATCAATGTCATAAGGCTAGTAGCAGCATGATGAGTGGATTTAGGTACGACGATTCTAAGTGAAATAAGTCACACAGAAAAGGACACTTCTCATAATGTATCACTTATAGAGGGAATGTAAGAACCGTTACACTTGAACAGAATTACAAAACAGAACGGAGTCACACATGCAGAAAACACACTATGGCTGCTTAACGGGAAAGGTGAGGTGGGGTGATACATAAAACAAGGGTTTCAAATTAGCTCAGATACCGTTCCATAAACCCAATATGTAATAGACAAGACCTACTCCTTGCTCAGAGAACTGGACTCAACACGCCCTATTCACCGCACAAGAATATATCTGACTAGTAATAATCTTAAAACCTATGTATTGATATCTCTCTGTTAGTGTGTCAAGTGGGTGTAAAGCGGCATAAACACAGCAATGAAAAGCAGCTAAACCCCATTATAAAAATAAATTACTTTGAAAAACCCATGAAACAAAGACAGTGAAAGAGAGCGAAATTCTTACACAATGCGTTCAGGGGCTGTGATGCAACCTGGATTGACCATATCTAGACCCACAGCTGGATGAGACATAAGGGTGGACACTCTTGGGGCTGAGAGGTTTGGTGAGGTTGGGTGAGCAAACGCAGACCCTTTAAAGTAATACTGCGTGGTACCCATCGCATGGGTCCCAAATCTCCAGGTTCAAGGGCATCTTCCTACATCGAAAACATGCATGAGAAAACAAAAAGATGGTACACCATGTGATGGGGAAAGGTTTCTAAAACGCACCTCATTTCTCTTCTCCTTGTGCCCGGGTTCGCCATTCCAGCCGCTTTACTAACAATCTCCCTACTTGGAGCATCAGCACCTTTAACCTCCTGTTCCGTACAGGTTGCAATTTGTCCTGAGGATGAACGGGAAGACTTGGAACCAATGAGAGACTAGCTCTTGGTGTAGTGACAGGCACAGGTCACTCTATTTTCCCATCAGGAAGAAGAATTAACCACAGGCTCAGCCTGCCCCCCGGAACCAGAGCAGGGCCTGAAGCCATCCTGCGCTTTTGCGGCCAGCTCCCTAAAAAGCGAGTTGTAAAATAGAGCTTCAGGGCACTGCAATTCACAAACCTGCAGAGTTATAAATGATAACTCTCGTCCACAAATATATTGAGGGAAGGCAAAGAAGAGGATTTGAAATCAAGGCAGAATTGCAGGAAACAGATTTCAGGAGGTAGATTCGAATCGCCTTTAAAGCACATGAAAAGCGGCAAAACGTTGACAATGATGCCCTTGGCCAAAAAGGGCGTATGCGTTTTTTCCTGAATATATTCAGGAAAAAACGCATACGCCCTTTTTGGCCAACCAAGCAACCTGGAAAGGCAAATCAGCGCCACAAAGAAGACTCGCTTCCCATCGGTTAAAAGGGCCATGCTGAAAAAAGTGTCAAAACCAGAAAGGCAGGACAGGCCATGGAGAAATGGGAGCCGTGCTACACTGATGGGCGGGATGTAAATTGCCAACAGCCACTCTGGAGAAGTGTACGGTGAGTCCTGAAACGTCTAAATAACAAAGCTTAGAGAGCATAGGGCACTTCCACTCATGGGGGTATACATTGGGAAAATTAAAAATCAGCAAGACACAAGCACCCCAAAGTTTAGGGCTGCTCTGTTGACAAGGACCTCCACTTCATTCCACCTTCAATATCCCAGGAAAGAGAAAAATTGATAAAGGAGTTGTGGTCCTTATGTACAATGGAATACCACTCAGCCATGAAATTAATGTCATAAGGCTAGTAGCAGCATGATGAGTGGATTTAGGTACGACGATTCTAAGTGAAATAAGTCACACAGAAAAGGACACTTCTCATAAGGTATCACTGATAGAGGGAATGTAAAAACCGTTACACCTGAACTGAATTACAAAACAGAACGGAGTCACACATGCAGAAAACACACTATGGCTGCTTAACGGGAAAGGTGAGGTGGGGTGATACATAAAACAAGGGTTTCAAATTAGCTCAGATACCGTTCCATAAACCCAATATGTAATAGACAAGACCTACTCCTTGCTCAGAGAACTGGTCTCAACACACCCCATTCACCGCACAAGAATATATCTGACTAGTAATAATCTTAAAACCTATGTATTGATATCTCTCTGTTAGTGTGTCAAGTGGGTGTAAAGCGGCATAAACACAGCAGTGAAAAGCAGCTAAACCCCATTATAAAAATAAATTACTTCGAAATACCCATGAAACAAAGACAGTGAAATAGAGCGAAATTCTTACACAATGCGTTCAGGGGCTGTGATGCAACCTGGATTGACCATATCTAGACCCACAGCTGGAAGAGACATAAGGGTGGACGCTCTTGGGGCTGAGAGGTTTGGTGAGGTTGGGTGAGCAAACGCAGACCCTTTAAAGTAATACTGCGTGGTACCCATCGCATGGGTCCCAAATCTCCAGGTTCAAGGGCATCTTGCTACATCGAAAACATGCATGAGAAACCCAGAAGATGGTACACCGTGTGATGGGGAAAGGTTTCTAAAACGCACCTCATTTCTCATCTCCTTGTGCTCGGGTTCGCCATTCCAGCCACTTTACTAGCAATCTCCCTACTTGGAGCATCAGCACCTTTAACCTCCTGTTCCGTACAGGTTGCAATTTGTCCTGAGGATGAACGGGAAGACTTGGAACCAATGAGAGACTAGCTCTTGGTGTAGGGACAGGCACAGGTCACTCTATTTTCCCATCAGGAAGAAGAATTAACCACAGGCTCAGCCTGCCCCCCGGAACCAGAACAGGGCCTGAAGCCATCCTGCGCTTTTGCGGCCAGCTCCCTAAAAAGCGAGTTGTAAAATGGAGCTTCAGGGCACTGCAATTCACAAACCTGCAGAGTTATAAATGATAACTCTCGTCCACAAATATATTGAGGGAAGGCAAAGAAGAGGATTTGAAATCAAGGCAGAATTGCAGGAAACAGATTTCAGGAGGTAGATTCGAATCGCCTTTAAAGCACATGAAAAGCGGCAAAACGTTGACAATGATGCCCTTGGCCAAAAAGGGCGTATGCGTTTTTTCCTGAATATATTCAGGAAAAAACGCATACGCCCTTTTTGGCCAACCAAGCAACCTGGAAAGGCAAATCAGCGCTACAAAGAAGTCTCGCTTCCCATCGGTTAAAAGGGCCATGCTGAAAAAAGTGTCAAAACCAGAAATACAGGAAAGGCCATGGAGAAATGGGAGCCGTGCTACACTGATGGGCGGGATGTAAATTGCCAACAGCCACTCTGGAGAAGTGTACGGTGAGTCCTGAAACGTCTAAAAAGCAAAGCTTAGAGAGCATAGGGCACTTCCACTCATGGGGGTATACATTGGGAAAATTAAAAATCAGCAAGACACAAGCACCCCAAAGTTTAGGGCTGCTCTCTTGACAAGGACCTCCACTTCATTCCACCTTCAATATCCCAGGAAAGAGAAAAATGGATAAAGAAGTTGTGGTCCTTATATACAATGGAATATCACTCAGCCATGAAATCAATGTCATAAGGCTAGTAGCAGCATGATGAGTGGATTTAGGTACGACGATTCTAAGTGAAATAAGTCACACAGAAAAGGACACTTCTCATAATGTATCACTTATAGAGGGAATGTAAAAACCGTTACACTTGAACTGAATTACAAAACAGAACAGAGTCACACATGCAGAAAACACACTATGGCTGCTTAACGGGAAAGGTGAGGTGGGGTGATACATAAAACAAGGGTTTCAAATTAGCTCAGATACCGTTCCATAAAACCAATATGTAATAGACAAGACCTACTCCTTGCTCAGAGAACTGGACTCAACACGCCCTATTCACCGCACAAGAATATATCTGACTAGTAATAATCTTAAAACCTATGTATTGATATCTCTCTGTTAGTGTGTCAAGTGGGTGTAAAGCGGCATAAACACAGCAGTGAAAAGCAGCTAAACCCCATTATAAAAATAAATTACTTTGAAAAACCCATGAAACAAAGACAGTGAAAGAGAGCGAAATTCTTACACAATGCGTTCAGGGGCTGTGATGCAACCTGGATTGACCATATCTAGACCCACAGCTGGATGAGACATAAGGGTGGACACTCTTGGGGCTAAGAGGTTTGGTGAGGTTGGGTGAGCAAACGCAGACCCTTTAAAGTAATACTGCGTGGTACCCATCGCATGGGTCCCAAATCTCCAGGTTCAAGGGCATCTTCCTACATCGAAAACATGCATGAGAAAACAAAAAGATGGTACACCGTGTGATGGGGAAAGGTTTCTAAAACGCACCTCATTTCTCTTCTCCTTGTGCCCGGGTTCGCCATTCCAGCCGCTTTACTAACAATCTCCCTACTTGGAGCATCAGCACCTTTAACCTCCTGTTCCGTACAGGTTGCAATTTGTCCTGAGGATGAATGGGAAGACTTGGAACCAATGAGAGACTAGCTCTTGGTGTAGTGACAGGCACAGGTCACTCTATTTTCCCATCAGGAAGAAGAATTAACCACAGGCTCAGCCTGCCCCCCGGAACCAGAGCAGGGCCTGAAGCCATCCTGCGCTTTTGCGGCCAGCTCCCTAAAAAGCGAGTTGTAAAATGGAGCTTCAGGGCACTGCAATTCACAAACCTGCAGAGTTATAAATGATAACTCTCGTCCACAAATATATTGAGGGAAGGCAAAGAAGAGGATTTGAAATCAAGGCAGAATTGCAGGAAACAGATTTCAGGAGGTAGATTCGAATCGCCTTTAAAGCACATGAAAAGCGGCAAAACGTTGACAATGATGCCCTTGGCCAAAAAGGGCGTATGCGTTTTTTCCTGAATATATTCAGGAAAAAACGCATACGCCCTTTTTGGCCAACCAAGCAACCTGGAAAGGCAAATCAGCGCCACAAAGAAGACTCGCTTCCCATCGGTCAAAAGGGCCATGCTGAAAAAAGTGTCAAAACCAGAAATGCAGGACAGGCCATGGAGAAATGGGAGCCGTGCTACACTGATGGGTGGGATGTAAATTGCCAACAGACACTCTGGAGAAGTGTACGGTGAGTCCTGAAACGTCTAAATAACAAAGCTTAGAGAGCATAGGGCACTTCCACTCATGGGGGTATACATTGGGAAAATGAAAAATCAGCAAGACACAAGCACCCCAAAGTTTAGGGCTGCTCTGTTGACAAGGACCTCCACTTCATTCCACCTTCAATATCCCAGGAAAGAGAAAAATGGATAAAGGAGTTGTGGTCCTTATGTACAATGGAATACCACTCAGCCATGAAATTAATGTCATAAGGCTAGTAGCAGCATGATGAGTGGATTTAGGTACGACGATTCTAAGTGAAATAAGTCACACAGAAAAGGACACTTCTCATAAGGTATCACTGATAGAGGGAATGTAAAAACCGTTACACTTGAACTGAATTACAAAACAGAACGGAGTCACACATGCAGAAAACACACTATGGCTGCTTAACGGGAAAGGTGAGGTGGGGTGATACATAAAACAAGGGTTTCAAATTAGCTCAGATACCGTTCCATAAACCCAATATGTAATAGACAAGACCTACTCCTTGCTCAGAGAACTGGTCTCAACACACCCCATTCACCGCACAAGAATATATCTGACTAGTAATAATCTTAAAACCTATGTATTGATATCTCTCTGTTAGTGTGTCAAGTGGGTGTAAAGCGGCATAAACACAGCAGTGAAAAGCAGCTAAACCCCATTATAAAAATAAATTACTTCGAAATACCCATGAAACAAAGACAGTGAAATAGAGCGAAATTCTTACACAATGCGTTCAGGGGCTGTGATGCAACCTGGATTGACCATATCTAGACCCACAGCTGGATGAGACATAAGGGTGGACGCTCTTGGGGCTGAGAGGTTTGGTGAGGTTGGGTGAGCAAACGCAGACCCTTTAAAGTAATACTGCGTGGTACCCATCGCATGGGTCCCAAATCTCCAGGTTCAAGGGCATCTTGCTACATCGAAAACATGCATGAGAAACCCAGAAGATGGTACACCGTGTGATGGGGAAAGGTTTCTAAAACGCACCTCATTTCTCATCTCCTTGTGCTCGGGTTCGCCATTCCAGCCACTTTACTAGCAATCTCCCTACTTGGAGCATCAGCACCTTTAACCTCCTGTTCCGTACAGGTTGCAATTTGTCCTGAGGATGAACGGGAAGACTTGGAACCAATGAGAGACTAGCTCTTGGTGTAGGGACAGGCACAGGTCACTCTATTTTCCCATCAGGAAGAAGAATTAACCACAGGCTCAGCCTGCCCCCCGGAACCAGAACAGGGCCTGAAGCCATCCTGCGCTTTTGCGGCCAGCTCCCTAAAAAGCGAGTTGTAAAATGGAGCTTCAGGGCACTGCAATTCACAAACCTGCAGAGTTATAAATGATAACTCTCGTCCACAAATATATTGAGGGAAGGCAAAGAAGAGGATTTGAAATCAAGGCAGAATTGCAGGAAACAGATTTCAGGAGGTAGATTCGAATCGCCTTTAAAGCACATGAAAAGCGGCAAAACGTTGACAATGATGCCCTTGGCCAAAAAGGGCGTATGCGTTTTTTCCTGAATATATTCAGGAAAAAACGCATACGCCCTTTTTGGCCAACCAAGCAACCTGGAAAGGCAAATCAGCGCTACAAAGAAGTCTCGCTTCCCATCGGTTAAAAGGGCCATGCTGAAAAAAGTGTCAAAACCAGAAATACAGGAAAGGCCATGGAGAAATGGGAGCCGTGCTACACTGATGGGCGGGATGTAAATTGCCAACAGCCACTCTGGAGAAGTGTACGGTGAGTCCTGAAACGTCTAAAAAGCAAAGCTTAGAGAGCATAGGGCACTTCCACTCATGGGGGTATACATTGGGAAAATTAAAAATCAGCAAGACACAAGCACCCCAAAGTTTAGGGCTGCTCTCTTGACAAGGACCTCCACTTCATTCCACCTTCAATATCCCAGGAAAGAGAAAAATGGATAAAGAAGTTGTGGTCCTTATATACAATGGAATATCACTCAGCCATGAAATCAATGTCATAAGGCTAGTAGCAGCATGATGAGTGGATTTAGGTACGACGATTCTAAGTGAAATAAGTCACACAGAAAAGGACACTTCTCATAATGTATCACTTATAGAGGGAATGTAAAAACCGTTACACTTGAACTGAATTACAAAACAGAACAGAGTCACACATGCAGAAAACACACTATGGCTGCTTAACGGGAAAGGTGAGGTGGGGTGATACATAAAACAAGGGTTTCAAATTAGCTCAGATACCGTTCCATAAAACCAATATGTAATAGACAAGACCTACTCCTTGCTCAGAGAACTGGACTCAACACGCCCTATTCACCGCACAAGAATATATCTGACTAGTAATAATCTTAAAACCTATGTATTGATATCTCTCTGTTAGTGTGTCAAGTGGGTGTAAAGCGGCATAAACACAGCAGTGAAAAGCAGCTAAACCCCATTATAAAAATAAATTACTTTGAAAAACCCATGAAACAAAGACAGTGAAAGAGAGCGAAATTCTTACACAATGCGTTCAGGGGCTGTGATGCAACCTGGATTGACCATATCTAGACCCACAGCTGGATGAGACATAAGGGTGGACACTCTTGGGGCTAAGAGGTTTGGTGAGGTTGGGTGAGCAAACGCAGACCCTTTAAAGTAATACTGCGTGGTACCCATCGCATGGGTCCCAAATCTCCAGGTTCAAGGGCATCTTCCTACATCGAAAACATGCATGAGAAAACAAAAAGATGGTACACCGTGTGATGGGGAAAGGTTTCTAAAACGCACCTCATTTCTCTTCTCCTTGTGCCTGGGTTCGCCATTCCAGCCGCTTTACTAACAATCTCCCTACTTGGAGCATCAGCACCTTTAACCTCCTGTTCCGTACAGGTTGCAATTTGTCCTGAGGATGAATGGGAAGACTTGGAACCAATGAGAGACTAGCTCTTGGTGTAGTGACAGGCACAGGTCACTCTATTTTCCCATCAGGAAGAAGAATTAACCACAGGCTCAGCCTGCCCCCCGGAACCAGAGCAGGGCCTGAAGCCATCCTGCGCTTTTGCAGCCAGCTCCCTAAAAAGCGAGTTGTAAAATGGAGCTTCAGGGCACTGCAATTCACAAACCTGCAGAGTTATAAATGATAACTCTCGTCCACAAATATATTGAGGGAAGGCAAAGAAGAGGATTTGAAATCAAGGCAGAATTGCAGGAAACAGATTTCAGGAGGTAGATTCGAATCGCCTTTAAAGCACATGAAAAGCGGCAAAACGTTGACAATGATGCCCTTGGCCAAAAAGGGCGTATGCGTTTTTTCCTGAATATATTCAGGAAAAAACGCATACGCCCTTTTTGGCCAACCAAGCAACCTGGAAAGGCAAATCAGCGCCACAAAGAAGACTCGCTTCCCATCGGTCAAAAGGGCCATGCTGAAAAAAGTGTCAAAACCAGAAATGCAGGACAGGCCATGGAGAAATGGGAGCCGTGCTACACTGATGGGTGGGATGTAAATTGCCAACAGACACTCTGGAGAAGTGTACGGTGAGTCCTGAAACGTCTAAATAACAAAGCTTAGAGAGCATAGGGCACTTCCACTCATGGGGGTATACATTGGGAAAATGAAAAATCAGCAAGACACAAGCACCCCAAAGTTTAGGGCTGCTCTGTTGACAAGGACCTCCACTTCATTCCACCTTCAATATCCCAGGAAAGAGAAAAATGGATAAAGGAGTTGTGGTCCTTATGTACAATGGAATACCACTCAGCCATGAAATTAATGTCATAAGGCTAGTAGCAGCATGATGAGTGGATTTAGGTACGACGATTCTAAGTGAAATAAGTCACACAGAAAAGGACACTTCTCATAAGGTATCACTGATAGAGGGAATGTAAAAACCGTTACACTTGAACTGAATTACAAAACAGAACGGAGTCACACATGCAGAAAACACACTATGGCTGCTTAACGGGAAAGGTGAGGTGGGGTGATACATAAAACAAGGGTTTCAAATTAGCTCAGATACCGTTCCATAAACCCAATATGTAATAGACAAGACCTACTCCTTGCTCAGGGAACTGGTCTCAACACACCCCATTCACCGCACAAGAATATATCTGACTAGTAATAATCTTAAAACCTATGTATTGATATCTCTCTGTTAGTGTGTCAAGTGGGTGTAAAGCGGCATAAACACAGCAGTGAAAAGCAGCTAAACCCCATTATAAAAATAAATTACTTCGAAATACCCATGAAACAAAGACAGTGAAATAGAGCGAAATTCTTACACAATGCGTTCAGGGGCTGTGATGCAACCTGGATTGACCATATCTAGACCCACAGCTGGATGAGACATAAGGGTGGACGCTCTTGGGGCTGAGAGGTTTGGTGAGGTTGGGTGAGCAAACGCAGACCCTTTAAAGTAATACTGCGTGGTACCCATCGCATGGGTCCCAAATCTCCAGGTTCAAGGGCATCTTGCTACATCGAAAACATGCATGAGAAACCCAGAAGATGGTACACCGTGTGATGGGGAAAGGTTTCTAAAACGCACCTCATTTCTCATCTCCTTGTGCTCGGGTTCGCCATTCCAGCCACTTTACTAGCAATCTCCCTACTTGGAGCATCAGCACCTTTAACCTCCTGTTCCGTACAGGTTGCAATTTGTCCTGAGGATGAACGGGAAGACTTGGAACCAATGAGAGACTAGCTCTTGGTGTAGGGACAGGCACAGGTCACTCTATTTTCCCATCAGGAAGAAGAATTAACCACAGGCTCAGCCTGCCCCCCGGAACCAGAACAGGGCCTGAAGCCATCCTGCGCTTTTGCGGCCAGCTCCCTAAAAAGCGAGTTGTAAAATGGAGCTTCAGGGCACTGCAATTCACAAACCTGCAGAGTTATAAATGATAACTCTCGTCCACAAATATATTGAGGGAAGGCAAAGAAGAGGATTTGAAATCAAGGCAGAATTGCAGGAAACAGATTTCAGGAGGTAGATTCGAATCGCCTTTAAAGCACATGAAAAGCGGCAAAACGTTGACAATGATGCCCTTGGCCAAAAAGGGCGTATGCGTTTTTTCCTGAATATATTCAGGAAAAAACGCATACGCCCTTTTTGGCCAACCAAGCAACCTGGAAAGGCAAATCAGCGCTACAAAGAAGTCTCGCTTCCCATCGGTTAAAAGGGCCATGCTGAAAAAAGTGTCAAAACCAGAAATACAGGAAAGGCCATGGAGAAATGGGAGCCGTGCTACACTGATGGGCGGGATGTAAATTGCCAACAGCCACTCTGGAGAAGTGTACGGTGAGTCCTGAAACGTCTAAAAAGCAAAGCTTAGAGAGCATAGGGCACTTCCACTCATGGGGGTATACATTGGGAAAATTAAAAATCAGCAAGACACAAGCACCCCAAAGTTTAGGGCTGCTCTCTTGACAAGGACCTCCACTTCATTCCACCTTCAATATCCCAGGAAAGAGAAAAATGGATAAAGAAGTTGTGGTCCTTATATACAATGGAATATCACTCAGCCATGAAATCAATGTCATAAGGCTAGTAGCAGCATGATGAGTGGATTTAGGTACGACGATTCTAAGTGAAATAAGTCACACAGAAAAGGACACTTCTCATAATGTATCACTTATAGAGGGAATGTAAAAACCGTTACACTTGAACTGAATTACAAAACAGAACAGAGTCACACATGCAGAAAACACACTATGGCTGCTTAACGGGAAAGGTGAGGTGGGGTGATACATAAAACAAGGGTTTCAAATTAGCTCAGATACCGTTCCATAAAACCAATATGTAATAGACAAGACCTACTCCTTGCTCAGAGAACTGGACTCAACACGCCCTATTCACCGCACAAGAATATATCTGACTAGTAATAATCTTAAAACCTATGTATTGATATCTCTCTGTTAGTGTGTCAAGTGGGTGTAAAGCGGCATAAACACAGCAGTGAAAAGCAGCTAAACCCCATTATAAAAATAAATTACTTTGAAAAACCCATGAAACAAAGACAGTGAAAGAGAGCGAAATTCTTACACAATGCGTTCAGGGGCTGTGATGCAACCTGGATTGACCATATCTAGACCCACAGCTGGATGAGACATAAGGGTGGACACTCTTGGGGCTAAGAGGTTTGGTGAGGTTGGGTGAGCAAACGCAGACCCTTTAAAGTAATACTGCGTGGTACCCATCGCATGGGTCCCAAATCTCCAGGTTCAAGGGCATCTTCCTACATCGAAAACATGCATGAGAAAACAAAAAGATGGTACACCGTGTGATGGGGAAAGGTTTCTAAAACGCACCTCATTTCTCTTCTCCTTGTGCCCGGGTTCGCCATTCCAGCCGCTTTACTAACAATCTCCCTACTTGGAGCATCAGCACCTTTAACCTCCTGTTCCGTACAGGTTGCAATTTGTCCTGAGGATGAATGGGAAGACTTGGAACCAATGAGAGACTAGCTCTTGGTGTAGTGACAGGCACAGGTCACTCTATTTTCCCATCAGGAAGAAGAATTAACCACAGGCTCAGCCTGCCCCCCGGAACCAGAGCAGGGCCTGAAGCCATCCTGCGCTTTTGCGGCCAGCTCCCTAAAAAGCGAGTTGTAAAATGGAGCTTCAGGGCACTGCAATTCACAAACCTGCAGAGTTATAAATGATAACTCTCGTCCACAAATATATTGAGGGAAGGCAAAGAAGAGGATTTGAAATCAAGGCAGAATTGCAGGAAACAGATTTCAGGAGGTAGATTCGAATCGCCTTTAAAGCACATGAAAAGCGGCAAAACGTTGACAATGATGCCCTTGGCCAAAAAGGGCGTATGCGTTTTTTCCTGAATATATTCAGGAAAAAACGCATACGCCCTTTTTGGCCAACCAAGCAACCTGGAAAGGCAAATCAGCGCCACAAAGAAGACTCGCTTCCCATCGGTCAAAAGGGCCATGCTGAAAAAAGTGTCAAAACCAGAAATGCAGGACAGGCCATGGAGAAATGGGAGCCGTGCTACACTGATGGGTGGGATGTAAATTGCCAACAGACACTCTGGAGAAGTGTACGGTGAGTCCTGAAACGTCTAAATAACAAAGCTTAGAGAGCATAGGGCACTTCCACTCATGGGGGTATACATTGGGAAAATGAAAAATCAGCAAGACACAAGCACCCCAAAGTTTAGGGCTGCTCTGTTGACAAGGACCTCCACTTCATTCCACCTTCAATATCCCAGGAAAGAGAAAAATGGATAAAGGAGTTGTGGTCCTTATGTACAATGGAATACCACTCAGCCATGAAATTAATGTCATAAGGCTAGTAGCAGCATGATGAGTGGATTTAGGTACGACGATTCTAAGTGAAATAAGTCACACAGAAAAGGACACTTCTCATAAGGTATCACTGATAGAGGGAATGTAAAAACCGTTACACTTGAACTGAATTACAAAACAGAACGGAGTCACACATGCAGAAAACACACTATGGCTGCTTAACGGGAAAGGTGAGGTGGGGTGATACATAAAACAAGGGTTTCAAATTAGCTCAGATACCGTTCCATAAACCCAATATGTAATAGACAAGACCTACTCCTTGCTCAGAGAACTGGTCTCAACACGCCCCATTCACCGCACAAGAATATATCTGACTAGTAATAATCTTAAAACCTATGTATTGATATCTCTCTGTTAGTGTGTCAAGTGGGTGTAAAGCGGCATAAACACAGCAGTGAAAAGCAGCTAAACCCCATTATAAAAATAAATTACTTTGAAAAACCCATGAAACAAAGAGAGTGAAAGAGAGCGAAATTCTTACACAATGCGTTCAGGGGCTGTGATGCAACCTGGATTGACCATATCTAGACCCACAGCTGGATGAGACATAAGGGTGGACACTCTTGGGGCTGAGAGGTTTGGTGAGGTTGGGTGAGCAAACGCAGACCCTTTAAAGTAATACTGCGTGGTACCCATCGCATGGGTCCCAAATCTCCAGGTTCAAGGGCATCTTGCTACATCGAAAACATGCATGAGAAACCCAGAAGATGGTACACCGTGTGATGGGGAAAGGTTTCTAAAACGCACCTCATTTCTCATCTCCTTGTGCTCGGGTTGGCCATTCCAGCCACTTTACTAGCAATCTCCCTACTTGGAGCATCAGCACCTTTAACCTCCTGTTCCGTACAGGTTGCAATTTGTCCTGAGGATGAACGGGAAGACTTGGAACTAATGAGAGACTAGCTCCTGGTGTAGGGACAGGCACAGGTCACTCAATTTTCCCATCAGGAAGAAGAATTAACCAGAGGCTCAGCCTGCCCCCCGGAACCAGAACAGGGCCTGTAGCCACCCTGCACTTTTGCGGCCATCTCCCAAAAAGGCGAGTTGTAAAATGGAGCTTCAGGGCACTGCAATTCACAAACCTGCAGAGTTATAAATGATAACTCTCGTCCACAAATATATTGAGGGAAGGCAAAGAAGAGGATTTGAAATCAAGGCAGAATTGCAGGAAACAAATTTCAGGAGGTAGATTCGAATCGCCTTTAAAGCACATGAAAAGCGGCCAAACGTTGACAATGATGCCCTTGGCCAAAAAGGGCGTATGTGTTTTTTCCTGAATATATTCAGGAAAAAACGCATACGCCCTTTTTGGCCAACCAAGCAACCTGGAAAGGCAAATCAGCGCTACAAAGAAGTCTCGCTTCCCATCGGTTAAAAGGGCCATGCTGAAAAAAGTGTCAAAACCAGAAATACAGGAAAGGCCATGGAGAAATGGGAGCCCTGCTACACTGATGGGCGGGATGTAAATTGCCAACAGCCACTCTGGAGAAGTGTACGGTGAGTCCTGAAACGTCTAAAAAGCAAAGCTTAGAGAGCATAGGGCACTTCCACTCATGGGGGTATACATTGGGAAAATGAAAAATCAGCAAGACACAAGCACCCCAAAGTTTAGGGCTGCTCTCTTGACAAGGACCTCCACTTCATTCCACCTTCAATATCCCAGGAAAGAGAAAAATGGATAAAGGAGTTGTGGTCCTTATGTACAATGGAATATCACTCAGCCATGAAATCAATGTCATAAGGCTAGTAGCAGCATGATGAGTGGATTTAGGTACGACGATTCTAAGTGAAATAAGTCACACAGAAAAGGACACTTCTCATAAGGTATCACTGATAGAGGGAATGTAAAAACCGTTACACTTGAACTGAATTACAAAACAGAACGGAGTCACACATGCAGAAAACACACTATGGCTGCTTAACGGGAAAGGTGAGGTGGGGTGATACATAAAACAAGGGTTTCAAATTAGCTCAGATACCGTTCCATAAACCCAATATGTAATAGACAAGACCTACTCCTTGCTCAGAGAACTGGTCTCAACACGCCCCATTCACCGCACAAGAATATATCTGACTAGTAATAATCTTAAAACCTATGTATTGATATCTCTCTGTTAGTGTGTCAAGTGGGTGTAAAGCGGCATAAACACAGCAGTGAAAAGCAGCTAAACCCCATTATAAAAATAAATTACTTTGAAAAACCCATGAAACAAAGAGAGTGAAAGAGAGCGAAATTCTTACACAATGCATTCAGGGGCTGTGATGCAACCTGGATTGACCATATCTAGACCCACAGCTGGATGAGACATAAGGGTGGACACTCTTGGGGCTGAGAGGTTTGGTGAGGTTGGGTGAGCAAACGCAGACCCTTTAAAGTAATACTGCGTGTTACCCATCGCATGGGTCCCAAATCTCCAGGTTCAAGGGCATCTTGCTACATCGAAAACATGCATGAGAAACCCAGAAGATGGTACACCGTGTGATGGGGAAAGGTTTCTAAAACGCACCTCATTTCTCATCTCCTTGTGCTCGGGTTCGCCATTCCAGCCACTTTACTAGCAATCTCCCTACTTGGAGCATCAGCACCTTTAACCTCCTGTTCCGTACAGGTTGCAATTTGTACTGAGGATGAACGGGAAGACGGGGAACCAGTGATAGACTAGCTCTTCTTGTTGGGACAGGCACAGGTCACTCTATTTTCCCATCAGGAAGAAGAATTAACCACAGGCTCAGCCTGCCCCCCGGAACCAGAACAGGGCCTGAAGCCATCCTGCGCTTTTGCGGCCAGCTCCCTAAAAAGCGAGTTGCAAAATGGAGCTTCAGGGCACTGCAATTCACAAACCTGCAGAGTTATAAATGATAACTCTCGTCCACAAATATATTGAGGGAAGGCAAAGAAGAGGATTTGAAATCAAGGCAGAATTGCAGGAAACAGATTTCAGGAGGTAGATTCGAATCGCCTTTAAAGCACATGAAAAGCGGCAAAACGTTGACAATGATGCCCTTGGCCAAAAAGGGCGTATGCGTTTTTTCCTGAATATATTCAGGAAAAAACGCATACGCCCTTTTTGGCCAACCAAGCAACCTGGAAAGGCAAATCAGCGCTACAAAGAAGTCTCGCTTCCCATCGGTTAAAAGGGCCATGCTGAAAAAAGTGTCAAAACCAGAAATACAGGAAAGGCCATGGAGAAATGGGAGCCGTGCTACACTGATGGGCGGGATGTAAATTGCCAACAGCCACTCTGGAGAAGTGTACGGTGAGTCCTGAAACGTCTAAAAAGCAAAGCTTAGAGAGCATAGGGCACTTCCACTCATGGGGGTATACATTGGGAAAATTAAAAATCAGCAAGACACAAGCACCCCAAAGTTTAGGGCTGCTCTCTTGACAAGGACCTCCACTTCATTCCACCTTCAATATCCCAGGAAAGAGAAAAATGGATAAAGAAGTTGTGGTCCTTATATACAATGGAATATCACTCAGCCATGAAATCAATGTCATAAGGCTAGTAGCAGCATGATGAGTGGATTTAGGTACGACGATTCTAAGTGAAATAAGTCACACAGAAAAGGACACTTCTCATAATGTATCACTTATAGAGGGAATGTAAAAACCGTTACACTTGAACTGAATTACAAAACAGAACAGAGTCACACATGCAGAAAACACACTATGGCTGCTTAACGGGAAAGGTGAGGTGGGGTGATACATAAAACAAGGGTTTCAAATTAGCTCAGATACCGTTCCATAAAACCAATATGTAATAGACAAGACCTACTCCTTGCTCAGAGAACTGGACTCAACACGCCCTATTCACCGCACAAGAATATATCTGACTAGTAATAATCTTAAAACCTATGTATTGATATCTCTCTGTTAGTGTGTCAAGTGGGTGTAAAGCGGCATAAACACAGCAGTGAAAAGCAGCTAAACCCCATTATAAAAATAAATTACTTTGAAAAACCCATGAAACAAAGACAGTGAAAGAGAGCGAAATTCTTACACAATGCGTTCAGGGGCTGTGATGCAACCTGGATTGACCATATCTAGACCCACAGCTGGATGAGACATAAGGGTGGACACTCTTGGGGCTAAGAGGTTTGGTGAGGTTGGGTGAGCAAACGCAGACCCTTTAAAGTAATACTGCGTGGTACCCATCGCATGGGTCCCAAATCTCCAGGTTCAAGGGCATCTTCCTACATCGAAAACATGCATGAGAAAACAAAAAGATGGTACACCGTGTGATGGGGAAAGGTTTCTAAAACGCACCTCATTTCTCTTCTCCTTGTGCCCGGGTTCGCCATTCCAGCCGCTTTACTAACAATCTCCCTACTTGGAGCATCAGCACCTTTAACCTCCTGTTCCGTACAGGTTGCAATTTGTCCTGAGGATGAACGGGAAGACTTGGAACCAATGAGAGACTAGCTCCTGGTGTAGGGACAGGCACAGGTCACTCAATTTTCCCATCAGGAAGAAGAATTAACCAGAGGCTCAGCCTGCCCCCCGGAACCAGAACAGGGCCTGAAGCCACCCTGCGCTTTTGCGGCCATCTCCCAAAAAGGCGAGTTGTAAAATGGAGCTTCAGGGCACTGCAATTCACAAACCTGCAGAGTTATAAATGATAACTCTCGTCCACAAATATATTGAGGGAAGGCAAAGAAGAGGATTTGAAATCAAGGCAGAATTGCAGGAAACAAATTTCAGGAGGTAGATTCGAATCGCCTTTAAAGCACATGAAAAGCGGCAAAACGTTGACAATGATGCCCTTGGCCAAAAAGGGCGTATGCGTTTTTTCCTGAATATATTCAGGAAAAAACGCATACGCCCTTTTTGGCCAACCAAGCAACCTGGAAAGGCAAATCAGCGCTACAAAGAAGACTCGCTTCCCATCGGTTAAAAGGGCCATGCTGAAAAAAGTGTCAAAACCAGAAATAGAGGAAAGGCCATGGAGAAATGGGAGCCCTGCTACACTGATGGGCGGGATGTAAATTGCCAACAGCCACTCTGGAGAAGTGTACGGTGAGTCCTGAAACGTCTAAAAAGCAAAGCTTAGAGAGCATAGGGCACTTCCACTCATGGGGGTATACATTGGGAAAATTAAAAATCAGCAAGACACAAGCACCCCAAAGTTTAGGGCTGCTCTCTTGACAAGGACCTCCACTTCATTCCACCTTCAATATCCCAGGAAAGAGAAAAATGGATAAAGGAGTTGTGGTCCTTATGTACAATGGAATATCACTCAGCCATGAAATCAATGTCATAAGGCTAGTAGCAGCATGATGAGTGGATTTAGGTACGACGATTCTAAGTGAAATAAGTCACACAGAAAAGGACACTTCTCATAATGTATCACTTATAGAGGGAATGTAAGAACCGTTACACTTGAACAGAATTACAAAACAGAACGGAGTCACACATGCAGAAAACACACTATGGCTGCTTAACGGGAAAGGTGAGGTGGGGTGATACATAAAACAAGGGTTTCAAATTAGCTCAGATACCGTTCCATAAACCCAATATGTAATAGACAAGACCTACTCCTTGCTCAGAGAACTGGACTCAACACGCCCTATTCACCGCACAAGAATATATCTGACTAGTAATAATCTTAAAACCTATGTATTGATATCTCTCTGTTAGTGTGTCAAGTGGGTGTAAAGCGGCATAAACACAGCAATGAAAAGCAGCTAAACCCCATTATAAAAATAAATTACTTTGAAAAACCCATGAAACAAAGACAGTGAAAGAGAGCGAAATTCTTACACAATGCGTTCAGGGGCTGTGATGCAACCTGGATTGACCATATCTAGACCCACAGCTGGATGAGACATAAGGGTGGACACTCTTGGGGCTGAGAGGTTTGGTGAGGTTGGGTGAGCAAACGCAGACCCTTTAAAGTAATACTGCGTGGTACCCATCGCATGGGTCCCAAATCTCCAGGTTCAAGGGCATCTTGCTACATCGAAAACATGCATGAGAAAACAAAAAGATGGTACACCGTGTGATGGGGAAAGGTTTCTAAAACGCACCTCATTTCTCTTCTCCTTGTGCCCGGGTTCGCCATTCCAGCCGCTTTACTAACAATCTCCCTACTTGGAGCATCAGCACCTTTAACCTCCTGTTCCGTACAGGTTGCAATTTGTCCTGAGGATGAACGGGAAGACTTGGAACCAATGAGAGACTAGCTCTTGGTGTAGTGACAGGCACAGGTCACTCTATTTTCCCATCAGGAAGAAGAATTAACCACAGGCTCAGCCTGCCCCCCGGAACCAGAGCAGGACCTGAAGCCATCCTGCGCTTTTGCGGCCAGCTCCCTAAAAAGCGAGTTGTAAAATGGAGCTTCAGGGCACTGCAATTCACAAACCTGCAGAGTTATAAATGATAACTCTCGTCCACAAATATATTGAGGGAAGGCAAAGAAGAGGATTTGAAATCAAGGCAGAATTGCAGGAAACAGATTTCAGGAGGTAGATTCGGATCGCCTTTAAAGCACATGAAAAGCGCCAAAACGTTGACAATGATGCCCTTGGCCAAAAAGGGCGTATGCGTTTTTTCCTGAATATATTCAGGAAAAAACGCATACGCCCTTTTTGGCCAACCAAGCAACCTGGAAAGGCAAATCAGCGCTACAAAGAAGTCTCGCTTCCCATCGGTTAAAAGGGCCATGCTGAAAAAAGTGTCAAAACCAGAAATACAGGAAAGGCCATGGAGAAATGGGAGCCCTGCTACACTGATGGGCGGGATGTAAATTGCCAACAGCCACTCTGGAGAAGTGTACGGTGAGTCCTGAAACGTCTAAAAAGCAAAGCTTAGAGAGCATAGGGCACTTCCACTCATGGGGGTATACATTGGGAAAATTAAAAATCAGCAAGACACAAGCACCCCAAAGTTTAGGGCTGCTCTCTTGACAAGGACCTCCACTTCATTCCACCTTCAATATCCCAGGAAAGAGAAAAATGGATAAAGAATTTGTGGTCCTTATGTACAATGGAATATCACTCAGCCATGAAATCAATGTCATAAGGCTAGTAGCAGCATGATGAGTGGATTTAGGTACGACGATTCTAAGTGAAATAAGTCACACAGAAAAGGACACTTCTCATAATGTATCACTTATAGAGGGAATGTAAAAACCGTTACACTTGAACTGAATTACAAAACAGAACAGACTCACACATGCAGAAAACACACTATGGCTGCTTAACGGGAAAGGTGAGGTGGGGTGATACATAAAACAAGGGTTTCAAATTAGCTCAGATACCGTTCCATAAACCCAATATGTAATAGACAAGACCTACTCCTTACTCAGAGAACTGGACTCAACACGCCCTATTCACCGCACAAGAATATATCTGACTAGTAATAATCTTAAAACCTATGTATTGATATCTCTCTGTTAGTGTGTCAAGTGGGTGTAAAGCGGCATAAACACAGCAGTGAAAAGCAGCTAAACCCCATTATAAAAATAAATTACTTTGAAAAACCCATGAAACAAAGACAGTGAAAGAGAGCGAAATTCTTACACAATGCGTTCAGGGGCTGTGATGCAACCTGGATTGACCATATCTAGACCCACAGCTGGATGAGACATAAGGGTGGACACTCTTGGGGCTAAGAGGTTTGGTGAGGTTGGGTGAGCAAACGCAGACCCTTTAAAGTAATACTGCGTGGTACCCATCGCATGGGTCCCAAATCTCCAGGTTCAAGGGCATCTTCCTACATCGAAAACATGCATGAGAAAACAAAAAGATGGTACACCGTGTGATGGGGAAAGGTTTCTAAAACGCACCTCATTTCTCTTCTCCTTGTGCCCGGGTTCGCCATTCCAGCCGCTTTACTAACAATCTCCCTACTTGGAGCATCAGCACCTTTAACCTCCTGTTCCGTACAGGTTGCAATTTGTCCTGAGGATGAACGGGAAGACTTGGAACCAATGAGAGACTAGCTCCTGGTGTAGGGACAGGCACAGGTCACTCAATTTTCCCATCAGGAAGAAGAATTAACCAGAGGCTCAGCCTGCCCCCCGGAACCAGAACAGGGCCTGAAGCCACCCTGCGCTTTTGCGGCCATCTCCCAAAAAGGCGAGTTGTAAAATGGAGCTTCAGGGCACTGCAATTCACAAACCTGCAGAGTTATAAATGATAACTCTCGTCCACAAATATATTGAGGGAAGGCAAAGAAGAGGATTTGAAATCAAGGCAGAATTGCAGGAAACAAATTTCAGGAGGTAGATTCGAATCGCCTTTAAAGCACATGAAAAGCGGCAAAACGTTGACAATGATGCCCTTGGCCAAAAAGGGCGTATGCGTTTTTTCCTGAATATATTCAGGAAAAAACGCATACGCCCTTTTTGGCCAACCAAGCAACCTGGAAAGGCAAATCAGCGCTACAAAGAAGACTCGCTTCCCATCGGTTAAAAGGGCCATGCTGAAAAAAGTGTCAAAACCAGAAATAGAGGAAAGGCCATGGAGAAATGGGAGCCCTGCTACACTGATGGGCGGGATGTAAATTGCCAACAGCCACTCTGGAGAAGTGTACGGTGAGTCCTGAAACGTCTAAAAAGCAAAGCTTAGAGAGCATAGGGCACTTCCACTCATGGGGGTATACATTGGGAAAATTAAAAATCAGCAAGACACAAGCACCCCAAAGTTTAGGGCTGCTCTCTTGACAAGGACCTCCACTTCATTCCACCTTCAATATCCCAGGAAAGAGAAAAATGGATAAAGGAGTTGTGGTCCTTATGTACAATGGAATATCACTCAGCCATGAAATCAATGTCATAAGGCTAGTAGCAGCATGATGAGTGGATTTAGGTACGACGATTCTAAGTGAAATAAGTCACACAGAAAAGGACACTTCTCATAATGTATCACTTATAGAGGGAATGTAAGAACCGTTACACTTGAACAGAATTACAAAACAGAACGGAGTCACACATGCAGAAAACACACTATGGCTGCTTAACGGGAAAGGTGAGGTGGGGTGATACATAAAACAAGGGTTTCAAATTAGCTCAGATACCGTTCCATAAACCCAATATGTAATAGACAAGACCTACTCCTTGCTCAGAGAACTGGACTCAACACGCCCTATTCACCGCACAAGAATATATCTGACTAGTAATAATCTTAAAACCTATGTATTGATATCTCTCTGTTAGTGTGTCAAGTGGGTGTAAAGCGGCATAAACACAGCAATGAAAAGCAGCTAAACCCCATTATAAAAATAAATTACTTTGAAAAACCCATGAAACAAAGACAGTGAAAGAGAGCGAAATTCTTACACAATGCGTTCAGGGGCTGTGATGCAACCTGGATTGACCATATCTAGACCCACAGCTGGATGAGACATAAGGGTGGACACTCTTGGGGCTGAGAGGTTTGGTGAGGTTGGGTGAGCAAACGCAGACCCTTTAAAGTAATACTGCGTGGTACCCATCGCATGGGTCCCAAATCTCCAGGTTCAAGGGCATCTTGCTACATCGAAAACATGCATGAGAAAACAAAAAGATGGTACACCGTGTGATGGGGAAAGGTTTCTAAAACGCACCTCATTTCTCTTCTCCTTGTGCCCGGGTTCGCCATTCCAGCCGCTTTACTAACAATCTCCCTACTTGGAGCATCAGCACCTTTAACCTCCTGTTCCGTACAGGTTGCAATTTGTCCTGAGGATGAACGGGAAGACTTGGAACCAATGAGAGACTAGCTCTTGGTGTAGTGACAGGCACAGGTCACTCTATTTTCCCATCAGGAAGAAGAATTAACCACAGGCTCAGCCTGCCCCCCGGAACCAGAGCAGGACCTGAAGCCATCCTGCGCTTTTGCGGCCAGCTCCCTAAAAAGCGAGTTGTAAAATGGAGCTTCAGGGCACTGCAATTCACAAACCTGCAGAGTTATAAATGATAACTCTCGTCCACAAATATATTGAGGGAAGGCAAAGAAGAGGATTTGAAATCAAGGCAGAATTGCAGGAAACAGATTTCAGGAGGTAGATTCGGATCGCCTTTAAAGCACATGAAAAGCGCCAAAACGTTGACAATGATGCCCTTGGCCAAAAAGGGCGTATGCGTTTTTTCCTGAATATATTCAGGAAAAAACGCATACGCCCTTTTTGGCCAACCAAGCAACCTGGAAAGGCAAATCAGCGCTACAAAGAAGTCTCGCTTCCCATCGGTTAAAAGGGCCATGCTGAAAAAAGTGTCAAAACCAGAAATACAGGAAAGGCCATGGAGAAATGGGAGCCCTGCTACACTGATGGGCGGGATGTAAATTGCCAACAGCCACTCTGGAGAAGTGTACGGTGAGTCCTGAAACGTCTAAAAAGCAAAGCTTAGAGAGCATAGGGCACTTCCACTCATGGGGGTATACATTGGGAAAATTAAAAATCAGCAAGACACAAGCACCCCAAAGTTTAGGGCTGCTCTCTTGACAAGGACCTCCACTTCATTCCACCTTCAATATCCCAGGAAAGAGAAAAATGGATAAAGAATTTGTGGTCCTTATGTACAATGGAATATCACTCAGCCATGAAATCAATGTCATAAGGCTAGTAGCAGCATGATGAGTGGATTTAGGTACGACGATTCTAAGTGAAATAAGTCACACAGAAAAGGACACTTCTCATAATGTATCACTTATAGAGGGAATGTAAAAACCGTTACACTTGAACTGAATTACAAAACAGAACAGACTCACACATGCAGAAAACACACTATGGCTGCTTAACGGGAAAGGTGAGGTGGGGTGATACATAAAACAAGGGTTTCAAATTAGCTCAGATACCGTTCCATAAACCCAATATGTAATAGACAAGACCTACTCCTTACTCAGAGAACTGGACTCAACACGCCCTATTCACCGCACAAGAATATATCTGACTAGTAATAATCTTAAAACCTATGTATTGATATCTCTCTGTTAGTGTGTCAAGTGGGTGTAAAGCGGCATAAACACAGCAGTGAAAAGCAGCTAAACCCCATTATAAAAATAAATTACTTCGAAAAACCCATGAAACAAAGACAGTGAAAGAGAGCGAAATTCTTACACAATGCGTTCAGGGGCTGTGATGCAACCTGGATTGACCATATCTAGACCCACAGCTGGATGAGACATAAGGGTGGACACTCTTGGGGCTGAGAGGTTTGGTGAGGTTGGGTGAGCAAACGCAGACCCTTTAAAGTAATACTGCGTGGTACCCATCGCATGGGTCCCAAATCTCCAGGTTCAAGGGCATCTTCCTACATCGAAAACATGCATGAGAAAACAAAAAGATGGTACACCATGTGATGGGGAAAGGTTTCTAAAACGCACCTCATTTCTCTTCTCCTTGTGCCCGGGTTCGCCATTCCAGCCGCTTTACTAACAATCTCCCTACTTGGAGCATCAGCACCTTTAACCTCCTGTTCCGTACAGGTTGCAATTTGTCCTGAGGATGAACGGGAAGACTTGGAACCAATGAGAGACTAGCTCTTGGTGTAGTGACAGGCACAGGTCACTCTATTTTCCCATCAGGAAGAAGATTTAACCACAGGCTCAGCCTGCCCCCCGGAACCAGAGCAGGGCCTGAAGCCATCCTGCGCTTTTGCGGCCAGCTCCCTAAAAAGCGAGTTGTAAAATGGAGCTTCAGGGCACTGCAATTCACAAACCTGCAGAGTTATAAATGATAACTCTCGTCCACAAATATATTGAGGGAAGGCAAAGAAGAGGATTTGAAATCAAGGCAGAATTGCAGGAAACAGATTTCAGGAGGTAGATTCGAATCGCCTTTAAAGCACATGAAAAGCGGCAAAACGTTGACAATGATGCCCTTGGCCAAAAAGGGCGTATGCGTTTTTTCCTGAATATATTCAGGAAAAAACGCATACGCCCTTTTTGGCCAACCAAGCAACCTGGAAAGGCTAATCAGCGCCAAAAAGAAGACTCGCTTCCCATCGGTCAAAAGGGCCATGCTGAAAAAAGTGTCAAAACCAGAAATGCAGGACAGGCCATGGAGAAATGGGAGCTGTGCTACACTGATGGGCGGGATGTAAATTGCCAACAGACACTCTGGAGAAGTGTACGGTGAGTCCTGAAACGTCTAAATAACACAGCTTAGAGAGCATAGGGCACTTCCACTCATGGGGGTATACATTGGGAAAATTAAAAATCAGCAAGACACAAGCACCCCAAAGTTTAGGGCTGCTCTCTTGACAAGGACCTCCACTTCATTCCACCTTCAATATCCCAGGAAAGAGAAAAATGGATAAAGAAGTTGTGGTCCTTATATACAATGGAATATCACTCAGCCATGAAATCAATGTCATAAGGCTAGTAGCAGCATGATGAGTGGATTTAGGTACGACGATTCTAAGAGAAATAAGTCACACAGAAAAGGACACTTCTCATAATGTATCACTTATAGAGGGAATGTAAAAACCGTTACACTTGAACTGAATTACAAAACAGAACAGACTCACACATGCAGAAAACACACTATGGCTGCTTAACGGGAAAGGTGAGGTGGGGTGATACATAAAACAAGGGTTTCAAATTAGCTCAGATACCGTTCCATAAACCCAATATGTAATAGACAAGACCTACTCCTTGCTCAGAGAACTGGACTCAACACGCCCTATTCACCGCACAAGAATATATCTGACTAGTAATAATCTTAAAACCTATGTATTGATATCTCTCTGTTAGTGTGTCAAGTGGGTGTAAAGCGGCATAAACACAGCAGTGAAAAGCAGCTAAACCCCATTATAAAAATAAATTACTTTGAAAAACCCATGAAACAAAGACAGTGAAA
Organism: Balaenoptera ricei; assembly: GCF_028023285.1. Lineage (NCBI taxonomy): Eukaryota > Metazoa > Chordata > Mammalia > Artiodactyla > Balaenopteridae > Balaenoptera > Balaenoptera ricei. The sequence goes on along the minus strand of NW_026777436.1, from coordinate 229,794 downwards.
GAGAGTGAAATACTTACACAATGCGTTCAGGGGCTGTGATGCAACCTGGATTGACCATATCTAGACCCACAGCTGGATGAGACATAAGGGTGGACACTCTTGGGGCTGAGAGGTTTGGTGAGGTTGGGTGAGCAAACGCAGACCCTTTAAAGTAATACTGCGTGGTACCCATCGCATGGGTCCCAAATCTCCAGGTTCAAGGGCATCTTGCTACATCGAAAACATGCATGAGAAACCCAGAAGATGGTACACCGTGTGATGGGGAAAGGTTTCTAAAACGCACCTCATTTCTCATCTCCTTGTGCTCGGGTTCGCCATTCCAGCCACTTTACTAGCAATCTCCCTACTTGGAGCATAAGCACCTTTAACCTCCTGTTCCGTACAGGTTGCAATTTGTCCTGAGGATGAACGGGAAGACTTGGAACCAATGAGAGACTAGCTCTTGGTGTAGGGACAGGCACAGGTCACTCTATTTTCCCATCAGGAAGAAGAATTAACCACAGGCTCAGCCTGCCCCCCGGAACCAGAACAGGGCCTGAAGCCATCCTGCGCTTTTGCGGCCAGCTCCCTAAAAAGCGAGTTGTAAAATGGAGCTTCAGGGCACTGCAATTCACAAACCTGCAGAGTTATAAATGATAACTCTCGTCCACAAATATATTGAGGGAAGGCAAAGAAGAGGATTTGAAATCAAGGCAGAATTGCAGGAAACAGATTTCAGGAGGTAGATTCGAATCGCCTTTAAAGCACATGAAAAGCGGCAAAACGTTGACAATGATGCCCTTGGCCAAAAAGGGCGTATGCGTTTTTTCCTGAATATATTCAGGAAAAAACGCATACGCCCTTTTTGGCCAACCAAGCAACCTGGAAAGGCAAATCAGCGCTACAAAGAAGTCTCGCTTCCCATCGGTTAAAAGGGCCATGCTGAAAAAAGTGTCAAAACCAGAAATACAGGAAAGGCCATGGAGAAATGGGAGCCGTGCTACACTGATGGGCGGGATGTAAATTGCCAACAGCCACTCTGGAGAAGTGTACGGTGAGTCCTGAAACGTCTAAAAAGCAAAGCTTAGAGAGCATAGGGCACTTCCACTCATGGGGGTATACATTGGGAAAATTAAAAATCAGCAAGACACAAGCACCCCAAAGTTTAGGGCTGCTCTCTTGACAAGGACCTCCACTTCATTCCACCTTCAATATCCCAGGAAAGAGAAAAATGGATAAAGAAGTTGTGGTCCTTATATACAATGGAATATCACTCAGCCATGAAATCAATGTCATAAGGCTAGTAGCAGCATGATGAGTGGATTTAGGTACGACGATTCTAAGTGAAATAAGTCACACAGAAAAGGACACTTCTCATAATGTATCACTTATAGAGGGAATGTAAAAACCGTTACACTTGAACTGAATTACAAAACAGAACAGAGTCACACATGCAGAAAACACACTATGGCTGCTTAACGGGAAAGGTGAGGTGGGGTGATACATAAAACAAGGGTTTCAAATTAGCTCAGATACCGTTCCATAAAACCAATATGTAATAGACAAGACCTACTCCTTGCTCAGAGAACTGGACTCAACACGCCCTATTCACCGCACAAGAATATATCTGACTAGTAATAATCTTAAAACCTATGTATTGATATCTCTCTGTTAGTGTGTCAAGTGGGTGTAAAGCGGCATAAACACAGCAGTGAAAAGCAGCTAAACCCCATTATAAAAATAAATTACTTTGAAAAACCCATGAAACAAAGACAGTGAAAGAGAGCGAAATTCTTACACAATGCGTTCAGGGGCTGTGATGCAACCTGGATTGACCATATCTAGACCCACAGCTGGATGAGACATAAGGGTGGACACTCTTGGGGCTGAGAGGTTTGGTGAGGTTGGGTGAGCAAACGCAGACCCTTTAAAGTAATACTGCGTGGTACCCATCGCATGGGTCCCAAATCTCCAGGTTCAAGGGCATCTTCCTACATCGAAAACATGCATGAGAAAACAAAAAGATGGTACACCATGTGATGGGGAAAGGTTTCTAAAACGCACCTCATTTCTCTTCTCCTTGTGCCCGGGTTCGCCATTCCAGCCGCTTTACTAACAATCTCCCTACTTGGAGCATCAGCACCTTTAACCTCCTGTTCCGTACAGGTTGCAATTTGTCCTGAGGATGAATGGGAAGACTTGGAACCAATGAGAGACTAGCTCTTGGTGTAGTGACAGGCACAGGTCACTCTATTTTCCCATCAGGAAGAAGAATTAACCACAGGCTCAGCCTGCCCCCCGGAACCAGAGCAGGGCCTGAAGCCATCCTGCGCTTTTGCGGCCAGCTCCCTAAAAAGCGAGTTGTAAAATGGAGCTTCAGGGCACTGCAATTCACAAACCTGCAGAGTTATAAATGATAACTCTCGTCCACAAATATATTGAGGGAAGGCAAAGAAGAGGATTTGAAATCAAGGCAGAATTGCAGGAAACAGATTTCAGGAGGTAGATTCGAATCGCCTTTAAAGCACATGAAAAGCGGCAAAACGTTGACAATGATGCCCTTGGCCAAAAAGGGCGTATGCGTTTTTTCCTGAATATATTCAGGAAAAAACGCATACGCCCTTTTTGGCCAACCAAGCAACCTGGAAAGGCAAATCAGCGCCACAAAGAAGACTCGCTTCCCATCGGTCAAAAGGGCCATGCTGAAAAAAGTGTCAAAACCAGAAATGCAGGACAGGCCATGGAGAAATGGGAGCCGTGCTACACTGATGGGTGGGATGTAAATTGCCCACAGCCACTCTAGAGAAGTGTACGGTGAGTCCTGAAACGTCTAAATAACAAAGCTTAGAGAGCATAGGGCACTTCCACTCATGGGGGTATACATTGGGAAAATGAAAAATCAGCAAGACACAAGCACCCCAAAGTTTAGGGCTGCTCTGTTGACAAGGACCTCCACTTCATTCCACCTTCAATATCCCAGGAAAGAGAAAAATGGATAAAGGAGTTGTGGTCCTTATGTACAATGGAATACCACTCAGCCATGAAATTAATGTCATAAGGCTAGTAGCAGCATGATGAGTGGATTTAGGTACGACGATTCTAAGTGAAATAAGTCACACAGAAAAGGACACTTCTCATAAGGTATCACTGATAGAGGGAATGTAAAAACCGTTACACTTGAACTGAATTACAAAACAGAACGGAGTCACACATGCAGAAAACACACTATGGCTGCTTAACGGGAAAGGTGAGGTGGGGTGATACATAAAACAAGGGTTTCAAATTACTTCAGATACCGTTCCATAAACCCAATATGTAATAGACAAGACCTACTCCTTGCTCAGAGAACTGGTCTCAACACGCCCCATTCACCGCACAAGAATATATCTGACTAGTAATAATCTTAAAACCTATGTATTGATATCTCTCTGTTAGTGTGTCAAGTGGGTGTAAAGCGGCATAAACACAGCAGTGAAAAGCAGCTAAACCCCATTATAAAAATAAATTACTTTGAAAAACCCATGAAACAAAGAGAGTGAAAGAGAGCGAAATTCTTACACAATGCGTTCAGGGGCTGTGATGCAACCTGGATTGACCATATCTAGACCCACAGCTGGATGAGACATAAGGGTGGACACTCTTGGGGCTGAGAGGTTTGGTGAGGTTGGGTGAGCAAACGCAGACCCTTTAAAGTAATACTGCGTGGTACCCATCGCATGGGTCCCAAATCTCCAGGTTCAAGGGCATCTTGCTACATCGAAAACATGCATGAGAAACCCAGAAGATGGTACACCGTGTGATGGGGAAAGGTTTCTAAAACGCACCTCATTTCTCATCTCCTTGTGCTCGGGTTGGCCATTCCAGCCACTTTACTAGCAATCTCCCTACTTGGAGCATCAGCACCTTTAACCTCCTGTTCCGTACAGGTTGCAATTTGTCCTGAGGATGAACGGGAAGACTTGGAACCAATGAGAGACTAGCTCCTGGTGTAGGGACAGGCACAGGTCACTCTATTTTCCCATCAGGAAGAAGAATTAACCACAGGCTCAGCCTGCCCCCCGGAACCAGAACAGGGCCTGAAGCCATCCTGCGCTTTTGCGGCCAGCTCCCTAAAAAGCGAGTTGTAAAATGGAGCTTCAGGGCACTGCAATTCACAAACCTGCAGAGTTATAAATGATAACTCTCGTCCACAAATATATTGAGGGAAGGCAAAGAAGAGGATTTGAAATCAAGGCAGAATTGCAGGAAACAGATTTCAGGAGGTAGATTCGAATCGCCTTTAAAGCACATGAAAAGCGGCAAAACGTTGACAATGATGCCCTTGGCCAAAAAGGGCGTATGCGTTTTTTCCTGAATATATTCAGGAAAAAACGCATACGCCCTTTTTGGCCAACCAAGCAACCTGGAAAGGCAAATCAGCGCTACAAAGAAGTCTCGCTTCCCATCGGTTAAAAGGGCCATGCTGAAAAAAGTGTCAAAACCAGAAATACAGGACAGGCCATGGAGAAATGGGAGCCTTGCTACACTGATGGGTGGGATGTAAATTGCCAACAGCCACTCTGGAGAAGAGTACGGTGTGTCCTGAATTATCTAAAAAACACAGCTTAGAGAGCATAGGGCACTTCCACTCATGGGGGTATAAATTGGGAAAATGAAAAATCAGCAAGACACAAGCACCCCAAAGTTTAGGGCTGCTCTGTTGACAAGGACCTCCACTTCATTCCACCTTCAATATCCCAGGAAAGAGAAAAATGGATAAAGGAGTTGTGGTCCTTATGTACAATGGAATATCACTCAGCCATGAAATCAATGTCATAAGGCTAGTAGCAGCATGATGAGTGGATTTAGGTACGACGATTCTAAGTGAAATAAGTCACACAGAAAAGGACACTTCTCATAAGGTATCACTGATAGAGGGAATGTAAAAACCGTTACACTTGAACTGAATTACAAAACAGAACGGAGTCACACATGCAGAAAACACACTATGGCTGCTTAACGGGAAAGGTGAGGTGGGGTGATACATAAAACAAGGGTTTCAAATTAGCTCAGATACCGTTCCATAAACCCAATATGTAATAGACAAGACCTACTCCTTGCTCAGAGAACTGGTCTCAACACGCCCCATTCACCGCACAAGAATATATCTGACTAGTAATAATCTTAAAACCTATGTATTGATATCTCTCTGTTAGTGTGTCAAGTGGGTGTAAAGCGGCATAAACACAGCAGTGAAAAGCAGCTAAACCCCATTATAAAAATAAATTACTTTGAAAAACCCATGAAACAAAGACAGTGAAAGAGAGCGAAATTCTTACACAATGCGTTCAGGGGCTGTGATGCAACCTGGATTGACCATATCTAGACCCACAGCTGGATGAGACATAAGGGTGGACACTCTTGGGGCTGAGAGGTTTGGTGAGGTTGGGTGAGCAAACACAGACCCTTTAAAGTAATACTGCGTGGTACCCATCGCATGGGTCCCAAATCTCCAGGTTCAAGGGCATCTTGCTACATCGAAAACATGCATGAGAAAACAAAAAGATGGTACACCGTGTGATGGGGAAAGGTTTCTAAAACGCACCTCATTTCTCATCTCCTTGTGCTCGGGTTCGCCATTCCAGCCACTTTACTAGCAATCTCCCTACTTGGAGCATCAGCACCTTTAACCTCCTGTTCCGTACAGGTTGCAATTTGTCCTGAGGATGAACGGGAAGACTTGGAACCAATGAGAGACTAGCTCCTGGTGTAGGGACAGGCACAGGTCACTCTATTTTCCCATCAGGAAGAAGAATTAACCACAGGCTCAGCCTGCCCCCCGGAACCAGAACAGGGCCTGAAGCCATCCTGCGCTTTTGCGGCCAGCTCCCTAAAAAGCGAGTTGTAAAATGGAGCTTCAGGGCACTGCAATTCACAAACCTGCAGAGTTATAAATGATAACTCTCGTCCACAAATATATTGAGGGAAGGCAAAGAAGAGGATTTGAAATCAAGGCAGAATTGCAGGAAACAGATTTCAGGAGGTAGATTCGAATCGCCTTTAAAGCACATGAAAAGCGGCAAAACGTTGACAATGATGCCCTTGGCCAAAAAGGGCGTATGCGTTTTTTCCTGAATATATTCAGGAAAAAACGCATACGCCCTTTTTGGCCAACCAAGCAACCTGGAAAGGCAAATCAGCGCTACAAAGAAGTCTCGCTTCCCATCGGTTAAAAGGGCCATGCTGAAAAAAGTGTCAAAACCAGAAATACAGGAAAGGCCATGGAGAAATGGGAGCCGTGCTACACTGATGGGCGGGATGTAAATTGCCAACAGCCACTCTGGAGAAGTGTACGGTGAGTCCTGAAACGTCTAAAAAGCAAAGCTTAGAGAGCATAGGGCACTTCCACTCATGGGGGTATACATTGGGAAAATTAAAAATCAGCAAGACACAAGCACCCCAAAGTTTAGGGCTGCTCTCTTGACAAGGACCTCCACTTCATTCCACCTTCAATATCCCAGGAAAGAGAAAAATGGATAAAGAAGTTGTGGTCCTTATATACAATGGAATATCACTCAGCCATGAAATCAATGTCATAAGGCTAGTAGCAGCATGATGAGTGGATTTAGGTACGACGATTCTAAGTGAAATAAGTCACACAGAAAAGGACACTTCTCATAATGTATCACTTATAGAGGGAATGTAAAAACCGTTACACTTGAACTGAATTACAAAACAGAACAGAGTCACACATGCAGAAAACACACTATGGCTGCTTAACGGGAAAGGTGAGGTGGGGTGATACATAAAACAAGGGTTTCAAATTAGCTCAGATACCGTTCCATAAAACCAATATGTAATAGACAAGACCTACTCCTTGCTCAGAGAACTGGACTCAACACGCCCTATTCACCGCACAAGAATATATCTGACTAGTAATAATCTTAAAACCTATGTATTGATATCTCTCTGTTAGTGTGTCAAGTGGGTGTAAAGCGGCATAAACACAGCAGTGAAAAGCAGCTAAACCCCATTATAAAAATAAATTACTTTGAAAAACCCATGAAACAAAGACAGTGAAAGAGAGCGAAATTCTTACACAATGCGTTCAGGGGCTGTGATGCAACCTGGATTGACCATATCTAGACCCACAGCTGGATGAGACATAAGGGTGGACACTCTTGGGGCTGAGAGGTTTGGTGAGGTTGGGTGAGCAAACGCAGACCCTTTAAAGTAATACTGCGTGGTACCCATCGCATGGGTCCCAAATCTCCAGGTTCAAGGGCATCTTCCTACATCGAAAACATGCATGAGAAAACAAAAAGATGGTACACCATGTGATGGGGAAAGGTTTCTAAAACGCACCTCATTTCTCTTCTCCTTGTGCCCGGGTTCGCCATTCCAGCCGCTTTACTAACAATCTCCCTACTTGGAGCATCAGCACCTTTAACCTCCTGTTCCGTACAGGTTGCAATTTGTCCTGAGGATGAACGGGAAGACTTGGAACCAATGAGAGACTAGCTCTTGGTGTAGTGACAGGCACAGGTCACTCTATTTTCCCATCAGGAAGAAGAATTAACCACAGGCTCAGCCTGCCCCCCGGAACCAGAGCAGGGCCTGAAGCCATCCTGCGCTTTTGCGGCCAGCTCCCTAAAAAGCGAGTTGTAAAATGGAGCTTCAGGGCACTGCAATTCACAAACCTGCAGAGTTATAAATGATAACTCTCGTCCACAAATATATTGAGGGAAGGCAAAGAAGAGGATTTGAAATCAAGGCAGAATTGCAGGAAACAGATTTCAGGAGGTAGATTCGAATCGCCTTTAAAGCACATGAAAAGCGGCAAAACGTTGACAATGATGCCCTTGGCCAAAAAGGGCGTATGCGTTTTTTCCTGAATATATTCAGGAAAAAACGCATACGCCCTTTTTGGCCAACCAAGCAACCTGGAAAGGCAAATCAGCGCCACAAAGAAGACTCGCTTCCCATCGGTTAAAAGGGCCATGCTGAAAAAAGTGTCAAAACCAGAAATGCAGGACAGGCCATGGAGAAATGGGAGCCGTGCTACACTGATGGGCGGGATGTAAATTGCCAACAGCCACTCTGGAGAAGTGTACGGTGAGTCCTGAAACGTCTAAATAACAAAGCTTAGAGAGCATAGGGCACTTCCACTCATGGGGGTATACATTGGGAAAATTAAAAATCAGCAAGACACAAGCACCCCAAAGTTTAGGGCTGCTCTGTTGACAAGGACCTCCACTTCATTCCACCTTCAATATCCCAGGAAAGAGAAAAATTGATAAAGGAGTTGTGGTCCTTATGTACAATGGAATACCACTCAGCCATGAAATTAATGTCATAAGGCTAGTAGCAGCATGATGAGTGGATTTAGGTACGACGATTCTAAGTGAAATAAGTCACACAGAAAAGGACACTTCTCATAAGGTATCACTGATAGAGGGAATGTAAAAACCGTTACACTTGAACTGAATTACAAAACAGAACGGAGTCACACATGCAGAAAACACACTATGGCTGCTTAACGGGAAAGGTGAGGTGGGGTGATACATAAAACAAGGGTTTCAAATTAGCTCAGATACCGTTCCATAAACCCAATATGTAATAGACAAGACCTACTCCTTGCTCAGAGAACTGGTCTCAACACGCCCCATTCACCGCACAAGAATATATCTGACTAGTAATAATCTTAAAACCTATGTATTGATATCTCTCTGTTAGTGTGTCAAGTGGGGGTAAAGCGGCATAAACACAGCAGTGAAAAGCAGCTAAACCCCATTATAAAAATAAATTACTTCGAAATACCCATGAAACAAAGACAGTGAAATAGAGCGAAATTCTTACACAATGCGTTCAGGGGCTGTGATGCAACCTGGATTGACCATATCTAGACCCACAGCTGGATGAGACATAAGGGTGGACGCTCTTGGGGCTGAGAGGTTTGGTGAGGTTGGGTGAGCAAACGCAGACCCTTTAAAGTAATACTGCGTGGTACCCATCGCATGGGTCCCAAATCTCCAGGTTCAAGGGCATCTTGCTACATCGAAAACATGCATGAGAAACCCAGAAGATGGTACACCGTGTGATGGGGAAAGGTTTCTAAAACGCACCTCATTTCTCATCTCCTTGTGCTCGGGTTCGCCATTCCAGCCACTTTACTAGCAATCTCCCTACTTGGAGCATCAGCACCTTTAACCTCCTGTTCCGTACAGGTTGCAATTTGTCCTGAGGATGAACGGGAAGACTTGGAACCAATGAGAGACTAGCTCCTGGTGTAGGGACAGGCACAGGTCACTCTATTTTCCCATCAGGAAGAAGAATTAACCACAGGCTCAGCCTGCCCCCCGGAACCAGAACAGGGCCTGAAGCCATCCTGCGCTTTTGCGGCCAGCTCCCTAAAAAGCGAGTTGTAAAATGGAGCTTCAGGGCACTGCAATTCACAAACCTGCAGAGTTATAAATGATAACTCTCGTCCACAAATATATTGAGGGAAGGCAAAGAAGAGGATTTGAAATCAAGGCAGAATTGCAGGAAACAGATTTCAGGAGGTAGATTCGAATCGCCTTTAAAGCACATGAAAAGCGGCAAAACGTTGACAATGATGCCCTTGGCCAAAAAGGGCGTATGCGTTTTTTCCTGAATATATTCAGGAAAAAACGCATACGCCCTTTTTGGCCAACCAAGCAACCTGGAAAGGCAAATCAGCGCTACAAAGAAGTCTCGCTTCCCATCGGTTAAAAGGGCCATGCTGAAAAAAGTGTCAAAACCAGAAATACAGGACAGGCCATGGAGAAATGGGAGCCTTGCTACACTGATGGGTGGGATGTAAATTGCCAACAGCCACTCTGGAGAAGAGTACGGTGTGTCCTGAATTATCTAAAAAACACAGCTTAGAGAGCATAGGGCACTTCCACTCATGGGGGTATAAATTGGGAAAATGAAAAATCAGCAAGACACAAGCACCCCAAAGTTTAGGGCTGCTCTGTTGACAAGGACCTCCACTTCATTCCACCTTCAATATCCCAGGAAAGAGAAAAATGGATAAAGGAGTTGTGGTCCTTATGTACAATGGAATATCACTCAGCCATGAAATCAATGTCATAAGGCTAGTAGCAGCATGATGAGTGGATTTAGGTACGACGATTCTAAGTGAAATAAGTCACACAGAAAAGGACACTTCTCATAAGGTATCACTGATAGAGGGAATGTAAAAACCGTTACACTTGAACTGAATTACAAAACAGAACGGAGTCACACATGCAGAAAACACACTATGGCTGCTTAACGGGAAAGGTGAGGTGGGGTGATACATAAAACAAGGGTTTCAAATTAGCTCAGATACCGTTCCATAAACCCAATATGTAATAGACAAGACCTACTCCTTGCTCAGAGAACTGGTCTCAACACGCCCCATTCACCGCACAAGAATATATCTGACTAGTAATAATCTTAAAACCTATGTATTGATATCTCTCTGTTAGTGTGTCAAGTGGGTGTAAAGCGGCATAAACACAGCAGTGAAAAGCAGCTAAACCCCATTATAAAAATAAATTACTTTGAAAAACCCATGAAACAAAGACAGTGAAAGAGAGCGAAATTCTTACACAATGCGTTCAGGGGCTGTGATGCAACCTGGATTGACCATATCTAGACCCACAGCTGGATGAGACATAAGGGTGGACACTCTTGGGGCTGAGAGGTTTGGTGAGGTTGGGTGAGCAAACACAGACCCTTTAAAGTAATACTGCGTGGTACCCATCGCATGGGTCCCAAATCTCCAGGTTCAAGGGCATCTTGCTACATCGAAAACATGCATGAGAAAACAAAAAGATGGTACACCGTGTGATGGGGAAAGGTTTCTAAAACGCACCTCATTTCTCATCTCCTTGTGCTCGGGTTCGCCATTCCAGCCACTTTACTAGCAATCTCCCTACTTGGAGCATCAGCACCTTTAACCTCCTGTTCCGTACAGGTTGCAATTTGTCCTGAGGATGAACGGGAAGACTTGGAACCAATGAGAGACTAGCTCCTGGTGTAGGGACAGGCACAGGTCACTCTATTTTCCCATCAGGAAGAAGAATTAACCACAGGCTCAGCCTGCCCCCCGGAACCAGAACAGGGCCTGAAGCCATCCTGCGCTTTTGCGGCCAGCTCCCTAAAAAGCGAGTTGTAAAATGGAGCTTCAGGGCACTGCAATTCACAAACCTGCAGAGTTATAAATGATAACTCTCGTCCACAAATATATTGAGGGAAGGCAAAGAAGAGGATTTGAAATCAAGGCAGAATTGCAGGAAACAGATTTCAGGAGGTAGATTCGAATCGCCTTTAAAGCACATGAAAAGCGGCAAAACGTTGACAATGATGCCCTTGGCCAAAAAGGGCGTATGCGTTTTTTCCTGAATATATTCAGGAAAAAACGCATACGCCCTTTTTGGCCAACCAAGCAACCTGGAAAGGCAAATCAGCGCTACAAAGAAGTCTCGCTTCCCATCGGTTAAAAGGGCCATGCTGAAAAAAGTGTCAAAACCAGAAATACAGGAAAGGCCATGGAGAAATGGGAGCCGTGCTACACTGATGGGCGGGATGTAAATTGCCAACAGCCACTCTGGAGAAGTGTACGGTGAGTCCTGAAACGTCTAAAAAGCAAAGCTTAGAGAGCATAGGGCACTTCCACTCATGGGGGTATACATTGGGAAAATTAAAAATCAGCAAGACACAAGCACCCCAAAGTTTAGGGCTGCTCTCTTGACAAGGACCTCCACTTCATTCCACCTTCAATATCCCAGGAAAGAGAAAAATGGATAAAGAAGTTGTGGTCCTTATATACAATGGAATATCACTCAGCCATGAAATCAATGTCATAAGGCTAGTAGCAGCATGATGAGTGGATTTAGGTACGACGATTCTAAGTGAAATAAGTCACACAGAAAAGGACACTTCTCATAATGTATCACTTATAGAGGGAATGTAAAAACCGTTACACTTGAACTGAATTACAAAACAGAACAGAGTCACACATGCAGAAAACACACTATGGCTGCTTAACGGGAAAGGTGAGGTGGGGTGATACATAAAACAAGGGTTTCAAATTAGCTCAGATACCGTTCCATAAAACCAATATGTAATAGACAAGACCTACTCCTTGCTCAGAGAACTGGACTCAACACGCCCTATTCACCGCACAAGAATATATCTGACTAGTAATAATCTTAAAACCTATGTATTGATATCTCTCTGTTAGTGTGTCAAGTGGGTGTAAAGCGGCATAAACACAGCAGTGAAAAGCAGCTAAACCCCATTATAAAAATAAATTACTTTGAAAAACCCATGAAACAAAGACAGTGAAAGAGAGCGAAATTCTTACACAATGCGTTCAGGGGCTGTGATGCAACCTGGATTGACCATATCTAGACCCACAGCTGGATGAGACATAAGGGTGGACACTCTTGGGGCTGAGAGGTTTGGTGAGGTTGGGTGAGCAAACGCAGACCCTTTAAAGTAATACTGCGTGGTACCCATCGCATGGGTCCCAAATCTCCAGGTTCAAGGGCATCTTCCTACATCGAAAACATGCATGAGAAAACAAAAAGATGGTACACCATGTGATGGGGAAAGGTTTCTAAAACGCACCTCATTTCTCTTCTCCTTGTGCCCGGGTTCGCCATTCCAGCCGCTTTACTAACAATCTCCCTACTTGGAGCATCAGCACCTTTAACCTCCTGTTCCGTACAGGTTGCAATTTGTCCTGAGGATGAACGGGAAGACTTGGAACCAATGAGAGACTAGCTCTTGGTGTAGTGACAGGCACAGGTCACTCTATTTTCCCATCAGGAAGAAGAATTAACCACAGGCTCAGCCTGCCCCCCGGAACCAGAGCAGGGCCTGAAGCCATCCTGCGCTTTTGCGGCCAGCTCCCTAAAAAGCGAGTTGTAAAATGGAGCTTCAGGGCACTGCAATTCACAAACCTGCAGAGTTATAAATGATAACTCTCGTCCACAAATATATTGAGGGAAGGCAAAGAAGAGGATTTGAAATCAAGGCAGAATTGCAGGAAACAGATTTCAGGAGGTAGATTCGAATCGCCTTTAAAGCACATGAAAAGCGGCAAAACGTTGACAATGATGCCCTTGGCCAAAAAGGGCGTATGCGTTTTTTCCTGAATATATTCAGGAAAAAACGCATACGCCCTTTTTGGCCAACCAAGCAACCTGGAAAGGCAAATCAGCGCCACAAAGAAGACTCGCTTCCCATCGGTTAAAAGGGCCATGCTGAAAAAAGTGTCAAAACCAGAAATGCAGGACAGGCCATGGAGAAATGGGAGCCGTGCTACACTGATGGGCGGGATGTAAATTGCCAACAGCCACTCTGGAGAAGTGTACGGTGAGTCCTGAAACGTCTAAATAACAAAGCTTAGAGAGCATAGGGCACTTCCACTCATGGGGGTATACATTGGGAAAATTAAAAATCAGCAAGACACAAGCACCCCAAAGTTTAGGGCTGCTCTGTTGACAAGGACCTCCACTTCATTCCACCTTCAATATCCCAGGAAAGAGAAAAATTGATAAAGGAGTTGTGGTCCTTATGTACAATGGAATACCACTCAGCCATGAAATTAATGTCATAAGGCTAGTAGCAGCATGATGAGTGGATTTAGGTACGACGATTCTAAGTGAAATAAGTCACACAGAAAAGGACACTTCTCATAAGGTATCACTGATAGAGGGAATGTAAAAACCGTTACACTTGAACTGAATTACAAAACAGAACGGAGTCACACATGCAGAAAACACACTATGGCTGCTTAACGGGAAAGGTGAGGTGGGGTGATACATAAAACAAGGGTTTCAAATTAGCTCAGATACCGTTCCATAAACCCAATATGTAATAGACAAGACCTACTCCTTGCTCAGAGAACTGGTCTCAACACGCCCCATTCACCGCACAAGAATATATCTGACTAGTAATAATCTTAAAACCTATGTATTGATATCTCTCTGTTAGTGTGTCAAGTGGGGGTAAAGCGGCATAAACACAGCAGTGAAAAGCAGCTAAACCCCATTATAAAAATAAATTACTTCGAAATACCCATGAAACAAAGACAGTGAAATAGAGCGAAATTCTTACACAATGCGTTCAGGGGCTGTGATGCAACCTGGATTGACCATATCTAGACCCACAGCTGGATGAGACATAAGGGTGGACGCTCTTGGGGCTGAGAGGTTTGGTGAGGTTGGGTGAGCAAACGCAGACCCTTTAAAGTAATACTGCGTGGTACCCATCGCATGGGTCCCAAATCTCCAGGTTCAAGGGCATCTTGCTACATCGAAAACATGCATGAGAAACCCAGAAGATGGTACACCGTGTGATGGGGAAAGGTTTCTAAAACGCACCTCATTTCTCATCTCCTTGTGCTCGGGTTCGCCATTCCAGCCACTTTACTAGCAATCTCCCTACTTGGAGCATCAGCACCTTTAACCTCCTGTTCCGTACAGGTTGCAATTTGTCCTGAGGATGAACGGGAAGACTTGGAACCAATGAGAGACTAGCTCTTGGTGTAGGGACAGGCACAGGTCACTCTATTTTCCCATCAGGAAGAAGAATTAACCACAGGCTCAGCCTGCCCCCCGGAACCAGAACAGGGCCTGAAGCCATCCTGCGCTTTTGCGGCCAGCTCCCTAAAAAGCGAGTTGTAAAATGGAGCTTCAGGGCACTGCAATTCACAAACCTGCAGAGTTATAAATGATAACTCTCGTCCACAAATATATTGAGGGAAGGCAAAGAAGAGGATTTGAAATCAAGGCAGAATTGCAGGAAACAGATTTCAGGAGGTAGATTCGAATCGCCTTTAAAGCACATGAAAAGCGGCAAAACGTTGACAATGATGCCCTTGGCCAAAAAGGGCGTATGCGTTTTTTCCTGAATATATTCAGGAAAAAACGCATACGCCCTTTTTGGCCAACCAAGCAACCTGGAAAGGCAAATCAGCGCTACAAAGAAGTCTCGCTTCCCATCGGTTAAAAGGGCCATGCTGAAAAAAGTGTCAAAACCAGAAATACAGGAAAGGCCATGGAGAAATGGGAGCCGTGCTACACTGATGGGCGGGATGTAAATTGCCAACAGCCACTCTGGAGAAGTGTACGGTGAGTCCTGAAACGTCTAAAAAGCAAAGCTTAGAGAGCATAGGGCACTTCCACTCATGGGGGTATACATTGGGAAAATTAAAAATCAGCAAGACACAAGCACCCCAAAGTTTAGGGCTGCTCTCTTGACAAGGACCTCCACTTCATTCCACCTTCAATATCCCAGGAAAGAGAAAAATGGATAAAGAAGTTGTGGTCCTTATATACAATGGAATATCACTCAGCCATGAAATCAATGTCATAAGGCTAGTAGCAGCATGATGAGTGGATTTAGGTACGACGATTCTAAGTGAAATAAGTCACACAGAAAAGGACACTTCTCATAATGTATCACTTATAGAGGGAATGTAAAAACCGTTACACTTGAACTGAATTACAAAACAGAACAGAGTCACACATGCAGAAAACACACTATGGCTGCTTAACGGGAAAGGTGAGGTGGGGTGATACATAAAACAAGGGTTTCAAATTAGCTCAGATACCGTTCCATAAAACCAATATGTAATAGACAAGACCTACTCCTTGCTCAGAGAACTGGACTCAACACGCCCTATTCACCGCACAAGAATATATCTGACTAGTAATAATCTTAAAACCTATGTATTGATATCTCTCTGTTAGTGTGTCAAGTGGGTGTAAAGCGGCATAAACACAGCAGTGAAAAGCAGCTAAACCCCATTATAAAAATAAATTACTTTGAAAAACCCATGAAACAAAGACAGTGAAAGAGAGCGAAATTCTTACACAATGCGTTCAGGGGCTGTGATGCAACCTGGATTGACCATATCTAGACCCACAGCTGGATGAGACATAAGGGTGGACACTCTTGGGGCTGAGAGGTTTGGTGAGGTTGGGTGAGCAAACACAGACCCTTTAAAGTAATACTGCGTGGTACCCATCGCATGGGTCCCAAATCTCCAGGTTCAAGGGCATCTTGCTACATCGAAAACATGCATGAGAAAACAAAAAGATGGTACACCGTGTGATGGGGAAAGGTTTCTAAAACGCACCTCATTTCTCATCTCCTTGTGCTCGGGTTCGCCATTCCAGCCACTTTACTAGCAATCTCCCTACTTGGAGCATCAGCACCTTTAACCTCCTGTTCCGTACAGGTTGCAATTTGTCCTGAGGATGAACGGGAAGACTTGGAACCAATGAGAGACTAGCTCCTGGTGTAGGGACAGGCACAGGTCACTCTATTTTCCCATCAGGAAGAAGAATTAACCACAGGCTCAGCCTGCCCCCCGGAACCAGAACAGGGCCTGAAGCCATCCTGCGCTTTTGCGGCCAGCTCCCTAAAAAGCGAGTTGTAAAATGGAGCTTCAGGGCACTGCAATTCACAAACCTGCAGAGTTATAAATGATAACTCTCGTCCACAAATATATTGAGGGAAGGCAAAGAAGAGGATTTGAAATCAAGGCAGAATTGCAGGAAACAGATTTCAGGAGGTAGATTCGAATCGCCTTTAAAGCACATGAAAAGCGGCAAAACGTTGACAATGATGCCCTTGGCCAAAAAGGGCGTATGCGTTTTTTCCTGAATATATTCAGGAAAAAACGCATACGCCCTTTTTGGCCAACCAAGCAACCTGGAAAGGCAAATCAGCGCTACAAAGAAGTCTCGCTTCCCATCGGTTAAAAGGGCCATGCTGAAAAAAGTGTCAAAACCAGAAATACAGGAAAGGCCATGGAGAAATGGGAGCCGTGCTACACTGATGGGCGGGATGTAAATTGCCAACAGCCACTCTGGAGAAGTGTACGGTGAGTCCTGAAACGTCTAAAAAGCAAAGCTTAGAGAGCATAGGGCACTTCCACTCATGGGGGTATACATTGGGAAAATTAAAAATCAGCAAGACACAAGCACCCCAAAGTTTAGGGCTGCTCTCTTGACAAGGACCTCCACTTCATTCCACCTTCAATATCCCAGGAAAGAGAAAAATGGATAAAGAAGTTGTGGTCCTTATATACAATGGAATATCACTCAGCCATGAAATCAATGTCATAAGGCTAGTAGCAGCATGATGAGTGGATTTAGGTACGACGATTCTAAGTGAAATAAGTCACACAGAAAAGGACACTTCTCATAATGTATCACTTATAGAGGGAATGTAAAAACCGTTACACTTGAACTGAATTACAAAACAGAACAGAGTCACACATGCAGAAAACACACTATGGCTGCTTAACGGGAAAGGTGAGGTGGGGTGATACATAAAACAAGGGTTTCAAATTAGCTCAGATACCGTTCCATAAAACCAATATGTAATAGACAAGACCTACTCCTTGCTCAGAGAACTGGACTCAACACGCCCTATTCACCGCACAAGAATATATCTGACTAGTAATAATCTTAAAACCTATGTATTGATATCTCTCTGTTAGTGTGTCAAGTGGGTGTAAAGCGGCATAAACACAGCAGTGAAAAGCAGCTAAACCCCATTATAAAAATAAATTACTTTGAAAAACCCATGAAACAAAGACAGTGAAAGAGAGCGAAATTCTTACACAATGCGTTCAGGGGCTGTGATGCAACCTGGATTGACCATATCTAGACCCACAGCTGGATGAGACATAAGGGTGGACACTCTTGGGGCTGAGAGGTTTGGTGAGGTTGGGTGAGCAAACGCAGACCCTTTAAAGTAATACTGCGTGGTACCCATCGCATGGGTCCCAAATCTCCAGGTTCAAGGGCATCTTCCTACATCGAAAACATGCATGAGAAAACAAAAAGATGGTACACCATGTGATGGGGAAAGGTTTCTAAAACGCACCTCATTTCTCTTCTCCTTGTGCCCGGGTTCGCCATTCCAGCCGCTTTACTAACAATCTCCCTACTTGGAGCATCAGCACCTTTAACCTCCTGTTCCGTACAGGTTGCAATTTGTCCTGAGGATGAACGGGAAGACTTGGAACCAATGAGAGACTAGCTCTTGGTGTAGTGACAGGCACAGGTCACTCTATTTTCCCATCAGGAAGAAGAATTAACCACAGGCTCAGCCTGCCCCCCGGAACCAGAGCAGGGCCTGAAGCCATCCTGCGCTTTTGCGGCCAGCTCCCTAAAAAGCGAGTTGTAAAATGGAGCTTCAGGGCACTGCAATTCACAAACCTGCAGAGTTATAAATGATAACTCTCGTCCACAAATATATTGAGGGAAGGCAAAGAAGAGGATTTGAAATCAAGGCAGAATTGCAGGAAACAGATTTCAGGAGGTAGATTCGAATCGCCTTTAAAGCACATGAAAAGCGGCAAAACGTTGACAATGATGCCCTTGGCCAAAAAGGGCGTATGCGTTTTTTCCTGAATATATTCAGGAAAAAACGCATACGCCCTTTTTGGCCAACCAAGCAACCTGGAAAGGCAAATCAGCGCCACAAAGAAGACTCGCTTCCCATCGGTTAAAAGGGCCATGCTGAAAAAAGTGTCAAAACCAGAAATGCAGGACAGGCCATGGAGAAATGGGAGCCGTGCTACACTGATGGGCGGGATGTAAATTGCCAACAGCCACTCTGGAGAAGTGTACGGTGAGTCCTGAAACGTCTAAATAACAAAGCTTAGAGAGCATAGGGCACTTCCACTCATGGGGGTATACATTGGGAAAATTAAAAATCAGCAAGACACAAGCACCCCAAAGTTTAGGGCTGCTCTGTTGACAAGGACCTCCACTTCATTCCACCTTCAATATCCCAGGAAAGAGAAAAATTGATAAAGGAGTTGTGGTCCTTATGTACAATGGAATACCACTCAGCCATGAAATTAATGTCATAAGGCTAGTAGCAGCATGATGAGTGGATTTAGGTACGACGATTCTAAGTGAAATAAGTCACACAGAAAAGGACACTTCTCATAAGGTATCACTGATAGAGGGAATGTAAAAACCGTTACACTTGAACTGAATTACAAAACAGAACGGAGTCACACATGCAGAAAACACACTATGGCTGCTTAACGGGAAAGGTGAGGTGGGGTGATACATAAAACAAGGGTTTCAAATTAGCTCAGATACCGTTCCATAAACCCAATATGTAATAGACAAGACCTACTCCTTGCTCAGAGAACTGGTCTCAACACACCCCATTCACCGCACAAGAATATATCTGACTAGTAATAATCTTAAAACCTATGTATTGATATCTCTCTGTTAGTGTGTCAAGTGGGTGTAAAGCGGCATAAACACAGCAGTGAAAAGCAGCTAAACCCCATTATAAAAATAAATTACTTCGAAATACCCATGAAACAAAGACAGTGAAATAGAGCGAAATTCTTACACAATGCGTTCAGGGGCTGTGATGCAACCTGGATTGACCATATCTAGACCCACAGCTGGATGAGACATAAGGGTGGACGCTCTTGGGGCTGAGAGGTTTGGTGAGGTTGGGTGAGCAAACGCAGACCCTTTAAAGTAATACTGCGTGGTACCCATCGCATGGGTCCCAAATCTCCAGGTTCAAGGGCATCTTGCTACATCGAAAACATGCATGAGAAACCCAGAAGATGGTACACCGTGTGATGGGGAAAGGTTTCTAAAACGCACCTCATTTCTCATCTCCTTGTGCTCGGGTTCGCCATTCCAGCCACTTTACTAGCAATCTCCCTACTTGGAGCATCAGCACCTTTAACCTCCTGTTCCGTACAGGTTGCAATTTGTCCTGAGGATGAACGGGAAGACTTGGAACCAATGAGAGACTAGCTCTTGGTGTAGGGACAGGCACAGGTCACTCTATTTTCCCATCAGGAAGAAGAATTAACCACAGGCTCAGCCTGCCCCCCGGAACCAGAACAGGGCCTGAAGCCATCCTGCGCTTTTGCGGCCAGCTCCCTAAAAAGCGAGTTGTAAAATGGAGCTTCAGGGCACTGCAATTCACAAACCTGCAGAGTTATAAATGATAACTCTCGTCCACAAATATATTGAGGGAAGGCAAAGAAGAGGATTTGAAATCAAGGCAGAATTGCAGGAAACAGATTTCAGGAGGTAGATTCGAATCGCCTTTAAAGCACATGAAAAGCGGCAAAACGTTGACAATGATGCCCTTGGCCAAAAAGGGCGTATGCGTTTTTTCCTGAATATATTCAGGAAAAAACGCATACGCCCTTTTTGGCCAACCAAGCAACCTGGAAAGGCAAATCAGCGCTACAAAGAAGTCTGGCTTCCCATCGGTTAAAAGGGCCATGCTGAAAAAAGTGTCAAAACCAGAAATACAGGAAAGGCCATGGAGAAATGGGAGCCGTGCTACACTGATGGGCGGGATGTAAATTGCCAACAGCCACTCTGGAGAAGTGTACGGTGAGTCCTGAAACGTCTAAAAAGCAAAGCTTAGAGAGCATAGGGCACTTCCACTCATGGGGGTATACATTGGGAAAATTAAAAATCAGCAAGACACAAGCACCCCAAAGTTTAGGGCTGCTCTCTTGACAAGGACCTCCACTTCATTCCACCTTCAATATCCCAGGAAAGAGAAAAATGGATAAAGAAGTTGTGGTCCTTATATACAATGGAATATCACTCAGCCATGAAATCAATGTCATAAGGCTAGTAGCAGCATGATGAGTGGATTTAGGTACGACGATTCTAAGTGAAATAAGTCACACAGAAAAGGACACTTCTCATAATGTATCACTTATAGAGGGAATGTAAAAACCGTTACACTTGAACTGAATTACAAAACAGAACAGAGTCACACATGCAGAAAACACACTATGGCTGCTTAACGGGAAAGGTGAGGTGGGGTGATACATAAAACAAGGGTTTCAAATTAGCTCAGATACCGTTCCATAAACCCAATATGTAATAGACAAGACCTACTCCTTGCTCAGAGAACTGGACTCAACACGCCCTATTCACCGCACAAGAATATATCTGACTAGTAATAATCTTAAAACCTATGTATTGATATCTCTCTGTTAGTGTGTCAAGTGGGTGTAAAGCGGCATAAACACAGCAGTGAAAAGCAGCTAAACCCCATTATAAAAATAAATTACTTTGAAAAACCCATGAAACAAAGACAGTGAAAGAGAGCGAAATTCTTACACAATGCGTTCAGGGGCTGTGATGCAACCTGGATTGACCATATCTAGACCCACAGCTGGATGAGACATAAGGGTGGACACTCTTGGGGCTAAGAGGTTTGGTGAGGTTGGGTGAGCAAACGCAGACCCTTTAAAGTAATACTGCGTGGTACCCATCGCATGGGTCCCAAATCTCCAGGTTCAAGGGCATCTTCCTACATCGAAAACATGCATGAGAAAACAAAAAGATGGTACACCGTGTGATGGGGAAAGGTTTCTAAAACGCACCTCATTTCTCTTCTCCTTGTGCCCGGGTTCGCCATTCCAGCCGCTTTACTAACAATCTCCCTACTTGGAGCATCAGCACCTTTAACCTCCTGTTCCGTACAGGTTGCAATTTGTCCTGAGGATGAACGGGAAGACTTGGAACCAATGAGAGACTAGCTCTTGGTGTAGTGACAGGCACAGGTCACTCTATTTTCCCATCAGGAAGAAGAATTAACCACAGGCTCAGCCTGCCCCCCGGAACCAGAGCAGGGCCTGAAGCCATCCTGCGCTTTTGCGGCCAGCTCCCTAAAAAGCGAGTTGTAAAATGGAGCTTCAGGGCACTGCAATTCACAAACCTGCAGAGTTATAAATGATAACTCTCGTCCACAAATATATTGAGGGAAGGCAAAGAAGAGGATTTGAAATCAAGGCAGAATTGCAGGAAACAGATTTCAGGAGGTAGATTCGAATCGCCTTTAAAGCACATGAAAAGCGGCAAAACGTTGACAATGATGCCCTTGGCCAAAAAGGGCGTATGCGTTTTTTCCTGAATATATTCAGGAAAAAACGCATACGCCCTTTTTGGCCAACCAAGCAACCTGGAAAGGCAAATCAGCGCCACAAAGAAGACTCGCTTCCCATCGGTCAAAAGGGCCATGCTGAAAAAAGTGTCAAAACCAGAAATGCAGGACAGGCCATGGAGAAATGGGAGCCGTGCTACACTGATGGGTGGGATGTAAATTGCCAACAGACACTCTGGAGAAGTGTACGGTGAGTCCTGAAACGTCTAAATAACAAAGCTTAGAGAGCATAGGGCACTTCCACTCATGGGGGTATACATTGGGAAAATGAAAAATCAGCAAGACACAAGCACCCCAAAGTTTAGGGCTGCTCTGTTGACAAGGACCTCCACTTCATTCCACCTTCAATATCCCAGGAAAGAGAAAAATGGATAAAGGAGTTGTGGTCCTTATGTACAATGGAATACCACTCAGCCATGAAATTAATGTCATAAGGCTAGTAGCAGCATGATGAGTGGATTTAGGTACGACGATTCTAAGTGAAATAAGTCACACAGAAAAGGACACTTCTCATAAGGTATCACTGATAGAGGGAATGTAAAAACCGTTACACTTGAACTGAATTACAAAACAGAACGGAGTCACACATGCAGAAAACACACTATGGCTGCTTAACGGGAAAGGTGAGGTGGGGTGATACATAAAACAAGGGTTTCAAATTAGCTCAGATACCGTTCCATAAACCCAATATGTAATAGACAAGACCTACTCCTTGCTCAGAGAACTGGACTCAACACGCCCTATTCACCGCACAAGAATATATCTGACTAGTAATAATCTTAAAACCTATGTATTGATATCTCTCTGTTAGTGTGTCAAGTGGGTGTAAAGCGGCATAAACACAGCAGTGAAAAGCAGCTAAACCCCATTATAAAAATAAATTACTTTGAAAAACCCATGAAACAAAGACAGTGAAAGAGAGCGAAATTCTTACACAATGCGTTCAGGGGCTGTGATGCAACCTGGATTGACCATATCTAGACCCACAGCTGGATGAGACATAAGGGTGGACACTCTTGGGGCTAAGAGGTTTGGTGAGGTTGGGTGAGCAAACGCAGACCCTTTAAAGTAATACTGCGTGGTACCCATCGCATGGGTCCCAAATCTCCAGGTTCAAGGGCATCTTCCTACATCGAAAACATGCATGAGAAAACAAAAAGATGGTACACCGTGTGATGGGGAAAGGTTTCTAAAACGCACCTCATTTCTCTTCTCCTTGTGCCCGGGTTCGCCATTCCAGCCGCTTTACTAACAATCTCCCTACTTGGAGCATCAGCACCTTTAACCTCCTGTTCCGTACAGGTTGCAATTTGTCCTGAGGATGAATGGGAAGACTTGGAACCAATGAGAGACTAGCTCTTGGTGTAGTGACAGGCACAGGTCACTCTATTTTCCCATCAGGAAGAAGAATTAACCACAGGCTCAGCCTGCCCCCCGGAACCAGAGCAGGGCCTGAAGCCATCCTGCGCTTTTGCGGCCAGCTCCCTAAAAAGCGAGTTGTAAAATGGAGCTTCAGGGCACTGCAATTCACAAACCTGCAGAGTTATAAATGATAACTCTCGTCCACAAATATATTGAGGGAAGGCAAAGAAGAGGATTTGAAATCAAGGCAGAATTGCAGGAAACAGATTTCAGGAGGTAGATTCGAATCGCCTTTAAAGCACATGAAAAGCGGCAAAACGTTGACAATGATGCCCTTGGCCAAAAAGGGCGTATGCGTTTTTTCCTGAATATATTCAGGAAAAAACGCATACGCCCTTTTTGGCCAACCAAGCAACCTGGAAAGGCAAATCAGCGCCACAAAGAAGACTCGCTTCCCATCGGTCAAAAGGGCCATGCTGAAAAAAGTGTCAAAACCAGAAATGCAGGACAGGCCATGGAGAAATGGGAGCCGTGCTACACTGATGGGTGGGATGTAAATTGCCAACAGACACTCTGGAGAAGTGTACGGTGAGTCCTGAAACGTCTAAATAACAAAGCTTAGAGAGCATAGGGCACTTCCACTCATGGGGGTATACATTGGGAAAATGAAAAATCAGCAAGACACAAGCACCCCAAAGTTTAGGGCTGCTCTGTTGACAAGGACCTCCACTTCATTCCACCTTCAATATCCCAGGAAAGAGAAAAATGGATAAAGGAGTTGTGGTCCTTATGTACAATGGAATACCACTCAGCCATGAAATTAATGTCATAAGGCTAGTAGCAGCATGATGAGTGGATTTAGGTACGACGATTCTAAGTGAAATAAGTCACACAGAAAAGGACACTTCTCATAAGGTATCACTGATAGAGGGAATGTAAAAACCGTTACACTTGAACTGAATTACAAAACAGAACGGAGTCACACATGCAGAAAACACACTATGGCTGCTTAACGGGAAAGGTGAGGTGGGGTGATACATAAAACAAGGGTTTCAAATTAGCTCAGATACCGTTCCATAAACCCAATATGTAATAGACAAGACCTACTCCTTGCTCAGAGAACTGGTCTCAACACACCCCATTCACCGCACAAGAATATATCTGACTAGTAATAATCTTAAAACCTATGTATTGATATCTCTCTGTTAGTGTGTCAAGTGGGTGTAAAGCGGCATAAACACAGCAGTGAAAAGCAGCTAAACCCCATTATAAAAATAAATTACTTCGAAATACCCATGAAACAAAGACAGTGAAATAGAGCGAAATTCTTACACAATGCGTTCAGGGGCTGTGATGCAACCTGGATTGACCATATCTAGACCCACAGCTGGATGAGACATAAGGGTGGACGCTCTTGGGGCTGAGAGGTTTGGTGAGGTTGGGTGAGCAAACGCAGACCCTTTAAAGTAATACTGCGTGGTACCCATCGCATGGGTCCCAAATCTCCAGGTTCAAGGGCATCTTGCTACATCGAAAACATGCATGAGAAACCCAGAAGATGGTACACCGTGTGATGGGGAAAGGTTTCTAAAACGCACCTCATTTCTCATCTCCTTGTGCTCGGGTTCGCCATTCCAGCCACTTTACTAGCAATCTCCCTACTTGGAGCATCAGCACCTTTAACCTCCTGTTCCGTACAGGTTGCAATTTGTCCTGAGGATGAACGGGAAGACTTGGAACCAATGAGAGACTAGCTCTTGGTGTAGGGACAGGCACATGTCACTCTATTTTCCCATCAGGAAGAAGAATTAACCACAGGCTCAGCCTGCCCCCCGGAACCAGAACAGGGCCTGAAGCCATCCTGTGCTTTTGCGGCCAGCTCCCTAAAAAGCGAGTTGTAAAATGGAGCTTCAGGGCACTGCAATTCACAAACCTGCAGAGTTATAAATGATAACTCTCGTCCACAAATATATTGAGGGAAGGCAAAGAAGAGGATTTGAAATCAAGGCAGAATTGCAGGAAACAGATTTCAGGAGGTAGATTCGAATCGCCTTTAAAGCACATGAAAAGCGGCAAAACGTTGACAAGGATGCCCTTGGCCAAAAAGGGCGTATGCGTTTTTTCCTGAATATATTCAGGAAAAAACGCATACGCCCTTTTTGGCCAACCAAGCAACCTGGAAAGGCAAATCAGCGCTACAAAGAAGTCTCGCTTCCCATCGGTTAAAAGGGCCATGCTGAAAAAAGTGTCAAAACCAGAAATACAGGAAAGGCCATGGAGAAATGGGAGCCGTGCTACACTGATGGGCGGGATGTAAATTGCCAACAGCCACTCTGGAGAAGTGTACGGTGAGTCCTGAAACGTCTAAAAAGCAAAGCTTAGAGAGCATAGGGCACTTCCACTCATGGGGGTATACATTGGGAAAATTAAAAATCAGCAAGACACAAGCACCCCAAAGTTTAGGGCTGCTCTCTTGACAAGGACCTCCACTTCATTCCACCTTCAATATCCCAGGAAAGAGAAAAATGGATAAAGAAGTTGTGGTCCTTATATACAATGGAATATCACTCAGCCATGAAATCAATGTCATAAGGCTAGTAGCAGCATGATGAGTGGATTTAGGTACGACGATTCTAAGTGAAATAAGTCACACAGAAAAGGACACTTCTCATAATGTATCACTTATAGAGGGAATGTAAAAACCGTTACACTTGAACTGAATTACAAAACAGAACAGAGTCACACATGCAGAAAACACACTATGGCTGCTTAACGGGAAAGGTGAGGTGGGGTGATACATAAAACAAGGGTTTCAAATTAGCTCAGATACCGTTCCATAAAACCAATATGTAATAGACAAGACCTACTCCTTGCTCAGAGAACTGGACTCAACACGCCCTATTCACCGCACAAGAATATATCTGACTAGTAATAATCTTAAAACCTATGTATTGATATCTCTCTGTTAGTGTGTCAAGTGGGTGTAAAGCGGCATAAACACAGCAGTGAAAAGCAGCTAAACCCCATTATAAAAATAAATTACTTTGAAAAACCCATGAAACAAAGACAGTGAAAGAGAGCGAAATTCTTACACAATGCGTTCAGGGGCTGTGATGCAACCTGGATTGATCATATCTAGACCCACAGCTGGATGAGACATAAGGGTGGACACTCTTGGGGCTAAGAGGTTTGGTGAGGTTGGGTGAGCAAACGCAGACCCTTTAAAGTAATACTGCGTGGTACCCATCGCATGGGTCCCAAATCTCCAGGTTCAAGGGCATCTTCCTACATCGAAAACATGCATGAGAAAACAAAAAGATGGTACACCGTGTGATGGGGAAAGGTTTCTAAAACGCACCTCATTTCTCTTCTCCTTGTGCCAGGGTTCGCCATTCCAGCCGCTTTACTAACAATCTCCCTACTTGGAGCATCAGCACCTTTAACCTCCTGTTCCGTACAGGTTGCAATTTGTCCTGAGGATGAACGGGAAGACTTGGAACCAATGAGAGACTAGCTCTTGGTGTAGTGACAGGCACAGGTCACTCTATTTTCCCATCAGGAAGAAGAATTAACCACAGGCTCAGCCTGCCCCCCGGAACCAGAGCAGGGCCTGAAGCCATCCTGCGCTTTTGCGGCCAGCTCCCTAAAAAGCGAGTTGTAAAATGGAGCTTCAGGGCACTGCAATTCACAAACCTGCAGAGTTATAAATGATAACTCTCGTCCACAAATATATTGAGGGAAGGCAAAGAAGAGGATTTGAAATCAAGGCAGAATTGCAGGAAACAGATTTCAGGAGGTAGATTCGAATCGCCTTTAAAGCACATGAAAAGCGGCAAAACGTTGACAATGATGCCCTTGGCCAAAAAGGGCGTATGCGTTTTTTCCTGAATATATTCAGGAAAAAACGCATACGCCCTTTTTGGCCAACCAAGCAACCTGGAAAGGCAAATCAGCGCCACAAAGAAGACTCGCTTCCCATCGGTCAAAAGGGCCATGCTGAAAAAAGTGTCAAAACCAGAAATGCAGGACAGGCCATGGAGAAATGGGAGCCGTGCTACACTGATGGGTGGGATGTAAATTGCCAACAGACACTCTGGAGAAGTGTACGGTGAGTCCTGAAACGTCTAAATAACAAAGCTTAGAGAGCATAGGGCACTTGCACTCATGGGGGTATACATTGGGAAAATGAAAAATCAGCAAGACACAAGCACCCCAAAGTTTAGGGCTGCTCTGTTGACAAGGACCTCCACTTCATTCCACCTTCAATATCCCAGGAAAGAGAAAAATTGATAAAGGAGTTGTGGTCCTTATGTACAATGGAATACCACTCAGCCATGAAATTAATGTCATAAGGCTAGTAGCAGCATGATGAGTGGATTTAGGTACGACGATTCTAAGTGAAATAAGTCACACAGAAAAGGACACTTCTCATAAGGTATCACTGATAGAGGGAATGTAAAAACCGTTACACTTGAACTGAATTACAAAACAGAACGGAGTCACACATGCAGAAAACACACTATGGCTGCTTAACGGGAAAGGTGAGGTGGGGTGATACATAAAACAAGGGTTTCAAATTAGCTCAGATACCGTTCCATAAACCCAATATGTAATAGACAAGACCTACTCCTTGCTCAGAGAACTGGTCTCAACACGCCCCATTCACCGCACAAGAATATATCTGACTAGTAATAATCTTAAAACCTATGTATTGATATCTCTCTGTTAGTGTGTCAAGTGGGTGTAAAGCGGCATAAACACAGCAGTGAAAAGCAGCTAAACCCCATTATAAAAATAAATTACTTCGAAAAACCCATGAAACAAAGACAGTGAAAGAGAGCGAAATTCTTACACAATGCGTTCAGGGGCTGTGATGCAACCTGGATTGACCATATCTAGACCCACAGCTGGATGAGACATAAGGGTGGACACTCTTGGGGCTGAGAGGTTTGGTGAGGTTGGGTGAGCAAACGCAGACCCTTTAAAGTAATACTGCGTGGTACCCATCGCATGGGTCCCAAATCTCCAGGTTCAAGGGCATCTTGCTACATCGAAAACATGCATGAGAAACCCAGAAGATGGTACACCGTGTGATGGGGAAAGGTTTCTAAAACGCACCTCATTTCTCTTCTCCTTGTGCACGGGTTCGCCATTACAGCCGCTTTACTAACAATCTCCCTACTTGGAGCATCAGCACCTTTAACCTCCTGTTCCGTACAGGTTGCAATTTGTCCTGAGGATGAACGGGAAGACTTGGAACCAATGAGAGACTAGCTCTTGGTGTAGTGACAGGCACAGGTCACTCTATTTTCCCATCAGGAAGAAGAATTAACCACAGGCTCAGCCTGCCCCCCGGAACCAGAGCAGGACCTGAAGCCATCCTGCGCTTTTGCGGCCAGCTCCCTAAAAAGCGAGTTGTAAAATGGAGCTTCAGGGCACTGCAATTCACAAACCTGCAGAGTTATAAATGATAACTCTCGTCCACAAATATATTGAGGGAAGGCAAAGAAGAGGATTTGAAATCAAGGCAGAATTGCAGGAAACAGATTTCAGGAGGTAGATTCGGATCGCCTTTAAAGCACATGAAAAGCGCCAAAACGTTGACAATGATGCCCTTGGCCAAAAAGGGCGTATGCGTTTTTTCCTGAATATATTCAGGAAAAAACGCATACGCCCTTTTTGGCCAACCAAGCAACCTGGAAAGGCAAATCAGCGCTACAAAGAAGTCTCGCTTCCCATCGGTTAAAAGGGCCATGCTGAAAAAAGTGTCAAAACCAGAAATACAGGAAAGGCCATGGAGAAATGGGAGCCCTGCTACACTGATGGGCGGGATGTAAATTGCCAACAGCCACTCTGGAGAAGTGTACGGTGAGTCCTGAAACGTCTAAAAAGCAAAGCTTAGAGAGCATAGGGCACTTCCACTCATGGGGGTATACATTGGGAAAATTAAAAATCAGCAAGACACAAGCACCCCAAAGTTTAGGGCTGCTCTCTTGACAAGGACCTCCACTTCATTCCACCTTCAATATCCCAGGAAAGAGAAAAATGGATAAAGAATTTGTGGTCCTTATGTACAATGGAATATCACTCAGCCATGAAATCAATGTCATAAGGCTAGTAGCAGCATGATGAGTGGATTTAGGTACGACGATTCTAAGTGAAATAAGTCACACAGAAAAGGACACTTCTCATAATGTATCACTTATAGAGGGAATGTAAAAACCGTTACACTTGAACTGAATTACAAAACAGAACAGACTCACACATGCAGAAAACACACTATGGCTGCTTAACGGGAAAGGTGAGGTGGGGTGATACATAAAACAAGGGTTTCAAATTAGCTCAGATACCGTTCCATAAACCCAATATGTAATAGACAAGACCTACTCCTTACTCAGAGAACTGGACTCAACACGCCCTATTCACCGCACAAGAATATATCTGACTAGTAATAATCTTAAAACCTATGTATTGATATCTCTCTGTTAGTGTGTCAAGTGGGTGTAAAGCGGCATAAACACAGCAGTGAAAAGCAGCTAAACCCCATTATAAAAATAAATTACTTCGAAAAACCCATGAAACAAAGACAGTGAAAGAGAGCGAAATTCTTACACAATGCGTTCAGGGGCTGTGATGCAACCTGGATTGACCATATCTAGACCCACAGCTGGATGAGACATAAGGGTGGACACTCTTGGGGCTGAGAGGTTTGGTGAGGTTGGGTGAGCAAACGCAGACCCTTTAAAGTAATACTGCGTGGTACCCATCGCATGGGTCCCAAATCTCCAGGTTCAAGGGCATCTTCCTACATCGAAAACATGCATGAGAAAACAAAAAGATGGTACACCATGTGATGGGGAAAGGTTTCTAAAACGCACCTCATTTCTCTTCTCCTTGTGCCCGGGTTCGCCATTCCAGCTGCTTTACTAACAATCTCCCTACTTGGAGCATCAGCACCTTTAACCTCCTGTTCCGTACAGGTTGCAATTTGTCCTGAGGATGAACGGGAAGACTTGGAACCAATGAGAGACTAGCTCTTGGTGTAGTGACAGGCACAGGTCACTCTATTTTCCCATCAGGAAGAAGAATTAACCACAGGCTCAGCCTGCCCCCCGGAACCAGAGCAGGGCCTGAAGCCATCCTGCGCTTTTGCGGCCAGCTCCCTAAAAAGCGAGTTGTAAAATGGAGCTTCAGGGCACTGCAATTCACAAACCTGCAGAGTTATAAATGATAACTCTCGTCCACAAATATATTGAGGGAAGGCAAAGAAGAGGATTTGAAATCAAGGCAGAATTGCAGGAAACAGATTTCAGGAGGTAGATTCGAATCGCCTTTAAAGCACATGAAAAGCGGCAAAACGTTGACAATGATGCCCTTGGCCAAAAAGGGCGTATGCGTTTTTTCCTGAATATATTCAGGAAAAAACGCATACGCCCTTTTTGGCCAACCAAGCAACCTGGAAAGGCAAATCAGCGCTACAAAGAAGTCTCGCTTCCCATCGGTTAAAAGGGCCATGCTGAAAAAAGTGTCAAAACCAGAAATGCAGGACAGGCCATGGAAAAATGGGAGCCTTGCTACACTGATGGGTGGGATGTAAATTGCCAACAGCCACTGTGGAGAAGAGTACGGTGTGTCCTGAAACGTCTAAAAAACACAGCTTAGAGAGCATAGGGCACTTCCACTCATGGGGGTATAAATTGGGAAAATGAAAAATCAGCAAGACACAAGCACCCCAAAGTTTAGGGCTGCTCTGTTGACAAGGACCTCCACTTCATTCCACCTTCAATATCCCAGGAAAGAGAAAAATGGATAAAGGAGTTGTGGTCCTTATGTACAATGGAATATCACTCAGCCATGAAATCAATGTCATAAGGCTAGTAGCAGCATGATGAGTGGATTTAGGTACGACGATTCTAAGTGAAATAAGTCACACAGAAAAGGACACTTCTCATAAGGTATCACTTATAGAGGGAATGTAAAAACCGTTACACTTGAACTGAATTACAAAACAGAACGGAGTCACACATGCAGAAAACACACTATGGCTGCTTAACGGGAAAGGTGAGGTGGGGTGATACATAAAACAAGGGTTTCAAATTAGCTCAGATACCGTTCCATAAACCCAATATGTAATAGACAAGACCTACTCCTTGCTCAGAGAACTGGACTCAACACGCCCTATTCACCGCACAAGAATATATCTGACTAGTAATAATCTTAAAACCTATGTATTGATATCTCTCTGTTAGTGTGTCAAGTGGGTGTAAAGCGGCATAAACACAGCAGTGAAAAGCAGCTAAACCCCATTATAAAAATAAATTACTTTGAAAAACCCATGAAACAAAGACAGTGAAAGAGAGCAAAATACTTACACAATGCGTTCAGGGGCTGTGATGCAACCTGGATTGACCATATCTAGACCCACAGCTGGATGAGACATAAGGGTGGACACTCTTGGGGCTGAGAGGTTTGGTGAGGTTGGGTGAGCAAACGCAGACCCTTTAAAGTAATACTGCGTGGTACCCATCGCATGGGTCCCAAATCTCCAGGTTCAAGGGCATCTTCCTACATCGAA
This sequence comes from Balaenoptera ricei, assembly GCF_028023285.1. Lineage (NCBI taxonomy): Eukaryota > Metazoa > Chordata > Mammalia > Artiodactyla > Balaenopteridae > Balaenoptera > Balaenoptera ricei. Next base: position 197,894 of record NW_026777436.1, on the reverse strand, counting down.
AACATGCATGAGAAAACAAAAAGATGGTACACCATGTGATGGGGAAAGGTTTCTAAAACGCACCTCATTTCTCTTCTCCTTGTGCCCGGGTTCGCCATTCCAGCCGCTTTACTAACAATCTCCCTACTTGGAGCATCAGCACCTTTAACCTCCTGTTCCGTACAGGTTGCAATTTGTCCTGAGGATGAACGGGAAGACTTGGAACCAATGAGAGACTAGCTCTTGGTGTAGTGACAGGCACAGGTCACTCTATTTTCCCATCAGGAAGAAGAATTAACCACAGGCTCAGCCTGCCCCCCGGAACCAGAGCAGGGCCTGAAGCCATCCTGCGCTTTTGCGGCCAGCTCCCTAAAAAGCGAGTTGTAAAATGGAGCTTCAGGGCACTGCAATTCACAAACCTGCAGAGTTATAAATGATAACTCTCGTCCACAAATATATTGAGGGAAGGCAAAGAAGAGGATTTGAAATCAAGGCAGAATTGCAGGAAACAGATTTCAGGAGGTAGATTCGAATCGCCTTTAAAGCACATGAAAAGCGGCAAAACGTTGACAATGATGCCCTTGGCCAAAAAGGGCGTATACGTTTTTTCCTGAATATATTCAGGAAAAAACGCATACGCCCTTTTTGGCCAACCAAGCAACCTGGAAAGGCAAATCAGCGCCACAAAGAAGACTGGCTTCCCATCGGTCAAAAGGGCCATGCTGAAAAAAGTGTCAAAACCAGAAATGCAGGACAGGCCATGGAGAAATGGGAGCCTTGCTACACTGATGGGCGGGATGTAAATTGCCAACAGCCACTCTGGAGAAGTGTACGGTGTGTCCTTAAACATCTAAACAACACAGCTTAGTGAGCATAGGGCACTTCCACTCATGGGGGTATAAATTGGGAAAATGAAAAATCAGCAAGACACAAGCACCCCAAAGTTTAGGGCTGCTCTGTTGACAAGGACCTCCACTTCATTCCACCTTCAATATCCCAGGAAAGAGAAAAATGGATAAAGGAGTTGTGGTCCTTATGTACAATGGAATATCACTCAGCCATGAAATCAATGTCATAAGGTTAGTAACAGCATGATGAGTGGATTTAGGTACGACGATTCTAAGTGAAATAAGTCACACAGAAAAGGACACTTCTCATAAGGTATCACTTATAGAGGGAATGTAAAAACCGTTACACTTGAACTGAATTACAAAACAGAACGGAGTCACACATGCAGAAAACACACTATGGCTGCTTAACGGGAAAGGTGAGGTGGGGTGATACATAAAACAAGGGTTTCAAATTAGCTCAGATACCGTTCCATAAACCCAATATGTAATAGACAAGACCTACTCCTTGCTCAGAGAACTGGACTCAACACGCCCTATTCACCGCACAAGAATATATCTGACTAGTAATAATCTTAAAACCTATGGATTGATATCTCTCTGTTAGTGTGTCAACTGGGTGTAAAGCGGCATAAACACAGCAGTGAAAAGCAGCTAAACCCCATTATAAAAATAAATTACTTTTACAAACCCATGAAACAAAGACAGTGAAAGAGAGCGAAATTCTTACACAATGCGTTCAGGGGCTGTGATGCAACCTGGATTGACCATATCTAGACCCACAGCTGGATGAGACATAAGGGTGGACACTCTTGGGGCTGAGAGGTTTGGTGAGGTTGGGTGAGCAAATGCAGACCCTTTAAAGTAATACTGCGTGGTACCCATCGCATGGGTCCCAAATCTCCAGGTTCAAGGGCATCTTGCTACATCGAAAACATGCATGAGAAACCCAGAAGATGGTACACCGTGTGATGGGGAAAGGTTTCTAAAACGCACCTCATTTCTCTTCTCCTTGTGCCCGGGTTCGCCATTCCAGCCGCTTTACTAACAATCTCCCTACTTGGAGCATCAGCACCTTTAACCTCCTGTTCCGTACAGGTTGCAATTTGTCCTGAGGATGAACGGGAAGACTTGGAACCAATGAGAGACTAGCTCTTGGTGTAGTGACAGGCACAGGTCACTCTATTTTCCCATCAGGAAGAAGAATTAACCACAGGCTCAGCCTGCCCCCCGGAACCAGAGCAGGGCCTGAAGCCATCCTGCGCTTTTGCGGCCAGCTCCCTAAAAAGCGAGTTGTAAAATGGAGCTTCAGGGCACTGCAATTCACAAACCTGCAGAGTTATAAATGATAACTCTCGTCCACAAATATATTGAGGGAAGGCAAAGAAGAGGATTTGAAATCAAGGCAGAATTGCAGGAAACAGATTTCAGGAGGTAGATTCGAATCGCCTTTAAAGCACATGAAAAGCGGCAAAACGTTGACAATGATGCCCTTGGCCAAAAAGGGCGTATGCGTTTTTTCCTGAATATATTCAGGAAAAAACGCATACGCCCTTTTTGGCCAACCAAGCAACCTGGAAAGGCAAATCAGCGCCACAAAGAAGACTCGCTTCCCATCGGTCAAAAGGGCCATGCTGAAAAAAGTGTCAAAACCAGAAATGCAGGACAGGCCATGGAGAAATGGGAGCCGTGCTACACTGATGGGCGGGATGTAAATTGCCAACAGCCACTCTGGAGAAGTGTACGGTGAGTCCTGAAACGTCTAAAAAGCAAAGCTTAGAGAGCATAGGGCACTTCCACTCATGGGGGTATACATTGGGAAAATGAAAAATCAGCAAGACACAAGCACCCCAAAGTTTAGGGCTGCTCTGTTGACAAGGACCTCCACTTCATTCCACCTTCAATATCCCAGGAAAGAGAAAAATTGATAAAGGAGTTGTGGTCCTTATGTACAATGGAATACAACTCAGCCATGAAATTAATGTCATAAGGCTAGTAGCAGCATGATGAGTGGATTTAGGTACGACGATTCTAAGTGAAATAAGTCACACAGAAAAGGACACTTCTCATAAGGTATCACTGATAGAGGGAATGTAAAAACCGTTACACTTGAACTGAATTACAAAACAGAACGGAGTCACACATGCAGAAAACACACTATGGCTGCTTAACGGGAAAGGTGAGGTGGGGTGATACATAAAACAAGGGTTTCAAATTAGCTCAGATACCGTTCCATAAACCCAATATGTAATAGACAAGACCTACTCCTTGCTCAGAGAACTGGTCTCAACACGCCCCATTCACCGCACAAGAATATATCTGACTAGTAATAATCTTAAAACCTATGTATTGATATCTCTCTGTTAGTGTGTCAAGTGGGTGTAAAGCGGCATAAACACAGCAGTGAAAAGCAGCTAAACCCCATTATAAAAATAAATTACTTTGAAAAACCCATGAAACAAAGACAGTGAAAGAGAGCGAAATTCTTACACAATGCGTTCAGGGGCTGTGATGCAACCTGGATTGACCATATCTAGACCCACAGCTGGATGAGACATAAGGGTGGACACTCTTGGGGCTGAGAGGTTTGGTGAGGTTGGGTGAGCAAACGCAGACCCTTTAAAGTAATACTGCGTGGTACCCATCGCATGGGTCCCAAATCTCCAGGTTCAAGGGCATCTTCCTACATCGAAAACATGCATGAGAAAACAAAAAGATGGTACACCATGTGATGGGGAAAGGTTTCTAAAACGCACCTCATTTCTCTTCTCCTTGTGCCCGGGTTCGCCATTCCAGCCGCTTTACTAACAATCTCCCTACTTGGAGCATCAGCACCTTTAACCTCCTGTTCCGTACAGGTTGCAATTTGTCCTGAGGATGAACGGGAAGACTTGGAACCAATGAGAGACTAGCTCTTGGTGTAGTGACAGGCACAGGTCACTCTATTTTCCCATCAGGAAGAAGAATTAACCACAGGCTCAGCCTGCCCCCCGGAACCAGAGCAGGGCCTGAAGCCATCCTGCGCTTTTGCGGCCAGCTCCCTAAAAAGCGAGTTGTAAAATGGAGCTTCAGGGCACTGCAATTCACAAACCTGCAGAGTTATAAATGATAACTCTCGTCCACAAATATATTGAGGGAAGGCAAAGAAGAGGATTTGAAATCAAGGCAGAATTGCAGGAAACAGATTTCAGGAGGTAGATTCGAATCGCCTGTAAAGCACATGAAAAGCGGCAAAACGTTGACAATGATGCCCTTGGCCAAAAAGGGCGTATGCGTTTTTTCCTGAATATATTCAGGAAAAAACGCATACGCCCTTTTTGGCCAACCAAGCAACCTGGAAAGGCAAATCAGCGCCACAAAGAAGACGCGCTTCCCATCGGTCAAAAGGGCCATGCTGAAAAAAGTGTCAAAACCAGAAATGCAGGACAGGCCATGGAGAAATGGGAGCCGTGCTACACTGATGGGCGGGATGTAAATTGCCAACAGACACTCTGGAGAAGTGTACGGTGAGTCCTGAAACGTCTAAATAACAAAGCTTAGAGAGCATAGGGCACTTCCACTCATGGGGGTATACATTGGGAAAATTAAAAATCAGCAAGACACAAGCACCCCAAAGTTTAGGGCTGCTCTGTTGACAAGGACCTCCACTTCATTCCACCTTCAATATCCCAGGAAAGAGAAAAATTGATAAAGGAGTTGTGGTCCTTATGTACAATGGAATACCACTCAGCCATGAAATTAATGTCATAAGGCTAGTAGCAGCATGATGAGTGGATTTAGGTACGACGATTCTAAGTGAAATAAGTCACACAGAAAAGGACACTTCTCATAAGGTATCACTGATAGAGGGAATGTAAAAACCGTTACACTTGAACTGAATTACAAAACAGAACGGAGTCACACATGCAGAAAACACACTATGGCTGCTTAACGGGAAAGGTGAGGTGGGGTGATACATAAAACAAGGGTTTCAAATTAGCTCAGATACCGTTCCATAAACCCAATATGTAATAGACAAGACCTACTCCTTGCTCAGAGAACTGGTCTCAACACGCCCCATTCACCGCACAAGAATATATCTGACTAGTAATAATCTTAAAACCTATGTATTGATATCTCTCTGTTAGTGTGTCAAGTGGGTGTAAAGCAGCATAAACACAGCAGTGAAAAGCAGCTAAACCCCATTATAAAAATAAATTACTTTGAAAAACCCATGAAACAAAGACAGTGAAAGAGAGCGAAATTCTTACACAATGCGTTCAGGGGCTGTGATGCAACCTGGATTGACCATATCTAGACCCACAGCTGGATGAGACATAAGGGTGGACACTCTTGGGGCTGAGAGGTTTGGTGAGGTTGGGTGAGCAAACGCAGACCCTTTAAAGTAATACTGCGTGGTACCCATCGCATGGGTCCCAAATCTCCAGGTTCAAGGGCATCTTGCTACATCGAAAACATGCATGAGAAACCCAGAAGATGGTACACCGTGTGATGGGGAAAGGTTTCTAAAACGCACCTCATTTCTCTTCTCCTTGTGCCCGGGTTCGCCATTCCAGCCGCTTTACTAACAATCTCCCTACTTGGAGCATCAGCACCTTTAACCTCCTGTTCCGTACAGGTTGCAATTTGTCCTGAGGATGAACGGGAAGACTTGGAACCAATGAGAGACTAGCTCTTGGTGTAGTGACAGGCACAGGTCACTCTATTTTCCCATCAGGAAGAAGAATTAACCACAGGCTCAGCCTGCCCCCCGGAACCAGAGCAGGGCCTGAAGCCATCCTGCGCTTTTGCGGCCAGCTCCCTAAAAAGCGAGTTGTAAAATGGAGCTTCAGGGCACTGCAATTCACAAACCTGCAGAGTTATAAATGATAACTCTCGTCCACAAATATATTGAGGGAAGGCAAAGAAGAGGATTTGAAATCAAGGCAGAATTGCAGGAAACAGATTTCAGGAGGTAGATTCGAATCGCCTTTAAAGCACATGAAAAGCGGCAAAACGTTGACAATGATGCCCTTGGCCAAAAAGGGCGTATGCGTTTTTTCCTGAATATATTCAGGAAAAAACGCATACGCCCTTTTTGGCCAACCAAGCAACCTGGAAAGGCAAATCAGCGCCACAAAGAAGACTCGCTTCCCATCGGTCAAAAGGGCCATGCTGAAAAAAGTGTCAAAACCAGAAATGCAGGACAGGCCATGGAGAAATGGGAGCCGTGCTACACTGATGGGCGGGATGTAAATTGCCAACAGCCACTCTGGAGAAGTGTACGGTGAGTCCTGAAACGTCTAAAAAGCAAAGCTTAGAGAGCATAGGGCACTTCCACTCATGGGGGTATACATTGGGAAAATGAAAAATCAGCAAGACACAAGCACCCCAAAGTTTAGGGCTGCTCTGTTGACAAGGACCTCCACTTCATTCCACCTTCAATATCCCAGGAAAGAGAAAAATTGATAAAGGAGTTGTGGTCCTTATGTACAATGGAATACAACTCAGCCATGAAATTAATGTCATAAGGCTAGTAGCAGCATGATGAGTGGATTTAGGTACGACGATTCTAAGTGAAATAAGTCACACAGAAAAGGACACTTCTCATAAGGTATCACTGATAGAGGGAATGTAAAAACCGTTACACTTGAACTGAATTACAAAACAGAACGGAGTCACACATGCAGAAAACACACTATGGCTGCTTAACGGGAAAGGTGAGGTGGGGTGATACATAAAACAAGGGTTTCAAATTAGCTCAGATACCGTTCCATAAACCCAATATGTAATAGACAAGACCTACTCCTTGCTCAGAGAACTGGTCTCAACACGCCCCATTCACCGCACAAGAATATATCTGACTAGTAATAATCTTAAAACCTATGTATTGATATCTCTCTGTTAGTGTGTCAAGTGGGTGTAAAGCGGCATAAACACAGCAGTGAAAAGCAGCTAAACCCCATTATAAAAATAAATTACTTTGAAAAACCCATGAAACAAAGACAGTGAAAGAGAGCGAAATTCTTACACAATGCGTTCAGGGGCTGTGATGCAACCTGGATTGACCATATCTAGACCCACAGCTGGATGAGACATAAGGGTGGACACTCTTGGGGCTGAGAGGTTTGGTGAGGTTGGGTGAGCAAACGCAGACCCTTTAAAGTAATACTGCGTGGTACCCATCGCATGGGTCCCAAATCTCCAGGTTCAAGGGCATCTTCCTACATCGAAAACATGCATGAGAAAACAAAAAGATGGTACACCATGTGATGGGGAAAGGTTTCTAAAACGCACCTCATTTCTCTTCTCCTTGTGCCCGGGTTCGCCATTCCAGCCGCTTTACTAACAATCTCCCTACTTGGAGCATCAGCACCTTTAACCTCCTGTTCCGTACAGGTTGCAATTTGTCCTGAGGATGAACGGGAAGACTTGGAACCAATGAGAGACTAGCTCTTGGTGTAGTGACAGGCACAGGTCACTCTATTTTCCCATCAGGAAGAAGAATTAACCACAGGCTCAGCCTGCCCCCCGGAACCAGAGCAGGGCCTGAAGCCATCCTGCGCTTTTGCGGCCAGCTCCCTAAAAAGCGAGTTGTAAAATGGAGCTTCAGGGCACTGCAATTCACAAACCTGCAGAGTTATAAATGATAACTCTCGTCCACAAATATATTGAGGGAAGGCAAAGAAGAGGATTTGAAATCAAGGCAGAATTGCAGGAAACAGATTTCAGGAGGTAGATTCGAATCGCCTGTAAAGCACATGAAAAGCGGCAAAACGTTGACAATGATGCCCTTGGCCAAAAAGGGCGTATGCGTTTTTTCCTGAATATATTCAGGAAAAAACGCATACGCCCTTTTTGGCCAACCAAGCAACCTGGAAAGGCAAATCAGCGCCACAAAGAAGACGCGCTTCCCATCGGTCAAAAGGGCCATGCTGAAAAAAGTGTCAAAACCAGAAATGCAGGACAGGCCATGGAGAAATGGGAGCCGTGCTACACTGATGGGCGGGATGTAAATTGCCAACAGACACTCTGGAGAAGTGTACGGTGAGTCCTGAAACGTCTAAATAACAAAGCTTAGAGAGCATAGGGCACTTCCACTCATGGGGGTATACATTGGGAAAATTAAAAATCAGCAAGACACAAGCACCCCAAAGTTTAGGGCTGCTCTGTTGACAAGGACCTCCACTTCATTCCACCTTCAATATCCCAGGAAAGAGAAAAATTGATAAAGGAGTTGTGGTCCTTATGTACAATGGAATACCACTCAGCCATGAAATTAATGTCATAAGGCTAGTAGCAGCATGATGAGTGGATTTAGGTACGACGATTCTAAGTGAAATAAGTCACACAGAAAAGGACACTTCTCATAAGGTATCACTGATAGAGGGAATGTAAAAACCGTTACACTTGAACTGAATTACAAAACAGAACGGAGTCACACATGCAGAAAACACACTATGGCTGCTTAACGGGAAAGGTGAGGTGGGGTGATACATAAAACAAGGGTTTCAAATTAGCTCAGATACCGTTCCATAAACCCAATATGTAATAGACAAGACCTACTCCTTGCTCAGAGAACTGGTCTCAACACGCCCCATTCACCGCACAAGAATATATCTGACTAGTAATAATCTTAAAACCTATGTATTGATATCTCTCTGTTAGTGTGTCAAGTGGGTGTAAAGCAGCATAAACACAGCAGTGAAAAGCAGCTAAACCCCATTATAAAAATAAATTACTTTGAAAAACCCATGAAACAAAGACAGTGAAAGAGAGCGAAATTCTTACACAATGCGTTCAGGGGCTGTGATGCAACCTGGATTGACCATATCTAGACCCACAGCTGGATGAGACATAAGGGTGGACACTCTTGGGGCTGAGAGGTTTGGTGAGGTTGGGTGAGCAAACGCAGACCCTTTAAAGTAATACTGCGTGGTACCCATCGCATGGGTCCCAAATCTCCAGGTTCAAGGGCATCTTGCTACATCGAAAACATGCATGAGAAACCCAGAAGATGGTACACCGTGTGATGGGGAAAGGTTTCTAAAACGCACCTCATTTCTCATCTCCTTGTGCTCGGGTTCGCCATTCCAGCCACTTTACTAGCAATCTCCCTACTTGGAGCATCAGCACCTTTAACCTCCTGTTCCGTACAGGTTGCAATTTGTCCTGAGGATGAACGGGAAGACTTGGAACCAATGAGAGACTAGCTCCTGGTGTAGGGACAGGCACAGGTCACTCTATTTTCCCATCAGGAAGAAGAATTAACCACAGGCTCAGCCTGCCCCCCGGAACCAGAACAGGGCCTGAAGCCATCCTGCGCTTTTGCGGCCAGCTCCCTAAAAAGCGAGTTGTAAAATGGAGCTTCAGGGCACTGCAATTCACAAACCTGCAGAGTTATAAATGATAACTCTCGTCCACAAATATATTGAGGGAAGGCAAAGAAGAGGATTTGAAATCAAGGCAGAATTGCAGGAAACAGATTTCAGGAGGTAGATTCGAATCGCCTTTAAAGCACATGAAAAGCGGCAAAACGTTGACAATGATGCCCTTGGCCAAAAAGGGCGTATGCGTTTTTTCCTGAATATATTCAGGAAAAAACGCATACGCCCTTTTTGGCCAACCAAGCAACCTGGAAAGGCAAATCAGCGCTACAAAGAAGTCTCGCTTCCCATCGGTTAAAAGGGCCATGCTGAAAAAAGTGTCAAAACCAGAAATACAGGAAAGGCCATGGAGAAATGGGAGCCGTGCTACACTGATGGGCGGGATGTAAATTGCCAACAGCCACTCTGGAGAAGTGTACGGTGAGTCCTGAAACGTCTAAAAAGCAAAGATTAGAGAGCATAGGGCACTTCCACTCATGGGGGTATACATTGGGAAAATTAAAAATCAGCAAGACACAAGCACCCCAAAGTTTAGGGCTGCTCTCTTGACAAGGACCTCCACTTCATTCCACCTTCAATATCCCAGGAAAGAGAAAAATGGATAAAGAAGTTGTGGTCCTTATATACAATGGAATATCACTCAGCCATGAAATCAATGTCATAAGGCTAGTAGCAGCATGATGAGTGGATTTAGGTACGACGATTCTAAGTGAAATAAGTCACACAGAAAAGGACACTTCTCATAATGTATCACTTATAGAGGGAATGTAAAAACCGTTACACTTGAACTGAATTACAAAACAGAACAGAGTCACACATGCAGAAAACACACTATGGCTGCTTAACGGGAAAGGTGAGGTGGGGTGATACATAAAACAAGGGTTTCAAATTAGCTCAGATACCGTTCCATAAAACCAATATGTAATAGACAAGACCTACTCCTTGCTCAGAGAACTGGACTCAACACGCCCTATTCACCGCACAAGAATATATCTGACTAGTAATAATCTTAAAACCTATGTATTGATATCTCTCTGTTAGTGTGTCAAGTGGGTGTAAAGCGGCATAAACACAGCAGTGAAAAGCAGCTAAACCCCATTATAAAAATAAATTACTTTGAAAAACCCATGAAACAAAGACAGTGAAAGAGAGCGAAATTCTTACACAATGCGTTCAGGGGCTGTGATGCAACCTGGATTGACCATATCTAGACCCACAGCTGGATGAGACATAAGGGTGGACACTCTTGGGGCTGAGAGGTTTGGTGAGGTTGGGTGAGCAAACGCAGACCCTTTAAAGTAATACTGCGTGGTACCCATCGCATGGGTCCCAAATCTCCAGGTTCAAGGGCATCTTCCTACATCGAAAACATGCATGAGAAAACAAAAAGATGGTACACCATGTGATGGGGAAAGGTTTCTAAAACGCACCTCATTTCTCTTCTCCTTGTGCCCGGGTTCGCCATTCCAGCCGCTTTACTAACAATCTCCCTACTTGGAGCATCAGCACCTTTAACCTCCTGTTCCGTACAGGTTGCAATTTGTCCTGAGGATGAACGGGAAGACTTGGAACCAATGAGAGACTAGCTCTTGGTGTAGTGACAGGCACAGGTCACTCTATTTTCCCATCAGGAAGAAGAATTAACCACAGGCTCAGCCTGCCCCCCGGAACCAGAGCAGGGCCTGAAGCCATCCTGCGCTTTTGCGGCCAGCTCCCTAAAAAGCGAGTTGTAAAATGGAGCTTCAGGGCACTGCAATTCACAAACCTGCAGAGTTATAAATGATAACTCTCGTCCACAAATATATTGAGGGAAGGCAAAGAAGAGGATTTGAAATCAAGGCAGAATTGCAGGAAACAGATTTCAGGAGGTAGATTCGAATCGCCTTTAAAGCACATGAAAAGCGGCAAAACGTTGACAATGATGCCCTTGGCCAAAAAGGGCGTATGCGTTTTTTCCTGAATATATTCAGGAAAAAACGCATACGCCCTTTTTGGCCAACCAAGCAACCTGGAAAGGCAAATCAGCGCCACAAAGAAGACTCGCTTCCCATCGGTTAAAAGGGCCATGCTGAAAAAAGTGTCAAAACCAGAAATGCAGGACAGGCCATGGAGAAATGGGAGCCGTGCTACACTGATGGGCGGGATGTAAATTGCCAACAGACACTCTGGAGAAGTGTACGGTGAGTCCTGAAACGTCTAAATAACAAAGCTTAGAGAGCATAGGGCACTTCCACTCATGGGGGTATACATTGGGAAAATTAAAAATCAGCAAGACACAAGCACCCCAAAGTTTAGGGCTGCTCTGTTGACAAGGACCTCCACTTCATTCCACCTTCAATATCCCAGGAAAGAGAAAAATTGATAAAGGAGTTGTGGTCCTTATGTACAATGGAATACCACTCAGCCATGAAATTAATGTCATAAGGCTAGTAGCAGCATGATGAGTGGATTTAGGTACGACGATTCTAAGTGAAATAAGTCACACAGAAAAGGACACTTCTCATAAGGTATCACTGATAGAGGGAATGTAAAAACCGTTACACTTGAACTGAATTACAAAACAGAACGGAGTCACACATGCAGAAAACACACTATGGCTGCTTAACGGGAAAGGTGAGGTGGGGTGATACATAAAACAAGGGTTTCAAATTAGCTCAGATACCGTTCCATAAACCCAATATGTAATAGACAAGACCTACTCCTTGCTCAGAGAACTGGTCTCAACACGCCCCATTCACCGCACAAGAATATATCTGACTAGTAATAATCTTAAAACCTATGTATTGATATCTCTCTGTTAGTGTGTCAAGTGGGTGTAAAGCGGCATAAACACAGCAGTGAAAAGCAGCTAAACCCCATTATAAAAATAAATTACTTTGAAAAACCCATGAAACAAAGACAGTGAAAGAGAGCGAAATTCTTACACAATGCGTTCAGGGGCTGTGATGCAACCTGGATTGACCATATCTAGACCCACAGCTGGATGAGACATAAGGGTGGACACTCTTGGGGCTGAGAGGTTTGGTGAGGTTGGGTGAGCAAACGCAGACCCTTTAAAGTAATACTGCGTGGTACCCATCGCATGGGTCCCAAATCTCCAGGTTCAAGGGCATCTTCCTACATCGAAAACATGCATGAGAAAACAAAAAGATGGTACACCATGTGATGGGGAAAGGTTTCTAAAACGCACCTCATTTCTCTTCTCCTTGTGCCCGGGTTCGCCATTCCAGCCGCTTTACTAACAATCTCCCTACTTGGAGCATCAGCACCTTTAACCTCCTGTTCCGTACAGGTTGCAATTTGTCCTGAGGATGAACGGGAAGACTTGGAACAAATGAGAGACTAGCTCTTGGTGTAGTGACAGGCACAGGTCACTCTATTTTCCCATCAGGAAGAAGAATTAACCACAGGCTCAGCCTGCCCCCCGGAACCAGAGCAGGGCCTGAAGCCATCCTGCGCTTTTGCGGCCAGCTCCCTAAAAAGCGAGTTGTAAAATGGAGCTTCAGGGCACTGCAATTCACAAACCTGCAGAGTTATAAATGATAACTCTCGTCCACAAATATATTGAGGGAAGGCAAAGAAGAGGATTTGAAATCAAGGCAGAATTGCAGGAAACAGATTTCAGGAGGTAGATTCGAATCGCCTGTAAAGCACATGAAAAGCGGCAAAACGTTGACAATGATGCCCTTGGCCAAAAAGGGCGTATGCGTTTTTTCCTGAATATATTCAGGAAAAAACGCATACGCCCTTTTTGGCCAACCAAGCAACCTGGAAAGGCAAATCAGCGCCACAAAGAAGACGCGCTTCCCATCGGTCAAAAGGGCCATGCTGAAAAAAGTGTCAAAACCAGAAATGCAGGACAGGCCATGGAGAAATGGGAGCCGTGCTACACTGATGGGCGGGATGTAAATTGCCAACAGACACTCTGGAGAAGTGTACGGTGAGTCCTGAAACGTCTAAATAACAAAGCTTAGAGAGCATAGGGCACTTCCACTCATGGGGGTATACATTGGGAAAATTAAAAATCAGCAAGACACAAGCACCCCAAAGTTTAGGGCTGCTCTGTTGACAAGGACCTCCACTTCATTCCACCTTCAATATCCCAGGAAAGAGAAAAATTGATAAAGGAGTTGTGGTCCTTATGTACAATGGAATACCACTCAGCCATGAAATTAATGTCATAAGGCTAGTAGCAGCATGATGAGTGGATTTAGGTACGACGATTCTAAGTGAAATAAGTCACACAGAAAAGGACACTTCTCATAAGGTATCACTGATAGAGGGAATGTAAAAACCGTTACACTTGAACTGAATTACAAAACAGAACGGAGTCACACATGCAGAAAACACACTATGGCTGCTTAACGGGAAAGGTGAGGTGGGGTGATACATAAAACAAGGGTTTCAAATTAGCTCAGATACCGTTCCATAAACCCAATATGTAATAGACAAGACCTACTCCTTGCTCAGAGAACTGGTCTCAACACGCCCCATTCACCGCACAAGAATATATCTGACTAGTAATAATCTTAAAACCTATGTATTGATATCTCTCTGTTAGTGTGTCAAGTGGGTGTAAAGCAGCATAAACACAGCAGTGAAAAGCAGCTAAACCCCATTATAAAAATAAATTACTTTGAAAAACCCATGAAACAAAGACAGTGAAAGAGAGCGAAATTCTTACACAATGCGTTCAGGGGCTGTGATGCAACCTGGATTGACCATATCTAGACCCACAGCTGGATGAGACATAAGGGTGGACGCTCTTGGGGCTGAGAGGTTTGGTGAGGTTGGGTGAGCAAACGCAGACCCTTTAAACTAATACTGCGTGGTACCCATCGCATGGGTCCCAAATCTCCAGGTTCAAGGGCATCTTGCTACATCGAAAACATGCATGAGAAACCCAGAAGATGGTACACCGTGTGATGGGGAAAGGTTTCTAAAACGCACCTCATTTCTCATCTCCTTGTGCTCGGGTTCGCCATTCCAGCCACTTTACTAGCAATCTCCCTACTTGGAGCATCAGCACCTTTAACCTCCTGTTCCGTACAGGTTGCAATTTGTCCTGAGGATGAACGGGAAGACTTGGAACCAATGAGAGACTAGCTCCTGGTGTAGGGACAGGCACAGGTCACTCTATTTTCCCATCAGGAAGAAGAATTAACCACAGGCTCAGCCTGCCCCCCGGAACCAGAACAGGGCCTGAAGCCATCCTGCGCTTTTGCGGCCAGCTCCCTAAAAAGCGAGTTGTAAAATGGAGCTTCAGGGCACTGCAATTCACAAACCTGCAGAGTTATAAATGATAACTCTCGTCCACAAATATATTGAGGGAAGGCAAAGAAGAGGATTTGAAATCAAGGCAGAATTGCAGGAAACAGATTTCAGGAGGTAGATTCGAATCGCCTTTAAAGCACATGAAAAGCGGCAAAACGTTGACAATGATGCCCTTGGCCAAAAAGGGCGTATGCGTTTTTTCCTGAATATATTCAGGAAAAAACGCATACGCCCTTTTTGGCCAACCAAGCAACCTGGAAAGGCAAATCAGCGCTACAAAGAAGTCTCGCTTCCCATCGGTTAAAAGGGCCATGCTGAAAAAAGTGTCAAAACCAGAAATACAGGAAAGGCCATGGAGAAATGGGAGCCGTGCTACACTGATGGGCGGGATGTAAATTGCCAACAGCCACTCTGGAGAAGTGTACGGTGAGTCCTGAAACGTCTAAAAAGCAAAGATTAGAGAGCATAGGGCACTTCCACTCATGGGGGTATACATTGGGAAAATTAAAAATCAGCAAGACACAAGCACCCCAAAGTTTAGGGCTGCTCTCTTGACAAGGACCTCCACTTCATTCCACCTTCAATATCCCAGGAAAGAGAAAAATGGATAAAGAAGTTGTGGTCCTTATATACAATGGAATATCACTCAGCCATGAAATCAATGTCATAAGGCTAGTAGCAGCATGATGAGTGGATTTAGGTACGACGATTCTAAGTGAAATAAGTCACACAGAAAAGGACACTTCTCATAATGTATCACTTATAGAGGGAATGTAAAAACCGTTACACTTGAACTGAATTACAAAACAGAACAGAGTCACACATGCAGAAAACACACTATGGCTGCTTAACGGGAAAGGTGAGGTGGGGTGATACATAAAACAAGGGTTTCAAATTAGCTCAGATACCGTTCCATAAAACCAATATGTAATAGACAAGACCTACTCCTTGCTCAGAGAACTGGACTCAACACGCCCTATTCACCGCACAAGAATATATCTGACTAGTAATAATCTTAAAACCTATGTATTGATATCTCTCTGTTAGTGTGTCAAGTGGGTGTAAAGCGGCATAAACACAGCAGTGAAAAGCAGCTAAACCCCATTATAAAAATAAATTACTTTGAAAAACCCATGAAACAAAGACAGTGAAAGAGAGCGAAATTCTTACACAATGCGTTCAGGGGCTGTGATGCAACCTGGATTGACCATATCTAGACCCACAGCTGGATGAGACATAAGGGTGGACACTCTTGGGGCTGAGAGGTTTGGTGAGGTTGGGTGAGCAAACGCAGACCCTTTAAAGTAATACTGCGTGGTACCCATCGCATGGGTCCCAAATCTCCAGGTTCAAGGGCATCTTCCTACATCGAAAACATGCATGAGAAAACAAAAAGATGGTACACCATGTGATGGGGAAAGGTTTCTAAAACGCACCTCATTTCTCTTCTCCTTGTGCCCGGGTTCGCCATTCCAGCCGCTTTACTAACAATCTCCCTACTTGGAGCATCAGCACCTTTAACCTCCTGTTCCGTACAGGTTGCAATTTGTCCTGAGGATGAACGGGAAGACTTGGAACCAATGAGAGACTAGCTCTTGGTGTAGTGACAGGCACAGGTCACTCTATTTTCCCATCAGGAAGAAGAATTAACCACAGGCTCAGCCTGCCCCCCGGAACCAGAGCAGGGCCTGAAGCCATCCTGCGCTTTTGCGGCCAGCTCCCTAAAAAGCGAGTTGTAAAATGGAGCTTCAGGGCACTGCAATTCACAAACCTGCAGAGTTATAAATGATAACTCTCGTCCACAAATATATTGAGGGAAGGCAAAGAAGAGGATTTGAAATCAAGGCAGAATTGCAGGAAACAGATTTCAGGAGGTAGATTCGAATCGCCTTTAAAGCACATGAAAAGCGGCAAAACGTTGACAATGATGCCCTTGGCCAAAAAGGGCGTATGCGTTTTTTCCTGAATATATTCAGGAAAAAACGCATACGCCCTTTTTGGCCAACCAAGCAACCTGGAAAGGCAAATCAGCGCCACAAAGAAGACTCGCTTCCCATCGGTTAAAAGGGCCATGCTGAAAAAAGTGTCAAAACCAGAAATGCAGGACAGGCCATGGAGAAATGGGAGCCGTGCTACACTGATGGGCGGGATGTAAATTGCCAACAGCCACTCTGGAGAAGTGTACGGTGAGTCCTGAAACGTCTAAATAACAAAGCTTAGAGAGCATAGGGCACTTCCACTCATGGGGGTATACATTGGGAAAATTAAAAATCAGCAAGACACAAGCACCCCAAAGTTTAGGGCTGCTCTGTTGACAAGGACCTCCACTTCATTCCACCTTCAATATCCCAGGAAAGAGAAAAATGGATAAAGGAGTTGTGGTCCTTATGTACAATGGAATACCACTCAGCCATGAAATTAATGTCATAAGGCTAGTAGCAGCATGATGAGTGGATTTAGGTACGACGATTCTAAGTGAAATAAGTCACACAGAAAAGGACACTTCTCATAAGGTATCACTGATAGAGGGAATGTAAAAACCGTTACACTTGAACTGAATTACAAAACAGAACGGAGTCACACATGCAGAAAACACACTATGGCTGCTTAACGGGAAAGGTGAGGTGGGGTGATACATAAAACAAGGGTTTCAAATTAGCTCAGATACCGTTCCATAAACCCAATATGTAATAGACAAGACCTACTCCTTGCTCAGAGAACTGGTCTCAACACGCCCCATTCACCGCACAAGAATATATCTGACTAGTAATAATCTTAAAACCTATGTATTGATATCTCTCTGTTAGTGTGTCAAGTGGGTGTAAAGCGGCATAAACACAGCAGTGAAAAGCAGCTAAACCCCATTATAAAAATAAATTACTTTGAAAAACCCATGAAACAAAGACAGTGAAAGAGAGCGAAATTCTTACACAATGCGTTCAGGGGCTGTGATGCAACCTGGATTGACCATATCTAGACCCACAGCTGGATGAGACATAAGGGTGGACGCTCTTGGGGCTGAGAGGTTTGGTGAGGTTGGGTGAGCAAACGCAGACCCTTTAAACTAATACTGCGTGGTACCCATCGCATGGGTCCCAAATCTCCAGGTTCAAGGGCATCTTGCTACATCGAAAACATGCATGAGAAACCCAGAAGATGGTACACCGTGTGATGGGGAAAGGTTTCTAAAACGCACCTCATTTCTCATCTCCTTGTGCTCGGGTTCGCCATTCCAGCCACTTTACTAGCAATCTCCCTACTTGGAGCATCAGCACCTTTAACCTCCTGTTCCGTACAGGTTGCAATTTGTCCTGAGGATGAACGGGAAGACTTGGAACCAATGAGAGACTAGCTCCTGGTGTAGGGACAGGCACAGGTCACTCTATTTTCCCATCAGGAAGAAGAATTAACCACAGGCTCAGCCTGCCCCCCGGAACCAGAACAGGGCCTGAAGCCATCCTGCGCTTTTGCGGCCAGCTCCCTAAAAAGCGAGTTGTAAAATGGAGCTTCAGGGCACTGCAATTCACAAACCTGCAGAGTTATAAATGATAACTCTCGTCCACAAATATATTGAGGGAAGGCAAAGAAGAGGATTTGAAATCAAGGCAGAATTGCAGGAAACAGATTTCAGGAGGTAGATTCGAATCGCCTTTAAAGCACATGAAAAGCGGCAAAACGTTGACAATGATGCCCTTGGCCAAAAAGGGCGTATGCGTTTTTTCCTGAATATATTCAGGAAAAAACGCATACGCCCTTTTTGGCCAACCAAGCAACCTGGAAAGGCAAATCAGCGCTACAAAGAAGTCTCGCTTCCCATCGGTTAAAAGGGCCATGCTGAAAAAAGTGTCAAAACCAGAAATACAGGAAAGGCCATGGAGAAATGGGAGCCGTGCTACACTGATGGGCGGGATGTAAATTGCCAACAGCCACTCTGGAGAAGTGTACGGTGAGTCCTGAAACGTCTAAAAAGCAAAGCTTAGAGAGCATAGGGCACTTCCACTCATGGGGGTATACATTGGGAAAATTAAAAATCAGCAAGACACAAGCACCCCAAAGTTTAGGGCTGCTCTCTTGACAAGGACCTCCACTTCATTCCACCTTCAATATCCCAGGAAAGAGAAAAATGGATAAAGAAGTTGTGGTCCTTATATACAATGGAATATCACTCAGCCATGAAATCAATGTCATAAGGCTAGTAGCAGCATGATGAGTGGATTTAGGTACGACGATTCTAAGTGAAATAAGTCACACAGAAAAGGACACTTCTCATAATGTATCACTTATAGAGGGAATGTAAAAACCGTTACACTTGAACTGAATTACAAAACAGAACAGAGTCACACATGCAGAAAACACACTATGGCTGCTTAACGGGAAAGGTGAGGTGGGGTGATACATAAAACAAGGGTTTCAAATTAGCTCAGATACCGTTCCATAAAACCAATATGTAATAGACAAGACCTACTCCTTGCTCAGAGAACTGGACTCAACACGCCCTATTCACCGCACAAGAATATATCTGACTAGTAATAATCTTAAAACCTATGTATTGATATCTCTCTGTTAGTGTGTCAAGTGGGTGTAAAGCGGCATAAACACAGCAGTGAAAAGCAGCTAAACCCCATTATAAAAATAAATTACTTTGAAAAACCCATGAAACAAAGACAGTGAAAGAGAGCGAAATTCTTACACAATGCGTTCAGGGGCTGTGATGCAACCTGGATTGACCATATCTAGACCCACAGCTGGATGAGACATAAGGGTGGACACTCTTGGGGCTGAGAGGTTTGGTGAGGTTGGGTGAGCAAACGCAGACCCTTTAAAGTAATACTGCGTGGTACCCATCGCATGGGTCCCAAATCTCCAGGTTCAAGGGCATCTTCCTACATCGAAAACATGCATGAGAAAACAAAAAGATGGTACACCATGTGATGGGGAAAGGTTTCTAAAACGCACCTCATTTCTCTTCTCCTTGTGCCCGGGTTCGCCATTCCAGCCGCTTTACTAACAATCTCCCTACTTGGAGCATCAGCACCTTTAACCTCCTGTTCCGTACAGGTTGCAATTTGTCCTGAGGATGAACGGGAAGACTTGGAACCAATGAGAGACTAGCTCTTGGTGTAGTGACAGGCACAGGTCACTCTATTTTCCCATCAGGAAGAAGAATTAACCACAGGCTCAGCCTGCCCCCCGGAACCAGAGCAGGGCCTGAAGCCATCCTGCGCTTTTGCGGCCAGCTCCCTAAAAAGCGAGTTGTAAAATGGAGCTTCAGGGCACTGCAATTCACAAACCTGCAGAGTTATAAATGATAACTCTCGTCCACAAATATATTGAGGGAAGGCAAAGAAGAGGATTTGAAATCAAGGCAGAATTGCAGGAAACAGATTTCAGGAGGTAGATTCGAATCGCCTTTAAAGCACATGAAAAGCGGCAAAACGTTGACAATGATGCCCTTGGCCAAAAAGGGCGTATGCGTTTTTTCCTGAATATATTCAGGAAAAAACGCATACGCCCTTTTTGGCCAACCAAGCAACCTGGAAAGGCAAATCAGCGCCACAAAGAAGACTCGCTTCCCATCGGTTAAAAGGGCCATGCTGAAAAAAGTGTCAAAACCAGAAATGCAGGACAGGCCATGGAGAAATGGGAGCCGTGCTACACTGATGGGCGGGATGTAAATTGCCAACAGCCACTCTGGAGAAGTGTACGGTGAGTCCTGAAACGTCTAAATAACAAAGCTTAGAGAGCATAGGGCACTTCCACTCATGGGGGTATACATTGGGAAAATTAAAAATCAGCAAGACACAAGCACCCCAAAGTTTAGGGCTGCTCTGTTGACAAGGACCTCCACTTCATTCCACCTTCAATATCCCAGGAAAGAGAAAAATGGATAAAGGAGTTGTGGTCCTTATGTACAATGGAATACCACTCAGCCATGAAATTAATGTCATAAGGCTAGTAGCAGCATGATGAGTGGATTTAGGTACGACGATTCTAAGTGAAATAAGTCACACAGAAAAGGACACTTCTCATAAGGTATCACTGATAGAGGGAATGTAAAAACCGTTACACTTGAACTGAATTACAAAACAGAACGGAGTCACACATGCAGAAAACACACTATGGCTGCTTAACGGGAAAGGTGAGGTGGGGTGATACATAAAACAAGGGTTTCAAATTAGCTCAGATACCGTTCCATAAACCCAATATGTAATAGACAAGACCTACTCCTTGCTCAGAGAACTGGTCTCAACACGCCCCATTCACCGCACAAGAATATATCTGACTAGTAATAATCTTAAAACCTATGTATTGATATCTCTCTGTTAGTGTGTCAAGTGGGTGTAAAGCGGCATAAACACAGCAGTGAAAAGCAGCTAAACCCCATTATAAAAATAAATTACTTTGAAAAACCCATGAAACAAAGAGAGTGAAAGAGAGCGAAATTCTTACACAATGCGTTCAGGGGCTGTGATGCAACCTGGATTGACCATATCTAGACCCACAGCTGGATGAGACATAAGGGTGGACACTCTTGGGGCTGAGAGGTTTGGTGAGGTTGGGTGAGCAAACGCAGACCCTTTAAAGTAATACTGCGTGGTACCCATCGCATGGGTCCCAAATCTCCAGGTTCAAGGGCATCTTCCTACATCGAAAACATGCATGAGAAAACAAAAAGATGGTACACCATGTGATGGGGAAAGGTTTCTAAAACGCACCTCATTTCTCTTCTCCTTGTGCCCGGGTTCGCCATTCCAGCCGCTTTACTAACAATCTCCCTACTTGGAGCATCAGCACCTTTAACCTCCTGTTCCGTACAGGTTGCAATTTGTCCTGAGGATGAACGAGAAGACTTGGAACCAATGAGAGACTAGCTCTTGGTGTAGTGACAGGCACAGGTCACTCTATTTTCCCATCAGGAAGAAGAATTAACCACAGGCTCAGCCTGCCCCCCGGAACCAGAGCAGGGCCTGAAGCCATCCTGCGCTTTTGCGGCCAGCTCCCTAAAAAGCGAGTTGTAAAATGGAGCTTCAGGGCACTGCAATTCACAAACCTGCAGAGTTATAAATGATAACTCTCGTCCACAAATATATTGAGGGAAGGCAAAGAAGAGGATTTGAAATCAAGGCAGAATTGCAGGAAACAGATTTCAGGAGGTAGATTCGAATCGCCTTTAAAGCACATGAAAAGCGGCAAAACGTTGACAATGATGCCCTTGGCCAAAAAGGGCGTATGCGTTTTTTCCTGAATATATTCAGGAAAAAACGCATACGCCCTTTTTGGCCAACCAAGCAACCTGGAAAGGCAAATCAGCGCCACAAAGAAGACTCGCTTCCCATCGGTTAAAAGGGCCATGCTGAAAAAAGTGTCAAAACCAGAAATGCAGGACAGGCCATGGAGAAATGGGAGCCGTGCTACACTGATGGGCGGGATGTAAATTGCCAACAGCCACTCTGGAGAAGTGTACGGTGAGTCCTGAAACGTCTAAATAACAAAGCTTAGAGAGCATAGGGCACTTCCACTCATGGGGGTATACATTGGGAAAATTAAAAATCAGCAAGACACAAGCACCCCAAAGTTTAGGGCTGCTCTGTTGACAAGGACCTCCACTTCATTCCACCTTCAATATCCCAGGAAAGAGAAAAATGGATAAAGGAGTTGTGGTCCTTATGTACAATGGAATACCACTCAGCCATGAAATTAATGTCATAAGGCTAGTAGCAGCATGATGAGTGGATTTAGGTACGACGATTCTAAGTGAAATAAGTCACACAGAAAAGGACACTTCTCATAAGGTATCACTGATAGAGGGAATGTAAAAACCGTTACACTTGAACTGAATTACAAAACAGAACGGAGTCACACATGCAGAAAACACACTATGGCTGCTTAACGGGAAAGGTGAGGTGGGGTGATACATAAAACAAGGGTTTCAAATTAGCTCAGATACCGTTCCATAAACCCAATATGTAATAGACAAGACCTACTCCTTGCTCAGAGAACTGGTCTCAACACGCCCCATTCACCGCACAAGAATATATCTGACTAGTAATAATCTTAAAACCTATGTATTGATATCTCTCTGTTAGTGTGTCAAGTGGGTGTAAAGCGGCATAAACACAGCAGTGAAAAGCAGCTAAACCCCATTATAAAAATAAATTACTTTGAAAAACCCATGAAACAAAGACAGTGAAAGAGAGCGAAATTCTTACACAATGCGTTCAGGGGCTGTGATGCAACCTGGATTGACCATATCTAGACCCACAGCTGGATGAGACATAAGGGTGGACGCTCTTGGGGCTGAGAGGTTTGGTGAGGTTGGGTGAGCAAACGCAGACCCTTTAAACTAATACTGCGTGGTACCCATCGCATGGGTCCCAAATCTCCAGGTTCAAGGGCATCTTGCTACATCGAAAACATGCATGAGAAACCCAGAAGATGGTACACCGTGTGATGGGGAAAGGTTTCTAAAACGCACCTCATTTCTCATCTCCTTGTGCTCGGGTTCGCCATTCCAGCCACTTTACTAGCAATCTCCCTACTTGGAGCATCAGCACCTTTAACCTCCTGTTCCGTACAGGTTGCAATTTGTCCTGAGGATGAACGGGAAGACTTGGAACCAATGAGAGACTAGCTCCTGGTGTAGGGACAGGCACAGGTCACTCTATTTTCCCATCAGGAAGAAGAATTAACCACAGGCTCAGCCTGCCCCCCGGAACCAGAACAGGGCCTGAAGCCATCCTGCGCTTTTGCGGCCAGCTCCCTAAAAAGCGAGTTGTAAAATGGAGCTTCAGGGCACTGCAATTCACAAACCTGCAGAGTTATAAATGATAACTCTCGTCCACAAATATATTGAGGGAAGGCAAAGAAGAGGATTTGAAATCAAGGCAGAATTGCAGGAAACAGATTTCAGGAGGTAGATTCGAATCGCCTTTAAAGCACATGAAAAGCGGCAAAACGTTGACAATGATGCCCTTGGCCAAAAAGGGCGTATGCGTTTTTTCCTGAATATATTCAGGAAAAAACGCATACGCCCTTTTTGGCCAACCAAGCAACCTGGAAAGGCAAATCAGCGCTACAAAGAAGTCTCGCTTCCCATCGGTTAAAAGGGCCATGCTGAAAAAAGTGTCAAAACCAGAAATACAGGAAAGGCCATGGAGAAATGGGAGCCGTGCTACACTGATGGGCGGGATGTAAATTGCCAACAGCCACTCTGGAGAAGTGTACGGTGAGTCCTGAAACGTCTAAAAAGCAAAGCTTAGAGAGCATAGGGCACTTCCACTCATGGGGGTATACATTGGGAAAATTAAAAATCAGCAAGACACAAGCACCCCAAAGTTTAGGGCTGCTCTCTTGACAAGGACCTCCACTTCATTCCACCTTCAATATCCCAGGAAAGAGAAAAATGGATAAAGAAGTTGTGGTCCTTATATACAATGGAATATCACTCAGCCATGAAATCAATGTCATAAGGCTAGTAGCAGCATGATGAGTGGATTTAGGTACGACGATTCTAAGTGAAATAAGTCACACAGAAAAGGACACTTCTCATAATGTATCACTTATAGAGGGAATGTAAAAACCGTTACACTTGAACTGAATTACAAAACAGAACAGAGTCACACATGCAGAAAACACACTATGGCTGCTTAACGGGAAAGGTGAGGTGGGGTGATACATAAAACAAGGGTTTCAAATTAGCTCAGATACCGTTCCATAAAACCAATATGTAATAGACAAGACCTACTCCTTGCTCAGAGAACTGGACTCAACACGCCCTATTCACCGCACAAGAATATATCTGACTAGTAATAATCTTAAAACCTATGTATTGATATCTCTCTGTTAGTGTGTCAAGTGGGTGTAAAGCGGCATAAACACAGCAGTGAAAAGCAGCTAAACCCCATTATAAAAATAAATTACTTTGAAAAACCCATGAAACAAAGACAGTGAAAGAGAGCGAAATTCTTACACAATGCGTTCAGGGGCTGTGATGCAACCTGGATTGACCATATCTAGACCCACAGCTGGATGAGACATAAGGGTGGACACTCTTGGGGCTGAGAGGTTTGGTGAGGTTGGGTGAGCAAACGCAGACCCTTTAAAGTAATACTGCGTGGTACCCATCGCATGGGTCCCAAATCTCCAGGTTCAAGGGCATCTTCCTACATCGAAAACATGCATGAGAAAACAAAAAGATGGTACACCATGTGATGGGGAAAGGTTTCTAAAACGCACCTCATTTCTCTTCTCCTTGTGCCCGGGTTCGCCATTCCAGCCGCTTTACTAACAATCTCCCTACTTGGAGCATCAGCACCTTTAACCTCCTGTTCCGTACAGGTTGCAATTTGTCCTGAGGATGAACGGGAAGACTTGGAACCAATGAGAGACTAGCTCTTGGTGTAGTGACAGGCACAGGTCACTCTATTTTCCCATCAGGAAGAAGAATTAACCACAGGCTCAGCCTGCCCCCCGGAACCAGAGCAGGGCCTGAAGCCATCCTGCGCTTTTGCGGCCAGCTCCCTAAAAAGCGAGTTGTAAAATGGAGCTTCAGGGCACTGCAATTCACAAACCTGCAGAGTTATAAATGATAACTCTCGTCCACAAATATATTGAGGGAAGGCAAAGAAGAGGATTTGAAATCAAGGCAGAATTGCAGGAAACAGATTTCAGGAGGTAGATTCGAATCGCCTTTAAAGCACATGAAAAGCGGCAAAACGTTGACAATGATGCCCTTGGCCAAAAAGGGCGTATGCGTTTTTTCCTGAATATATTCAGGAAAAAACGCATACGCCCTTTTTGGCCAACCAAGCAACCTGGAAAGGCAAATCAGCGCCACAAAGAAGACTCGCTTCCCATCGGTTAAAAGGGCCATGCTGAAAAAAGTGTCAAAACCAGAAATGCAGGACAGGCCATGGAGAAATGGGAGCCGTGCTACACTGATGGGCGGGATGTAAATTGCCAACAGCCACTCTGGAGAAGTGTACGGTGAGTCCTGAAACGTCTAAATAACAAAGCTTAGAGAGCATAGGGCACTTCCACTCATGGGGGTATACATTGGGAAAATTAAAAATCAGCAAGACACAAGCACCCCAAAGTTTAGGGCTGCTCTGTTGACAAGGACCTCCACTTCATTCCACCTTCAATATCCCAGGAAAGAGAAAAATGGATAAAGGAGTTGTGGTCCTTATGTACAATGGAATACCACTCAGCCATGAAATTAATGTCATAAGGCTAGTAGCAGCATGATGAGTGGATTTAGGTACGACGATTCTAAGTGAAATAAGTCACACAGAAAAGGACACTTCTCATAAGGTATCACTGATAGAGGGAATGTAAAAACCGTTACACTTGAACTGAATTACAAAACAGAACGGAGTCACACATGCAGAAAACACACTATGGCTGCTTAACGGGAAAGGTGAGGTGGGGTGATACATAAAACAAGGGTTTCAAATTAGCTCAGATACCGTTCCATAAACCCAATATGTAATAGACAAGACCTACTCCTTGCTCAGAGAACTGGTCTCAACACGCCCCATTCACCGCACAAGAATATATCTGACTAGTAATAATCTTAAAACCTATGTATTGATATCTCTCTGTTAGTGTGTCAAGTGGGTGTAAAGCGGCATAAACACAGCAGTGAAAAGCAGCTAAACCCCATTATAAAAATAAATTACTTTGAAAAACCCATGAAACAAAGAGAGTGAAAGAGAGCGAAATTCTTACACAATGCGTTCAGGGGCTGTGATGCAACCTGGATTGACCATATCTAGACCCACAGCTGGATGAGACATAAGGGTGGACACTCTTGGGGCTGAGAGGTTTGGTGAGGTTGGGTGAGCAAACGCAGACCCTTTAAAGTAATACTGCGTGGTACCCATCGCATGGGTCCCAAATCTCCAGGTTCAAGGGCATCTTGCTACATCGAAAACATGCATGAGAAACCCAGAAGATGGTACACCGTGTGATGGGGAAAGGTTTCTAAAACGCACCTCATTTCTCATCTCTTTGTGCTCGGGTTCGCCATTCCAGCCACTTTACTAGCAATCTCCCTACTTGGAGCATCAGCACCTTTAACCTCCTGTTCCGTACAGGTTGCAATTTGTCCTGAGGATGAACGGGAAGACTTGGAACCAATGAGAGACTAGCTCCTGGTGTAGGGACAGGCACAGGTCACTCAATTTTCCCATCAGGAAGAAGAATTAACCACAGGCTCAGCCTGCCCCCCGGAACCAGAACAGGGCCTGAAGCCACCCTGCGCTTTTGCGGCCATCTCCCAAAAAGGCGAGTTGTAAAATGGAGCTTCAGGGCACTGCAATTCACAAACCTGCAGAGTTATAAATGATAACTCTCGTCCACAAATATATTGAGGGAAGGCAAAGAAGAGGATTTGAAATCAAGGCAGAATTGCAGGAAACAAATTTCAGGAGGTAGATTCGAATCGCCTTTAAAGCACATGAAAAGCGGCAAAACGTTGACAATGATGCCCTTGGCCAAAAAGGGCGTATGCGTTTTTTCCTGAATATATTCAGGAAAAAACGCATACGCCCTTTTTGGCCAACCAAGCAACCTGGAAAGGCAAATCAGCGCTACAAAGAAGTCTCGCTTCCCATCGGTTAAAAGGGCCATGCTGAAAAAAGTGTCAAAACCAGAAATACAGGAAAGGCCATGGAGAAATGGGAGCCCTGCTACACTGATGGGCGGGATGTAAATTGCCAACAGCCACTCTGGAGAAGTGTACGGTGAGTCCTGAAACGTCTAAAAAGCAAAGCTTAGAGAGCATAGGGCACTTCCACTCATGGGGGTATACATTGGGAAAATTAAAAATCAGCAAGACACAAGCACCCCAAAGTTTAGGGCTGCTCTCTTGACAAGGACCTCCACTTCATTCCACCTTCAATATCCCAGGAAAGAGAAAAATGGATAAAGGATTTGTGGTCCTTATGTACAATGGAATATCACTCAGCCATGAAATCAATGTCATAAGGCTAGTAGCAGCATGATGAGTGGATTTAGGTACGACGATTCTAAGTGAAATAAGTCACACAGAAAAGGACACTTCTCATAATGTATCACTTATAGAGGGAATGTAAAAACCGTTACACTTGAACTGAATTACAAAACAGAACAGAGTCACACATGCAGAAAACACACTATGGCTGCTTAACGGGAAAGGTGAGGTGGGGTGATACATAAAACAAGGGTTTCAAATTAGCTCAGATACCGTTCCATAAAACCAATATGTAATAGACAAGACCTACTCCTTGCTCAGAGAACTGGACTCAACACGCCCTATTCACCGCACAAGAATATATCTGACTAGTAATAATCTTAAAACCTATGTATTGATATCTCTCTGTTAGTGTGTCAAGTGGGTGTAAAGCGGCATAAACACAGCAGTGAAAAGCAGCTAAACCCCATTATAAAAATAAATTACTTTGAAAAACCCATGAAACAAAGACAGTGAAAGAGAGCGAAATTCTTACACAATGCGTTCAGGGGCTGTGATGCAACCTGGATTGACCATATCTAGACCCACAGCTGGATGAGACATAAGGGTGGACACTCTTGGGGCTGAGAGGTTTGGTGAGGTTGGGTGAGCAAACGCAGACCCTTTAAAGTAATACTGCGTGGTACCCATCGCATGGGTCCCAAATCTCCAGGTTCAAGGGCATCTTCCTACATCGAAAACATGCATGAGAAAACAAAAAGATGGTACACCATGTGATGGGGAAAGGTTTCTAAAACGCACCTCATTTCTCTTCTCCTTGTGCCCGGGTTCGCCATTCCAGCCGCTTTACTAACAATCTCCCTACTTGGAGCATCAGCACCTTTAACCTCCTGTTCCGTACAGGTTGCAATTTGTCCTGAGGATGAACGGGAAGACTTGGAACCAATGAGAGACTAGCTCTTGGTGTAGTGACAGGCACAGGTCACTCTATTTTCCCATCAGGAAGAAGAATTAACCACAGGCTCAGCCTGCCCCCCGGAACCAGAGCAGGGCCTGAAGCCATCCTGCGCTTTTGCGGCCAGCTCCCTAAAAAGCGAGTTGTAAAATGGAGCTTCAGGGCACTGCAATTCACAAACCTGCAGAGTTATAAATGATAACTCTCGTCCACAAATATATTGAGGGAAGGCAAAGAAGAGGATTTGAAATCAAGGCAGAATTGCAGGAAACAGATTTCAGGAGGTAGATTCGAATCGCCTTTAAAGCACATGAAAAGCGGCAAAACGTTGACAATGATGCCCTTGGCCAAAAAGGGCGTATGCGTTTTTTCCTGAATATATTCAGGAAAAAACGCATACGCCCTTTTTGGCCAACCAAGCAACCTGGAAAGGCAAATCAGCGCCACAAAGAAGACTCGCTTCCCATCGGTTAAAAGGGCCATGCTGAAAAAAGTGTCAAAACCAGAAATGCAGGACAGGCCATGGAGAAATGGGAGCCGTGCTACACTGATGGGCGGGATGTAAATTGCCAACAGCCACTCTGGAGAAGTGTACGGTGAGTCCTGAAACGTCTAAATAACAAAGCTTAGAGAGCATAGGGCACTTCCACTCATGGGGGTATACATTGGGAAAATTAAAAATCAGCAAGACACAAGCACCCCAAAGTTTAGGGCTGCTCTGTTGACAAGGACCTCCACTTCATTCCACCTTCAATATCCCAGGAAAGAGAAAAATGGATAAAGGAGTTGTGGTCCTTATGTACAATGGAATACCACTCAGCCATGAAATTAATGTCATAAGGCTAGTAGCAGCATGATGAGTGGATTTAGGTACGACGATTCTAAGTGAAATAAGTCACACAGAAAAGGACACTTCTCATAAGGTATCACTGATAGAGGGAATGTAAAAACCGTTACACTTGAACTGAATTACAAAACAGAACGGAGTCACACATGCAGAAAACACACTATGGCTGCTTAACGGGAAAGGTGAGGTGGGGTGATACATAAAACAAGGGTTTCAAATTAGCTCAGATACCGTTCCATAAACCCAATATGTAATAGACAAGACCTACTCCTTGCTCAGAGAACTGGTCTCAACACGCCCCATTCACCGCACAAGAATATATCTGACTAGTAATAATCTTAAAACCTATGTATTGATATCTCTCTGTTAGTGTGTCAAGTGGGTGTAAAGCGGCATAAACACAGCAGTGAAAAGCAGCTAAACCCCATTATAAAAATAAATTACTTTGAAAAACCCATGAAACAAAGAGAGTGAAAGAGAGCGAAATTCTTACACAATGCGTTCAGGGGCTGTGATGCAACCTGGATTGACCATATCTAGACCCACAGCTGGATGAGACATAAGGGTGGACACTCTTGGGGCTGAGAGGTTTGGTGAGGTTGGGTGAGCAAACGCAGACCCTTTAAAGTAATACTGCGTGGTACCCATCGCATGGGTCCCAAATCTCCAGGTTCAAGGGCATCTTGCTACATCGAAAACATGCATGAGAAACCCAGAAGATGGTACACCGTGTGATGGGGAAAGGTTTCTAAAACGCACCTCATTTCTCATCTCTTTGTGCTCGGGTTCGCCATTCCAGCCACTTTACTAGCAATCTCCCTACTTGGAGCATCAGCACCTTTAACCTCCTGTTCCGTACAGGTTGCAATTTGTCCTGAGGATGAACGGGAAGACTTGGAACCAATGAGAGACTAGCTCCTGGTGTAGGGACAGGCACAGGTCACTCAATTTTCCCATCAGGAAGAAGAATTAACCACAGGCTCAGCCTGCCCCCCGGAACCAGAACAGGGCCTGAAGCCACCCTGCGCTTTTGCGGCCATCTCCCAAAAAGGCGAGTTGTAAAATGGAGCTTCAGGGCACTGCAATTCACAAACCTGCAGAGTTATAAATGATAACTCTCGTCCACAAATATATTGAGGGAAGGCAAAGAAGAGGATTTGAAATCAAGGCAGAATTGCAGGAAACAAATTTCAGGAGGTAGATTCGAATCGCCTTTAAAGCACATGAAAAGCGGCAAAACGTTGACAATGATGCCCTTGGCCAAAAAGGGCGTATGCGTTTTTTCCTGAATATATTCAGGAAAAAACGCATACGCCCTTTTTGGCCAACCAAGCAACCTGGAAAGGCAAATCAGCGCTACAAAGAAGTCTCGCTTCCCATCGGTTAAAAGGGCCATGCTGAAAAAAGTGTCAAAACCAGAAATACAGGAAAGGCCATGGAGAAATGGGAGCCCTGCTACACTGATGGGCGGGATGTAAATTGCCAACAGCCACTCTGGAGAAGTGTACGGTGAGTCCTGAAACGTCTAAAAAGCAAAGCTTAGAGAGCATAGGGCACTTCCACTCATGGGGGTATACATTGGGAAAATTAAAAATCAGCAAGACACAAGCACCCCAAAGTTTAGGGCTGCTCTCTTGACAAGGACCTCCACTTCATTCCACCTTCAATATCCCAGGAAAGAGAAAAATGGATAAAGGAGTTGTGGTCCTTATGTACAATGGAATATCACTCAGCCATGAAATCAATGTCATAAGGCTAGTAGCAGCATGATGAGTGGATTTAGGTACGACGATTCTAAGTGAAATAAGTCACACAGAAAAGGACACTTCTCATAATGTATCACTTATAGAGGGAATGTAAG
The DNA here is from genome assembly GCF_028023285.1 of Balaenoptera ricei. Classification (NCBI taxonomy): domain Eukaryota; kingdom Metazoa; phylum Chordata; class Mammalia; order Artiodactyla; family Balaenopteridae; genus Balaenoptera; species Balaenoptera ricei. The sequence goes on along the minus strand of NW_026777436.1, from coordinate 166,809 downwards.
AACCGTTACACTTGAACAGAATTACAAAACAGAACGGAGTCACACATGCAGAAAACACACTATGGCTGCTTAACGGGAAAGGTGAGGTGGGGTGATACATAAAACAAGGGTTTCAAATTAGCTCAGATACCGTTCCATAAACCCAATATGTAATAGACAAGACCTACTCCTTGCTCAGAGAACTGGACTCAACACGCCCTATTCACCGCACAAGAATATATCTGACTAGTAATAATCTTAAAACCTATGTATTGATATCTCTCTGTTAGTGTGTCAAGTGGGTGTAAAGCGGCATAAACACAGCAGTGAAAAGCAGCTAAACCCCATTATAAAAATAAATTACTTTGAAAAACCCATGAAACAAAGAGAGTGAAAGAGAGCGAAATTCTTACACAATGCGTTCAGGGGCTGTGATGCAACCTGGATTGACCATATCTAGACCCACAGCTGGATGAGACATAAGGGTGGACACTCTTGGGGCTGAGAGGTTTGGTGAGGTTGGGTGAGCAAACGCAGACCCTTTAAAGTAATACTGCGTGGTACCCATCGCATGGGTCCCAAATCTCCAGGTTCAAGGGCATCTTGCTACATCGAAAACATGCATGAGAAACCCAGAAGATGGTACACCGTGTGATGGGGAAAGGTTTCTAAAACGCACCTCATTTCTCATCTCCTTGTGCTCGGGTTCGCCATTCCAGCCACTTTACTAGCAATCTCCCTACTTGGAGCATCAGCACCTTTAACCTCCTGTTCCGTACAGGTTGCAATTTGTCCTGAGGATGAACGGGAAGACTTGGAACCAATGAGAGACTAGCTCCTGGTGTAGGGACAGGCACAGGTCACTCAATTTTCCCATCAGGAAGAAGAATTAACCACAGGCTCAGCCTGCCCCCCGGAACCAGAACAGGGCCTGAAGCCACCCTGCGCTTTTGCGGCCATCTCCCAAAAAGGCGAGTTGTAAAATGGAGCTTCAGGGCACTGCAATTCACAAACCTGCAGAGTTATAAATGATAACTCTCGTCCACAAATATATTGAGGGAAGGCAAAGAAGAGGATTTGAAATCAAGGCAGAATTGCAGGAAACAAATTTCAGGAGGTAGATTCGAATTGCCTTTAAAGCACATGAAAAGCGGCAAAACGTTGACAATGATGCCCTTGGCCAAAAAGGGCGTATGCGTTTTTTCCTGAATATATTCAGGAAAAAACGCATACGCCCTTTTTGGCCAACCAAGCAACCTGGAAAGGCAAATCAGCGCTACAAAGAAGTCTCGCTTCCCATCGGTTAAAAGGGCCATGCTGAAAAAAGTGTCAAAACCAGAAATACAGGAAAGGCCATGGAGAAATGGGAGCCCTGCTACACTGATGGGCGGGATGTAAATTGCCAACAGCCACTCTGGAGAAGTGTACGGTGAGTCCTGAAACGTCTAAAAAGCAAAGCTTAGAGAGCATAGGGCACTTCCACTCATGGGGGTATACATTGGGAAAATTAAAAATCAGCAAGACACAAGCACCCCAAAGTTTAGGGCTGCTCTCTTGACAAGGACCTCCACTTCATTCCACCTTCAATATCCCAGGAAAGAGAAAAATGGATAAAGGAGTTGTGGTCCTTATGTACAATGGAATATCACTCAGCCATGAAATCAATGTCATAAGGCTAGTAGCAGCATGATGAGTGGATTTAGGTACGACGATTCTAAGTGAAATAAGTCACACAGAAAAGGACACTTCTCATAATGTATCACTTATAGAGGGAATGTAAGAACCGTTACACTTGAACAGAATTACAAAACAGAACGGAGTCACACATGCAGAAAACACACTATGGCTGCTTAACGGGAAAGGTGAGGTGGGGTGATACATAAAACAAGGGTTTCAAATTAGCTCAGATACCGTTCCATAAACCCAATATGTAATAGACAAGACCTACTCCTTGCTCAGAGAACTGGACTCAACACGCCCTATTCACCGCACAAGAATATATCTGACTAGTAATAATCTTAAAACCTATGTATTGATATCTCTCTGTTAGTGTGTCAAGTGGGTGTAAAGCGGCATAAACACAGCAATGAAAAGCAGCTAAACCCCATTATAAAAATAAATTACTTTGAAAAACCCATGAAACAAAGACAGTGAAAGAGAGCGAAATTCTTACACAATGCGTTCAGGGGCTGTGATGCAACCTGGATTGACCATATCTAGACCCACAGCTGGATGAGACATAAGGGTGGACACTCTTGGGGCTGAGAGGTTTGGTGAGGTTGGGTGAGCAAACGCAGACCCTTTAAAGTAATACTGCGTGGTACCCATCGCATGGGTCCCAAATCTCCAGGTTCAAGGGCATCTTCCTACATCGAAAACATGCATGAGAAAACAAAAAGATGGTACACCATGTGATGGGGAAAGGTTTCTAAAACGCACCTCATTTCTCTTCTCCTTGTGCCCGGGTTCGCCATTCCAGCCGCTTTACTAACAATCTCCCTACTTGGAGCATCAGCACCTTTAACCTCCTGTTCCGTACAGGTTGCAATTTGTCCTGAGGATGAACGGGAAGACTTGGAACCAATGAGAGACTAGCTCTTGGTGTAGTGACAGGCACAGGTCACTCTATTTTCCCATCAGGAAGAAGAATTAACCACAGGCTCAGCCTGCCCCCCGGAACCAGAGCAGGGCCTGAAGCCATCCTGCGCTTTTGCGGCCAGCTCCCTAAAAAGCGAGTTGTAAAATAGAGCTTCAGGGCACTGCAATTCACAAACCTGCAGAGTTATAAATGATAACTCTCGTCCACAAATATATTGAGGGAAGGCAAAGAAGAGGATTTGAAATCAAGGCAGAATTGCAGGAAACAGATTTCAGGAGGTAGATTCGAATCGCCTTTAAAGCACATGAAAAGCGGCAAAACGTTGACAATGATGCCCTTGGCCAAAAAGGGCGTATGCGTTTTTTCCTGAATATATTCAGGAAAAAACGCATACGCCCTTTTTGGCCAACCAAGCAACCTGGAAAGGCAAATCAGCGCCACAAAGAAGACTCGCTTCCCATCGGTTAAAAGGGCCATGCTGAAAAAAGTGTCAAAACCAGAAATGCAGGACAGGCCATGGAGAAATGGGAGCCGTGCTACACTGATGGGCGGGATGTAAATTGCCAACAGCCACTCTGGAGAAGTGTACGGTGAGTCCTGAAACGTCTAAATAACAAAGCTTAGAGAGCATAGGGCACTTCCACTCATGGGGGTATACATTGGGAAAATTAAAAATCAGCAAGACACAAGCACCCCAAAGTTTAGGGCTGCTCTGTTGACAAGGACCTCCACTTCATTCCACCTTCAATATCCCAGGAAAGAGAAAAATTGATAAAGGAGTTGTGGTCCTTATGTACAATGGAATACCACTCAGCCATGAAATTAATGTCATAAGGCTAGTAGCAGCATGATGAGTGGATTTAGGTACGACGATTCTAAGTGAAATAAGTCACACAGAAAAGGACACTTCTCATAAGGTATCACTGATAGAGGGAATGTAAAAACCGTTACACCTGAACTGAATTACAAAACAGAACGGAGTCACACATGCAGAAAACACACTATGGCTGCTTAACGGGAAAGGTGAGGTGGGGTGATACATAAAACAAGGGTTTCAAATTAGCTCAGATACCGTTCCATAAACCCAATATGTAATAGACAAGACCTACTCCTTGCTCAGAGAACTGGTCTCAACACACCCCATTCACCGCACAAGAATATATCTGACTAGTAATAATCTTAAAACCTATGTATTGATATCTCTCTGTTAGTGTGTCAAGTGGGTGTAAAGCGGCATAAACACAGCAGTGAAAAGCAGCTAAACCCCATTATAAAAATAAATTACTTCGAAATACCCATGAAACAAAGACAGTGAAATAGAGCGAAATTCTTACACAATGCGTTCAGGGGCTGTGATGCAACCTGGATTGACCATATCTAGACCCACAGCTGGAAGAGACATAAGGGTGGACGCTCTTGGGGCTGAGAGGTTTGGTGAGGTTGGGTGAGCAAACGCAGACCCTTTAAAGTAATACTGCGTGGTACCCATCGCATGGGTCCCAAATCTCCAGGTTCAAGGGCATCTTGCTACATCGAAAACATGCATGAGAAACCCAGAAGATGGTACACCGTGTGATGGGGAAAGGTTTCTAAAACGCACCTCATTTCTCATCTCCTTGTGCTCGGGTTCGCCATTCCAGCCACTTTACTAGCAATCTCCCTACTTGGAGCATCAGCACCTTTAACCTCCTGTTCCGTACAGGTTGCAATTTGTCCTGAGGATGAACGGGAAGACTTGGAACCAATGAGAGACTAGCTCTTGGTGTAGGGACAGGCACAGGTCACTCTATTTTCCCATCAGGAAGAAGAATTAACCACAGGCTCAGCCTGCCCCCCGGAACCAGAACAGGGCCTGAAGCCATCCTGCGCTTTTGCGGCCAGCTCCCTAAAAAGCGAGTTGTAAAATGGAGCTTCAGGGCACTGCAATTCACAAACCTGCAGAGTTATAAATGATAACTCTCGTCCACAAATATATTGAGGGAAGGCAAAGAAGAGGATTTGAAATCAAGGCAGAATTGCAGGAAACAGATTTCAGGAGGTAGATTCGAATCGCCTTTAAAGCACATGAAAAGCGGCAAAACGTTGACAATGATGCCCTTGGCCAAAAAGGGCGTATGCGTTTTTTCCTGAATATATTCAGGAAAAAACGCATACGCCCTTTTTGGCCAACCAAGCAACCTGGAAAGGCAAATCAGCGCTACAAAGAAGTCTCGCTTCCCATCGGTTAAAAGGGCCATGCTGAAAAAAGTGTCAAAACCAGAAATACAGGAAAGGCCATGGAGAAATGGGAGCCGTGCTACACTGATGGGCGGGATGTAAATTGCCAACAGCCACTCTGGAGAAGTGTACGGTGAGTCCTGAAACGTCTAAAAAGCAAAGCTTAGAGAGCATAGGGCACTTCCACTCATGGGGGTATACATTGGGAAAATTAAAAATCAGCAAGACACAAGCACCCCAAAGTTTAGGGCTGCTCTCTTGACAAGGACCTCCACTTCATTCCACCTTCAATATCCCAGGAAAGAGAAAAATGGATAAAGAAGTTGTGGTCCTTATATACAATGGAATATCACTCAGCCATGAAATCAATGTCATAAGGCTAGTAGCAGCATGATGAGTGGATTTAGGTACGACGATTCTAAGTGAAATAAGTCACACAGAAAAGGACACTTCTCATAATGTATCACTTATAGAGGGAATGTAAAAACCGTTACACTTGAACTGAATTACAAAACAGAACAGAGTCACACATGCAGAAAACACACTATGGCTGCTTAACGGGAAAGGTGAGGTGGGGTGATACATAAAACAAGAGTTTCAAATTAGCTCAGATACCGTTCCATAAACCCAATATGTAATAGACAAGACCTACTCCTTGCTCAGAGAACTGGACTCAACACGCCCTATTCACCGCACAAGAATATATCTGACTAGTAATAATCTTAAAACCTATGTATTGATATCTCTCTGTTAGTGTGTCAAGTGGGTGTAAAGCGGCATAAACACAGCAGTGAAAAGCAGCTAAACCCCATTATAAAAATAAATTACTTTGAAAAACCCATGAAACAAAGACAGTGAAAGAGAGCGAAATTCTTACACAATGCGTTCAGGGGCTGTGATGCAACCTGGATTGACCATATCTAGACCCACAGCTGGATGAGACATAAGGGTGGACACTCTTGGGGCTAAGAGGTTTGGTGAGGTTGGGTGAGCAAACGCAGACCCTTTAAAGTAATACTGCGTGGTACCCATCGCATGGGTCCCAAATCTCCAGGTTCAAGGGCATCTTCCTACATCGAAAACATGCATGAGAAAACAAAAAGATGGTACACCATGTGATGGGGAAAGGTTTCTAAAACGCACCTCATTTCTCTTCTCCTTGTGCCCGGGTTCGCCATTCCAGCCGCTTTACTAACAATCTCCCTACTTGGAGCATCAGCACCTTTAACCTCCTGTTCCGTACAGGTTGCAATTTGTCCTGAGGATGAACGGGAAGACTTGGAACCAATGAGAGACTAGCTCTTGGTGTAGTGACAGGCACAGGTCACTCTATTTTCCCATCAGGAAGAAGAATTAACCACAGGCTCAGCCTGCCCCCCGGAACCAGAGCAGGGCCTGAAGCCATCCTGCGCTTTTGCGGCCAGCTCCCTAAAAAGCGAGTTGTAAAATGGAGCTTCAGGGCACTGCAATTCACAAACCTGCAGAGTTATAAATGATAACTCTCGTCCACAAATATATTGAGGGAAGGCAAAGAAGAGGATTTGAAATCAAGGCAGAATTGCAGGAAACAGATTTCAGGAGGTAGATTCGAATCGCCTTTAAAGCACATGAAAAGCGGCAAAACGTTGACAATGATGCCCTTGGCCAAAAAGGGCGTATGCGTTTTTTCCTGAATATATTCAGGAAAAAACGCATACGCCCTTTTTGGCCAACCAAGCAACCTGGAAAGGCAAATCAGCGCCACAAAGAAGACTCGCTTCCCATCGGTTAAAAGGGCCATGCTGAAAAAAGTGTCAAAACCAGAAATGCAGGACAGGCCATGGAGAAATGGGAGCCGTGCTACACTGATGGGCGGGATGTAAATTGCCAACAGCCACTCTGGAGAAGTGTACGGTGAGTCCTGAAACGTCTAAATAACAAAGCTTAGAGAGCATAGGGCACTTCCACTCATGGGGGTATACATTGGGAAAATTAAAAATCAGCAAGACACAAGCACCCCAAAGTTTAGGGCTGCTCTGTTGACAAGGACCTCCACTTCATTCCACCTTCAATATCCCAGGAAAGAGAAAAATTGATAAAGGAGTTGTGGTCCTTATGTACAATGGAATACCACTCAGCCATGAAATTAATGTCATAAGGCTAGTAGCAGCATGATGAGTGGATTTAGGTACGACGATTCTAAGTGAAATAAGTCACACAGAAAAGGACACTTCTCATAAGGTATCACTGATAGAGGGAATGTAAAAACCGTTACACTTGAACTGAATTACAAAACAGAACGGAGTCACACATGCAGAAAACACACTATGGCTGCTTAACGGGAAAGGTGAGGTGGGGTGATACATAAAACAAGGGTTTCAAATTAGCTCAGATACCGTTCCATAAACCCAATATGTAATAGACAAGACCTACTCCTTGCTCAGAGAACTGGTCTCAACACGCCCCATTCACCGCACAAGAATATATCTGACTAGTAATAATCTTAAAACCTATGTATTGATATCTCTCTGTTAGTGTGTCAAGTGGGTGTAAAGCGGCATAAACACAGCAGTGAAAAGCAGCTAAACCCCATTATAAAAATAAATTACTTTGAAAAACCCATGAAACAAAGAGAGTGAAAGAGAGCGAAATTCTTACACAATGCGTTCAGGGGCTGTGATGCAACCTGGATTGACCATATCTAGACCCACAGCTGGATGAGACATAAGGGTGGACACTCTTGGGGCTGAGAGGTTTGGTGAGGTTGGGTGAGCAAACGCAGACCCTTTAAAGTAATACTGCGTGGTACCCATCGCATGGGTCCCAAATCTCCAGGTTCAAGGGCATCTTGCTACATCGAAAACATGCATGAGAAACCCAGAAGATGGTACACCGTGTGATGGGGAAAGGTTTCTAAAACGCACCTCATTTCTCATCTCCTTGTGCTCGGGTTCGCCATTCCAGCCACTTTACTAGCAATCTCCCTACTTGGAGCATCAGCACCTTTAACCTCCTGTTCCGTACAGGTTGCAATTTGTCCTGAGGATGAACGGGAAGACTTGGAACCAATGAGAGACTAGCTCCTGGTGTAGGGACAGGCACAGGTCACTCTATTTTCCCATCAGGAAGAAGAATTAACCACAGGCTCAGCCTGCCCCCCGGAACCAGAACAGGGCCTGAAGCCATCCTGCGCTTTTGCGGCCAGCTCCCTAAAAAGCGAGTTGTAAAATGGAGCTTCAGGGCACTGCAATTCACAAACCTGCAGAGTTATAAATGATAACTCTCGTCCACAAATATATTGAGGGAAGGCAAAGAAGAGGATTTGAAATCAAGGCAGAATTGCAGGAAACAGATTTCAGGAGGTAGATTCGAATCGCCTTTAAAGCACATGAAAAGCGGCAAAACGTTGACAATGATGCCCTTGGCCAAAAAGGGCGTATGCGTTTTTTCCTGAATATATTCAGGAAAAAACGCATACGCCCTTTTTGGCCAACCAAGCAACCTGGAAAGGCAAATCAGCGCTACAAAGAAGTCTCGCTTCCCATCGGTTAAAAGGGCCATGCTGAAAAAAGTGTCAAAACCAGAAATACAGGAAAGGCCATGGAGAAATGGGAGCCGTGCTACACTGATGGGCGGGATGTAAATTGCCAACAGCCACTCTGGAGAAGTGTACGGTGAGTCCTGAAACGTCTAAAAAGCAAAGCTTAGAGAGCATAGGGCACTTCCACTCATGGGGGTATACATTGGGAAAATTAAAAATCAGCAAGACACAAGCACCCCAAAGTTTAGGGCTGCTCTCTTGACAAGGACCTCCACTTCATTCCACCTTCAATATCCCAGGAAAGAGAAAAATGGATAAAGGAGTTGTGGTCCTTATGTACAATGGAATATCACTCAGCCATGAAATCAATGTCATAAGGCTAGTAGCAGCATGATGAGTGGATTTAGGTACGACGATTCTAAGTGAAATAAGTCACACAGAAAAGGACACTTCTCATAATGTATCACTTATAGAGGGAATGTAAGAACCGTTACACTTGAACAGAATTACAAAACAGAACGGAGTCACACATGCAGAAAACACACTATGGCTGCTTAACGGGAAAGGTGAGGTGGGGTGATACATAAAACAAGGGTTTCAAATTAGCTCAGATACCGTTCCATAAACCCAATATGTAATAGACAAGACCTACTCCTTGCTCAGAGAACTGGACTCAACACGCCCTATTCACCGCACAAGAATATATCTGACTAGTAATAATCTTAAAACCTATGTATTGATATCTCTCTGTTAGTGTGTCAAGTGGGTGTAAAGCGGCATAAACACAGCAATGAAAAGCAGCTAAACCCCATTATAAAAATAAATTACTTTGAAAAACCCATGAAACAAAGACAGTGAAAGAGAGCGAAATTCTTACACAATGCGTTCAGGGGCTGTGATGCAACCTGGATTGACCATATCTAGACCCACAGCTGGATGAGACATAAGGGTGGACACTCTTGGGGCTGAGAGGTTTGGTGAGGTTGGGTGAGCAAACGCAGACCCTTTAAAGTAATACTGCGTGGTACCCATCGCATGGGTCCCAAATCTCCAGGTTCAAGGGCATCTTCCTACATCGAAAACATGCATGAGAAAACAAAAAGATGGTACACCATGTGATGGGGAAAGGTTTCTAAAACGCACCTCATTTCTCTTCTCCTTGTGCCCGGGTTCGCCATTCCAGCCGCTTTACTAACAATCTCCCTACTTGGAGCATCAGCACCTTTAACCTCCTGTTCCGTACAGGTTGCAATTTGTCCTGAGGATGAACGGGAAGACTTGGAACCAATGAGAGACTAGCTCTTGGTGTAGTGACAGGCACAGGTCACTCTATTTTCCCATCAGGAAGAAGAATTAACCACAGGCTCATCCTCCCCCCCGGAACCAGAGCAGGGCCTGAAGCCATCCTGCGCTTTTGCGGCCAGCTCCCTAAAAAGCGAGTTGTAAAATGGAGCTTCAGGGCACTGCAATTCACAAACCTGCAGAGTTATAAATGATAACTCTCGTCCACAAATATATTGAGGGAAGGCAAAGAAGAGGATTTGAAATCAAGGCAGAATTGCAGGAAACAGATTTCAGGAGGTAGATTCGAATCGCCTTTAAAGCACATGAAAAGCGGCAAAACGTTGACAATGATGCCCTTGGCCAAAAAGGGCGTATGCGTTTTTTCCTGAATATATTCAGGAAAAAACGCATACGCCCTTTTTGGCCAACCAAGCAACCTGGAAAGGCAAATCAGCGCCACAAAGAAGACTCGCTTCCCATCGGTTAAAAGGGCCATGCTGAAAAAAGTGTCAAAAGCAGAAATGCAGGACAGGCCATGGAGAAATGGGAGCCGTGCTACACTGATGGGCGGGATGTAAATTGCCAACAGCCACTCTGGAGAAGTGTACGGTGAGTCCTGAAACGTCTAAATAACAAAGCTTAGAGAGCATAGGGCACTTCCACTCATGGGGGTATACATTGGGAAAATTAAAAATCAGCAAGACACAAGCACCCCAAAGTTTAGGGCTGCTCTGTTGACAAGGACCTCCACTTCATTCCACCTTCAATATCCCAGGAAAGAGAAAAATGGATAAAGGAGTTGTGGTCCTTATGTACAATGGAATACCACTCAGCCATGAAATTAATGTCATAAGGCTAGTAGCAGCATGATGAGTGGATTTAGGTACGACGATTCTAAGTGAAATAAGTCACACAGAAAAGGACACTTCTCATAAGGTATCACTGATAGAGGGAATGTAAAAACCGTTACACTTGAACTGAATTACAAAACAGAACGGAGTCACACATGCAGAAAACACACTATGGCTGCTTAACGGGAAAGGTGAGGTGGGGTGATACATAAAACAAGGGTTTCAAATTAGCTCAGATACCGTTCCATAAACCCAATATGTAATAGACAAGACCTACTCCTTGCTCAGAGAACTGGTCTCAACACGCCCCATTCACCGCACAAGAATATATCTGACTAGTAATAATCTTAAAACCTATGTATTGATATCTCTCTGTTAGTGTGTCAAGTGGGTGTAAAGCGGCATAAACACAGCAGTGAAAAGCAGCTAAACCCCATTATAAAAATAAATTACTTTGAAAAACCCATGAAACAAAGAGAGTGAAAGAGAGCGAAATTCTTACACAATGCGTTCAGGGGCTGTGATGCAACCTGGATTGACCATATCTAGACCCACAGCTGGATGAGACATAAGGGTGGACACTCTTGGGGCTGAGAGGTTTGGTGAGGTTGGGTGAGCAAACGCAGACCCTTTAAAGTAATACTGCGTGGTACCCATCGCATGGGTCCCAAATCTCCAGGTTCAAGGGCATCTTGCTACATCGAAAACATGCATGAGAAACCCAGAAGATGGTACACCGTGTGATGGGGAAAGGTTTCTAAAACGCACCTCATTTCTCATCTCCTTGTGCTCGGGTTCGCCATTCCAGCCACTTTACTAGCAATCTCCCTACTTGGAGCATCAGCACCTTTAACCTCCTGTTCCGTACAGGTTGCAATTTGTCCTGAGGATGAACGGGAAGACTTGGAACCAATGAGAGACTAGCTCCTGGTGTAGGGACAGGCACAGGTCACTCAATTTTCCCATCAGGAAGAAGAATTAACCACAGGCTCAGCCTGCCCCCCGGAACCAGAACAGGGCCTGAAGCCACCCTGCGCTTTTGCGGCCATCTCCCAAAAAGGCGAGTTGTAAAATGGAGCTTCAGGGCACTGCAATTCACAAACCTGCAGAGTTATAAATGATAACTCTCGTCCACAAATATATTGAGGGAAGGCAAAGAAGAGGATTTGAAATCAAGGCAGAATTGCAGGAAACAAATTTCAGGAGGTAGATTCGAATCGCCTTTAAAGCACATGAAAAGCGGCAAAACGTTGACAATGATGCCCTTGGCCAAAAAGGGCGTATGCGTTTTTTCCTGAATATATTCAGGAAAAAACGCATACGCCCTTTTTGGCCAACCAAGCAACCTGGAAAGGCAAATCAGCGCTACAAAGAAGTCTCGCTTCCCATCCGTTAAAAGGGCCATGCTGAAAAAAGTGTCAAAACCAGAAATACAGGAAAGGCCATGGAGAAATGGGAGCCGTGCTACACTGATGGGCGGGATGTAAATTGCCAACAGCCACTCTGGAGAAGTGTACGGTGAGTCCTGAAACGTCTAAAAAGCAAAGCTTAGAGAGCATAGGGCACTTCCACTCATGGGGGTATACATTGGGAAAATTAAAAATCAGCAAGACACAAGCACCCCAAAGTTTAGGGCTGCTCTCTTGACAAGGACCTCCACTTCATTCCACCTTCAATATCCCAGGAAAGAGAAAAATGGATAAAGGAGTTGTGGTCCTTATGTACAATGGAATATCACTCAGCCATGAAATCAATGTCATAAGGCTAGTAGCAGCATGATGAGTGGATTTAGGTACGACGATTCTAAGTGAAATAAGTCACACAGAAAAGGACACTTCTCATAATGTATCACTTATAGAGGGAATGTAAGAACCGTTACACTTGAACAGAATTACAAAACAGAACAGAGTCACACATGCAGAAAACACACTATGGCTGCTTAACGGGAAAGGTGAGGTGGGGTGATACATAAAACAAGGGTTTCAAATTAGCTCAGATACCGTTCCATAAACCCAATATGTAATAGACAAGACCTACTCCTTGCTCAGAGAACTGGACTCAACACGCCCTATTCACCGCACAAGAATATATCTGACTAGTAATAATCTTAAAACCTATGTATTGATATCTCTCTGTTAGTGTGTCAAGTGGGTGTAAAGCGGCATAAACACAGCAATGAAAAGCAGCTAAACCCCATTATAAAAATAAATTACTTTGAAAAACCCATGAAACAAAGACAGTGAAAGAGAGCGAAATTCTTACACAATGCGTTCAGGGGCTGTGATGCAACCTGGATTGACCATATCTAGACCCACAGCTGGATGAGACATAAGGGTGGACACTCTTGGGGCTGAGAGGTTTGGTGAGGTTGGGTGAGCAAACGCAGACCCTTTAAAGTAATACTGCGTGGTACCCATCGCATGGGTCCCAAATCTCCAGGTTCAAGGGCATCTTCCTACATCGAAAACATGCATGAGAAAACAAAAAGATGGTACACCATGTGATGGGGAAAGGTTTCTAAAACGCACCTCATTTCTCTTCTCCTTGTGCCCGGGTTCGCCATTCCAGCCGCTTTACTAACAATCTCCCTACTTGGAGCATCAGCACCTTTAACCTCCTGTTCCGTACAGGTTGCAATTTGTCCTGAGGATGAACGGGAAGACTTGGAACCAATGAGAGACTAGCTCTTGGTGTAGTGACAGGCACAGGTCACTCTATTTTCCCATCAGGAAGAAGAATTAACCACAGGCTCATCCTCCCCCCCGGAACCAGAGCAGGGCCTGAAGCCATCCTGCGCTTTTGCGGCCAGCTCCCTAAAAAGCGAGTTGTAAAATGGAGCTTCAGGGCACTGCAATTCACAAACCTGCAGAGTTATAAATGATAACTCTCGTCCACAAATATATTGAGGGAAGGCAAAGAAGAGGATTTGAAATCAAGGCAGAATTGCAGGAAACAGATTTCAGGAGGTAGATTCGAATCGCCTTTAAAGCACATGAAAAGCGGCAAAACGTTGACAATGATGCCCTTGGCCAAAAAGGGCGTATGCGTTTTTTCCTGAATATATTCAGGAAAAAACGCATACGCCCTTTTTGGCCAACCAAGCAACCTGGAAAGGCAAATCAGCGCCACAAAGAAGACTCGCTTCCCATCGGTTAAAAGGGCCATGCTGAAAAAAGTGTCAAAAGCAGAAATGCAGGACAGGCCATGGAGAAATGGGAGCCGTGCTACACTGATGGGCGGGATGTAAATTGCCAACAGCCACTCTGGAGAAGTGTACGGTGAGTCCTGAAACGTCTAAATAACAAAGCTTAGAGAGCATAGGGCACTTCCACTCATGGGGGTATACATTGGGAAAATTAAAAATCAGCAAGACACAAGCACCCCAAAGTTTAGGGCTGCTCTGTTGACAAGGACCTCCACTTCATTCCACCTTCAATATCCCAGGAAAGAGAAAAATGGATAAAGGAGTTGTGGTCCTTATGTACAATGGAATACCACTCAGCCATGAAATTAATGTCATAAGGCTAGTAGCAGCATGATGAGTGGATTTAGGTACGACGATTCTAAGTGAAATAAGTCACACAGAAAAGGACACTTCTCATAAGGTATCACTGATAGAGGGAATGTAAAAACCGTTACACTTGAACTGAATTACAAAACAGAACGGAGTCACACATGCAGAAAACACACTATGGCTGCTTAACGGGAAAGGTGAGGTGGGGTGATACATAAAACAAGGGTTTCAAATTAGCTCAGATACCGTTCCATAAACCCAATATGTAATAGACAAGACCTACTCCTTGCTCAGAGAACTGGTCTCAACACGCCCCATTCACCGCACAAGAATATATCTGACTAGTAATAATCTTAAAACCTATGTATTGATATCTCTCTGTTAGTGTGTCAAGTGGGTGTAAAGCGGCATAAACACAGCAGTGAAAAGCAGCTAAACCCCATTATAAAAATAAATTACTTTGAAAAACCCATGAAACAAAGAGAGTGAAAGAGAGCGAAATTCTTACACAATGCGTTCAGGGGCTGTGATGCAACCTGGATTGACCATATCTAGACCCACAGCTGGATGAGACATAAGGGTGGACACTCTTGGGGCTGAGAGGTTTGGTGAGGTTGGGTGAGCAAACGCAGACCCTTTAAAGTAATACTGCGTGGTACCCATCGCATGGGTCCCAAATCTCCAGGTTCAAGGGCATCTTGCTACATCGAAAACATGCATGAGAAACCCAGAAGATGGTACACCGTGTGATGGGGAAAGGTTTCTAAAACGCACCTCATTTCTCATCTCCTTGTGCTCGGGTTCGCCATTCCAGCCACTTTACTAGCAATCTCCCTACTTGGAGCATCAGCACCTTTAACCTCCTGTTCCGTACAGGTTGCAATTTGTCCTGAGGATGAACGGGAAGACTTGGAACCAATGAGAGACTAGCTCCTGGTGTAGGGACAGGCACAGGTCACTCAATTTTCCCATCAGGAAGAAGAATTAACCACAGGCTCAGCCTGCCCCCCGGAACCAGAACAGGGCCTGAAGCCACCCTGCGCTTTTGCGGCCATCTCCCAAAAAGGCGAGTTGTAAAATGGAGCTTCAGGGCACTGCAATTCACAAACCTGCAGAGTTATAAATGATAACTCTCGTCCACAAATATATTGAGGGAAGGCAAAGAAGAGGATTTGAAATCAAGGCAGAATTGCAGGAAACAAATTTCAGGAGGTAGATTCGAATCGCCTTTAAAGCACATGAAAAGCGGCAAAACGTTGACAATGATGCCCTTGGCCAAAAAGGGCGTATGCGTTTTTTCCTGAATATATTCAGGAAAAAACGCATACGCCCTTTTTGGCCAACCAAGCAACCTGGAAAGGCAAATCAGCGCTACAAAGAAGTCTCGCTTCCCATCCGTTAAAAGGGCCATGCTGAAAAAAGTGTCAAAACCAGAAATACAGGAAAGGCCATGGAGAAATGGGAGCCCTGCTACACTGATGGGCGGGATGTAAATTGCCAACAGCCACTCTGGAGAAGTGTACGGTGAGTCCTGAAACGTCTAAAAAGCAAAGCTTAGAGAGCATAGGGCACTTCCACTCATGGGGGTATACATTGGGAAAATTAAAAATCAGCAAGACACAAGCACCCCAAAGTTTAGGGCTGCTCTCTTGACAAGGACCTCCACTTCATTCCACCTTCAATATCCCAGGAAAGAGAAAAATGGATAAAGGAGTTGTGGTCCTTATGTACAATGGAATATCACTCAGCCATGAAATCAATGTCATAAGGCTAGTAGCAGCATGATGAGTGGATTTAGGTACGACGATTCTAAGTGAAATAAGTCACACAGAAAAGGACACTTCTCATAATGTATCACTTATAGAGGGAATGTAAGAACCGTTACACTTGAACAGAATTACAAAACAGAACGGAGTCACACATGCAGAAAACACACTATGGCTGCTTAACGGGAAAGGTGAGGTGGGGTGATACATAAAACAAGGGTTTCAAATTAGCTCAGATACCGTTCCATAAACCCAATATGTAATAGACAAGACCTACTCCTTGCTCAGAGAACTGGACTCAACACGCCCTATTCACCGCACAAGAATATATCTGACTAGTAATAATCTTAAAACCTATGTATTGATATCTCTCTGTTAGTGTGTCAAGTGGGTGTAAAGCGGCATAAACACAGCAATGAAAAGCAGCTAAACCCCATTATAAAAATAAATTACTTTGAAAAACCCATGAAACAAAGACAGTGAAAGAGAGCGAAATTCTTACACAATGCGTTCAGGGGCTGTGATGCAACCTGGATTGACCATATCTAGACCCACAGCTGGATGAGACATAAGGGTGGACACTCTTGGGGCTGAGAGGTTTGGTGAGGTTGGGTGAGCAAACGCAGACCCTTTAAAGTAATACTGCGTGGTACCCATCGCATGGGTCCCAAATCTCCAGGTTCAAGGGCATCTTCCTACATCGAAAACATGCATGAGAAAACAAAAAGATGGTACACCATGTGATGGGGAAAGGTTTCTAAAACGCACCTCATTTCTCTTCTCCTTGTGCCCGGGTTCGCCATTCCAGCCGCTTTACTAACAATCTCCCTACTTGGAGCATCAGCACCTTTAACCTCCTGTTCCGTACAGGTTGCAATTTGTCCTGAGGATGAACGGGAAGACTTGGAACCAATGAGAGACTAGCTCTTGGTGTAGTGACAGGCACAGGTCACTCTATTTTCCCATCAGGAAGAAGAATTAACCACAGGCTCATCCTCCCCCCCGGAACCAGAGCAGGGCCTGAAGCCATCCTGCGCTTTTGCGGCCAGCTCCCTAAAAAGCGAGTTGTAAAATGGAGCTTCAGGGCACTGCAATTCACAAACCTGCAGAGTTATAAATGATAACTCTCGTCCACAAATATATTGAGGGAAGGCAAAGAAGAGGATTTGAAATCAAGGCAGAATTGCAGGAAACAGATTTCAGGAGGTAGATTCGAATCGCCTTTAAAGCACATGAAAAGCGGCAAAACGTTGACAATGATGCCCTTGGCCAAAAAGGGCGTATGCGTTTTTTCCTGAATATATTCAGGAAAAAACGCATACGCCCTTTTTGGCCAACCAAGCAACCTGGAAAGGCAAATCAGCGCCACAAAGAAGACTCGCTTCCCATCGGTTAAAAGGGCCATGCTGAAAAAAGTGTCAAAAGCAGAAATGCAGGACAGGCCATGGAGAAATGGGAGCCGTGCTACACTGATGGGCGGGATGTAAATTGCCAACAGCCACTCTGGAGAAGTGTACGGTGAGTCCTGAAACGTCTAAATAACAAAGCTTAGAGAGCATAGGGCACTTCCACTCATGGGGGTATACATTGGGAAAATTAAAAATCAGCAAGACACAAGCACCCCAAAGTTTAGGGCTGCTCTGTTGACAAGGACCTCCACTTCATTCCACCTTCAATATCCCAGGAAAGAGAAAAATGGATAAAGGAGTTGTGGTCCTTATGTACAATGGAATACCACTCAGCCATGAAATTAATGTCATAAGGCTAGTAGCAGCATGATGAGTGGATTTAGGTACGACGATTCTAAGTGAAATAAGTCACACAGAAAAGGACACTTCTCATAAGGTATCACTGATAGAGGGAATGTAAAAACCGTTACACTTGAACTGAATTACAAAACAGAACGGAGTCACACATGCAGAAAACACACTATGGCTGCTTAACGGGAAAGGTGAGGTGGGGTGATACATAAAACAAGGGTTTCAAATTAGCTCAGATACCGTTCCATAAACCCAATATGTAATAGACAAGACCTACTCCTTGCTCAGAGAACTGGTCTCAACACGCCCCATTCACCGCACAAGAATATATCTGACTAGTAATAATCTTAAAACCTATGTATTGATATCTCTCTGTTAGTGTGTCAAGTGGGTGTAAAGCGGCATAAACACAGCAGTGAAAAGCAGCTAAACCCCATTATAAAAATAAATTACTTTGAAAAACCCATGAAACAAAGAGAGTGAAAGAGAGCGAAATTCTTACACAATGCGTTCAGGGGCTGTGATGCAACCTGGATTGACCATATCTAGACCCACAGCTGGATGAGACATAAGGGTGGACACTCTTGGGGCTGAGAGGTTTGGTGAGGTTGGGTGAGCAAACGCAGACCCTTTAAAGTAATACTGCGTGGTACCCATCGCATGGGTCCCAAATCTCCAGGTTCAAGGGCATCTTGCTACATCGAAAACATGCATGAGAAACCCAGAAGATGGTACACCGTGTGATGGGGAAAGGTTTCTAAAACGCACCTCATTTCTCATCTCCTTGTGCTCGGGTTCGCCATTCCAGCCACTTTACTAGCAATCTCCCTACTTGGAGCATCAGCACCTTTAACCTCCTGTTCCGTACAGGTTGCAATTTGTCCTGAGGATGAACGGGAAGACTTGGAACCAATGAGAGACTAGCTCCTGGTGTAGGGACAGGCACAGGTCACTCAATTTTCCCATCAGGAAGAAGAATTAACCACAGGCTCAGCCTGCCCCCCGGAACCAGAACAGGGCCTGAAGCCACCCTGCGCTTTTGCGGCCATCTCCCAAAAAGGCGAGTTGTAAAATGGAGCTTCAGGGCACTGCAATTCACAAACCTGCAGAGTTATAAATGATAACTCTCGTCCACAAATATATTGAGGGAAGGCAAAGAAGAGGATTTGAAATCAAGGCAGAATTGCAGGAAACAAATTTCAGGAGGTAGATTCGAATCGCCTTTAAAGCACATGAAAAGCGGCAAAACGTTGACAATGATGCCCTTGGCCAAAAAGGGCGTATGCGTTTTTTCCTGAATATATTCAGGAAAAAACGCATACGCCCTTTTTGGCCAACCAAGCAACCTGGAAAGGCAAATCAGCGCTACAAAGAAGTCTCGCTTCCCATCCGTTAAAAGGGCCATGCTGAAAAAAGTGTCAAAACCAGAAATACAGGAAAGGCCATGGAGAAATGGGAGCCCTGCTACACTGATGGGCGGGATGTAAATTGCCAACAGCCACTCTGGAGAAGTGTACGGTGAGTCCTGAAACGTCTAAAAAGCAAAGCTTAGAGAGCATAGGGCACTTCCACTCATGGGGGTATACATTGGGAAAATTAAAAATCAGCAAGACACAAGCACCCCAAAGTTTAGGGCTGCTCTCTTGACAAGGACCTCCACTTCATTCCACCTTCAATATCCCAGGAAAGAGAAAAATGGATAAAGGAGTTGTGGTCCTTATGTACAATGGAATATCACTCAGCCATGAAATCAATGTCATAAGGCTAGTAGCAGCATGATGAGTGGATTTAGGTACGACGATTCTAAGTGAAATAAGTCACACAGAAAAGGACACTTCTCATAATGTATCACTTATAGAGGGAATGTAAGAACCGTTACACTTGAACAGAATTACAAAACAGAACGGAGTCACACATGCAGAAAACACACTATGGCTGCTTAACGGGAAAGGTGAGGTGGGGTGATACATAAAACAAGGGTTTCAAATTAGCTCAGATACCGTTCCATAAACCCAATATGTAATAGACAAGACCTACTCCTTGCTCAGAGAACTGGACTCAACACGCCCTATTCACCGCACAAGAATATATCTGACTAGTAATAATCTTAAAACCTATGTATTGATATCTCTCTGTTAGTGTGTCAAGTGGGTGTAAAGCGGCATAAACACAGCAATGAAAAGCAGCTAAACCCCATTATAAAAATAAATTACTTTGAAAAACCCATGAAACAAAGACAGTGAAAGAGAGCGAAATTCTTACACAATGCGTTCAGGGGCTGTGATGCAACCTGGATTGACCATATCTAGACCCACAGCTGGATGAGACATAAGGGTGGACACTCTTGGGGCTGAGAGGTTTGGTGAGGTTGGGTGAGCAAACGCAGACCCTTTAAAGTAATACTGCGTGGTACCCATCGCATGGGTCCCAAATCTCCAGGTTCAAGGGCATCTTCCTACATCGAAAACATGCATGAGAAAACAAAAAGATGGTACACCATGTGATGGGGAAAGGTTTCTAAAACGCACCTCATTTCTCTTCTCCTTGTGCCCGGGTTCGCCATTCCAGCCGCTTTACTAACAATCTCCCTACTTGGAGCATCAGCACCTTTAACCTCCTGTTCCGTACAGGTTGCAATTTGTCCTGAGGATGAACGGGAAGACTTGGAACCAATGAGAGACTAGCTCTTGGTGTAGTGACAGGCACAGGTCACTCTATTTTCCCATCAGGAAGAAGAATTAACCACAGGCTCATCCTCCCCCCCGGAACCAGAGCAGGGCCTGAAGCCATCCTGCGCTTTTGCGGCCAGCTCCCTAAAAAGCGAGTTGTAAAATGGAGCTTCAGGGCACTGCAATTCACAAACCTGCAGAGTTATAAATGATAACTCTCGTCCACAAATATATTGAGGGAAGGCAAAGAAGAGGATTTGAAATCAAGGCAGAATTGCAGGAAACAGATTTCAGGAGGTAGATTCGAATCGCCTTTAAAGCACATGAAAAGCGGCAAAACGTTGACAATGATGCCCTTGGCCAAAAAGGGCGTATGCGTTTTTTCCTGAATATATTCAGGAAAAAACGCATACGCCCTTTTTGGCCAACCAAGCAACCTGGAAAGGCAAATCAGCGCCACAAAGAAGACTCGCTTCCCATCGGTTAAAAGGGCCATGCTGAAAAAAGTGTCAAAAGCAGAAATGCAGGACAGGCCATGGAGAAATGGGAGCCGTGCTACACTGATGGGCGGGATGTAAATTGCCAACAGCCACTCTGGAGAAGTGTACGGTGAGTCCTGAAACGTCTAAATAACAAAGCTTAGAGAGCATAGGGCACTTCCACTCATGGGGGTATACATTGGGAAAATTAAAAATCAGCAAGACACAAGCACCCCAAAGTTTAGGGCTGCTCTGTTGACAAGGACCTCCACTTCATTCCACCTTCAATATCCCAGGAAAGAGAAAAATTGATAAAGGAGTTGTGGTCCTTATGTACAATGGAATACCACTCAGCCATGAAATTAATGTCATAAGGCTAGTAGCAGCATGATGAGTGGATTTAGGTACGACGATTCTAAGTGAAATAAGTCACACAGAAAAGGACACTTCTCATAAGGTATCACTGATAGAGGGAATGTAAAAACCGTTACACTTGAACTGAATTACAAAACAGAACGGAGTCACACATGCAGAAAACACACTATGGCTGCTTAACGGGAAAGGTGAGGTGGGGTGATACATAAAACAAGGGTTTCAAATTAGCTCAGATACCGTTCCATAAACCCAATATGTAATAGACAAGACCTACTCCTTGCTCAGAGAACTGGTCTCAACACGCCCCATTCACCGCACAAGAATATATCTGACTAGTAATAATCTTAAAACCTATGTATTGATATCTCTCTGTTAGTGTGTCAAGTGGGTGTAAAGCGGCATAAACACAGCAGTGAAAAGCAGCTAAACCCCATTATAAAAATAAATTACTTTGAAAAACCCATGAAACAAAGAGAGTGAAAGAGAGCGAAATTCTTACACAATGCGTTCAGGGGCTGTGATGCAACCTGGATTGACCATATCTAGACCCACAGCTGGATGAGACATAAGGGTGGACACTCTTGGGGCTGAGAGGTTTGGTGAGGTTGGGTGAGCAAACGCAGACCCTTTAAAGTAATACTGCGTGGTACCCATCGCATGGGTCCCAAATCTCCAGGTTCAAGGGCATCTTGCTACATCGAAAACATGCATGAGAAACCCAGAAGATGGTACACCGTGTGATGGGGAAAGGTTTCTAAAACGCACCTCATTTCTCATCTCCTTGTGCTCGGGTTCGCCATTCCAGCCACTTTACTAGCAATCTCCCTACTTGGAGCATCAGCACCTTTAACCTCCTGTTCCGTACAGGTTGCAATTTGTCCTGAGGATGAACGGGAAGACTTGGAACCAATGAGAGACTAGCTCTTGGTGTAGTGACAGGCACAGGTCACTCTATTTTCCCATCAGGAAGAAGAATTAACCACAGGCTCAGCCTGCCCCCCGGAACCAGAGCAGGGCCTGAAGCCATCCTGCGCTTTTGCGGCCAGCTCCCTAAAAAGCGAGTTGTAAAATGGAGCTTCAGGGCACTGCAATTCACAAACCTGCAGAGTTATAAATGATAACTCTCGTCCACAAATATATTGAGGGAAGGCAAAGAAGAGGATTTGAAATCAAGGCAGAATTGCAGGAAACAGATTTCAGGAGGTAGATTCGAATCGCCTTTAAAGCACATGAAAAGCGGCAAAACGTTGACAATGATGCCCTTGGCCAAAAAGGGCGTATGCGTTTTTTCCTGAATATATTCAGGAAAAAACGCATACGCCCTTTTTGGCCAACCAAGCAACCTGGAAAGGCAAATCAGCGCCACAAAGAAGACTCGCTTCCCATCGGTTAAAAGGGCCATGCTGAAAAAAGTGTCAAAACCAGAAATGCAGGACAGGCCATGGAGAAATGGGAGCCGTGCTACACTGATGGGCGGGATGTAAATTGCCAACAGCCACTCTGGAGAAGTGTACGGTGAGTCCTGAAACGTCTAAATAACAAAGCTTAGAGAGCATAGGGCACTTCCACTCATGGGGGTATACATTGGGAAAATTAAAAATCAGCAAGACACAAGCACCCCAAAGTTTAGGGCTGCTCTGTTGACAAGGACCTCCACTTCATTCCACCTTCAATATCCCAGGAAAGAGAAAAATTGATAAAGGAGTTGTGGTCCTTATGTACAATGGAATACCACTCAGCCATGAAATTAATGTCATAAGGCTAGTAGCAGCATGATGAGTGGATTTAGGTACGACGATTCTAAGTGAAATAAGTCACACAGAAAAGGACACTTCTCATAAGGTATCACTGATAGAGGGAATGTAAAAACCGTTACACCTGAACTGAATTACAAAACAGAACGGAGTCACACATGCAGAAAACACACTATGGCTGCTTAACGGGAAAGGTGAGGTGGGGTGATACATAAAACAAGGGTTTCAAATTAGCTCAGATACCGTTCCATAAACCCAATATGTAATAGACAAGACCTACTCCTTGCTCAGAGAACTGGTCTCAACACACCCCATTCACCGCACAAGAATATATCTGACTAGTAATAATCTTAAAACCTATGTATTGATATCTCTCTGTTAGTGTGTCAAGTGGGTGTAAAGCGGCATAAACACAGCAGTGAAAAGCAGCTAAACCCCATTATAAAAATAAATTACTTCGAAATACCCATGAAACAAAGACAGTGAAATAGAGCGAAATTCTTACACAATGCGTTCAGGGGCTGTGATGCAACCTGGATTGACCATATCTAGACCCACAGCTGGAAGAGACATAAGGGTGGACGCTCTTGGGGCTGAGAGGTTTGGTGAGGTTGGGTGAGCAAACGCAGACCCTTTAAAGTAATACTGCGTGGTACCCATCGCATGGGTCCCAAATCTCCAGGTTCAAGGGCATCTTGCTACATCGAAAACATGCATGAGAAACCCAGAAGATGGTACACCGTGTGATGGGGAAAGGTTTCTAAAACGCACCTCATTTCTCATCTCCTTGTGCTCGGGTTCGCCATTCCAGCCACTTTACTAGCAATCTCCCTACTTGGAGCATCAGCACCTTTAACCTCCTGTTCCGTACAGGTTGCAATTTGTCCTGAGGATGAACGGGAAGACTTGGAACCAATGAGAGACTAGCTCTTGGTGTAGGGACAGGCACAGGTCACTCTATTTTCCCATCAGGAAGAAGAATTAACCACAGGCTCAGCCTGCCCCCCGGAACCAGAACAGGGCCTGAAGCCATCCTGCGCTTTTGCGGCCAGCTCCCTAAAAAGCGAGTTGTAAAATGGAGCTTCAGGGCACTGCAATTCACAAACCTGCAGAGTTATAAATGATAACTCTCGTCCACAAATATATTGAGGGAAGGCAAAGAAGAGGATTTGAAATCAAGGCAGAATTGCAGGAAACAGATTTCAGGAGGTAGATTCGAATCGCCTTTAAAGCACATGAAAAGCGGCAAAACGTTGACAATGATGCCCTTGGCCAAAAAGGGCGTATGCGTTTTTTCCTGAATATATTCAGGAAAAAACGCATACGCCCTTTTTGGCCAACCAAGCAACCTGGAAAGGCAAATCAGCGCTACAAAGAAGTCTCGCTTCCCATCGGTTAAAAGGGCCATGCTGAAAAAAGTGTCAAAACCAGAAATACAGGAAAGGCCATGGAGAAATGGGAGCCGTGCTACACTGATGGGCGGGATGTAAATTGCCAACAGCCACTCTGGAGAAGTGTACGGTGAGTCCTGAAACGTCTAAAAAGCAAAGCTTAGAGAGCATAGGGCACTTCCACTCATGGGGGTATACATTGGGAAAATTAAAAATCAGCAAGACACAAGCACCCCAAAGTTTAGGGCTGCTCTCTTGACAAGGACCTCCACTTCATTCCACCTTCAATATCCCAGGAAAGAGAAAAATGGATAAAGGAGTTGTGGTCCTTATGTACAATGGAATATCACTCAGCCATGAAATCAATGTCATAAGGCTAGTAGCAGCATGATGAGTGGATTTAGGTACGACGATTCTAAGTGAAATAAGTCACACAGAAAAGGACACTTCTCATAATGTATCACTTATAGAGGGAATGTAAGAACCGTTACACTTGAACAGAATTACAAAACAGAACGGAGTCACACATGCAGAAAACACACTATGGCTGCTTAACGGGAAAGGTGAGGTGGGGTGATACATAAAACAAGGGTTTCAAATTAGCTCAGATACCGTTCCATAAACCCAATATGTAATAGACAAGACCTACTCCTTGCTCAGAGAACTGGACTCAACACGCCCTATTCACCGCACAAGAATATATCTGACTAGTAATAATCTTAAAACCTATGTATTGATATCTCTCTGTTAGTGTGTCAAGTGGGTGTAAAGCGGCATAAACACAGCAATGAAAAGCAGCTAAACCCCATTATAAAAATAAATTACTTTGAAAAACCCATGAAACAAAGACAGTGAAAGAGAGCGAAATTCTTACACAATGCGTTCAGGGGCTGTGATGCAACCTGGATTGACCATATCTAGACCCACAGCTGGATGAGACATAAGGGTGGACACTCTTGGGGCTGAGAGGTTTGGTGAGGTTGGGTGAGCAAACGCAGACCCTTTAAAGTAATACTGCGTGGTACCCATCGCATGGGTCCCAAATCTCCAGGTTCAAGGGCATCTTCCTACATCGAAAACATGCATGAGAAAACAAAAAGATGGTACACCATGTGATGGGGAAAGGTTTCTAAAACGCACCTCATTTCTCTTCTCCTTGTGCCCGGGTTCGCCATTCCAGCCGCTTTACTAACAATCTCCCTACTTGGAGCATCAGCACCTTTAACCTCCTGTTCCGTACAGGTTGCAATTTGTCCTGAGGATGAACGGGAAGACTTGGAACCAATGAGAGACTAGCTCTTGGTGTAGTGACAGGCACAGGTCACTCTATTTTCCCATCAGGAAGAAGAATTAACCACAGGCTCATCCTCCCCCCCGGAACCAGAGCAGGGCCTGAAGCCATCCTGCGCTTTTGCGGCCAGCTCCCTAAAAAGCGAGTTGTAAAATGGAGCTTCAGGGCACTGCAATTCACAAACCTGCAGAGTTATAAATGATAACTCTCGTCCACAAATATATTGAGGGAAGGCAAAGAAGAGGATTTGAAATCAAGGCAGAATTGCAGGAAACAGATTTCAGGAGGTAGATTCGAATCGCCTTTAAAGCACATGAAAAGCGGCAAAACGTTGACAATGATGCCCTTGGCCAAAAAGGGCGTATGCGTTTTTTCCTGAATATATTCAGGAAAAAACGCATACGCCCTTTTTGGCCAACCAAGCAACCTGGAAAGGCAAATCA
The DNA here is from genome assembly GCF_028023285.1 of Balaenoptera ricei. Classification (NCBI taxonomy): domain Eukaryota; kingdom Metazoa; phylum Chordata; class Mammalia; order Artiodactyla; family Balaenopteridae; genus Balaenoptera; species Balaenoptera ricei. The sequence continues at coordinate 140,917 of NW_026777436.1, read as the reverse complement.
GCGCCACAAAGAAGACTCGCTTCCCATCGGTTAAAAGGGCCATGCTGAAAAAAGTGTCAAAAGCAGAAATGCAGGACAGGCCATGGAGAAATGGGAGCCGTGCTACACTGATGGGCGGGATGTAAATTGCCAACAGCCACTCTGGAGAAGTGTACGGTGAGTCCTGAAACGTCTAAATAACAAAGCTTAGAGAGCATAGGGCACTTCCACTCATGGGGGTATACATTGGGAAAATTAAAAATCAGCAAGACACAAGCACCCCAAAGTTTAGGGCTGCTCTGTTGACAAGGACCTCCACTTCATTCCACCTTCAATATCCCAGGAAAGAGAAAAATGGATAAAGGAGTTGTGGTCCTTATGTACAATGGAATACCACTCAGCCATGAAATTAATGTCATAAGGCTAGTAGCAGCATGATGAGTGGATTTAGGTACGACGATTCTAAGTGAAATAAGTCACACAGAAAAGGACACTTCTCATAAGGTATCACTGATAGAGGGAATGTAAAAACCGTTACACTTGAACTGAATTACAAAACAGAACGGAGTCACACATGCAGAAAACACACTATGGCTGCTTAACGGGAAAGGTGAGGTGGGGTGATACATAAAACAAGGGTTTCAAATTAGCTCAGATACCGTTCCATAAACCCAATATGTAATAGACAAGACCTACTCCTTGCTCAGAGAACTGGTCTCAACACGCCCCATTCACCGCACAAGAATATATCTGACTAGTAATAATCTTAAAACCTATGTATTGATATCTCTCTGTTAGTGTGTCAAGTGGGTGTAAAGCGGCATAAACACAGCAGTGAAAAGCAGCTAAACCCCATTATAAAAATAAATTACTTTGAAAAACCCATGAAACAAAGAGAGTGAAAGAGAGCGAAATTCTTACACAATGCGTTCAGGGGCTGTGATGCAACCTGGATTGACCATATCTAGACCCACAGCTGGATGAGACATAAGGGTGGACACTCTTGGGGCTGAGAGGTTTGGTGAGGTTGGGTGAGCAAACGCAGACCCTTTAAAGTAATACTGCGTGGTACCCATCGCATGGGTCCCAAATCTCCAGGTTCAAGGGCATCTTGCTACATCGAAAACATGCATGAGAAACCCAGAAGATGGTACACCGTGTGATGGGGAAAGGTTTCTAAAACGCACCTCATTTCTCATCTCCTTGTGCTCGGGTTCGCCATTCCAGCCACTTTACTAGCAATCTCCCTACTTGGAGCATCAGCACCTTTAACCTCCTGTTCCGTACAGGTTGCAATTTGTCCTGAGGATGAACGGGAAGACTTGGAACCAATGAGAGACTAGCTCCTGGTGTAGGGACAGGCACAGGTCACTCAATTTTCCCATCAGGAAGAAGAATTAACCACAGGCTCAGCCTGCCCCCCGGAACCAGAACAGGGCCTGAAGCCACCCTGCGCTTTTGCGGCCATCTCCCAAAAAGGCGAGTTGTAAAATGGAGCTTCAGGGCACTGCAATTCACAAACCTGCAGAGTTATAAATGATAACTCTCGTCCACAAATATATTGAGGGAAGGCAAAGAAGAGGATTTGAAATCAAGGCAGAATTGCAGGAAACAAATTTCAGGAGGTAGATTCGAATCGCCTTTAAAGCACATGAAAAGCGGCAAAACGTTGACAATGATGCCCTTGGCCAAAAAGGGCGTATGCGTTTTTTCCTGAATATATTCAGGAAAAAACGCATACGCCCTTTTTGGCCAACCAAGCAACCTGGAAAGGCAAATCAGCGCTACAAAGAAGTCTCGCTTCCCATCCGTTAAAAGGGCCATGCTGAAAAAAGTGTCAAAACCAGAAATACAGGAAAGGCCATGGAGAAATGGGAGCCGTGCTACACTGATGGGCGGGATGTAAATTGCCAACAGCCACTCTGGAGAAGTGTACGGTGAGTCCTGAAACGTCTAAAAAGCAAAGCTTAGAGAGCATAGGGCACTTCCACTCATGGGGGTATACATTGGGAAAATTAAAAATCAGCAAGACACAAGCACCCCAAAGTTTAGGGCTGCTCTCTTGACAAGGACCTCCACTTCATTCCACCTTCAATATCCCAGGAAAGAGAAAAATGGATAAAGGAGTTGTGGTCCTTATGTACAATGGAATATCACTCAGCCATGAAATCAATGTCATAAGGCTAGTAGCAGCATGATGAGTGGATTTAGGTACGACGATTCTAAGTGAAATAAGTCACACAGAAAAGGACACTTCTCATAATGTATCACTTATAGAGGGAATGTAAGAACCGTTACACTTGAACAGAATTACAAAACAGAACGGAGTCACACATGCAGAAAACACACTATGGCTGCTTAACGGGAAAGGTGAGGTGGGGTGATACATAAAACAAGGGTTTCAAATTAGCTCAGATACCGTTCCATAAACCCAATATGTAATAGACAAGACCTACTCCTTGCTCAGAGAACTGGACTCAACACGCCCTATTCACCGCACAAGAATATATCTGACTAGTAATAATCTTAAAACCTATGTATTGATATCTCTCTGTTAGTGTGTCAAGTGGGTGTAAAGCGGCATAAACACAGCAATGAAAAGCAGCTAAACCCCATTATAAAAATAAATTACTTTGAAAAACCCATGAAACAAAGACAGTGAAAGAGAGCGAAATTCTTACACAATGCGTTCAGGGGCTGTGATGCAACCTGGATTGACCATATCTAGACCCACAGCTGGATGAGACATAAGGGTGGACACTCTTGGGGCTGAGAGGTTTGGTGAGGTTGGGTGAGCAAACGCAGACCCTTTAAAGTAATACTGCGTGGTACCCATCGCATGGGTCCCAAATCTCCAGGTTCAAGGGCATCTTCCTACATCGAAAACATGCATGAGAAAACAAAAAGATGGTACACCATATGATGGGGAAAGGTTTCTAAAACGCACCTCATTTCTCTTCTCCTTGTGCCCGGGTTCGCCATTCCAGCCGCTTTACTAACAATCTCCCTACTTGGAGCATCAGCACCTTTAACCTCCTGTTCCGTACAGGTTGCAATTTGTCCTGAGGATGAACGGGAAGACTTGGAACCAATGAGAGACTAGCTCTTGGTGTAGTGACAGGCACAGGTCACTCTATTTTCCCATCAGGAAGAAGAATTAACCACAGGCTCATCCTCCCCCCCGGAACCAGAGCAGGGCCTGAAGCCATCCTGCGCTTTTGCGGCCAGCTCCCTAAAAAGCGAGTTGTAAAATGGAGCTTCAGGGCACTGCAATTCACAAACCTGCAGAGTTATAAATGATAACTCTCGTCCACAAATATATTGAGGGAAGGCAAAGAAGAGGATTTGAAATCAAGGCAGAATTGCAGGAAACAGATTTCAGGAGGTAGATTCGAATCGCCTTTAAAGCACATGAAAAGCGGCAAAACGTTGACAATGATGCCCTTGGCCAAAAAGGGCGTATGCGTTTTTTCCTGAATATATTCAGGAAAAAACGCATACGCCCTTTTTGGCCAACCAAGCAACCTGGAAAGGCAAATCAGCGCCACAAAGAAGACTCGCTTCCCATCGGTTAAAAGGGCCATGCTGAAAAAAGTGTCAAAAGCAGAAATGCAGGACAGGCCATGGAGAAATGGGAGCCGTGCTACACTGATGGGCGGGATGTAAATTGCCAACAGCCACTCTGGAGAAGTGTACGGTGAGTCCTGAAACGTCTAAATAACAAAGCTTAGAGAGCATAGGGCACTTCCACTCATGGGGGTATACATTGGGAAAATTAAAAATCAGCAAGACACAAGCACCCCAAAGTTTAGGGCTGCTCTGTTGACAAGGACCTCCACTTCATTCCACCTTCAATATCCCAGGAAAGAGAAAAATGGATAAAGGAGTTGTGGTCCTTATGTACAATGGAATACCACTCAGCCATGAAATTAATGTCATAAGGCTAGTAGCAGCATGATGAGTGGATTTAGGTACGACGATTCTAAGTGAAATAAGTCACACAGAAAAGGACACTTCTCATAAGGTATCACTGATAGAGGGAATGTAAAAACCGTTACACTTGAACTGAATTACAAAACAGAACGGAGTCACACATGCAGAAAACACACTATGGCTGCTTAACGGGAAAGGTGAGGTGGGGTGATACATAAAACAAGGGTTTCAAATTAGCTCAGATACCGTTCCATAAACCCAATATGTAATAGACAAGACCTACTCCTTGCTCAGAGAACTGGTCTCAACACGCCCCATTCACCGCACAAGAATATATCTGACTAGTAATAATCTTAAAACCTATGTATTGATATCTCTCTGTTAGTGTGTCAAGTGGGTGTAAAGCGGCATAAACACAGCAGTGAAAAGCAGCTAAACCCCATTATAAAAATAAATTACTTTGAAAAACCCATGAAACAAAGAGAGTGAAAGAGAGCGAAATTCTTACACAATGCGTTCAGGGGCTGTGATGCAACCTGGATTGACCATATCTAGACCCACAGCTGGATGAGACATAAGGGTGGACACTCTTGGGGCTGAGAGGTTTGGTGAGGTTGGGTGAGCAAACGCAGACCCTTTAAAGTAATACTGCGTGGTACCCATCGCATGGGTCCCAAATCTCCAGGTTCAAGGGCATCTTGCTACATCGAAAACATGCATGAGAAACCCAGAAGATGGTACACCGTGTGATGGGGAAAGGTTTCTAAAACGCACCTCATTTCTCATCTCCTTGTGCTCGGGTTCGCCATTCCAGCCACTTTACTAGCAATCTCCCTACTTGGAGCATCAGCACCTTTAACCTCCTGTTCCGTACAGGTTGCAATTTGTCCTGAGGATGAACGGGAAGACTTGGAACCAATGAGAGACTAGCTCCTGGTGTAGGGACAGGCACAGGTCACTCAATTTTCCCATCAGGAAGAAGAATTAACCACAGGCTCAGCCTGCCCCCCGGAACCAGAACAGGGCCTGAAGCCACCCTGCGCTTTTGCGGCCATCTCCCAAAAAGGCGAGTTGTAAAATGGAGCTTCAGGGCACTGCAATTCACAAACCTGCAGAGTTATAAATGATAACTCTCGTCCACAAATATATTGAGGGAAGGCAAAGAAGAGGATTTGAAATCAAGGCAGAATTGCAGGAAACAAATTTCAGGAGGTAGATTCGAATCGCCTTTAAAGCACATGAAAAGCGGCAAAACGTTGACAATGATGCCCTTGGCCAAAAAGGGCGTATGCGTTTTTTCCTGAATATATTCAGGAAAAAACGCATACGCCCTTTTTGGCCAACCAAGCAACCTGGAAAGGCAAATCAGCGCTACAAAGAAGTCTCGCTTCCCATCGGTTAAAAGGGCCATGCTGAAAAAAGTGTCAAAACCAGAAATACAGGAAAGGCCATGGAGAAATGGGAGCCCTGCTACACTGATGGGCGGGATGTAAATTGCCAACAGCCACTCTGGAGAAGTGTACGGTGAGTCCTGAAACGTCTAAAAAGCAAAGCTTAGAGAGCATAGGGCACTTCCACTCATGGGGGTATACATTGGGAAAATTAAAAATCAGCAAGACACAAGCACCCCAAAGTTTAGGGCTGCTCTCTTGACAAGGACCTCCACTTCATTCCACCTTCAATATCCCAGGAAAGAGAAAAATGGATAAAGGAGTTGTGGTCCTTATGTACAATGGAATATCACTCAGCCATGAAATCAATGTCATAAGGCTAGTAGCAGCATGATGAGTGGATTTAGGTACGACGATTCTAAGTGAAATAAGTCACACAGAAAAGGACACTTCTCATAATGTATCACTTATAGAGGGAATGTAAGAACCGTTACACTTGAACAGAATTACAAAACAGAACGGAGTCACACATGCAGAAAACACACTATGGCTGCTTAACGGGAAAGGTGAGGTGGGGTGATACATAAAACAAGGGTTTCAAATTAGCTCAGATACCGTTCCATAAACCCAATATGTAATAGACAAGACCTACTCCTTGCTCAGAGAACTGGACTCAACACGCCCTATTCACCGCACAAGAATATATCTGACTAGTAATAATCTTAAAACCTATGTATTGATATCTCTCTGTTAGTGTGTCAAGTGGGTGTAAAGCGGCATAAACACAGCAATGAAAAGCAGCTAAACCCCATTATAAAAATAAATTACTTTGAAAAACCCATGAAACAAAGACAGTGAAAGAGAGCGAAATTCTTACACAATGCGTTCAGGGGCTGTGATGCAACCTGGATTGACCATATCTAGACCCACAGCTGGATGAGACATAAGGGTGGACACTCTTGGGGCTGAGAGGTTTGGTGAGGTTGGGTGAGCAAACGCAGACCCTTTAAAGTAATACTGCGTGGTACCCATCGCATGGGTCCCAAATCTCCAGGTTCAAGGGCATCTTCCTATATCGAAAACATGCATGAGAAAACAAAAAGATGGTACACCATGTGATGGGGAAAGGTTTCTAAAACGCACCTCATTTCTCTTCTCCTTGTGCCCGGGTTCGCCATTCCAGCCGCTTTACTAACAATCTCCCTACTTGGAGCATCAGCACCTTTAACCTCCTGTTCCGTACAGGTTGCAATTTGTCCTGAGGATGAACGGGAAGACTTGGAACCAATGAGAGACTAGCTCTTGGTGTAGTGACAGGCACAGGTCACTCTATTTTCCCATCAGGAAGAAGAATTAACCACAGGCTCAGCCTGCCCCCCGGAACCAGAGCAGGGCCTGAAGCCATCCTGCGCTTTTGCGGCCAGCTCCCTAAAAAGCGAGTTGTAAAATAGAGCTTCAGGGCACTGCAATTCACAAACCTGCAGAGTTATAAATGATAACTCTCGTCCACAAATATATTGAGGGAAGGCAAAGAAGAGGATTTGAAATCAAGGCAGAATTGCAGGAAACAGATTTCAGGAGGTAGATTCGAATCGCCTTTAAAGCACATGAAAAGCGGCAAAACGTTGACAATGATGCCCTTGGCCAAAAAGGGCGTATGCGTTTTTTCCTGAATATATTCAGGAAAAAACGCATACGCCCTTTTTGGCCAACCAAGCAACCTGGAAAGGCAAATCAGCGCCACAAAGAAGACTCGCTTCCCATCGGTTAAAAGGGCCATGCTGAAAAAAGTGTCAAAACCAGAAATGCAGGACAGGCCATGGAGAAATGGGAGCCGTGCTACACTGATGGGCGGGATGTAAATTGCCAACAGCCACTCTGGAGAAGTGTACGGTGAGTCCTGAAACGTCTAAATAACAAAGCTTAGAGAGCATAGGGCACTTCCACTCATGGGGGTATACATTGGGAAAATTAAAAATCAGCAAGACACAAGCACCCCAAAGTTTAGGGCTGCTCTGTTGACAAGGACCTCCACTTCATTCCACCTTCAATATCCCAGGAAAGAGAAAAATTGATAAAGGAGTTGTGGTCCTTATGTACAATGGAATACCACTCAGCCATGAAATTAATGTCATAAGGCTAGTAGCAGCATGATGAGTGGATTTAGGTACGACGATTCTAAGTGAAATAAGTCACACAGAAAAGGACACTTCTCATAAGGTATCACTGATAGAGGGAATGTAAAAACCGTTACACCTGAACTGAATTACAAAACAGAACGGAGTCACACATGCAGAAAACACACTATGGCTGCTTAACGGGAAAGGTGAGGTGGGGTGATACATAAAACAAGGGTTTCAAATTAGCTCAGATACCGTTCCATAAACCCAATATGTAATAGACAAGACCTACTCCTTGCTCAGAGAACTGGTCTCAACACACCCCATTCACCGCACAAGAATATATCTGACTAGTAATAATCTTAAAACCTATGTATTGATATCTCTCTGTTAGTGTGTCAAGTGGGTGTAAAGCGGCATAAACACAGCAGTGAAAAGCAGCTAAACCCCATTATAAAAATAAATTACTTCGAAATACCCATGAAACAAAGACAGTGAAATAGAGCGAAATTCTTACACAATGCGTTCAGGGGCTGTGATGCAACCTGGATTGACCATATCTAGACCCACAGCTGGAAGAGACATAAGGGTGGACGCTCTTGGGGCTGAGAGGTTTGGTGAGGTTGGGTGAGCAAACGCAGACCCTTTAAAGTAATACTGCGTGGTACCCATCGCATGGGTCCCAAATCTCCAGGTTCAAGGGCATCTTGCTACATCGAAAACATGCATGAGAAACCCAGAAGATGGTACACCGTGTGATGGGGAAAGGTTTCTAAAACGCACCTCATTTCTCATCTCCTTGTGCTCGGGTTCGCCATTCCAGCCACTTTACTAGCAATCTCCCTACTTGGAGCATCAGCACCTTTAACCTCCTGTTCCGTACAGGTTGCAATTTGTCCTGAGGATGAACGGGAAGACTTGGAACCAATGAGAGACTAGCTCTTGGTGTAGGGACAGGCACAGGTCACTCTATTTTCCCATCAGGAAGAAGAATTAACCACAGGCTCAGCCTGCCCCCCGGAACCAGAACAGGGCCTGAAGCCATCCTGCGCTTTTGCGGCCAGCTCCCTAAAAAGCGAGTTGTAAAATGGAGCTTCAGGGCACTGCAATTCACAAACCTGCAGAGTTATAAATGATAACTCTCGTCCACAAATATATTGAGGGAAGGCAAAGAAGAGGATTTGAAATCAAGGCAGAATTGCAGGAAACAGATTTCAGGAGGTAGATTCGAATCGCCTTTAAAGCACATGAAAAGCGGCAAAACGTTGACAATGATGCCCTTGGCCAAAAAGGGCGTATGCGTTTTTTCCTGAATATATTCAGGAAAAAACGCATACGCCCTTTTTGGCCAACCAAGCAACCTGGAAAGGCAAATCAGCGCTACAAAGAAGTCTCGCTTCCCATCGGTTAAAAGGGCCATGCTGAAAAAAGTGTCAAAACCAGAAATACAGGAAAGGCCATGGAGAAATGGGAGCCGTGCTACACTGATGGGCGGGATGTAAATTGCCAACAGCCACTCTGGAGAAGTGTACGGTGAGTCCTGAAACGTCTAAAAAGCAAAGCTTAGAGAGCATAGGGCACTTCCACTCATGGGGGTATACATTGGGAAAATTAAAAATCAGCAAGACACAAGCACCCCAAAGTTTAGGGCTGCTCTCTTGACAAGGACCTCCACTTCATTCCACCTTCAATATCCCAGGAAAGAGAAAAATGGATAAAGAAGTTGTGGTCCTTATATACAATGGAATATCACTCAGCCATGAAATCAATGTCATAAGGCTAGTAGCAGCATGATGAGTGGATTTAGGTACGACGATTCTAAGTGAAATAAGTCACACAGAAAAGGACACTTCTCATAATGTATCACTTATAGAGGGAATGTAAAAACCGTTACACTTGAACTGAATTACAAAACAGAACAGAGTCACACATGCAGAAAACACACTATGGCTGCTTAACGGGAAAGGTGAGGTGGGGTGATACATAAAACAAGGGTTTCAAATTAGCTCAGATACCGTTCCATAAAACCAATATGTAATAGACAAGACCTACTCCTTGCTCAGAGAACTGGACTCAACACGCCCTATTCACCGCACAAGAATATATCTGACTAGTAATAATCTTAAAACCTATGTATTGATATCTCTCTGTTAGTGTGTCAAGTGGGTGTAAAGCGGCATAAACACAGCAGTGAAAAGCAGCTAAACCCCATTATAAAAATAAATTACTTTGAAAAACCCATGAAACAAAGACAGTGAAAGAGAGCGAAATTCTTACACAATGCGTTCAGGGGCTGTGATGCAACCTGGATTGACCATATCTAGACCCACAGCTGGATGAGACATAAGGGTGGACACTCTTGGGGCTAAGAGGTTTGGTGAGGTTGGGTGAGCAAACGCAGACCCTTTAAAGTAATACTGCGTGGTACCCATCGCATGGGTCCCAAATCTCCAGGTTCAAGGGCATCTTCCTACATCGAAAACATGCATGAGAAAACAAAAAGATGGTACACCGTGTGATGGGGAAAGGTTTCTAAAACGCACCTCATTTCTCTTCTCCTTGTGCCCGGGTTCGCCATTCCAGCCGCTTTACTAACAATCTCCCTACTTGGAGCATCAGCACCTTTAACCTCCTGTTCCGTACAGGTTGCAATTTGTCCTGAGGATGAATGGGAAGACTTGGAACCAATGAGAGACTAGCTCTTGGTGTAGTGACAGGCACAGGTCACTCTATTTTCCCATCAGGAAGAAGAATTAACCACAGGCTCAGCCTGCCCCCCGGAACCAGAGCAGGGCCTGAAGCCATCCTGCGCTTTTGCGGCCAGCTCCCTAAAAAGCGAGTTGTAAAATGGAGCTTCAGGGCACTGCAATTCACAAACCTGCAGAGTTATAAATGATAACTCTCGTCCACAAATATATTGAGGGAAGGCAAAGAAGAGGATTTGAAATCAAGGCAGAATTGCAGGAAACAGATTTCAGGAGGTAGATTCGAATCGCCTTTAAAGCACATGAAAAGCGGCAAAACGTTGACAATGATGCCCTTGGCCAAAAAGGGCGTATGCGTTTTTTCCTGAATATATTCAGGAAAAAACGCATACGCCCTTTTTGGCCAACCAAGCAACCTGGAAAGGCAAATCAGCGCCACAAAGAAGACTCGCTTCCCATCGGTCAAAAGGGCCATGCTGAAAAAAGTGTCAAAACCAGAAATGCAGGACAGGCCATGGAGAAATGGGAGCCGTGCTACACTGATGGGTGGGATGTAAATTGCCAACAGACACTCTGGAGAAGTGTACGGTTAGTCCTGAAACGTCTAAATAACAAAGCTTAGAGAGCATAGGGCACTTCCACTCATGGGGGTATACATTGGGAAAATGAAAAATCAGCAAGACACAAGCACCCCAAAGTTTAGGGCTGCTCTGTTGACAAGGACCTCCACTTCATTCCACCTTCAATATCCCAGGAAAGAGAAAAATGGATAAAGGAGTTGTGGTCCTTATGTACAATGGAATACCACTCAGCCATGAAATTAATGTCATAAGGCTAGTAGCAGCATGATGAGTGGATTTAGGTACGACGATTCTAAGTGAAATAAGTCACACAGAAAAGGACACTTCTCATAAGGTATCACTGATAGAGGGAATGTAAAAACCGTTACACTTGAACTGAATTACAAAACAGAACGGAGTCACACATGCAGAAAACACACTATGGCTGCTTAACGGGAAAGGTGAGGTGGGGTGATACATAAAACAAGGGTTTCAAATTAGCTCAGATACCGTTCCATAAACCCAATATGTAATAGACAAGACCTACTCCTTGCTCAGAGAACTGGTCTCAACACACCCCATTCACCGCACAAGAATATATCTGACTAGTAATAATCTTAAAACCTATGTATTGATATCTCTCTGTTAGTGTGTCAAGTGGGTGTAAAGCGGCATAAACACAGCAGTGAAAAGCAGCTAAACCCCATTATAAAAATAAATTACTTCGAAATACCCATGAAACAAAGACAGTGAAATAGAGCGAAATTCTTACACAATGCGTTCAGAGGCTGTGATGCAACCTGGATTGACCATATCTAGACCCACAGCTGGATGAGACATAAGGGTGGACGCTCTTGGGGCTGAGAGGTTTGGTGAGGTTGGGTGAGCAAACGCAGACCCTTTAAAGTAATACTGCGTGGTACCCATCGCATGGGTCCCAAATCTCCAGGTTCAAGGGCATCTTGCTACATCGAAAACATGCATGAGAAACCCAGAAGATGGTACACCGTGTGATGGGGAAAGGTTTCTAAAACGCACCTCATTTCTCATCTCCTTGTGCTCGGGTTCGCCATTCCAGCCACTTTACTAGCAATCTCCCTACTTGGAGCATCAGAACCTTTAACCTCCTGTTCCGTACAGGTTGCAATTTGTCCTGAGGATGAACGGGAAGACTTGGAACCAATGAGAGACTAGCTCTTGGTGTAGGGACAGGCACAGGTCACTCTATTTTCCCATCAGGAAGAAGAATTAACCACAGGCTCAGCCTGCCCCCCGGAACCAGAACAGGGCCTGAAGCCATCCTGCGCTTTTGCGGCCAGCTCCCTAAAAAGCGAGTTGTAAAATGGAGCTTCAGGGCACTGCAATTCACAAACCTGCAGAGTTATAAATGATAACTCTCGTCCACAAATATATTGAGGGAAGGCAAAGAAGAGGATTTGAAATCAAGGCAGAATTGCAGGAAACAGATTTCAGGAGGTAGATTCGAATCGCCTTTAAAGCACATGAAAAGCGGCAAAACGTTGACAATGATGCCCTTGGCCAAAAAGGGCGTATGCGTTTTTTCCTGAATATATTCAGGAAAAAACGCATACGCCCTTTTTGGCCAACCAAGCAACCTGGAAAGGCAAATCAGCGCTACAAAGAAGTCTCGCTTCCCATCGGTTAAAAGGGCCATGCTGAAAAAAGTGTCAAAACCAGAAATACAGGAAAGGCCATGGAGAAATGGGAGCCGTGCTACACTGATGGGCGGGATGTAAATTGCCAACAGCCACTCTGGAGAAGTGTACGGTGAGTCCTGAAACGTCTAAAAAGCAAAGCTTAGAGAGCATAGGGCACTTCCACTCATGGGGGTATACATTGGGAAAATTAAAAATCAGCAAGACACAAGCACCCCAAAGTTTAGGGCTGCTCTCTTGACAAGGACCTCCACTTCATTCCACCTTCAATATCCCAGGAAAGAGAAAAATGGATAAAGAAGTTGTGGTCCTTATATACAATGGAATATCACTCAGCCATGAAATCAATGTCATAAGGCTAGTAGCAGCATGATGAGTGGATTTAGGTACGACGATTCTAAGTGAAATAAGTCACACAGAAAAGGACACTTCTCATAATGTATCACTTATAGAGGGAATGTAAAAACCGTTACACTTGAACTGAATTACAAAACAGAACAGAGTCACACATGCAGAAAACACACTATGGCTGCTTAACGGGAAAGGTGAGGTGGGGTGATACATAAAACAAGGGTTTCAAATTAGCTCAGATACCGTTCCATAAAACCAATATGTAATAGACAAGACCTACTCCTTGCTCAGAGAACTGGACTCAACACGCCCTATTCACCGCACAAGAATATATCTGACTAGTAATAATCTTAAAACCTATGTATTGATATCTCTCTGTTAGTGTGTCAAGTGGGTGTAAAGCGGCATAAACACAGCAGTGAAAAGCAGCTAAACCCCATTATAAAAATAAATTACTTTGAAAAACCCATGAAACAAAGACAGTGAAAGAGAGCGAAATTCTTACACAATGCGTTCAGGGGCTGTGATGCAACCTGGATTGACCATATCTAGACCCACAGCTGGATGAGACATAAGGGTGGACACTCTTGGGGCTAAGAGGTTTGGTGAGGTTGGGTGAGCAAACGCAGACCCTTTAAAGTAATACTGCGTGGTACCCATCGCATGGGTCCCAAATCTCCAGGTTCAATGGCATCTTCCTACATCGAAAACATGCATGAGAAAACAAAAAGATGGTACACCGTGTGATGGGGAAAGGTTTCTAAAACGCACCTCATTTCTCTTCTCCTTGTGCCCGGGTTCGCCATTCCAGCCGCTTTACTAACAATCTCCCTACTTGGAGCATCAGCACCTTTAACCTCCTGTTCCGTACAGGTTGCAATTTGTCCTGAGGATGAATGGGAAGACTTGGAACCAATGAGAGACTAGCTCTTGGTGTAGTGACAGGCACAGGTCACTCTATTTTCCCATCAGGAAGAAGAATTAACCACAGGCTCAGCCTGCCCCCCGGAACCAGAGCAGGGCCTGAAGCCATCCTGCGCTTTTGCAGCCAGCTCCCTAAAAAGCGAGTTGTAAAATGGAGCTTCAGGGCACTGCAATTCACAAACCTGCAGAGTTATAAATGATAACTCTCGTCCACAAATATATTGAGGGAAGGCAAAGAAGAGGATTTGAAATCAAGGCAGAATTGCAGGAAACAGATTTCAGGAGGTAGATTCGAATCGCCTTTAAAGCACATGAAAAGCGGCAAAAGGTTGACAATGATGCCCTTGGCCAAAAAGGGCGTATGCGTTTTTTCCTGAATATATTCAGGAAAAAACGCATACGCCCTTTTTGGCCAACCAAGCAACCTGGAAAGGCAAATCAGCGCCACAAAGAAGACTCGCTTCCCATCGGTCAAAAGGGCCATGCTGAAAAAAGTGTCAAAACCAGAAATGCAGGACAGGCCATGGAGAAATGGGAGCCGTGCTACACTGATGGGTGGGATGTAAATTGCCAACAGACACTCTGGAGAAGTGTACGGTGAGTCCTGAAACGTCTAAATAACAAAGCTTAGAGAGCATAGGGCACTTCCACTCATGGGGGTATACATTGGGAAAATGAAAAATCAGCAAGACACAAGCACCCCAAATTTAGGGCTGCTCTGTTGACAAGGACCTCCACTTCATTCCACCTTCAATATCCCAGGAAAGAGAAAAATGGATAAAGGAGTTGTGGTCCTTATGTACAATGGAATACCACTCAGCCATGAAATTAATGTCATAAGGCTAGTAGCAGCATGATGAGTGGATTTAGGTACGACGATTCTAAGTGAAATAAGTCACACAGAAAAGGACACTTCTCATAAGGTATCACTGATAGAGGGAATGTAAAAACCGTTACACTTGAACTGAATTACAAAACAGAACGGAGTCACACATGCAGAAAACACACTATGGCTGCTTAACGGGAAAGGTGAGGTGGGGTGATACATAAAACAAGGGTTTCAAATTAGCTCAGATACCGTTCCATAAACCCAATATGTAATAGACAAGACCTACTCCTTGCTCAGGGAACTGGTCTCAACATACCCCATTCACCGCACAAGAATATATCTGACTAGTAATAATCTTAAAACCTATGTATTGATATCTCTCTGTTAGTGTGTCAAGTGGGTGTAAAGCGGCATAAACACAGCAGTGAAAAGCAGCTAAACCCCATTATAAAAATAAATTACTTCGAAATACCCATGAAACAAAGACAGTGAAATAGAGCGAAATTCTTACACAATGCGTTCAGGGGCTGTGATGCAACCTGGATTGACCATATCTAGACCCACAGCTGGATGAGACATAAGGGTGGACGCTCTTGGGGCTGAGAGGTTTGGTGAGGTTGGGTGAGCAAACGCAGACCCTTTAAAGTAATACTGCGTGGTACCCATCGCATGGGTCCCAAATCTCCAGGTTCAAGGGCATCTTGCTACATCGAAAACATGCATGAGAAACCCAGAAGATGGTACACCGTGTGATGGGGAAAGGTTTCTAAAACGCACCTCATTTCTCATCTCCTTGTGCTCGGGTTCGCCATTCCAGCCACTTTACTAGCAATCTCCCTACTTGGAGCATCAGCACCTTTAACCTCCTGTTCCGTACAGGTTGCAATTTGTCCTGAGGATGAACGGGAAGACTTGGAACCAATGAGAGACTAGCTCTTGGTGTAGGGACAGGCACAGGTCACTCTATTTTCCCATCAGGAAGAAGAATTAACCACAGGCTCAGCCTGCCCCCCGGAACCAGAACAGGGCCTGAAGCCATCCTGCGCTTTTGCGGCCAGCTCCCTAAAAAGCGAGTTGTAAAATGGAGCTTCAGGGCACTGCAATTCACAAACCTGCAGAGTTATAAATGATAACTCTCGTCCACAAATATATTGAGGGAAGGCAAAGAAGAGGATTTGAAATCAAGGCAGAATTGCAGGAAACAGATTTCAGGAGGTAGATTCGAATCGCCTTTAAAGCACATGAAAAGCGGCAAAACGTTGACAATGATGCCCTTGGCCAAAAAGGGCGTATGCGTTTTTTCCTGAATATATTCAGGAAAAAACGCATACGCCCTTTTTGGCCAACCAAGCAACCTGGAAAGGCAAATCAGCGCTACAAAGAAGTCTCGCTTCCCATCGGTTAAAAGGGCCATGCTGAAAAAAGTGTCAAAACCAGAAATACAGGAAAGGCCATGGAGAAATGGGAGCCGTGCTACACTGATGGGCGGGATGTAAATTGCCAACAGCCACTCTGGAGAAGTGTACGGTGAGTCCTGAAACGTCTAAAAAGCAAAGCTTAGAGAGCATAGGGCACTTCCACTCATGGGGGTATACATTGGGAAAATTAAAAATCAGCAAGACACAAGCACCCCAAAGTTTAGGGCTGCTCTCTTGACAAGGACCTCCACTTCATTCCACCTTCAATATCCCAGGAAAGAGAAAAATGGATAAAGAAGTTGTGGTCCTTATATACAATGGAATATCACTCAGCCATGAAATCAATGTCATAAGGCTAGTAGCAGCATGATGAGTGGATTTAGGTACGACGATTCTAAGTGAAATAAGTCACACAGAAAAGGACACTTCTCATAATGTATCACTTATAGAGGGAATGTAAAAACCGTTACACTTGAACTGAATTACAAAACAGAACAGAGTCACACATGCAGAAAACACACTATGGCTGCTTAACGGGAAAGGTGAGGTGGGGTGATACATAAAACAAGGGTTTCAAATTAGCTCAGATACCGTTCCATAAAACCAATATGTAATAGACAAGACCTACTCCTTGCTCAGAGAACTGGACTCAACACGCCCTATTCACCGCACAAGAATATATCTGACTAGTAATAATCTTAAAACCTATGTATTGATATCTCTCTGTTAGTGTGTCAAGTGGGTGTAAAGCGGCATAAACACAGCAGTGAAAAGCAGCTAAACCCCATTATAAAAATAAATTACTTTGAAAAACCCATGAAACAAAGACAGTGAAAGAGAGCGAAATTCTTACACAATGCGTTCAGGGGCTGTGATGCAACCTGGATTGACCATATCTAGACCCACAGCTGGATGAGACATAAGGGTGGACACTCTTGGGGCTAAGAGGTTTGGTGAGGTTGGGTGAGCAAACGCAGACCCTTTAAAGTAATACTGCGTGGTACCCATCGCATGGGTCCCAAATCTCCAGGTTCAAGGGCATCTTCCTACATCGAAAACATGCATGAGAAAACAAAAAGATGGTACACCGTGTGATGGGGAAAGGTTTCTAAAACGCACCTCATTTCTCTTCTCCTTGTGCCCGGGTTCGCCATTCCAGCCGCTTTACTAACAATCTCCCTACTTGGAGCATCAGCACCTTTAACCTCCTGTTCCGTACAGGTTGCAATTTGTCCTGAGGATGAATGGGAAGACTTGGAACCAATGAGAGACTAGCTCTTGGTGTAGTGACAGGCACAGGTCACTCTATTTTCCCATCAGGAAGAAGAATTAACCACAGGCTCAGCCTGCCCCCCGGAACCAGAGCAGGGCCTGAAGCCATCCTGCGCTTTTGCGGCCAGCTCCCTAAAAAGCGAGTTGTAAAATGGAGCTTCAGGGCACTGCAATTCACAAACCTGCAGAGTTATAAATGATAACTCTCGTCCACAAATATATTGAGGGAAGGCAAAGAAGAGGATTTGAAATCAAGGCAGAATTGCAGGAAACAGATTTCAGGAGGTAGATTCGAATCGCCTTTAAAGCACATGAAAAGCGGCAAAACGTTGACAATGATGCCCTTGGCCAAAAAGGGCGTATGCGTTTTTTCCTGAATATATTCAGGAAAAAACGCATACGCCCTTTTTGGCCAACCAAGCAACCTGGAAAGGCAAATCAGCGCCACAAAGAAGACTCGCTTCCCATCGGTCAAAAGGGCCATGCTGAAAAAAGTGTCAAAACCAGAAATGCAGGACAGGCCATGGAGAAATGGGAGCCGTGCTACACTGATGGGTGGGATGTAAATTGCCAACAGACACTCTGGAGAAGTGTACGGTGAGTCCTGAAACGTCTAAATAACAAAGCTTAGAGAGCATAGGGCACTTCCACTCATGGGGGTATACATTGGGAAAATGAAAAATCAGCAAGACACAAGCACCCCAAAGTTTAGGGCTGCTCTGTTGACAAGGACCTCCACTTCATTCCACCTTCAATATCCCAGGAAAGAGAAAAATGGATAAAGGAGTTGTGGTCCTTATGTACAATGGAATACCACTCAGCCATGAAATTAATGTCATAAGGCTAGTAGCAGCATGATGAGTGGATTTAGGTACGACGATTCTAAGTGAAATAAGTCACACAGAAAAGGACACTTCTCATAAGGTATCACTGATAGAGGGATTGTAAAAACCGTTACACTTGAACTGAATTACAAAACAGAACGGAGTCACACATGCAGAAAACACACTATGGCTGCTTAACGGGAAAGGTGAGGTGGGGTGATACATAAAACAAGGGTTTCAAATTAGCTCAGATACCGTTCCATAAACCCAATATGTAATAGACAAGACCTACTCCTTGCTCAGAGAACTGGTCTCAACACGCCCCATTCACCGCACAAGAATATATCTGACTAGTAATAATCTTAAAACCTATGTATTGATATCTCTCTGTTAGTGTGTCAAGTGGGTGTAAAGCGGCATAAACACAGCAGTGAAAAGCAGCTAAACCCCATTATAAAAATAAATTACTTTGAAAAACCCATGAAACAAAGAGAGTGAAAGAGAGCGAAATTCTTACACAATGCGTTCAGGGGCTGTGATGCAACCTGGATTGACCATATCTAGACCCACAGCTGGATGAGACATAAGGGTGGACACTCTTGGGGCTGAGAGGTTTGGTGAGGTTGGGTGAGCAAACGCAGACCCTTTAAAGTAATACTGCGTGGTACCCATCGCATGGGTCCCAAATCTCCAGGTTCAAGGGCATCTTGCTACATCGAAAACATGCATGAGAAACCCAGAAGATGGTACACCGTGTGATGGGGAAAGGTTTCTAAAACGCACCTCATTTCTCATCTCCTTGTGCTCGGGTTGGCCATTCCAGCCACTTTACTAGCAATCTCCCTACTTGGAGCATCAGCACCTTTAACCTCCTGTTCCGTACAGGTTGCAATTTGTCCTGAGGATGAACGGGAAGACTTGGAACTAATGAGAGACTAGCTCCTGGTGTAGGGACAGGCACAGGTCACTCAATTTTCCCATCAGGAAGAAGAATTAACCAGAGGCTCAGCCTGCCCCCCGGAACCAGAACAGGGCCTGTAGCCACCCTGCGCTTTTGCGGCCATCTCCCAAAAAGGCGAGTTGTAAAATGGAGCTTCAGGGCACTGCAATTCACAAACCTGCAGAGTTATAAATGATAACTCTCGTCCACAAATATATTGAGGGAAGGCAAAGAAGAGGATTTGAAATCAAGGCAGAATTGCAGGAAACAAATTTCAGGAGGTAGATTCGAATCGCCTTTAAAGCACATGAAAAGCGGCAAAACGTTGACAATGATGCCCTTGGCCAAAAAGGGCGTATGTGTTTTTTCCTGAATATATTCAGGAAAAAACGCATACGCCCTTTTTGGCCAACCAAGCAACCTGGAAAGGCAAATCAGCGCTACAAAGAAGTCTCGCTTCCCATCGGTTAAAAGGGCCATGCTGAAAAAAGTGTCAAAACCAGAAATACAGGAAAGGCCATGGAGAAATGGGAGCCCTGCTACACTGATGGGCGGGATGTAAATTGCCAACAGCCACTCTGGAGAAGTGTACGGTGAGTCCTGAAACGTCTAAAAAGCAAAGCTTAGAGAGCATAGGGCACTTCCACTCATGGGGGTATACATTGGGAAAATGAAAAATCAGCAAGACACAAGCACCCCAAAGTTTAGGGCTGCTCTCTTGACAAGGACCTCCACTTCATTCCACCTTCAATATCCCAGGAAAGAGAAAAATGGATAAAGGAGTTGTGGTCCTTATGTACAATGGAATATCACTCAGCCATGAAATCAATGTCATAAGGCTAGTAGCAGCATGATGAGTGGATTTAGGTACGACGATTCTAAGTGAAATAAGTAACACAGAAAAGGACACTTCTCATAAGGTATCACTGATAGAGGGAATGTAAAAACCGTTACACTTGAACTGAATTACAAAACAGAACGGAGTCACACATGCAGAAAACACACTATGGCTGCTTAACGGGAAAGGTGAGGTGGGGTGATACATAAAACAAGGGTTTCAAATTAGCTCAGATACCGTTCCATAAACCCAATATGTAATAGACAAGACCTACTCCTTGCTCAGAGAACTTGTCTCAACACGCCCCATTCACCGCACAAGAATATATCTGACTAGTAATAATCTTAAAACCTATGTATTGATATCTCTCTGTTAGTGTGTCAAGTGGGTGTAAAGCGGCATAAACACAGCAGTGAAAAGCAGCTAAACCCCATTATAAAAATAAATTACTTTGAAAAACCCATGAAACAAAGAGAGTGAAAGAGAGCGAAATTCTTACACAATGCATTCAGGGGCTGTGATGCAACCTGGATTGACCATATCTAGACCCACAGCTGGATGAGACATAAGGGTGGACACTCTTGGGGCTGAGAGGTTTGGTGAGGTTGGGTGAGCAAACGCAGACCCTTTAAAGTAATACTGCGTGGTACCCATCGCATGGGTCCCAAATCTCCAGGTTCAAGGGCATCTTGCTACATCGAAAACATGCATGAGAAACCCAGAAGATGGTACACCGTGTGATGGGGAAAGGTTTCTAAAACGCACCTCATTTCTCATCTCCTTGTGCTCGGGTTCGCCATTCCAGCCACTTTACTAGCAATCTCCCTACTTGGAGCATCAGCACCTTTAACCTCCTGTTCCGTACAGGTTGCAATTTGTACTGAGGATGAACGGGAAGACGGGGAACCAGTGATAGACTAGCTCTTCTTGTTGGGACAGGCACAGGTCACTCTATTTTCCCATCAGGAAGAAGAATTAACCACAGGCTCAGCCTGCCCCCCGGAACCAGAACAGGGCCTGAAGCCATCCTGCGCTTTTGCGGCCAGCTCCCTAAAAAGCGAGTTGCAAAATGGAGCTTCAGGGCACTGCAATTCACAAACCTGCAGAGTTATAAATGATAACTCTCGTCCACAAATATATTGAGGGAAGGCAAAGAAGAGGATTTGAAATCAAGGCAGAATTGCAGGAAACAGATTTCAGGAGGTAGATTCGAATCGCCTTTAAAGCACATGAAAAGCGGCAAAACGTTGACAATGATGCCCTTGGCCAAAAAGGGCGTATGCATTTTTTCCTGAATATATTCAGGAAAAAACGCATACGCCCTTTTTGGCCAACCAAGCAACCTGGAAAGGCAAATCAGCGCTACAAAGAAGTCTCGCTTCCCATCGGTTAAAAGGGCCATGCTGAAAAAAGTGTCAAAACCAGAAATACAGGAAAGGCCATGGAGAAATGGGAGCCGTGCTACACTGATGGGCGGGATGTAAATTGCCAACAGCCACTCTGGAGAAGTGTACGGTGAGTCCTGAAACGTCTAAAAAGCAAAGCTTAGAGAGCATAGGGCACTTCCACTCATGGGGGTATACATTGGGAAAATTAAAAATCAGCAAGACACAAGCACCCCAAAGTTTAGGGCTGCTCTCTTGACAAGGACCTCCACTTCATTCCACCTTCAATATCCCAGGAAAGAGAAAAATGGATAAAGAAGTTGTGGTCCTTATATACAATGGAATATCACTCAGCCATGAAATCAATGTCATAAGGCTAGTAGCAGCATGATGAGTGGATTTAGGTACGACGATTCTAAGTGAAATAAGTCACACAGAAAAGGACACTTCTCATAATGTATCACTTATAGAGGGAATGTAAAAACCGTTACACTTGAACTGAATTACAAAACAGAACAGAGTCACACATGCAGAAAACACACTATGGCTGCTTAACGGGAAAGGTGAGGTGGGGTGATACATAAAACAAGGGTTTCAAATTAGCTCAGATACCGTTCCATAAAACCAATATGTAATAGACAAGACCTACTCCTTGCTCAGAGAACTGGACTCAACACGCCCTATTCACCGCACAAGAATATATCTGACTAGTAATAATCTTAAAACCTATGTATTGATATCTCTCTGTTAGTGTGTCAAGTGGGTGTAAAGCGGCATAAACACAGCAGTGAAAAGCAGCTAAACCCCATTATAAAAATAAATTACTTTGAAAAACCCATGAAACAAAGACAGTGAAAGAGAGCGAAATTCTTACACAATGCGTTCAGGGGCTGTGATGCAACCTGGATTGACCATATCTAGACCCACAGCTGGATGAGACATAAGGGTGGACACTCTTGGGGCTAAGAGGTTTGGTGAGGTTGGGTGAGCAAACGCAGACCCTTTAAAGTAATACTGCGTGGTACCCATCGCATGGGTCCCAAATCTCCAGGTTCAAGGGCATCTTCCTACATCGAAAACATGCATGAGAAAACAAAAAGATGGTACACCGTGTGATGGGGAAAGGTTTCTAAAACGCACCTCATTTCTCTTCTCCTTGTGCCCGGGTTCGCCATTCCAGCCGCTTTACTAACAATCTCCCTACTTGGAGCATCAGCACCTTTAACCTCCTGTTCCGTACAGGTTGCAATTTGTCCTGAGGATGAATGGGAAGACTTGGAACCAATGAGAGACTAGCTCTTGGTGTAGTGACAGGCACAGGTCACTCTATTTTCCCATCAGGAAGAAGAATTAACCACAGGCTCAGCCTGCCCCCCGGAACCAGAGCAGGGCCTGAAGCCATCCTGCGCTTTTGCGGCCAGCTCCCTAAAAAGCGAGTTGTAAAATGGAGCTTCAGGGCACTGCAATTCACAAACCTGCAGAGTTATAAATGATAACTCTCGTCCACAAATATATTGAGGGAAGGCAAAGAAGAGGATTTGAAATCAAGGCAGAATTGCAGGAAACAGATTTCAGGAGGTAGATTCGAATCGCCTTTAAAGCACATGAAAAGCGGCAAAACGTTGACAATGATGCCCTTGGCCAAAAAGGGCGTATGCGTTTTTTCCTGAATATATTCAGGAAAAAACGCATACGCCCTTTTTGGCCAACCAAGCAACCTGGAAAGGCAAATCAGCGCCACAAAGAAGACTCGCTTCCCATCGGTCAAAAGGGCCATGCTGAAAAAAGTGTCAAAACCAGAAATGCAGGACAGGCCATGGAGAAATGGGAGCCGTGCTACACTGATGGGTGGGATGTAAATTGCCAACAGACACTCTGGAGAAGTGTACGGTGAGTCCTGAAACGTCTAAATAACAAAGCTTAGAGAGCATAGGGCACTTCCACTCATGGGGGTATACATTGGGAAAATGAAAAATCAGCAAGACACAAGCACCCCAAAGTTTAGGGCTGCTCTCTTGACAAGGACCTCCACTTCATTCCACCTTCAATATCCCAGGAAAGAGAAAAATGGATAAAGGAGTTGTGGTCCTTATGTACAATGGAATACCACTCAGCCATGAAATTAATGTCATAAGGCTAGTAGCAGCATGATGAGTGGATTTAGGTACGACGATTCTAAGTGAAATAAGTCACACAGAAAAGGACACTTCTCATAAGGTATCACAGATAGAGGGAATGTAAAAACCGTTACACTTGAACTGAATTACAAAACAGAACGGAGTCACACATGCAGAAAACACACTATGGCTGCTTAACGGGAAAGGTGAGGTGGGGTGATACATAAAACAAGGGTTTCAAATTAGCTCAGATACCGTTCCATAAACCCAATATGTAATAGACAAGACCTACTCCTTGCTCAGAGAACTGGTCTCAACACGCCCCATTCACCGCACAAGAATATATCTGACTAGTAATAATCTTAAAACCTATGTATTGATATCTCTCTGTTAGTGTGTCAAGTGGGTGTAAAGCGGCATAAACACAGCAGTGAAAAGCAGCTAAACCCCATTATAAAAATAAATTACTTTGAAAAACCCATGAAACAAAGAGAGTGAAAGAGAGCGAAATTCTTACACAATGCGTTCAGGGGCTGTGATGCAACCTGGATTGACCATATCTAGACCCACAGCTGGATGAGACATAAGGGTGGACACTCTTGGGGCTGAGAGGTTTGGTGAGGTTGGGTGAGCAAACGCAGACCCTTTAAAGTAATACTGCGTGGTACCCATCGCATGGGTCCCAAATCTCCAGGTTCAAGGGCATCTTGCTACATCGAAAACATGCATGAGAAACCCAGAAGATGGTACACCGTGTGATGGGGAAAGGTTTCTAAAACGCACCTCATTTCTCATCTCCTTGTGCTCGGGTTGGCCATTCCAGCCACTTTACTAGCAATCTCCCTACTTGGAGCATCAGCACCTTTAACCTCCTGTTCCGTACAGGTTGCAATTTGTCCTGAGGATGAACGGGAAGACTTGGAACCAATGAGAGACTAGCTCCTGGTGTAGGGACAGGCACAGGTCACTCAATTTTCCCATCAGGAAGAAGAATTAACCAGAGGCTCAGCCTGCCCCCCGGAACCAGAACAGGGCCTGAAGCCACCCTGCGCTTTTGCGGCCATCTCCCAAAAAGGCGAGTTGTAAAATGGAGCTTCAGGGCACTGCAATTCACAAACCTGCAGAGTTATAAATGATAACTCTCGTCCACAAATATATTGAGGGAAGGCAAAGAAGAGGATTTGAAATCAAGGCAGAATTGCAGGAAACAAATTTCAGGAGGTAGATTCGAATCGCCTTTAAAGCACATGAAAAGCGGCAAAACGTTGACAATGATGCCCTTGGCCAAAAAGGGCGTATGCGTTTTTTCCTGAATATATTCAGGAAAAAACGCATACGCCCTTTTTGGCCAACCAAGCAACCTGGAAAGGCAAATCAGCGCTACAAAGAAGTCTCGCTTCCCATCGGTTAAAAGGGCCATGCTGAAAAAAGTGTCAAAACCAGAAATAGAGGAAAGGCCATGGAGAAATGGGAGCCCTGCTACACTGATGGGCGGGATGTAAATTGCCAACAGCCACTCTGGAGAAGTGTACGGTGAGTCCTGAAACGTCTAAAAAGCAAAGCTTAGAGAGCATAGGGCACTTCCACTCATGGGGGTATACATTGGGAAAATTAAAAATCAGCAAGACACAAGCACCCCAAAGTTTAGGGCTGCTCTGTTGACAAGGACCTCCACTTCATTCCACCTTCAATATCCCAGGAAAGAGAAAAATGGATAAAGGAGTTGTGGTCCTTATGTACAATGGAATATCACTCAGCCATGAAATCAATGTCATAAGGCTAGTAGCAGCATGATGAGTGGATTTAGGTACGACGATTCTAAGTGAAATAAGTCACACAGAAAAGGACACTTCTCATAATGTATCACTTATAGAGGGAATGTAAGAACCGTTACACTTGAACAGAATTACAAAACAGAACGGAGTCACACATGCAGAAAACACACTATGGCTGCTTAACGGGAAAGGTGAGGTGGGGTGATACATAAAACAAGGGTTTCAAATTAGCTCAGATACCGTTCCATAAACCCAATATGTAATAGACAAGACCTACTCCTTGCTCAGAGAACTGGACTCAACACGCCCTATTCACCGCACAAGAATATATCTGACTAGTAATAATCTTAAAACCTATGTATTGATATCTCTCTGTTAGTGTGTCAAGTGGGTGTAAAGCGGCATAAACACAGCAATGAAAAGCAGCTAAACCCCATTATAAAAATAAATTACTTTGAAAAACCCATGAAACAAAGACAGTGAAAGAGAGCGAAATTCTTACACAATGCGTTCAGGGGCTGTGATGCAACCTGGATTGACCATATCTAGACCCACAGCTGGATGAGACATAAGGGTGGACACTCTTGGGGCTGAGAGGTTTGGTGAGGTTGGGTGAGCAAACGCAGACCCTTTAAAGTAATACTGCGTGGTACCCATCGCATGGGTCCCAAATCTCCAGGTTCAAGGGCATCTTGCTACATCGAAAACATGCATGAGAAAACAAAAAGATGGTACACCATGTGATGGGGAAAGGTTTCTAAAACGCACCTCATTTCTCTTCTCCTTGTGCCCGGGTTCGCCATTCCAGCCGCTTTACTAACAATCTCCCTACTTGGAGCATCAGCACCTTTAACCTCCTGTTCCGTACAGGTTGCAATTTGTCCTGAGGATGAACGGGAAGACTTGGAACCAATGAGAGACTAGCTCTTGGTGTAGTGACAGGCACAGGTCACTCTATTTTCCCATCAGGAAGAAGAATTAACCACAGGCTCAGCCTGCCCCCCGGAACCAGAGCAGGACCTGAAGCCATCCTGCGCTTTTGCGGCCAGCTCCCTAAAAAGCGAGTTGTAAAATGGAGCTTCAGGGCACTGCAATTCACAAACCTGCAGAGTTATAAATGATAACTCTCGTCCACAAATATATTGAGGGAAGGCAAAGAAGAGGATTTGAAATCAAGGCAGAATTGCAGGAAACAGATTTCAGGAGGTAGATTCGGATCGCCTTTAAAGCACATGAAAAGCGCCAAAACGTTGACAATGATGCCCTTGGCCAAAAAGGGCGTATGCGTTTTTTCCTGAATATATTCAGGAAAAAACGCATACGCCCTTTTTGGCCAACCAAGCAACCTGGAAAGGCAAATCAGCGCTACAAAGAAGTCTCGCTTCCCATCGGTTAAAAGGGCCATGCTGAAAAAAGTGTCAAAACCAGAAATACAGGAAAGGCCATGGAGAAATGGGAGCCCTGCTACACTGATGGGCGGGATGTAAATTGCCAACAGCCACTCTGGAGAAGTGTACGGTGAGTCCTGAAACGTCTAAAAAGCAAAGCTTAGAGAGCATAGGGCACTTCCACTCATGGGGGTATACATTGGGAAAATTAAAAATCAGCAAGACACAAGCACCCCAAAGTTTAGGGCTGCTCTCTTGACAAGGACCTCCACTTCATTCCACCTTCAATATCCCAGGAAAGAGAAAAATGGATAAAGAATTTGTGGTCCTTATGTACAATGGAATATCACTCAGCCATGAAATCAATGTCATAAGGCTAGTAGCAGCATGATGAGTGGATTTAGGTACGACGATTCTAAGTGAAATAAGTCACACAGAAAAGGACACTTCTCATAATGTATCACTTATAGAGGGAATGTAAAAACCGTTACACTTGAACTGAATTACAAAACAGAACAGACTCACACATGCAGAAAACACACTATGGCTGCTTAACGGGAAAGGTGAGGTGGGGTGATACATAAAACAAGGGTTTCAAATTAGCTCAGATACCGTTCCATAAACCCAATATGTAATAGACAAGACCTACTCCTTACTCAGAGAACTGGACTCAACACGCCCTATTCACCGCACAAGAATATATCTGACTAGTAATAATCTTAAAACCTATGTATTGATATCTCTCTGTTAGTGTGTCAAGTGGGTGTAAAGCGGCATAAACACAGCAGTGAAAAGCAGCTAAACCCCATTATAAAAATAAATTACTTCGAAAAACCCATGAAACAAAGACAGTGAAAGAGAGCGAAATTCTTACACAATGCGTTCAGGGGCTGTGATGCAACCTGGATTGACCATATCTAGACCCACAGCTGGATGAGACATAAGGGTGGACACTCTTGGGGCTGAGAGGTTTGGTGAGGTTGGGTGAGCAAACGCAGACCCTTTAAAGTAATACTGCGTGGTACCCATCGCATGGGTCCCAAATCTCCAGGTTCAAGGGCATCTTCCTACATCGAAAACATGCATGAGAAAACAAAAAGATGGTACACCATGTGATGGGGAAAGGTTTCTAAAACGCACCTCATTTCTCTTCTCCTTGTGCCCGGGTTCGCCATTCCAGCCGCTTTACTAACAATCTCCCTACTTGGAGCATCAGCACCTTTAACCTCCTGTTCCGTACAGGTTGCAATTTGTCCTGAGGATGAACGGGAAGACTTGGAACCAATGAGAGACTAGCTCTTGGTGTAGTGACAGGCACAGGTCACTCTATTTTCCCATCAGGAAGAAGAATTAACCACAGGCTCAGCCTGCCCCCCGGAACCAGAGCAGGGCCTGAAGCCATCCTGCGCTTTTGCGGCCAGCTCCCTAAGAAGCGAGTTGTAAAATGGAGCTTCAGGGCACTGCAATTCACAAACCTGCAGAGTTATAAATGATAACTCTCGTCCACAAATATATTGAGGGAAGGCAAAGAAGAGGATTTGAAATCAAGGCAGAATTGCAGGAAACAGATTTCAGGAGGTAGATTCGAATCGCCTTTAAAGCACATGAAAAGCGGCAAAACGTTGACAATGATGCCCTTGGCCAAAAAGGGCGTATGCGTTTTTTCCTGAATATATTCAGGAAAAAACGCATACGCCCTTTTTGGCCAACCAAGCAACCTGGAAAGGCAAATCAGCGCCACAAAGAAGACTCGCTTCCCATCGGTCAAAAGGGCCATGCTGAAAAAAGTGTCAAAACCAGAAATGCAGGACAGGCCATGGAGAAATGGGAGCCGTGCTACACTGATGGGTGGGATGTAAATTGCCCACAGCCACTCTAGAGAAGTGTACGGTGAGTCCTGAAACGTCTAAATAACAAAGCTTAGAGAGCATAGGGCACTTCCACTCATGGGGGTATACATTGGGAAAATGAAAAATCAGCAAGACACAAGCACCCCAAAGTTTAGGGCTGCTCTGTTGACAAGGACCTCCACTTCATTCCACCTTCAATATCCCAGGAAAGAGAAAAATGGATAAAGGAGTTGTGGTCCTTATGTACAATGGAATACCACTCAGCCATGAAATTAATGTCATAAGGCTAGTAGCAGCATGATGAGTGGATTTAGGTACGACGATTCTAAGTGAAATAAGTCACACAGAAAAGGACACTTCTCATAAGGTATCACTGATAGAGGGAATGTAAAAACCGTTACACTTGAACTGAATTACAAAACAGAACGGAGTCACACATGCAGAAAACACACTATGGCTGCTTAACGGGAAAGGTGAGGTGGGGTGATACATAAAACAAGGGTTTCAAATTACTTCAGATACCGTTCCATAAACCCAATATGTAATAGACAAGACCTACTCCTTGCTCAGAGAACTGGTCTCAACACGCCCCATTCACCGCACAAGAATATATCTGACTAGTAATAATCTTAAAACCTATGTATTGATATCTCTCTGTTAGTGTGTCAAG
Organism: Balaenoptera ricei; assembly: GCF_028023285.1. Taxonomy (NCBI): domain Eukaryota; kingdom Metazoa; phylum Chordata; class Mammalia; order Artiodactyla; family Balaenopteridae; genus Balaenoptera; species Balaenoptera ricei. Next base: position 111,972 of record NW_026777436.1, on the reverse strand, counting down.
TGGGTGTAAAGCGGCATAAACACAGCAGTGAAAAGCAGCTAAACCCCATTATAAAAATAAATTACTTTGAAAAACCCATGAAACAAAGACAGTGAAAGAGAGCGAAATTCTTACACAATGCGTTCAGGGGCTGTGATGCAACCTGGATTGACCATATCTAGACCCACAGCTGGATGAGACATAAGGGTGGACACTCTTGGGGCTGAGAGGTTTGGTGAGGTTGGGTGAGCAAACGCAGACCCTTTAAAGTAATACTGCGTGGTACCCATCGCATGGGTCCCAAATCTCCAGGTTCAAGGGCATCTTGCTACATCGAAAACATGCATGAGAAACCCAGAAGATGGTACACCGTGTGATGGGGAAAGGTTTCTAAAACGCACCTCATTTCTCATCTCCTTGTGCTCGGGTTGGCCATTCCAGCCACTTTACTAGCAATCTCCCTACTTGGAGCATCAGCACCTTTAACCTCCTGTTCCGTACAGGTTGCAATTTGTCCTGAGGATGAACGGGAAGACTTGGAACCAATGAGAGACTAGCTCCTGGTGTAGGGACAGGCACAGGTCACTCTATTTTCCCATCAGGAAGAAGAATTAACCACAGGCTCAGCCTGCCCCCCGGAACCAGAACAGGGCCTGAAGCCATCCTGCGCTTTTGCGGCCAGCTCCCTAAAAAGCGAGTTGTAAAATGGAGCTTCAGGGCACTGCAATTCACAAACCTGCAGAGTTATAAATGATAACTCTCGTCCACAAATATATTGAGGGAAGGCAAAGAAGAGGATTTGAAATCAAGGCAGAATTGCAGGAAACAGATTTCAGGAGGTAGATTCGAATCGCCTTTAAAGCACATGAAAAGCGGCAAAACGTTGACAATGATGCCCTTGGCCAAAAAGGGCGTATGCGTTTTTTCCTGAATATATTCAGGAAAAAACGCATACGCCCTTTTTGGCCAACCAAGCAACCTGGAAAGGCAAATCAGCGCTACAAAGAAGTCTCGCTTCCCATCGGTTAAAAGGGCCATGCTGAAAAAAGTGTCAAAACCAGAAATACAGGACAGGCCATGGAGAAATGGGAGCCTTGCTACACTGATGGGTGGGATGTAAATTGCCAACAGCCACTCTGGAGAAGAGTACGGTGTGTCCTGAATTATCTAAAAAACACAGCTTAGAGAGCATAGGGCACTTCCACTCATGGGGGTATAAATTGGGAAAATGAAAAATCAGCAAGACACAAGCACCCCAAAGTTTAGGGCTGCTCTGTTGACAAGGACCTCCACTTCATTCCACCTTCAATATCCCAGGAAAGAGAAAAATGGATAAAGGAGTTGTGGTCCTTATGTACAATGGAATATCACTCAGCCATGAAATCAATGTCATAAGGCTAGTAGCAGCATGATGAGTGGATTTAGGTACGACGATTCTAAGTGAAATAAGTCACACAGAAAAGGACACTTCTCATAAGGTATCACTGATAGAGGGAATGTAAAAACCGTTACACTTGAACTGAATTACAAAACAGAACGGAGTCACACATGCAGAAAACACACTATGGCTGCTTAACGGGAAAGGTGAGGTGGGGTGATACATAAAACAAGGGTTTCAAATTAGCTCAGATACCGTTCCATAAACCCAATATGTAATAGACAAGACCTACTCCTTGCTCAGAGAACTGGTCTCAACACGCCCCATTCACCGCACAAGAATATATCTGACTAGTAATAATCTTAAAACCTATGTATTGATATCTCTCTGTTAGTGTGTCAAGTGGGTGTAAAGCGGCATAAACACAGCAGTGAAAAGCAGCTAAACCCCATTATAAAAATAAATTACTTTGAAAAACCCATGAAACAAAGACAGTGAAAGAGAGCGAAATTCTTACACAATGCGTTCAGGGGCTGTGATGCAACCTGGATTGACCATATCTAGACCCACAGCTGGATGAGACATAAGGGTGGACACTCTTGGGGCTGAGAGGTTTGGTGAGGTTGGGTGAGCAAACGCAGACCCTTTAAAGTAATACTGATTGGTACCCATCGCATGGGTCCCAAATCTCCAGGTTCAAGGGCATCTTGCTACATCGAAAACATGCATGAGAAACCCAGAAGATGGTACACCGTGTGATGGGGAAAGGTTTCTAAAACGCACCTCATTTCTCATCTCCTTGTGCTCGGGTTCGCCATTCCAGCCACTTTACTAGCAATCTCCCTACTTGGAGCATCAGCACCTTTAACCTCCTGTTCCGTACAGGTTGCAATTTGTCCTGAGGATGAACGGGAAGACTTGGAACCAATGAGAGACTAGCTCCTGGTGTAGGGACAGGCACAGGTCACTCTATTTTCCCATCAGGAAGAAGAATTAACCACAGGCTCAGCCTGCCCCCCGGAACCAGAACAGGGCCTGAAGCCATCCTGCGCTTTTGCGGCCAGCTCCCTAAAAAGCGAGTTGTAAAATGGAGCTTCAGGGCACTGCAATTCACAAACCTGCAGAGTTATAAATGATAACTCTCGTCCACAAATATATTGAGGGAAGGCAAAGAAGAGGATTTGAAATCAAGGCAGAATTGCAGGAAACAGATTTCAGGAGGTAGATTCGAATCGCCTTTAAAGCACATGAAAAGCGCCAAAACGTTGACAATGATGCCCTTGGCCAAAAAGGGCGTATGCGTTTTTTCCTGAATATATTCAGGAAAAAACGCATACGCCCTTTTTGGCCAACCAAGCAACCTGGAAAGGCAAATCAGCGCTACAAAGAAGTCTCGCTTCCCATCGGTTAAAAGGGCCATGCTGAAAAAAGTGTCAAAACCAGAAATACAGGAAAGGCCATGGAGAAATGGGAGCCGTGCTACACTGATGGGCGGGATGTAAATTGCCAACAGCCACTCTGGAGAAGTGTACGGTGAGTCCTGAAACGTCTAAAAAGCAAAGCTTAGAGAGCATAGGGCACTTCCACTCATGGGGGTATACATTGGGAAAATTAAAAATCAGCAAGACACAAGCACCCCAAAGTTTAGGGCTGCTCTCTTGACAAGGACCTCCACTTCATTCCACCTTCAATATCCCAGGAAAGAGAAAAATGGATAAAGAAGTTGTGGTCCTTATATACAATGGAATATCACTCAGCCATGAAATCAATGTCATAAGGCTAGTAGCAGCATGATGAGTGGATTTAGGTACGACGATTCTAAGTGAAATAAGTCACACAGAAAAGGACACTTCTCATAATGTATCACTTATAGAGGGAATGTAAAAACCGTTACACTTGAACTGAATTACAAAACAGAACAGAGTCACACATGCAGAAAACACACTATGGCTGCTTAACGGGAAAGGTGAGGTGGGGTGATACATAAAACAAGGGTTTCAAATTAGCTCAGATACCGTTCCATAAAACCAATATGTAATAGACAAGACCTACTCCTTGCTCAGAGAACTGGACTCAACACGCCCTATTCACCGCACAAGAATATATCTGACTAGTAATAATCTTAAAACCTATGTATTGATATCTCTCTGTTAGTGTGTCAAGTGGGTGTAAAGCGGCATAAACACAGCAGTGAAAAGCAGCTAAACCCCATTATAAAAATAAATTACTTTGAAAAACCCATGAAACAAAGACAGTGAAAGAGAGCGAAATTCTTACACAATGCGTTCAGGGGCTGTGATGCAACCTGGATTGACCATATCTAGACCCACAGCTGGATGAGACATAAGGGTGGACACTCTTGGGGCTGAGAGGTTTGGTGAGGTTGGGTGAGCAAACGCAGACCCTTTAAAGTAATACTGCGTGGTACCCATCGCATGGGTCCCAAATCTCCAGGTTCAAGGGCATCTTCCTACATCGAAAACATGCATGAGAAAACAAAAAGATGGTACACCATGTGATGGGGAAAGGTTTCTAAAAGGCACCTCATTTCTCTTCTCCTTGTGCCCGGGTTCGCCATTCCAGCCGCTTTACTAACAATCTCCCTACTTGGAGCATCAGCACCTTTAACCTCCTGTTCCGTACAGGTTGCAATTTGTCCTGAGGATGAACGGGAAGACTTGGAACCAATGAGAGACTAGCTCTTGGTGTAGTGACAGGCACAGGTCACTCTATTTTCCCATCAGGAAGAAGAATTAACCACAGGCTCAGCCTGCCCCCCGGAACCAGAGCAGGGCCTGAAGCCATCCTGCGCTTTTGCGGCCAGCTCCCTAAAAAGCGAGTTGTAAAATGGAGCTTCAGGGCACTGCAATTCACAAACCTGCAGAGTTATAAATGATAACTCTCGTCCACAAATATATTGAGGGAAGGCAAAGAAGAGGATTTGAAATCAAGGCAGAATTGCAGGAAACAGATTTCAGGAGGTAGATTCGAATCGCCTTTAAAGCACATGAAAAGCGGCAAAACGTTGACAATGATGCCCTTGGCCAAAAAGGGCGTATGCGTTTTTTCCTGAATATATTCAGGAAAAAACGCATACGCCCTTTTTGGCCAACCAAGCAACCTGGAAAGGCAAATCAGCGCCACAAAGAAGACTCGCTTCCCATCGGTTAAAAGGGCCATGCTGAAAAAAGTGTCAAAACCAGAAATGCAGGACAGGCCATGGAGAAATGGGAGCCGTGCTACACTGATGGGCGGGATGTAAATTGCCAACAGCCACTCTGGAGAAGTGTACGGTGAGTCCTGAAACGTCTAAATAACAAAGCTTAGAGAGCATAGGGCACTTCCACTCATGGGGGTATACATTGGGAAAATTAAAAATCAGCAAGACACAAGCACCCCAAAGTTTAGGGCTGCTCTGTTGACAAGGACCTCCACTTCATTCCACCTTCAATATCCCAGGAAAGAGAAAAATTGATAAAGGAGTTGTGGTCCTTATGTACAATGGAATACCACTCAGCCATGAAATTAATGTCATAAGGCTAGTAGCAGCATGATGAGTGGATTTAGGTACGACGATTCTAAGTGAAATAAGTCACACAGAAAAGGACACTTCTCATAAGGTATCACTGATAGAGGGAATGTAAAAACCGTTACACTTGAACTGAATTACAAAACAGAACGGAGTCACACATGCAGAAAACACACTATGGCTGCTTAACGGGAAAGGTGAGGTGGGGTGATACATAAAACAAGGGTTTCAAATTAGCTCAGATACCGTTCCATAAACCCAATATGTAATAGACAAGACCTACTCCTTGCTCAGAGAACTGGTCTCAACACGCCCCATTCACCGCACAAGAATATATCTGACTAGTAATAATCTTAAAACCTATGTATTGATATCTCTCTGTTAGTGTGTCAAGTGGGGGTAAAGCGGCATAAACACAGCAGTGAAAAGCAGCTAAACCCCATTATAAAAATAAATTACTTCGAAATACCCATGAAACAAAGACAGTGAAATAGAGCGAAATTCTTACACAATGCGTTCAGGGGCTGTGATGCAACCTGGATTGACCATATCTAGACCCACAGCTGGATGAGACATAAGGGTGGACGCTCTTGGGGCTGAGAGGTTTGGTGAGGTTGGGTGAGCAAACGCAGACCCTTTAAAGTAATACTGCGTGGTACCCATCGCATGGGTCCCAAATCTCCAGGTTCAAGGGCATCTTGCTACATCGAAAACATGCATGAGAAACCCAGAAGATGGTACACCGTGTGATGGGGAAAGGTTTCTAAAACGCACCTCATTTCTCATCTCCTTGTGCTCGGGTTCGCCATTCCAGCCACTTTACTAGCAATCTCCCTACTTGGAGCATCAGCACCTTTAACCTCCTGTTCCGTACAGGTTGCAATTTGTCCTGAGGATGAACGGGAAGACTTGGAACCAATGAGAGACTAGCTCTTGGTGTAGGGACAGGCACAGGTCACTCTATTTTCCCATCAGGAAGAAGAATTAACCACAGGCTCAGCCTGCCCCCCGGAACCAGAACAGGGCCTGAAGCCATCCTGCGCTTTTGCGGCCAGCTCCCTAAAAAGCGAGTTGTAAAATGGAGCTTCAGGGCACTGCAATTCACAAACCTGCAGAGTTATAAATGATAACTCTCGTCCACAAATATATTGAGGGAAGGCAAAGAAGAGGATTTGAAATCAAGGCAGAATTGCAGGAAACAGATTTCAGGAGGTAGATTCGAATCGCCTTTAAAGCACATGAAAAGCGGCAAAACGTTGACAATGATGCCCTTGGCCAAAAAGGGCGTATGCGTTTTTTCCTGAATATATTCAGGAAAAAACGCATACGCCCTTTTTGGCCAACCAAGCAACCTGGAAAGGCAAATCAGCGCTACAAAGAAGTCTCGCTTCCCATCGGTTAAAAGGGCCATGCTGAAAAAAGTGTCAAAACCAGAAATACAGGAAAGGCCATGGAGAAATGGGAGCCGTGCTACACTGATGGGCGGGATGTAAATTGCCAACAGCCACTCTGGAGAAGTGTACGGTGAGTCCTGAAACGTCTAAAAAGCAAAGCTTAGAGAGCATAGGGCACTTCCACTCATGGGGGTATACATTGGGAAAATTAAAAATCAGCAAGACACAAGCACCCCAAAGTTTAGGGCTGCTCTCTTGACAAGGACCTCCACTTCATTCCACCTTCAATATCCCAGGAAAGAGAAAAATGGATAAAGAAGTTGTGGTCCTTATATACAATGGAATATCACTCAGCCATGAAATCAATGTCATAAGGCTAGTAGCAGCATGATGAGTGGATTTAGGTACGACGATTCTAAGTGAAATAAGTCACACAGAAAAGGACACTTCTCATAATGTATCACTTATAGAGGGAATGTAAAAACCGTTACACTTGAACTGAATTACAAAACAGAACAGAGTCACACATGCAGAAAACACACTATGGCTGCTTAACGGGAAAGGTGAGGTGGGGTGATACATAAAACAAGGGTTTCAAATTAGCTCAGATACCGTTCCATAAAACCAATATGTAATAGACAAGACCTACTCCTTGCTCAGAGAACTGGACTCAACACGCCCTATTCACCGCACAAGAATATATCTGACTAGTAATAATCTTAAAACCTATGTATTGATATCTCTCTGTTAGTGTGTCAAGTGGGTGTAAAGCGGCATAAACACAGCAGTGAAAAGCAGCTAAACCCCATTATAAAAATAAATTACTTTGAAAAACCCATGAAACAAAGACAGTGAAAGAGAGCGAAATTCTTACACAATGCGTTCAGGGGCTGTGATGCAACCTGGATTGACCATATCTAGACCCACAGCTGGATGAGACATAAGGGTGGACACTCTTGGGGCTAAGAGGTTTGGTGAGGTTGGGTGAGCAAACGCAGACCCTTTAAAGTAATACTGCGTGGTACCCATCGCATGGGTCCCAAATCTCCAGGTTCAAGGGCATCTTCCTACATCGAAAACATGCATGAGAAAACAAAAAGATGGTACACCGTGTGATGGGGAAAGGTTTCTAAAACGCACCTCATTTCTCTTCTCCTTGTGCCCGGGTTCGCCATTCCAGCCGCTTTACTAACAATCTCCCTACTTGGAGCATCAGCACCTTTAACCTCCTGTTCCGTACAGGTTGCAATTTGTCCTGAGGATGAATGGGAAGACTTGGAACCAATGAGAGACTAGCTCTTGGTGTAGTGACAGGCACAGGTCACTCTATTTTCCCATCAGGAAGAAGAATTAACCACAGGCTCAGCCTGCCCCCCGGAACCAGAGCAGGGCCTGAAGCCATCCTGCGCTTTTGCGGCCAGCTCCCTAAAAAGCGAGTTGTAAAATGGAGCTTCAGGGCACTGCAATTCACAAACCTGCAGAGTTATAAATGATAACTCTCGTCCACAAATATATTGAGGGAAGGCAAAGAAGAGGATTTGAAATCAAGGCAGAATTGCAGGAAACAGATTTCAGGAGGTAGATTCGAATCGCCTTTAAAGCACATGAAAAGCGGCAAAACGTTGACAATGATGCCCTTGGCCAAAAAGGGCGTATGCGTTTTTTCCTGAATATATTCAGGAAAAAACGCATACGCCCTTTTTGGCCAACCAAGCAACCTGGAAAGGCAAATCAGCGCCACAAAGAAGACTCGCTTCCCATCGGTCAAAAGGGCCATGCTGAAAAAAGTGTCAAAACCAGAAATGCAGGACAGGCCATGGAGAAATGGGAGCCGTGCTACACTGATGGGTGGGATGTAAATTGCCAACAGACACTCTGGAGAAGTGTACGGTGAGTCCTGAAACGTCTAAATAACAAAGCTTAGAGAGCATAGGGCACTTCCACTCATGGGGGTATACATTGGGAAAATGAAAAATCAGCAAGACACAAGCACCCCAAAGTTTAGGGCTGCTCTGTTGACAAGGACCTCCACTTCATTCCACCTTCAATATCCCAGGAAAGAGAAAAATGGATAAAGGAGTTGTGGTCCTTATGTACAATGGAATACCACTCAGCCATGAAATTAATGTCATAAGGCTAGTAGCAGCATGATGAGTGGATTTAGGTACGACGATTCTAAGTGAAATAAGTCACACAGAAAAGGACACTTCTCATAAGGTATCACTGATAGAGGGAATGTAAAAACCGTTACACTTGAACTGAATTACAAAACAGAACGGAGTCACACATGCAGAAAACACACTATGGCTGCTTAACGGGAAAGGTGAGGTGGGGTGATACATAAAACAAGGGTTTCAAATTAGCTCAGATACCGTTCCATAAACCCAATATGTAATAGACAAGACCTACTCCTTGCTCAGAGAACTGGTCTCAACACGCCCCATTCACCGCACAAGAATATATCTGACTAGTAATAATCTTAAAACCTATGTATTGATATCTCTCTGTTAGTGTGTCAAGTGGGTGTAAAGCGGCATAAACACAGCAGTGAAAAGCAGCTAAACCCCATTATAAAAATAAATTACTTTGAAAAACCCATGAAACAAAGAGAGTGAAAGAGAGCGAAATTCTTACACAATGCGTTCAGGGGCTGTGATGCAACCTGGATTGACCATATCTAGACCCACAGCTGGATGAGACATAAGGGTGGACACTCTTGGGGCTGAGAGGTTTGGTGAGGTTGGGTGAGCAAACGCAGACCCTTTAAAGTAATACTGAGTGGTACCCATCGCATGGGTCCCAAATCTCCAGGTTCAAGGGCATCTTGCTACATCGAAAACATGCATGAGAAACCCAGAAGATGGTACACCGTGTGATGGGGAAAGGTTTCTAAAACGCACCTCATTTCTCATCTCCTTGTGCTCGGGTTCGCCATTCCAGCCACTTTACTAGCAATCTCCCTACTTGGAGCATCAGCACCTTTAACCTCCTGTTCCGTACAGGTTGCAATTTGTCCTGAGGATGAACGGGAAGACTTGGAACCAATGAGAGACTAGCTCCTGGTGTAGGGACAGGCACAGGTCACTCAATTTTCCCATCAGGAAGAAGAATTAACCACAGGCTCAGCCTGCCCCCCGGAACCAGAACAGGGCCTGAAGCCACCCTGCGCTTTTGCGGCCATCTCCCAAAAAGGCGAGTTGTAAAATGGAGCTTCAGGGCACTGCAATTCACAAACCTGCAGAGTTATAAATGATAACTCTCGTCCACAAATATATTGAGGGAAGGCAAAGAAGAGGATTTGAAATCAAGGCAGAATTGCAGGAAACAAATTTCAGGAGGTAGATTCGAATCGCCTTTAAAGCACATGAAAAGCGGCAAAACGTTGACAATGATGCCCTTGGCCAAAAAGGGCGTATGCGTTTTTTCCTGAATATATTCAGGAAAAAACGCATACGCCCTTTTTGGCCAACCAAGCAACCTGGAAAGGCAAATCAGCGCTACAAAGAAGTCTCGCTTCCCATCGGTTAAAAGGGCCATGCTGAAAAAAGTGTCAAAACCAGAAATACAGGAAAGGCCATGGAGAAATGGGAGCCCTGCTACACTGATGGGCGGGATGTAAATTGCCAACAGCCACTCTGGAGAAGTGTACGGTGAGTCCTGAAACGTCTAAAAAGCAAAGCTTAGAGAGCATAGGGCACTTCCACTCATGGGGGTATACATTGGGAAAATTAAAAATCAGCAAGACACAAGCACCCCAAAGTTTAGGGCTGCTCTCTTGACAAGGACCTCCACTTCATTCCACCTTCAATATCCCAGGAAAGAGAAAAATGGATAAAGGAGTTGTGGTCCTTATGTACAATGGAATATCACTCAGCCATGAAATCAATGTCATAAGGCTAGTAGCAGCATGATGAGTGGATTTAGGTACGACGATTCTAAGTGAAATAAGTCACACAGAAAAGGACACTTCTCATAATGTATCACTTATAGAGGGAATGTAAGAACCGTTACACTTGAACAGAATTACAAAACAGAACGGAGTCACACATGCAGAAAACACACTATGGCTGCTTAACGGGAAAGGTGAGGTGGGGTGATACATAAAACAAGGGTTTCAAATTAGCTCAGATACCGTTCCATAAACCCAATATGTAATAGACAAGACCTACTCCTTGCTCAGAGAACTGGACTCAACACGCCCTATTCACCGCACAAGAATATATCTGACTAGTAATAATCTTAAAACCTATGTATTGATATCTCTCTGTTAGTGTGTCAAGTGGGTGTAAAGCGGCATAAACACAGCAATGAAAAGCAGCTAAACCCCATTATAAAAATAAATTACTTTGAAAAACCCATGAAACAAAGACAGTGAAAGAGAGCGAAATTCTTACACAATGCGTTCAGGGGCTGTGATGCAACCTGGATTGACCATATCTAGACCCACAGCTGGATGAGACATAAGGGTGGACACTCTTGGGGCTGAGAGGTTTGGTGAGGTTGGGTGAGCAAACGCAGACCCTTTAAAGTAATACTGCGTGGTACCCATCGCATGGGTCCCAAATCTCCAGGTTCAAGGGCATCTTCCTACATCGAAAACATGCATGAGAAAACAAAAAGATGGTACACCGTGTGATGGGGAAAGGTTTCTAAAACGCACCTCATTTCTCTTCTCCTTGTGCCCGGGTTCGCCATTCCAGCCGCTTTACTAACAATCTCCCTACTTGGAGCATCAGCACCTTTAACCTCCTGTTCCGTACAGGTTGCAATTTGTCCTGAGGATGAATGGGAAGACTTGGAACCAATGAGAGACTAGCTCTTGGTGTAGTGACAGGCACAGGTCACTCTATTTTCCCATCAGGAAGAAGAATTAACCACAGGCTCAGCCTGCCCCCCGGAACCAGAGCAGGGCCTGAAGCCATCCTGCGCTTTTGCGGCCAGCTCCCTAAAAAGCGAGTTGTAAAATGGAGCTTCAGGGCACTGCAATTCACAAACCTGCAGAGTTATAAATGATAACTCTCGTCCACAAATATATTGAGGGAAGGCAAAGAAGAGGATTTGAAATCAAGGCAGAATTGCAGGAAACAGATTTCAGGAGGTAGATTCGAATCGCCTTTAAAGCACATGAAAAGCGGCAAAACGTTGACAATGATGCCCTTGGCCAAAAAGGGCGTATGCGTTTTTTCCTGAATATATTCAGGAAAAAACGCATACGCCCTTTTTGGCCAACCAAGCAACCTGGAAAGGCAAATCAGCGCCACAAAGAAGACTCGCTTCCCATCGGTCAAAAGGGCCATGCTGAAAAAAGTGTCAAAACCAGAAATGCAGGACAGGCCATGGAGAAATGGGAGCCGTGCTACACTGATGGGTGGGATGTAAATTGCCAACAGACACTCTGGAGAAGTGTACGGTGAGTCCTGAAACGTCTAAATAACAAAGCTTAGAGAGCATAGGGCACTTCCACTCATGGGGGTATACATTGGGAAAATGAAAAATCAGCAAGACACAAGCACCCCAAAGTTTAGGGCTGCTCTGTTGACAAGGACCTCCACTTCATTCCACCTTCAATATCCCAGGAAAGAGAAAAATGGATAAAGGAGTTGTGGTCCTTATGTACAATGGAATACCACTCAGCCATGAAATTAATGTCATAAGGCTAGTAGCAGCATGATGAGTGGATTTAGGTACGACGATTCTAAGTGAAATAAGTCACACAGAAAAGGACACTTCTCATAAGGTATCACTGATAGAGGGAATGTAAAAACCGTTACACTTGAACTGAATTACAAAACAGAACGGAGTCACACATGCAGAAAACACACTATGGCTGCTTAACGGGAAAGGTGAGGTGGGGTGATACATAAAACAAGGGTTTCAAATTAGCTCAGATACCGTTCCATAAACCCAATATGTAATAGACAAGACCTACTCCTTGCTCAGAGAACTGGTCTCAACACGCCCCATTCACCGCACAAGAATATATCTGACTAGTAATAATCTTAAAACCTATGTATTGATATCTCTCTGTTAGTGTGTCAAGTGGGTGTAAAGCGGCATAAACACAGCAGTGAAAAGCAGCTAAACCCCATTATAAAAATAAATTACTTTGAAAAACCCATGAAACAAAGAGAGTGAAAGAGAGCGAAATTCTTACACAATGCGTTCAGGGGCTGTGATGCAACCTGGATTGACCATATCTAGACCCACAGCTGGATGAGACATAAGGGTGGACACTCTTGGGGCTGAGAGGTTTGGTGAGGTTGGGTGAGCAAACGCAGACCCTTTAAAGTAATACTGAGTGGTACCCATCGCATGGGTCCCAAATCTCCAGGTTCAAGGGCATCTTGCTACATCGAAAACATGCATGAGAAACCCAGAAGATGGTACACCGTGTGATGGGGAAAGGTTTCTAAAACGCACCTCATTTCTCATCTCCTTGTGCTCGGGTTCGCCATTCCAGCCACTTTACTAGCAATCTCCCTACTTGGAGCATCAGCACCTTTAACCTCCTGTTCCGTACAGGTTGCAATTTGTCCTGAGGATGAACGGGAAGACTTGGAACCAATGAGAGACTAGCTCCTGGTGTAGGGACAGGCACAGGTCACTCAATTTTCCCATCAGGAAGAAGAATTAACCACAGGCTCAGCCTGCCCCCCGGAACCAGAACAGGGCCTGAAGCCACCCTGCGCTTTTGCGGCCATCTCCCAAAAAGGCGAGTTGTAAAATGGAGCTTCAGGGCACTGCAATTCACAAACCTGCAGAGTTATAAATGATAACTCTCGTCCACAAATATATTGAGGGAAGGCAAAGAAGAGGATTTGAAATCAAGGCAGAATTGCAGGAAACAAATTTCAGGAGGTAGATTCGAATCGCCTTTAAAGCACATGAAAAGCGGCAAAACGTTGACAATGATGCCCTTGGCCAAAAAGGGCGTATGCGTTTTTTCCTGAATATATTCAGGAAAAAACGCATACGCCCTTTTTGGCCAACCAAGCAACCTGGAAAGGCAAATCAGCGCTACAAAGAAGTCTCGCTTCCCATCGGTTAAAAGGGCCATGCTGAAAAAAGTGTCAAAACCAGAAATACAGGAAAGGCCATGGAGAAATGGGAGCCCTGCTACACTGATGGGCGGGATGTAAATTGCCAACAGCCACTCTGGAGAAGTGTACGGTGAGTCCTGAAACGTCTAAAAAGCAAAGCTTAGAGAGCATAGGGCACTTCCACTCATGGGGGTATACATTGGGAAAATTAAAAATCAGCAAGACACAAGCACCCCAAAGTTTAGGGCTGCTCTCTTGACAAGGACCTCCACTTCATTCCACCTTCAATATCCCAGGAAAGAGAAAAATGGATAAAGGAGTTGTGGTCCTTATGTACAATGGAATATCACTCAGCCATGAAATCAATGTCATAAGGCTAGTAGCAGCATGATGAGTGGATTTAGGTACGACGATTCTAAGTGAAATAAGTCACACAGAAAAGGACACTTCTCATAATGTATCACTTATAGAGGGAATGTAAGAACCGTTACACTTGAACAGAATTACAAAACAGAACGGAGTCACACATGCAGAAAACACACTATGGCTGCTTAACGGGAAAGGTGAGGTGGGGTGATACATAAAACAAGGGTTTCAAATTAGCTCAGATACCGTTCCATAAACCCAATATGTAATAGACAAGACCTACTCCTTGCTCAGAGAACTGGACTCAACACGCCCTATTCACCGCACAAGAATATATCTGACTAGTAATAATCTTAAAACCTATGTATTGATATCTCTCTGTTAGTGTGTCAAGTGGGTGTAAAGCGGCATAAACACAGCAATGAAAAGCAGCTAAACCCCATTATAAAAATAAATTACTTTGAAAAACCCATGAAACAAAGACAGTGAAAGAGAGCGAAATTCTTACACAATGCGTTCAGGGGCTGTGATGCAACCTGGATTGACCATATCTAGACCCACAGCTGGATGAGACATAAGGGTGGACACTCTTGGGGCTGAGAGGTTTGGTGAGGTTGGGTGAGCAAACGCAGACCCTTTAAAGTAATACTGCGTGGTACCCATCGCATGGGTCCCAAATCTCCAGGTTCAAGGGCATCTTCCTACATCGAAAACATGCATGAGAAAACAAAAAGATGGTACACCATGTGATGGGGAAAGGTTTCTAAAACGCACCTCATTTCTCTTCTCCTTGTGCCCGGGTTCGCCATTCCAGCCGCTTTACTAACAATCTCCCTACTTGGAGCATCAGCACCTTTAACCTCCTGTTCCGTACAGGTTGCAATTTGTCCTGAGGATGAACGGGAAGACTTGGAACCAATGAGAGACTAGCTCTTGGTGTAGTGACAGGCACAGGTCACTCTATTTTCCCATCAGGAAGAAGAATTAACCACAGGCTCAGCCTGCCCCCCGGAACCAGAGCAGGGCCTGAAGCCATCCTGCGCTTTTGCGGCCAGCTCCCTAAAAAGCGAGTTGTAAAATGGAGCTTCAGGGCACTGCAATTCACAAACCTGCAGAGTTATAAATGATAACTCTCGTCCACAAATATATTGAGGGAAGGCAAAGAAGAGGATTTGAAATCAAGGCAGAATTGCAGGAAACAGATTTCAGGAGGTAGATTCGAATCGCCTTTAAAGCACATGAAAAGCGGCAAAACGTTGACAATGATGCCCTTGGCCAAAAAGGGCGTATGCGTTTTTTCCTGAATATATTCAGGAAAAAACGCATACGCCCTTTTTGGCCAACCAAGCAACCTGGAAAGGCAAATCAGCGCCACAAAGAAGACTCGCTTCCCATCGGTCAAAAGGGCCATGCTGAAAAAAGTGTCAAAAGCAGAAATGCAGGACAGGCCATGGAGAAATGGGAGCCGTGCTACACTGATGGGCGGGATGTAAATTGCCAACAGCCACTCTGGAGAAGTGTACGGTGAGTCCTGAAACGTCTAAATAACAAAGCTTAGAGAGCATAGGGCACTTCCACTCATGGGGGTATACATTGGGAAAATTAAAAATCAGCAAGACACAAGCACCCCAAAGTTTAGGGCTGCTCTGTTGACAAGGACCTCCACTTCATTCCACCTTCAATATCCCAGGAAAGAGAAAAATGGATAAAGGAGTTGTGGTCCTTATGTACAATGGAATACCACTCAGCCATGAAATTAATGTCATAAGGCTAGTAGCAGCATGATGAGTGGATTTAGGTACGACGATTCTAAGTGAAATAAGTCACACAGAAAAGGACACTTCTCATAAGGTATCACTGATAGAGGGAATGTAAAAACCGTTACACTTGAACTGAATTACAAAACAGAACGGAGTCACACATGCAGAAAACACACTATGGCTGCTTAACGGGAAAGGTGAGGTGGGGTGATACATAAAACAAGGGTTTCAAATTAGCTCAGATACCGTTCCATAAACCCAATATGTAATAGACAAGACCTACTCCTTGCTCAGAGAACTGGTCTCAACACGCCCCATTCACCGCACAAGAATATATCTGACTAGTAATAATCTTAAAACCTATGTATTGATATCTCTCTGTTAGTGTGTCAAGTGGGTGTAAAGCGGCATAAACACAGCAGTGAAAAGCAGCTAAACCCCATTATAAAAATAAATTACTTTGAAAAACCCATGAAACAAAGAGAGTGAAAGAGAGCGAAATTCTTACACAATGCGTTCAGGGGCTGTGATGCAACCTGGATTGACCATATCTAGACCCACAGCTGGATGAGACATAAGGGTGGACACTCTTGGGGCTGAGAGGTTTGGTGAGGTTGGGTGAGCAAACGCAGACCCTTTAAAGTAATACTGAGTGGTACCCATCGCATGGGTCCCAAATCTCCAGGTTCAAGGGCATCTTGCTACATCGAAAACATGCATGAGAAACCCAGAAGATGGTAAACCGTGTGATGGGGAAAGGTTTCTAAAACGCACCTCATTTCTCATCTCCTTGTGCTCGGGTTCGCCATTCCAGCCACTTTACTAGCAATCTCCCTACTTGGAGCATCAGCACCTTTAACCTCCTGTTCCGTACAGGTTGCAATTTGTCCTGAGGATGAACGGGAAGACTTGGAACCAATGAGAGACTAGCTCCTGGTGTAGGGACAGGCACAGGTCACTCAATTTTCCCATCAGGAAGAAGAATTAACCACAGGCTCAGCCTGCCCCCCGGAACCAGAACAGGGCCTGAAGCCACCCTGCGCTTTTGCGGCCATCTCCCAAAAAGGCGAGTTGTAAAATGGAGCTTCAGGGCACTGCAATTCACAAACCTGCAGAGTTATAAATGATAACTCTCGTCCACAAATATATTGAGGGAAGGCAAAGAAGAGGATTTGAAATCAAGGCAGAATTGCAGGAAACAAATTTCAGGAGGTAGATTCGAATCGCCTTTAAAGCACATGAAAAGCGGCAAAACGTTGACAATGATGCCCTTGGCCAAAAAGGGCGTATGCGTTTTTTCCTGAATATATTCAGGAAAAAACGCATACGCCCTTTTTGGCCAACCAAGCAACCTGGAAAGGCAAATCAGCGCTACAAAGAAGTCTCGCTTCCCATCGGTTAAAAGGGCCATGCTGAAAAAAGTGTCAAAACCAGAAATACAGGAAAGGCCATGGAGAAATGGGAGCCCTGCTACACTGATGGGCGGGATGTAAATTGCCAACAGCCACTCTGGAGAAGTGTACGGTGAGTCCTGAAACGTCTAAAAAGCAAAGCTTAGAGAGCATAGGGCACTTCCACTCATGGGGGTATACATTGGGAAAATTAAAAATCAGCAAGACACAAGCACCCCAAAGTTTAGGGCTGCTCTCTTGACAAGGACCTCCACTTCATTCCACCTTCAATATCCCAGGAAAGAGAAAAATGGATAAAGGAGTTGTGGTCCTTATGTACAATGGAATATCACTCAGCCATGAAATCAATGTCATAAGGCTAGTAGCAGCATGATGAGTGGATTTAGGTACGACGATTCTAAGTGAAATAAGTCACACAGAAAAGGACACTTCTCATAATGTATCACTTATAGAGGGAATGTAAGAACCGTTACACTTGAACAGAATTACAAAACAGAACGGAGTCACACATGCAGAAAACACACTATGGCTGCTTAACGGGAAAGGTGAGGTGGGGTGATACATAAAACAAGGGTTTCAAATTAGCTCAGATACCGTTCCATAAACCCAATATGTAATAGACAAGACCTACTCCTTGCTCAGAGAACTGGACTCAACACGCCCTATTCACCGCACAAGAATATATCTGACTAGTAATAATCTTAAAACCTATGTATTGATATCTCTCTGTTAGTGTGTCAAGTGGGTGTAAAGCGGCATAAACACAGCAATGAAAAGCAGCTAAACCCCATTATAAAAATAAATTACTTTGAAAAACCCATGAAACAAAGACAGTGAAAGAGAGCGAAATTCTTACACAATGCGTTCAGGGGCTGTGATGCAACCTGGATTGACCATATCTAGACCCACAGCTGGATGAGACATAAGGGTGGACACTCTTGGGGCTGAGAGGTTTGGTGAGGTTGGGTGAGCAAACGCAGACCCTTTAAAGTAATACTGCGTGGTACCCATCGCATGGGTCCCAAATCTCCAGGTTCAAGGGCATCTTCCTACATCGAAAACATGCATGAGAAAACAAAAAGATGGTACACCATGTGATGGGGAAAGGTTTCTAAAACGCACCTCATTTCTCTTCTCCTTGTGCCCGGGTTCGCCATTCCAGCCGCTTTACTAACAATCTCCCTACTTGGAGCATCAGCACCTTTAACCTCCTGTTCCGTACAGGTTGCAATTTGTCCTGAGGATGAACGGGAAGACTTGGAACCAATGAGAGACTAGCTCTTGGTGTAGTGACAGGCACAGGTCACTCTATTTTCCCATCAGGAAGAAGAATTAACCACAGGCTCAGCCTGCCCCCCGGAACCAGAGCAGGGCCTGAAGCCATCCTGCGCTTTTGCGGCCAGCTCCCTAAAAAGCGAGTTGTAAAATGGAGCTTCAGGGCACTGCAATTCACAAACCTGCAGAGTTATAAATGATAACTCTCGTCCACAAATATATTGAGGGAAGGCAAAGAAGAGGATTTGAAATCAAGGCAGAATTGCAGGAAACAGATTTCAGGAGGTAGATTCGAATCGCCTTTAAAGCACATGAAAAGCGGCAAAACGTTGACAATGATGCCCTTGGCCAAAAAGGGCGTATGCGTTTTTTCCTGAATATATTCAGGAAAAAACGCATACGCCCTTTTTGGCCAACCAAGCAACCTGGAAAGGCAAATCAGCGCCACAAAGAAGACTCGCTTCCCATCGGTTAAAAGGGCCATGCTGAAAAAAGTGTCAAAAGCAGAAATGCAGGACAGGCCATGGAGAAATGGGAGCCGTGCTACACTGATGGGCGGGATGTAAATTGCCAACAGCCACTCTGGAGAAGTGTACGGTGAGTCCTGAAACGTCTAAATAACAAAGCTTAGAGAGCATAGGGCACTTCCACTCATGGGGGTATACATTGGGAAAATGAAAAATCAGCAAGACACAAGCACCCCAAAGTTTAGGGCTGCTCTGTTGACAAGGACCTCCACTTCATTCCACCTTCAATATCCCAGGAAAGAGAAAAATGGATAAAGGAGTTGTGGTCCTTATGTACAATGGAATACCACTCAGCCATGAAATTAATGTCATAAGGCTAGTAGCAGCATGATGAGTGGATTTAGGTACGACGATTCTAAGTGAAATAAGTCACACAGAAAAGGACACTTCTCATAAGGTATCACTGATAGAGGGAATGTAAAAACCGTTACACTTGAACTGAATTACAAAACAGAACGGAGTCACACATGCAGAAAACACACTATGGCTGCTTAACGGGAAAGGTGAGGTGGGGTGATACATAAAACAAGGGTTTCAAATTAGCTCAGATACCGTTCCATAAACCCAATATGTAATAGACAAGACCTACTCCTTGCTCAGAGAACTGGTCTCAACACACCCCATTCACCGCACAAGAATATATCTGACTAGTAATAATCTTAAAACCTATGTATTGATATCTCTCTGTTAGTGTGTCAAGTGGGTGTAAAGCGGCATAAACACAGCAGTGAAAAGCAGCTAAACCCCATTATAAAAATAAATTACTTCGAAATACCCATGAAACAAAGACAGTGAAATAGAGCGAAATTCTTACACAATGCGTTCAGGGGCTGTGATGCAACCTGGATTGACCATATCTAGACCCACAGCTGGATGAGACATAAGGGTGGACGCTCTTGGGGCTGAGAGGTTTGGTGAGGTTGGGTGAGCAAACGCAGACCCTTTAAAGTAATACTGCGTGGTACCCATCGCATGGGTCCCAAATCTCCAGGTTCAAGGGCATCTTGCTACATCGAAAACATGCATGAGAAACCCAGAAGATGGTACACCGTGTGATGGGGAAAGGTTTCTAAAACGCACCTCATTTCTCATCTCCTTGTGCTCGGGTTGGCCATTCCAGCCACTTTACTAGCAATCTCCCTACTTGGAGCATCAGCACCTTTAACCTCCTGTTCCGTACAGGTTGCAATTTGTCCTGAGGATGAACGGGAAGACTTGGAACCAATGAGAGACTAGCTCTTGGTGTAGGGACAGGCACATGTCACTCTATTTTCCCATCAGGAAGAAGAATTAACCACAGGCTCAGCCTGCCCCCCGGAACCAGAACAGGGCCTGAAGCCATCCTGTGCTTTTGCGGCCAGCTCCCTAAAAAGCGAGTTGTAAAATGGAGCTTCAGGGCACTGCAATTCACAAACCTGCAGAGTTATAAATGATAACTCTCG
Source organism: Balaenoptera ricei (assembly GCF_028023285.1). NCBI lineage: Eukaryota > Metazoa > Chordata > Mammalia > Artiodactyla > Balaenopteridae > Balaenoptera > Balaenoptera ricei. The sequence goes on along the minus strand of NW_026777436.1, from coordinate 91,870 downwards.
TCCACAAATATATTGAGGGAAGGCAAAGAAGAGGATTTGAAATCAAGGCAGAATTGCAGGAAACAGATTTCAGGAGGTAGATTCGAATCGCCTTTAAAGCACATGAAAAGCGCCAAAACGTTGACAATGATGCCCTTGGCCAAAAAGGGCGTATGCGTTTTTTCCTGAATATATTCAGGAAAAAACGCATACGCCCTTTTTGGCCAACCAAGCAACCTGGAAAGGCAAATCAGCGCTACAAAGAAGTCTCGCTTCCCATCGGTTAAAAGGGCCATGCTGAAAAAAGTGTCAAAACCAGAAATACAGGAAAGGCCATGGAGAAATGGGAGCCGTGCTACACTGATGGGCGGGATGTAAATTGCCAACAGCCACTCTGGAGAAGTGTACGGTGAGTCCTGAAACGTCTAAAAAGCAAAGCTTAGAGAGCATAGGGCACTTCCACTCATGGGGGTATACATTGGGAAAATTAAAAATCAGCAAGACACAAGCACCCCAAAGTTTAGGGCTGCTCTCTTGACAAGGACCTCCACTTCATTCCACCTTCAATATCCCAGGAAAGAGAAAAATGGATAAAGAAGTTGTGGTCCTTATATACAATGGAATATCACTCAGCCATGAAATCAATGTCATAAGGCTAGTAGCAGCATGATGAGTGGATTTAGGTACGACGATTCTAAGTGAAATAAGTCACACAGAAAAGGACACTTCTCATAATGTATCACTTATAGAGGGAATGTAAAAACCGTTACACTTGAACTGAATTACAAAACAGAACAGAGTCACACATGCAGAAAACACACTATGGCTGCTTAACGGGAAAGGTGAGGTGGGGTGATACATAAAACAAGGGTTTCAAATTAGCTCAGATACCGTTCCATAAAACCAATATGTAATAGACAAGACCTACTCCTTGCTCAGAGAACTGGACTCAACACGCCCTATTCACCGCACAAGAATATATCTGACTAGTAATAATCTTAAAACCTATGTATTGATATCTCTCTGTTAGTGTGTCAAGTGGGTGTAAAGCGGCATAAACACAGCAGTGAAAAGCAGCTAAACCCCATTATAAAAATAAATTACTTTGAAAAACCCATGAAACAAAGACAGTGAAAGAGAGCGAAATTCTTACACAATGCGTTCAGGGGCTGTGATGCAACCTGGATTGATCATATCTAGACCCACAGCTGGATGAGACATAAGGGTGGACACTCTTGGGGCTAAGAGGTTTGGTGAGGTTGGGTGAGCAAACGCAGACCCTTTAAAGTAATACTGCGTGGTACCCATCGCATGGGTCCCAAATCTCCAGGTTCAAGGGCATCTTCCTACATCGAAAACATGCATGAGAAAACAAAAAGATGGTACACCGTGTGATGGGGAAAGGTTTCTAAAACGCACCTCATTTCTCTTCTCCTTGTGCCCGGGTTCGCCATTCCAGCCGCTTTACTAACAATCTCCCTACTTGGAGCATCAGCACCTTTAACCTCCTGTTCCGTACAGGTTGCAATTTGTCCTGAGGATGAACGGGAAGACTTGGAACCAATGAGAGACTAGCTCTTGGTTTAGTGACAGGCACAGGTCACTCTATTTTCCCATCAGGAAGAAGAATTAACCACAGGCTCAGCCTGCCCCCCGGAACCAGAGCAGGGCCTGAAGCCATCCTGCGCTTTTGCGGCCAGCTCCCTAAAAAGCGAGTTGTAAAATGGAGCTTCAGGGCACTGCAATTCACAAACCTGCAGAGTTATAAATGATAACTCTCGTCCACAAATATATTGAGGGAAGGCAAAGAAGAGGATTTGAAATCAAGGCAGAATTGCAGGAAACAGATTTCAGGAGGTAGATTCGAATCGCCTTTAAAGCACATGAAAAGCGGCAAAACGTTGACAATGATGCCCTTGGCCAAAAAGGGCGTATGCGTTTTTTCCTGAATATATTCAGGAAAAAACGCATACGCCCTTTTTGGCCAACCAAGCAACCTGGAAAGGCAAATCAGCGCCACAAAGAAGACTCGCTTCCCATCGGTCAAAAGGGCCATGCTGAAAAAAGTGTCAAAACCAGAAATGCAGGACAGGCCATGGAGAAATGGGAGCCGTGCTACACTGATGGGTGGGATGTAAATTGCCAACAGACACTCTGGAGAAGTGTACGGTGAGTCCTGAAACGTCTAAATAACAAAGCTTAGAGAGCATAGGGCACTTCCACTCATGGGGGTATACATTGGGAAAATGAAAAATCAGCAAGACACAAGCACCCCAAAGTTTAGGGCTGCTCTGTTGACAAGGACCTCCACTTCATTCCACCTTCAATATCCCAGGAAAGAGAAAAATGGATAAAGGAGTTGTGGTCCTTATGTACAATGGAATACCACTCAGCCATGAAATTAATGTCATAAGGCTAGTAGCAGCATGATGAGTGGATTTAGGTACGACGATTCTAAGTGAAATAAGTCACACAGAAAAGGACACTTCTCATAAGGTATCACTGATAGAGGGAATGTAAAAACCGTTACACTTGAACTGAATTACAAAACAGAACGGAGTCACACATGCAGAAAACACACTATGGCTGCTTAACGGGAAAGGTGAGGTGGGGTGATACATAAAACAAGGGTTTCAAATTAGCTCAGATACCGTTCCATAAACCCAATATGTAATAGACAAGACCTACTCCTTGCTCAGAGAACTGGTCTCAACACGCCCCATTCACCGCACAAGAATATATCTGACTAGTAATAATCTTAAAACCTATGTATTGATATCTCTCTGTTAGTGTGTCAAGTGGGTGTAAAGCGGCATAAACACAGCAGTGAAAAGCAGCTAAACCCCATTATAAAAATAAATTACTTCGAAAAACCCATGAAACAAAGACAGTGAAAAAGAGAGAAATTCTTACACAATGCGTTCAGGGGCTGTGATGCAACCTGGATTGACCATATCTAGACCCACAGCTGGATGAGACATAAGGGTGGACACTCTTGGGGCTGAGAGGTTTGGTGAGGTTGGGTGAGCAAACGCAGACCCTTTAAAGTAATACTGCGTGGTACCCATCGCATGGGTCCCAAATCTCCAGGTTCAAGGGCATCTTGCTACATCGAAAACATGCATGAGAAACCCAGAAGATGGTACACCGTGTGATGGGGAAAGGTTTCTAAAACGCACCTCATTTCTCATCTCCTTGTGCTCGGGTTGGCCATTCCAGCCACTTTACTAGCAATCTCCCTACTTGGAGCATCAGCACCTTTAAACTCCTGTTCCGTACAGGTTGCAATTTGTCCTGAGGATGAACGGGAAGACTTGGAACCAATGAGAGACTAGTTCCTGGTGTAGGGACAGGCACAGGTCACTCAATTTTCCCATCAGGAAGAAGAATTAACCAGAGGCTCAGCCTGCCCCCCGGAACCAGAACAGGGCCTGAAGCCACCCTGCGCTTTTGCGGCCATCTCCCAAAAAGGCGAGTTGTAAAATGGAGCTTCAGGGCACTGCAATTCACAAACCTGCAGAGTTATAAATGATAACTCTCGTCCACAAATATATTGAGGGAAGGCAAAGAAGAGGATTTGAAATCAAGGCAGAATTGCAGGAAACAGATTTCAGGAGGTAGATTCGAATCGCCTTTAAAGCACATGAAAAGCGGCAAAACGTTGACAATGATGCCCTTGGCCAAAAAGGGCGTATGCGTTTTTTCCTGAATATATTCAGGAAAAAACGCATACGCCCTTTTTGGCCAACCAAGCAACCTGGAAAGGCAAATCAGCGCTACAAAGAAGTCTCGCTTCCCATCGGTTAAAAGGGCCATGCTGAAAAAAGTGTCAAAACCAGAAATACAGGAAAGGCCATGGAGAAATGGGAGCCCTGCTACACTGATGGGCGGGATGTAAATTGCCAACAGCCACTCTGGAGAAGTGTACGGTGAGTCCTGAAACGTCTAAAAAGCAAAGCTTAGAGAGCATAGGGCACTGCCACTCATGGGGGTATACATTGGGAAAATTAAAAATCAGCAAGACACAAGCACCCCAAAGTTTAGGGCTGCTCTCTTGACAAGGACCTCCACTTCATTCCACCTTCAATATCCCAGGAAAGAGAAAAATGGATAAAGGAGTTGTGGTCCTTATGTACAATGGAATATCACTCAGCCATGAAATCAATGTCATAAGGCTAGTAGCAGCATGATGAGTGGATTTAGGTACGACGATTCTAAGTGAAATAAGTCACACAGAAAAGGACACTTCTCATAATGTATCACTTATAGAGGGAATGTAAGAACCGTTACACTTGAACAGAATTACAAAACAGAACGGAGTCACACATGCAGAAAACACACTATGGCTGCTTAACGGGAAAGGTGAGGTGGGGTGATACATAAAACAAGGGTTTCAAATTAGCTCAGATACCGTTCCATAAACCCAATATGTAATAGACAAGACCTACTCCTTGCTCAGAGAACTGGACTCAACACGCCCTATTCACCGCACAAGAATATATCTGACTAGTAATAATCTTAAAACCTATGTATTGATATCTCTCTGTTAGTGTGTCAAGTGGGTGTAAAGCGGCATAAACACAGCAATGAAAAGCAGCTAAACCCCATTATAAAAATAAATTACTTTGAAAAACCCATGAAACAAAGACAGTGAAAGAGAGCGAAATTCTTACACAATGCGTTCAGGGGCTGTGATGCAACCTGGATTGACCATATCTAGACCCACAGCTGGATGAGACATAAGGGTGGACACTCTTGGGGCTGAGAGGTTTGGTGAGGTTGGGTGAGCAAACGCAGACCCTTTAAAGTAATACTGCGTGGTACCCATCGCATGGGTCCCAAATCTCCAGGTTCAAGGGCATCTTGCTACATCGAAAACATGCATGAGAAACCCAGAAGATGGTACACCGTGTGATGGGGAAAGGTTTCTAAAACGCACCTCATTTCTCTTCTCCTTGTGCCCGGGTTCGCCATTCCAGCCGCTTTACTAACAATCTCCCTACTTGGAGCATCAGCACCTTTAACCTCCTGTTCCGTACAGGTTGCAATTTGTCCTGAGGATGAACGGGAAGACTTGGAACCAATGAGAGACTAGCTCTTGGTGTAGTGACAGGCACAGGTCACTCTATTTTCCCATCAGGAAGAAGAATTAACCACAGGCTCAGCCTGCCCCCCGGAACCAGAGCAGGACCTGAAGCCATCCTGCGCTTTTGCGGCCAGCTCCCTAAAAAGCGAGTTGTAAAATGGAGCTTCAGGGCACTGCAATTCACAAACCTGCAGAGTTATAAATGATAACTCTCGTCCACAAATATATTGAGGGAAGGCAAAGAAGAGGATTTGAAATCAAGGCAGAATTGCAGGAAACAGATTTCAGGAGGTAGATTCGGATCGCCTTTAAAGCACATGAAAAGCGCCAAAACGTTGACAATGATGCCCTTGGCCAAAAAGGGCGTATGCGTTTTTTCCTGAATATATTCAGGAAAAAACGCATACGCCCTTTTTGGCCAACCAAGCAACCTGGAAAGGCAAATCAGCGCTACAAAGAAGTCTCGCTTCCCATCGGTTAAAAGGGCCATGCTGAAAAAAGTGTCAAAACCAGAAATACAGGAAAGGCCATGGAGAAATGGGTGCCCTGCTACACTGATGGGCGGGATGTAAATTGCCAACAGCCACTCTGGAGAAGTGTACGGTGAGTCCTGAAACGTCTAAAAAGCAAAGCTTAGAGAGCATAGGGCACTTCCACTCATGGGGGTATACATTGGGAAAATTAAAAATCAGCAAGACACAAGCACCCCAAAGTTTAGGGCTGCTCTCTTGACAAGGACCTCCACTTCATTCCACCTTCAATATCCCAGGAAAGAGAAAAATGGATAAAGAATTTGTGGTCCTTATGTACAATGGAATATCACTCAGCCATGAAATCAATGTCATAAGGCTAGTAGCAGCATGATGAGTGGATTTAGGTACGACGATTCTAAGTGAAATAAGTCACACAGAAAAGGACACTTCTCATAATGTATCACTTATAGAGGGAATGTAAAAACCGTTACACTTGAACTGAATTACAAAACAGAACAGACTCACACATGCAGAAAACACACTATGGCTGCTTAACGGGAAAGGTGAGGTGGGGTGATACATAAAACAAGGGTTTCAAATTAGCTCAGATACCGTTCCATAAACCCAATATGTAATAGACAAGACCTACTCCTTACTCAGAGAACTGGACTCAACACGCCCTATTCACCGCACAAGAATATATCTGACTAGTAATAATCTTAAAACCTATGTATTGATATCTCTCTGTTAGTGTGTCAAGTGGGTGTAAAGCGGCATAAACACAGCAGTGAAAAGCAGCTAAACCCCATTATAAAAATAAATTACTTCGAAAAACCCATGAAACAAAGACAGTGAAAGAGAGCGAAATTCTTACACAATGCGTTCAGGGGCTGTGATGCAACCTGTATTGACCATATCTAGACCCACAGCTGGATGAGACATAAGGGTGGACACTCTTGGGGCTGAGAGGTTTGGTGAGGTTGGGTGAGCAAACGCAGACCCTTTAAAGTAATACTGCGTGGTACCCATCGCATGGGTCCCAAATCTCCAGGTTCAAGGGCATCTTCCTACATCGAAAACATGCATGAGAAAACAAAAAGATGGTACACCATGTGATGGGGAAAGGTTTCTAAAACGCACCTCATTTCTCTTCTCCTTGTGCCCGGGTTCGCCATTCCAGCCGCTTTACTAACAATCTCCCTACTTGGAGCATCAGCACCTTTAACCTCCTGTTCCGTACAGGTTGCAATTTGTCCTGAGGATGAACGGGAAGACTTGGAACCAATGAGAGACTAGCTCTTGGTGTAGTGACAGGCACAGGTCACTCTATTTTCCCATCAGGAAGAAGAATTAACCACAGGCTCAGCCTGCCCCCCGGAACCAGAGCAGGGCCTGAAGCCATCCTGCGCTTTTGCGGCCAGCTCCCTAAAAAGCAAGTTGTAAAATGGAGCTTCAGGGCACTGCAATTCACAAACCTGCAGAGTTATAAATGATAACTCTCGTCCACAAATATATTGAGGGAAGGCAAAGAAGAGGATTTGAAATCAAGGCAGAATTGCAGGAAACAGATTTCAGGAGGTAGATTCGAATCGCCTTTAAAGCACATGAAAAGCGGCAAAACGTTGACAATGATGCCCTTGGCCAAAAAGGGCGTATGCGTTTTTTCCTGAATATATTCAGGAAAAAACGCATACGCCCTTTTTGGCCAACCAAGCAACCTGGAAAGGCAAATCAGCGCTACAAAGAAGTCTCGCTTCCCATCGGTTAAAAGGGCCATGCTGAAAAAAGTGTCAAAACCAGAAATGCAGGACAGGCCATGGAAAAATGGGAGCCTTGCTACACTGATGGGTGGGATGTAAATTGCCAACAGCCACTGTGGAGAAGAGTACGGTGTGTCCTGAAACGTCTAAAAAACACAGCTTAGAGAGCATAGGGCACTTCCACTCATGGGGGTATAAATTGGGAAAATGAAAAATCAGCAAGACACAAGCACCCCAAAGTTTAGGGCTGCTCTGTTGACAAGGACCTCCACTTCATTCCACCTTCAATATCCCAGGAAAGAGAAAAATGGATAAAGGAGTTGTGGTCCTTATGTACAATGGAATATCACTCAGCCATGAAATCAATGTCATAAGGCTAGTAGCAGCATGATGAGTGGATTTAGGTACGACGATTCTAAGTGAAATAAGTCACACAGAAAAGGACACTTCTCATAAGGTATCACTTATAGAGGGAATGTAAAAACCGTTACACTTGAACTGAATTACAAAACAGAACGGAGTCACACATGCAGAAAACACACTATGGCTGCTTAACGGGAAAGGTGAGGTGGGGTGATACATAAAACAAGGGTTTCAAATTAGCTCAGATACCGTTCCATAAACCCAATATGTAATAGACAAGACCTACTCCTTGCTCAGAGAACTGGACTCAACACGCCCTATTCACCGCACAAGAATATATCTGACTAGTAATAATCTTAAAACCTATGTATTGATATCTCTCTGTTAGTGTGTCAAGTGGGTGTAAAGCGGCATAAACACAGCAGTGAAAAGCAGCTAAACCCCATTATAAAAATAAATTACTTTGAAAAACCCATGAAACAAAGACAGTGAAAGAGAGCAAAATACTTACACAATGCGTTCAGGGGCTGTGATGCAACCTGGATTGACCATATCTAGACCCACAGCTGGATGAGACATAAGGGTGGACACTCTTGGGGCTGAGAGGTTTGGTGAGGTTGGGTGAGCAAACGCAGACCCTTTAAAGTAATACTGCGTGGTACCCATCGCATGGGTCCCAAATCTCCAGGTTCAAGGGCATCTTCCTACATCGAAAACATGCATGAGAAAACAAAAAGATGGTACACCATGTGATGGGGAAAGGTTTCTAAAACGCACCTCATTTCTCTTCTCCTTGTGCCCGGGTTCGCCATTCCAGCCGCTTTACTAACAATCTCCCTACTTGGAGCATCAGCACCTTTAACCTCCTGTTCCGTACAGGTTGCAATTTGTCCTGAGGATGAACGGGAAGACTTGGAACCAATGAGAGACTAGGTCTTGGTGTAGTGACAGGCACAGGTCACTCTATTTTCCCATCAGGAAGAAGAATTAACCACAGGCTCAGCCTGCCCCCCGGAACCAGAGCAGGGCCTGAAGCCATCCTGCGCTTTTGCGGCCAGCTCCCTAAAAAGCGAGTTGTAAAATGGAGCTTCAGGGCACTGCAATTCACAAACCTGCAGAGTTATAAATGATAACTCTCGTCCACAAATATATTGAGGGAAGGCAAAGAAGAGGATTTGAAATCAAGGCAGAATTGCAGGAAACAGATTTCAGGAGGTAGATTCGAATCGCCTTTAAAGCACATGAAAAGCGGCAAAACGTTGACAATGATGCCCTTGGCCAAAAAGGGCGTATGCGTTTTTTCCTGAATATATTCAGGAAAAAACGCATACGCCCTTTTTGGCCAACCAAGCAACCTGGAAAGGCAAATCAGCGCCACAAAGAAGACTCGCTTCCCATCGGTCAAAAGGGCCATGCTGAAAAAAGTGTCAAAACCAGAAATGCAGGACAGGCCATGGAGAAATGGGAGCCGTGCTACACTGATGGGTGGGATGTAAATTGCCAACAGACACTCTGGAGAAGTGTACGGTGAGTCCTGAAACGTCTAAAAAGCAAAGCTTAGAGAGCATAGGGCACTTCCACTCATGGGGGTATACATTGGGAAAATTAAAAATCAGCAAGACACAAGCACCCCAAAGTTTAGGGCTGCTCTCTTGACAAGGACCTCCACTTCATTCCACCTTCAATATCCCAGGAAAGAGAAAAATGGATAAAGGAGTTGTGGTCCTTATGTACAATGGAATATCACTCAGCCATGAAATCAATGTCATAAGGCTAGTAGCAGCATGATGAGTGGATTTAGGTACGACGATTCTAAGTGAAATAAGTCACACAGAAAAGGACACTTCTCATAATGTATCACTTATAGAGGGAATGTAAGAACCGTTACACTTGAACAGAATTACAAAACAGAACGGAGTCACACATGCAGAAAACACACTATGGCTGCTTAACGGGAAAGGTGAGGTGGGGTGATACATAAAACAAGGGTTTCAAATTAGCTCAGATACCGTTCCATAAACCCAATATGTAATAGACAAGACCTACTCCTTGCTCAGAGAACTGGACTCAACACGCCCTATTCACCGCACAAGAATATATCTGACTAGTAATAATCTTAAAACCTATGTATTGATATCTCTCTGTTAGTGTGTCAAGTGGGTGTAAAGCGGCATAAACACAGCAATGAAAAGCAGCTAAACCCCATTATAAAAATAAATTACTTTGAAAAACCCATGAAACAAAGACAGTGAAAGAGAGCGAAATTCTTACACAATGCGTTCAGGGGCTGTGATGCAACCTGGATTGACCATATCTAGACCCACAGCTGGATGAGACATAAGGGTGGACACTCTTGGGGCTGAGAGGTTTGGTGAGGTTGGGTGAGCAAACGCAGACCCTTTAAAGTAATACTGCGTGGTACCCATCGCATGGGTCCCAAATCTCCAGGTTCAAGGGCATCTTCCTACATCGAAAACATGCATGAGAAAACAAAAAGATGGTACACCATGTGATGGGGAAAGGTTTCTAAAACGCACCTCATTTCTCTTCTCCTTGTGCCCGGGTTCGCCATTCCAGCCGCTTTACTAACAATCTCCCTACTTGGAGCATCAGCACCTTTAACCTCCTGTTCCGTACAGGTTGCAATTTGTCCTGAGGATGAACGGGAAGACTTGGAACCAATGAGAGACTAGCTCTTGGTGTAGTGACAGGCACAGGTCACTCTATTTTCCCATCAGGAAGAAGAATTAACCACAGGCTCAGCCTGCCCCCCGGAACCAGAGCAGGGCCTGAAGCCATCCTGCGCTTTTGCGGCCAGCTCCCTAAAAAGCGAGTTGTAAAATGGAGCTTCAGGGCACTGCAATTCACAAACCTGCAGAGTTATAAATGATAACTCTCGTCCACAAATATATTGAGGGAAGGCAAAGAAGAGGATTTGAAATCAAGGCAGAATTGCAGGAAACAGATTTCAGGAGGTAGATTCGAATCGCCTTTAAAGCACATGAAAAGCGGCAAAACGTTGACAATGATGCCCTTGGCCAAAAAGGGCGTATGCGTTTTTTCCTGAATATATTCAGGAAAAAACGCATACGCCCTTTTTGGCCAACCAAGCAACCTGGAAAGGCAAATCAGCGCCACAAAGAAGACTCGCTTCCCATCGGTTAAAAGGGCCATGCTGAAAAAAGTGTCAAAAGCAGAAATGCAGGACAGGCCATGGAGAAATGGGAGCCGTGCTACACTGATGGGCGGGATGTAAATTGCCAACAGCCACTCTGGAGAAGTGTACGGTGAGTCCTGAAACGTCTAAATAACAAAGCTTAGAGAGCATAGGGCACTTCCACTCATGGGGGTATACATTGGGAAAATTAAAAATCAGCAAGACACAAGCACCCCAAAGTTTAGGGCTGCTCTGTTGACAAGGACCTCCACTTCATTCCACCTTCAATATCCCAGGAAAGAGAAAAATGGATAAAGGAGTTGTGGTCCTTATGTACAATGGAATACCACTCAGCCATGAAATTAATGTCATAAGGCTAGTAGCAGCATGATGAGTGGATTTAGGTACGACGATTCTAAGTGAAATAAGTCACACAGAAAAGGACACTTCTCATAAGGTATCACTGATAGAGGGAATGTAAAAACCGTTACACTTGAACTGAATTACAAAACAGAACAGACTCACACATGCAGAAAACACACTATGGCTGCTTAACGGGAAAGGTGAGGTGGGGTGATACATAAAACAAGGGTTTCAAATTAGCTCAGATACCGTTCCATAAACCCAATATGTAATAGACAAGACCTACTCCTTGCTCAGAGAACTGGTCTCAACACACCCCATTCACCGCACAAGAATATATCTGACTAGTAATAATCTTAAAACCTATGTATTGATATCTCTCTGTTAGTGTGTCAAGTGGGTGTAAAGCGGCATAAACACAGCAGTGAAAAGCAGCTAAACCCCATTATAAAAATAAATTACTTCGAAATACCCATGAAACAAAGACAGTGAAATAGAGCGAAATTCTTACACAATGCGTTCAGGGGCTGTGATGCAACCTGGATTGACCATATCTAGACCCACAGCTGGATGAGACATAAGGGTGGACGCTCTTGGGGCTGAGAGGTTTGGTGAGGTTGGGTGAGCAAACGCAGACCCTTTAAAGTAATACTGCGTGGTACCCATCGCATGGGTCCCAAATCTCCAGGTTCAAGGGCATCTTGCTACATCGAAAACATGCATGAGAAACCCAGAAGATGGTACACCGTGTGATGGGGAAAGGTTTCTAAAACGCACCTCATTTCTCATCTCCTTGTGCTCGGGTTCGCCATTCCAGCCACTTTACTAGCAATCTCCCTACTTGGAGCATCAGCACCTTTAACCTCCTGTTCCGTACAGGTTGCAATTTGTCCTGAGGATGAACGGGAAGACTTGGAACCAATGAGAGACTAGCTCTTGGTGTAGGGACAGGCACATGTCACTCTATTTTCCCATCAGGAAGAAGAATTAACCACAGGCTCAGCCTGCCCCCCGGAACCAGAACAGGGCCTGAAGCCATCCTGTGCTTTTGCGGCCAGCTCCCTAAAAAGCGAGTTGTAAAATGGAGCTTCAGGGCACTGCAATTCACAAACCTGCAGAGTTATAAATGATAACTCTCGTCCACAAATATATTGAGGGAAGGCAAAGAAGAGGATTTGAAATCAAGGCAGAATTGCAGGAAACAGATTTCAGGAGGTAGATTCGAATCGCCTTTAAAGCACATGAAAAGCGCCAAAACGTTGACAATGATGCCCTTGGCCAAAAAGGGCGTATGCGTTTTTTCCTGAATATATTCAGGAAAAAACGCATACGCCCTTTTTGGCCAACCAAGCAACCTGGAAAGGCAAATCAGCGCTACAAAGAAGTCTCGCTTCCCATCGGTTAAAAGGGCCATGCTGAAAAAAGTGTCAAAACCAGAAATACAGGAAAGGCCATGGAGAAATGGGAGCCGTGCTACACTGATGGGCGGGATGTAAATTGCCAACAGCCACTCTGGAGAAGTGTACGGTGAGTCCTGAAACGTCTAAAAAGCAAAGCTTAGAGAGCATAGGGCACTTCCACTCATGGGGGTATACATTGGGAAAATTAAAAATCAGCAAGACACAAGCACCCCAAAGTTTAGGGCTGCTCTCTTGACAAGGACCTCCACTTCATTCCACCTTCAATATCCCAGGAAAGAGAAAAATGGATAAAGAAGTTGTGGTCCTTATATACAATGGAATATCACTCAGCCATGAAATCAATGTCATAAGGCTAGTAGCAGCATGATGAGTGGATTTAGGTACGACGATTCTAAGTGAAATAAGTCACACAGAAAAGGACACTTCTCATAATGTATCACTTATAGAGGGAATGTAAAAACCGTTACACTTGAACTGAATTACAAAACAGAACAGAGTCACACATGCAGAAAACACACTATGGCTGCTTAACGGGAAAGGTGAGGTGGGGTGATACATAAAACAAGGGTTTCAAATTAGCTCAGATACCGTTCCATAAAACCAATATGTAATAGACAAGACCTACTCCTTGCTCAGAGAACTGGACTCAACACGCCCTATTCACCGCACAAGAATATATCTGACTAGTAATAATCTTAAAACCTATGTATTGATATCTCTCTGTTAGTGTGTCAAGTGGGTGTAAAGCGGCATAAACACAGCAGTGAAAAGCAGCTAAACCCCATTATAAAAATAAATTACTTTGAAAAACCCATGAAACAAAGACAGTGAAAGAGAGCGAAATTCTTACACAATGCGTTCAGGGGCTGTGATGCAACCTGGATTGATCATATCTAGACCCACAGCTGGATGAGACATAAGGGTGGACACTCTTGGGGCTAAGAGGTTTGGTGAGGTTGGGTGAGCAAACGCAGACCCTTTAAAGTAATACTGCGTGGTACCCATCGCATGGGTCCCAAATCTCCAGGTTCAAGGGCATCTTCCTACATCGAAAACATGCATGAGAAAACAAAAAGATGGTACACCGTGTGATGGGGAAAGGTTTCTAAAACGCACCTCATTTCTCTTCTCCTTGTGCCCGGGTTCGCCATTCCAGCCGCTTTACTAACAATCTCCCTACTTGGAGCATCAGCACCTTTAACCTCCTGTTCCGTACAGGTTGCAATTTGTCCTGAGGATGAATGGGAAGACTTGGAACCAATGAGAGACTAGCTCTTGGTTTAGTGACAGGCACAGGTCACTCTATTTTCCCATCAGGAAGAAGAATTAACCACAGGCTCAGCCTGCCCCCCGGAACCAGAGCAGGGCCTGAAGCCATCCTGCGCTTTTGCGGCCAGCTCCCTAAAAAGCGAGTTGTAAAATGGAGCTTCAGGGCACTGCAATTCACAAACCTGCAGAGTTATAAATGATAACTCTCGTCCACAAATATATTGAGGGAAGGCAAAGAAGAGGATTTGAAATCAAGGCAGAATTGCAGGAAACAGATTTCAGGAGGTAGATTCGAATCGCCTTTAAAGCACATGAAAAGCGGCAAAACGTTGACAATGATGCCCTTGGCCAAAAAGGGCGTATGCGTTTTTTCCTGAATATATTCAGGAAAAAACGCATACGCCCTTTTTGGCCAACCAAGCAACCTGGAAAGGCAAATCAGCGCCACAAAGAAGACTCGCTTCCCATCGGTCAAAAGGGCCATGCTGAAAAAAGTGTCAAAACCAGAAATGCAGGACAGGCCATGGAGAAATGGGAGCCGTGCTACACTGATGGGTGGGATGTAAATTGCCAACAGACACTCTGGAGAAGTGTACGGTGAGTCCTGAAACGTCTAAATAACAAAGCTTAGAGAGCATAGGGCACTTCCACTCATGGGGGTATACATTGGGAAAATGAAAAATCAGCAAGACACAAGCACCCCAAAGTTTAGGGCTGCTCTGTTGACAAGGACCTCCACTTCATTCCACCTTCAATATCCCAGGAAAGAGAAAAATGGATAAAGGAGTTGTGGTCCTTATGTACAATGGAATACCACTCAGCCATGAAATTAATGTCATAAGGCTAGTAGCAGCATGATGAGTGGATTTAGGTACGACGATTCTAAGTGAAATAAGTCACACAGAAAAGGACACTTCTCATAAGGTATCACTGATAGAGGGAATGTAAAAACCGTTACACTTGAACTGAATTACAAAACAGAACGGAGTCACACATGCAGAAAACACACTATGGCTGCTTAACGGGAAAGGTGAGGTGGGGTGATACATAAAACAAGGGTTTCAAATTAGCTCAGATACCGTTCCATAAACCCAATATGTAATAGACAAGACCTACTCCTTGCTCAGAGAACTGGTCTCAACACGCCCCATTCACCGCACAAGAATATATCTGACTAGTAATAATCTTAAAACCTATGTATTGATATCTCTCTGTTAGTGTGTCAAGTGGGTGTAAAGCGGCATAAACACAGCAGTGAAAAGCAGCTAAACCCCATTATAAAAATAAATTACTTCGAAAAACCCATGAAACAAAGACAGTGAAAAAGAGAGAAATTCTTACACAATGCGTTCAGGGGCTGTGATGCAACCTGGATTGACCATATCTAGACCCACAGCTGGATGAGACATAAGGGTGGACACTCTTGGGGCTGAGAGGTTTGGTGAGGTTGGGTGAGCAAACGCAGACCCTTTAAAGTAATACTGCGTGGTACCCATCGCATGGGTCCCAAATCTCCAGGTTCAAGGGCATCTTGCTACATCGAAAACATGCATGAGAAACCCAGAAGATGGTACACCGTGTGATGGGGAAAGGTTTCTAAAACGCACCTCATTTCTCATCTCCTTGTGCTCGGGTTGGCCATTCCAGCCACTTTACTAGCAATCTCCCTACTTGGAGCATCAGCACCTTTAAACTCCTGTTCCGTACAGGTTGCAATTTGTCCTGAGGATGAACGGGAAGACTTGGAACCAATGAGAGACTAGTTCCTGGTGTAGGGACAGGCACAGGTCACTCAATTTTCCCATCAGGAAGAAGAATTAACCAGAGGCTCAGCCTGCCCCCCGGAACCAGAACAGGGCCTGAAGCCACCCTGCGCTTTTGCGGCCATCTCCCAAAAAGGCGAGTTGTAAAATGGAGCTTCAGGGCACTGCAATTCACAAACCTGCAGAGTTATAAATGATAACTCTCGTCCACAAATATATTGAGGGAAGGCAAAGAAGAGGATTTGAAATCAAGGCAGAATTGCAGGAAACAGATTTCAGGAGGTAGATTCGAATCGCCTTTAAAGCACATGAAAAGCGGCAAAACGTTGACAATGATGCCCTTGGCCAAAAAGGGCGTATGCGTTTTTTCCTGAATATATTCAGGAAAAAACGCATACGCCCTTTTTGGCCAACCAAGCAACCTGGAAAGGCAAATCAGCGCTACAAAGAAGTCTCGCTTCCCATCGGTTAAAAGGGCCATGCTGAAAAAAGTGTCAAAACCAGAAATACAGGAAAGGCCATGGAGAAATGGGAGCCCTGCTACACTGATGGGCGGGATGTAAATTGCCAACAGCCACTCTGGAGAAGTGTACGGTGAGTCCTGAAACGTCTAAAAAGCAAAGCTTAGAGAGCATAGGGCACTGCCACTCATGGGGGTATACATTGGGAAAATTAAAAATCAGCAAGACACAAGCACCCCAAAGTTTAGGGCTGCTCTCTTGACAAGGACCTCCACTTCATTCCACCTTCAATATCCCAGGAAAGAGAAAAATGGATAAAGGAGTTGTGGTCCTTATGTACAATGGAATATCACTCAGCCATGAAATCAATGTCATAAGGCTAGTAGCAGCATGATGAGTGGATTTAGGTACGACGATTCTAAGTGAAATAAGTCACACAGAAAAGGACACTTCTCATAATGTATCACTTATAGAGGGAATGTAAGAACCGTTACACTTGAACAGAATTACAAAACAGAACGGAGTCACACATGCAGAAAACACACTATGGCTGCTTAACGGGAAAGGTGAGGTGGGGTGATACATAAAACAAGGGTTTCAAATTAGCTCAGATACCGTTCCATAAACCCAATATGTAATAGACAAGACCTACTCCTTGCTCAGAGAACTGGACTCAACACGCCCTATTCACCGCACAAGAATATATCTGACTAGTAATAATCTTAAAACCTATGTATTGATATCTCTCTGTTAGTGTGTCAAGTGGGTGTAAAGCGGCATAAACACAGCAATGAAAAGCAGCTAAACCCCATTATAAAAATAAATTACTTTGAAAAACCCATGAAACAAAGACAGTGAAAGAGAGCGAAATTCTTACACAATGCGTTCAGGGGCTGTGATGCAACCTGGATTGACCATATCTAGACCCACAGCTGGATGAGACATAAGGGTGGACACTCTTGGGGCTGAGAGGTTTGGTGAGGTTGGGTGAGCAAACGCAGACCCTTTAAAGTAATACTGCGTGGTACCCATCGCATGGGTCCCAAATCTCCAGGTTCAAGGGCATCTTGCTACATCGAAAACATGCATGAGAAACCCAGAAGATGGTACACCGTGTGATGGGGAAAGGTTTCTAAAACGCACCTCATTTCTCTTCTCCTTGTGCCCGGGTTCGCCATTCCAGCCGCTTTACTAACAATCTCCCTACTTGGAGCATCAGCACCTTTAACCTCCTGTTCCGTACAGGTTGCAATTTGTCCTGAGGATGAACGGGAAGACTTGGAACCAATGAGAGACTAGCTCTTGGTGTAGTGACAGGCACAGGTCACTCTATTTTCCCATCAGGAAGAAGAATTAACCACAGGCTCAGCCTGCCCCCCGGAACCAGAGCAGGACCTGAAGCCATCCTGCGCTTTTGCGGCCAGCTCCCTAAAAAGCGAGTTGTAAAATGGAGCTTCAGGGCACTGCAATTCACAAACCTGCAGAGTTATAAATGATAACTCTCGTCCACAAATATATTGAGGGAAGGCAAAGAAGAGGATTTGAAATCAAGGCAGAATTGCAGGAAACAGATTTCAGGAGGTAGATTCGGATCGCCTTTAAAGCACATGAAAAGCGCCAAAACGTTGACAATGATGCCCTTGGCCAAAAAGGGCGTATGCGTTTTTTCCTGAATATATTCAGGAAAAAACGCATACGCCCTTTTTGGCCAACCAAGCAACCTGGAAAGGCAAATCAGCGCTACAAAGAAGTCTCGCTTCCCATCGGTTAAAAGGGCCATGCTGAAAAAAGTGTCAAAACCAGAAATACAGGAAAGGCCATGGAGAAATGGGAGCCCTGCTACACTGATGGGCGGGATGTAAATTGCCAACAGCCACTCTGGAGAAGTGTACGGTGAGTCCTGAAACGTCTAAAAAGCAAAGCTTAGAGAGCATAGGGCACTTCCACTCATGGGGGTATACATTGGGAAAATTAAAAATCAGCAAGACACAAGCACCCCAAAGTTTAGGGCTGCTCTCTTGACAAGGACCTCCACTTCATTCCACCTTCAATATCCCAGGAAAGAGAAAAATGGATAAAGAATTTGTGGTCCTTATGTACAATGGAATATCACTCAGCCATGAAATCAATGTCATAAGGCTAGTAGCAGCATGATGAGTGGATTTAGGTACGACGATTCTAAGTGAAATAAGTCACACAGAAAAGGACACTTCTCATAATGTATCACTTATAGAGGGAATGTAAAAACCGTTACACTTGAACTGAATTACAAAACAGAACAGACTCACACATGCAGAAAACACACTATGGCTGCTTAACGGGAAAGGTGAGGTGGGGTGATACATAAAACAAGGGTTTCAAATTAGCTCAGATACCGTTCCATAAACCCAATATGTAATAGACAAGACCTACTCCTTACTCAGAGAACTGGACTCAACACGCCCTATTCACCGCACAAGAATATATCTGACTAGTAATAATCTTAAAACCTATGTATTGATATCTCTCTGTTAGTGTGTCAAGTGGGTGTAAAGCGGCATAAACACAGCAGTGAAAAGCAGCTAAACCCCATTATAAAAATAAATTACTTCGAAAAACCCATGAAACAAAGACAGTGAAAGAGAGCGAAATTCTTACACAATGCGTTCAGGGGCTGTGATGCAACCTGGATTGACCATATCTAGACCCACAGCTGGATGAGACATAAGGGTGGACACTCTTGGGGCTGAGAGGTTTGGTGAGGTTGGGTGAGCAAACGCAGACCCTTTAAAGTAATACTGCGTGGTACCCATCGCATGGGTCCCAAATCTCCAGGTTCAAGGGCATCTTCCTACATCGAAAACATGCATGAGAAAACAAAAAGATGGTACACCATGTGATGGGGAAAGGTTTCTAAAACGCACCTCATTTCTCTTCTCCTTGTGCCCGGGTTCGCCATTCCAGCCGCTTTACTAACAATCTCCCTACTTGGAGCATCAGCACCTTTAACCTCCTGTTCCGTACAGGTTGCAATTTGTCCTGAGGATGAACGGGAAGACTTGGAACCAATGAGAGACTAGCTCTTGGTGTAGTGACAGGCACAGGTCACTCTATTTTCCCATCAGGAAGAAGAATTAACCACAGGCTCAGCCTGCCCCCCGGAACCAGAGCAGGGCCTGAAGCCATCCTGCGCTTTTGCGGCCAGCTCCCTAAAAAGCGAGTTGTAAAATGGAGCTTCAGGGCACTGCAATTCACAAACCTGCAGAGTTATAAATGATAACTCTCGTCCACAAATATATTGAGGGAAGGCAAAGAAGAGGATTTGAAATCAAGGCAGAATTGCAGGAAACAGATTTCAGGAGGTAGATTCGAATCGCCTTTAAAGCACATGAAAAGCGGCAAAACGTTGACAATGATGCCCTTGGCCAAAAAGGGCGTATGCGTTTTTTCCTGAATATATTCAGGAAAAAACGCATACGCCCTTTTTGGCCAACCAAGCAACCTGGAAAGGCAAATCAGCGCTACAAAGAAGTCTCGCTTCCCATCGGTCAAAAGGGCCATGCTGAAAAAAGTGTCAAAACCAGAAATGCAGGACAGGCCATGGAAAAATGGGAGCCTTGCTACACTGATGGGTGGGATGTAAATTGCCAACAGCCACTGTGGAGAAGAGTACGGTGTGTCCTGAAACGTCTAAAAAACACAGCTTAGAGAGCATAGGGCACTTCCACTCATGGGGGTATAAATTGGGAAAATGAAAAATCAGCAAGACACAAGCACCCCAAAGTTTAGGGCTGCTCTGTTGACAAGGACCTCCACTTCATTCCACCTTCAATATCCCAGGAAAGAGAAAAATGGATAAAGGAGTTGTGGTCCTTATGTACAATGGAATATCACTCAGCCATGAAATCAATGTCATAAGGCTAGTAGCAGCATGATGAGTGGATTTAGGTACGACGATTCTAAGTGAAATAAGTCACACAGAAAAGGACACTTCTCATAAGGTATCACTTATAGAGGGAATGTAAAAACCGTTACACTTGAACTGAATTACAAAACAGAACGGAGTCACACATGCAGAAAACACACTATGGCTGCTTAACGGGAAAGGTGAGGTGGGGTGATACATAAAACAAGGGTTTCAAATTAGCTCAGATACCGTTCCATAAACCCAATATGTAATAGACAAGACCTACTCCTTGCTCAGAGAACTGGACTCAACACGCCCTATTCACCGCACAAGAATATATCTGACTAGTAATAATCTTAAAACCTATGTATTGATATCTCTCTGTTAGTGTGTCAAGTGGGTGTAAAGCGGCATAAACACAGCAGTGAAAAGCAGCTAAACCCCATTATAAAAATAAATTACTTTGAAAAACCCATGAAACAAAGACAGTGAAAGAGAGCAAAATACTTACACAATGCGTTCAGGGGCTGTGATGCAACCTGGATTGACCATATCTAGACCCACAGCTGGATGAGACATAAGGGTGGACACTCTTGGGGCTGAGAGGTTTGGTGAGGTTGGGTGAGCAAACGCAGACCCTTTAAAGTAATACTGCGTGGTACCCATCGCATGGGTCCCAAATCTCCAGGTTCAAGGGCATCTTCCTACATCGAAAACATGCATGAGAAAACAAAAAGATGGTACACCATGTGATGGGGAAAGGTTTCTAAAACGCACCTCATTTCTCTTCTCCTTGTGCCCGGGTTCGCCATTCCAGCCGCTTTACTAACAATCTCCCTACTTGGAGCATCAGCACCTTTAACCTCCTGTTCCGTACAGGTTGCAATTTGTCCTGAGGATGAACGGGAAGACTTGGAACCAATGAGAGACTAGGTCTTGGTGTAGTGACAGGCACAGGTCACTCTATTTTCCCATCAGGAAGAAGAATTAACCACAGGCTCAGCCTGCCCCCCGGAACCAGAGCAGGGCCTGAAGCCATCCTGCGCTTTTGCGGCCAGCTCCCTAAAAAGCGAGTTGTAAAATGGAGCTTCAGGGCACTGCAATTCACAAACCTGCAGAGTTATAAATGATAACTCTCGTCCACAAATATATTGAGGGAAGGCAAAGAAGAGGATTTGAAATCAAGGCAGAATTGCAGGAAACAGATTTCAGGAGGTAGATTCGAATCGCCTTTAAAGCACATGAAAAGCGGCAAAACGTTGACAATGATGCCCTTGGCCAAAAAGGGCGTATGCGTTTTTTCCTGAATATATTCAGGAAAAAACGCATACGCCCTTTTTGGCCAACCAAGCAACCTGGAAAGGCAAATCAGCGCTACAAAGAAGACTCGCTACCCATCGGTCAAAAGGGCCATGCTGAAAAAAGTCTCAAAACCAGAAATGCAGGAGAGGCCATGGAGAAATGGGAGCCTTGCTACACTGATGGGCGGGATGTAAATTGCCAACTGCCACTCTGGAGAAGTGTACGGTGTGTCCTTAAACATCTAAACAACACAGCTTAGTGAGCATAGGGCACTTCCACTCATGGGGGTATAAATTGGGAAAATGAAAAATCAGCAAGACACAAGCACCCCAAAGTTTAGGGCTGCTCTGTTGACAAGGACCTCCACTTCATTCCACCTTCAATATCCCAGGAAAGAGAAAAATGGATAAAGGAGTTGTGGTCCTTATGTACAATGGAATATCACTCAGCCATGAAATCAATGTCATAAGGTTAGTAACAGCATGATGAGTGGATTTAGGTACGACGATTCTAAGTGAAAT
Organism: Balaenoptera ricei; assembly: GCF_028023285.1. Classification (NCBI taxonomy): domain Eukaryota; kingdom Metazoa; phylum Chordata; class Mammalia; order Artiodactyla; family Balaenopteridae; genus Balaenoptera; species Balaenoptera ricei. Next base: position 70,066 of record NW_026777436.1, on the reverse strand, counting down.
AAGTCACACAGAAAAGGACACTTCTCATAAGGTATCACTTATAGAGGGAATGTAAAAACCGTTACACTTGAACTGAATTACAAAACAGAACGGAGTCACACATGCAGAAAACACACTATGGCTGCTTAACGGGAAAGGTGAGGTGGGGTGATACATAAAACAAGGGTTTCAAATTAGCTCAGATACCGTTCCATAAACCCAATATGTAATAGACAAGACCTACTCCTTGCTCAGAGAACTGGACTCAACACGCCCTATTCACCGCACAAGAATATATCTGACTAGTAATAATCTTAAAACCTATGGATTGATATCTCTCTGTTAGTGTGTCAACTGGGTGTAAAGCGGCATAAACACAGCAGTGAAAAGCAGCTAAACCCCATTATAAAAATAAATTACTTTTACAAACCCATGAAACAAAGACAGTGAAAGAGAGCGAAATTCTTACACAATGCGTTCAGGGGCTGTGATGCAACCTGGATTGACCATATCTAGACCCACAGCTGGATGAGACATAAGTGTGGACACTCTTGGGGCTGAGAGGTTTGGTGAGGTTGGGTGAGCAAACGCAGACCCTTTAAAGTAATACTGCGTGGTACCCATCGCATGGGTCCCAAATCTCCAGGTTCAAGGGCATCTTGCTACATCGAAAACATGCATGAGAAACCCAGAAGATGGTACACCGTGTGATGGGGAAAGGTTTCTAAAACGCACCTCATTTCTCATCTCCTTGTGCTCGGGTTCGCCATTCCAGCCACTTTACTAGCAATCTCCCTACTTGGAGCATCAGCACCTTTAACCTCCTGTTCCGTACAGGTTGCAATTTGTCCTGAGGATGAACGGGAAGACTTGGAACCAATGAGAGACTAGCTCCTGGTGTAGGGACAGGCACAGGTCACTCTATTTTCCCATCAGGAAGAAGAATTAACCACAGCCTCAGCCTGCCCCCCGGAACCAGAACAGGGCCTGAAGCCATCATGCGCTTTTGCGGCCAGCTCCCAAAAAAGCGAGTTGTAAAATGGAGCTTCAGGGCACTGCAATTCACAAACCTGCAGAGTTATAAATGATAACTCTCGTCCACAAATATATTGAGGGAAGGCAAAGAAGAGGATTTGAAATCAAGGCAGAATTGCAGGAAACAGATTTCAGGAGGTAGATTCGAATCGCCTTTAAAGCACATGAAAAGCGGCAAAACGTTGACAATGATGCCCTTGGCCAAAAAGGGCGTATGCGTTTTTTCCTGAATATATTCAGGAAAAAACGCATACGCCCTTTTTGGCCAACCAAGCAACCTGGAAAGGCAAATCAGCGCTACAAAGAAGTCTCGCTTCCCATCGGTTAAAAGGGCCATGCTGAAAAAAGTGTCAAAACCAGAAATACAGGAAAGGCCATGGAGAAATGGGAGCCCTGCTACACTGATGGGCGGGATGTAAATTGCCAACAGCCACTCTGGAGAAGTGTACGGTGAGTCCTGAAACGTCTAAAAAGCAAAGCTTAGAGAGCATAGGGCACTTCCACTCATGGGGGTATACATTGGGAAAATTAAAAATCAGCAAGACACAAGCACCCCAAAGTTTAGGGCTGCTCTCTTGACAAGGACCTCCACTTCATTCCACCTTCAATATCCCAGGAAAGAGAAAAATGGATAAAGGAGTTGTGGTCCTTATGTACAATGGAATATCACTCAGCCATGAAATCAATGTCATAAGGCTAGTAGCAGCATGATGAGTGGATTTAGGTACGACGATTCTAAGTGAAATAAGTCACACAGAAAAGGACACTTCTCATAAGGTATCACTGATAGAGGGAATGTAAAAACCGTTACACTTGAACTGAATTACAAAACAGAACGGAGTCACACATGCAGAAAACACACTATGGCTGCTTAACGGGAAAGGTGAGGTGGGGTGATACATAAAACAAGGGTTTCAAATTAGCTCAGATACCGTTCCATAAACCCAATATGTAATAGACAAGACCTACTCCTTGCTCAGAGAACTGGACTCAACACGCCCTATTCACCGCACAAGAATATATCTGACTAGTAATAATCTTAAAACCTATGTATTGATATCTCTCTGTTAGTGTGTCAAGTGGGTGTAAAGCGGCATAAACACAGCAATGAAAAGCAGCTAAACCCCATTATAAAAATAAATTACTTTGAAAAACCCATGAAACAAAGACAGTGAAAGAGAGCGAAATTCTTACACAATGCGTTCAGGGGCTGTGATGCAACCTGGATTGACCATATCTAGACCCACAGCTGGATGAGACATAAGGGTGGACACTCTTGGGGCTGAGAGGTTTGGTGAGTTTGGGTGAGCAAACGCAGACCCTTTAAAGTAATACTGCGTGGTACCCATCGCATGGGTCCCAAATCTCCAGGTTCAAGGGCATCTTGCTACATCGAAAACATGCATGAGAAACCCAGAAGATGGTACACCGTGTGATGGGGAAAGGTTTCTAAAACGCACCTCATTTCTCATCTCCTTGTGCTCGGGTTTGCCATTCCAGCCACTTTACTAGCAATCTCCCTACTTGGAGCATCAGCACCTTTAACCTCCTGTTCCGTACAGGTTGCAATTTGTCCTGAGGATGAACGGGAAGACTTGGAACCAATGAGAGACTAGCTCCTGGTGTAGGGACAGGCACAGGTCACTCTATTTTCCCATCAGGAAGAAGAATTAACCACAGGCTCAGCCTGCCCCCCGGAACCAGAACAGGGCCTGAAGCCATCCTGCGCTTTTGTGGCCAGCTCCCTACATAGCGAGTTGTAAAATGGAGCTTCAGGGCACTGCAATTCACAAACCTGCAGAGTTATAAATGATAACTCTCGTCCACAAATATATTGAGGGAAGGCAAAGAAGAGGATTTGAAATCAAGGCAGAATTGCAGGAAACAGATTTCAGGAGGTAGATTCGAATCGCCTTTAAAGCACATGAAAAGCGGCAAAACGTTGACAATGATGCCCTTGGCCAAAAAGGGCGTATACGTTTTTTCCTGAATATATTCAGGAAAAAACGCATACGCCCTTTTTGGCCAACCAAGCAACCTGGAAAGGCAAATCAGCGCCACAAAGAAGACTCGCTTCCCATCGGTCAAAAGGGCCATGCTGAAAAAAGTGTCAAAACCAGAAATGCAGGACAGGCCATGGAGAAATGGGAGCCGTGCTACACTGATGGGCGGGATGTAAATTGCCAACAGACACTCTGGAGAAGTGTACGGTGAGTCCTGAAACGTCTAAAAAGCAAAGCTTAGAGAGCATAGGGCACTTCCACTCATGGGGGTATACATTGGGAAAATTAAAAATCAGCAAGACACAAGCACCCCAAAGTTTAGGGCTGCTCTCTTGACAAGGACCACCACTTCATTCCACCTTCAATATCCCAGGAAAGAGAAAAATGGATAAAGGAGTTGTGGTCCTTATATACAATGGAATATCACTCAGCCATGAAATCAATGTCATAAGGCTAGTAGCAGCATGATGAGTGGATTTAGGTACGATGATTCTAAGTGAAATAAGTCACACAGAAAAGGACACTTCTCATAAGGTATCACTTATAGAGGGAATGTAAAAACCGTTACACTTGAACTGAATTACAAAACAGAACAGACTCACACATGCAGAAAACACACTATGGCTGCTTAACGGGAAAGGTGAGGTGGGGTGATACATAAAACAAGGGTTTCAAATTAGCTCAGATACCGTTCCATAAACCCAATATGTAATAGACAAGACCTACTCCTTGCTCAGAGAACTGGTCTCAACACACCCCATTCACCGCCCAAGAATATATCTGACTAGTAATAATCTTAAAACCTATGTATTGATATCTCTCTGTTAGTGTGTCAAGTGGGTGTAAAGCGGCATAAACACAGCAGTGAAAAGCAGCTAAACCCCATTATAAAAATAAATTACTTCGAAATACCCATGAAACAAAGACAGTGAAATAGAGCGAAATTCTTACACAATGCGTTCAGGGGCTGTGATGCAACCTGGATTGACCATATCTAGACCCACAGCTGGATGAGACATAAGGGTGGACGCTCTTGGGGCTGAGAGGTTTGGTGAGGTTGGGTGAGCAAACGCAGACCCTTTAAAGTAATACTGCGTGGTACCCATCGCATGGGTCCCAAATCTCCAGGTTCAAGGGCATCTTGCTACATCGAAAACATGCATGAGAAACCCAGAAGATGGTACACCGTGTGATGGGGAAAGGTTTCTAAAACGCACCTCATTTCTCATCTCCTTGTGCTCGGGTTCGCCATTCCAGCCACTTTACTAGCAATCTCCCTACTTGGAGCATCAGCACCTTTAACCTCCTGTTCCGTACAGGTTGCAATTTGTCCTGAGGATGAACGGGAAGACTTGGAACCAATGAGAGACTAGCTCTTGGTGTAGGGACAGGCACAGGTCACTCTATTTTCCCATCAGGAAGAAGAATTAACCACAGGCTCAGCCTGCCCCCCGGAACCAGAACAGGGCCTGAAGCCATCCTGCGCTTTTGCGGCCAGCTCCCTAAAAAGCGAGTTGTAAAATGGAGCTTCAGGGCACTGCAATTCACAAACCTGCAGAGTTATAAATGATAACTCTCGTCCACAAATATATTGAGGGAAGGCAAAGAAGAGGATTTGAAATCAAGGCAGAATTGCAGGAAACAGATTTCAGGAGGTAGATTCGAATCGCCTTTAAAGCACATGAAAAGCGGCAAAATGTTGACAATGATGCCCTTGGCCAAAAAGGGCGTATGCGTTTTTTCCTGAATATATTCAGGAAAAAACGCATACGCCCTTTTTGGCCAACCAAGCAACCTGGAAAGGCAAATCAGCGCTACAAAGAAGTCTCGCTTCCCATCGGTTAAAAGGGCCATGCTGAAAAAAGTGTCAAAACCAGAAATACAGGAAAGGCCATGGAGAAATGGGAGCCGTGCTACACTGATGGGCGGGATGTAAATTGCCAACAGCCACTCTGGAGAAGTGTACGGTGAGTCCTGAAACGTCTAAAAAGCAAAGCTTAGAGAGCATAGGGCACTTCCACTCATGGGGGTATACATTGGGAAAATTAAAAATCAGCAAGACACAAGCACCCCAAAGTTTAGGGCTGCTCTCTTGACAAGGACCTCCACTTCATTCCACCTTCAATATCCCAGGAAAGAGAAAAATGGATAAAGAAGTTGTGGTCCTTATATACAATGGAATATCACTCAGCCATGAAATCAATGTCATAAGGCTAGTAGCAGCATGATGAGTGGATTTAGGTACGACGATTCTAAGTGAAATAAGTCACACAGAAAAGGACACTTCTCATAATGTATCACTTATAGAGGGAATGTAAAAACCGTTACACTTGAACTGAATTACAAAACAGAACAGAGTCACACATGCAGAAAACACACTATGGCTGCTTAACGGGAAAGGTGAGGTGGGGTGATACATAAAACAAGGGTTTCAAATTAGCTCAGATACCGTTCCATAAAACCAATATGTAATAGACAAGACCTACTCCTTGCTCAGAGAACTGGACTCAACACGCCCTATTCACCGCACAAGAATATATCTGACTAGTAATAATCTTAAAACCTATGTATTGATATCTCTCTGTTAGTGTGTCAAGTGGGTGTAAAGCGGCATAAACACAGCAGTGAAAAGCAGCTAAACCCCATTATAAAAATAAATTACTTTGAAAAACCCATGAAACAAAGACAGTGAAAGAGAGCGAAATTCTTACACAATGCGTTCACGGGCTGTGATGCAACCTGGATTGATCATATCTAGACCCACAGCTGGATGAGACATAAGGGTGGACACTCTTGGGGCTAAGAGGTTTGGTGAGGTTGGGTGAGCAAACGCAGACCCTTTAAAGTAATACTGCGTGGTACCCATCGCATGGGTCCCAAATCTCCAGGTTCAAGGGCATCTTCCTACATCGAAAACATGCATGAGAAAACAAAAAGATGGTACACCATGTGATGGGGAAAGGTTTCTAAAACGCACCTCATTTCTCTTCTCCTTGTGCCCGGGTTCGCCATTCCAGCCGCTTTACTAACAATCTCCCTACTTGGAGCATCAGCACCTTTAACCTCCTGTTCCGTACAGGTTGCAATTTGTCCTGAGGATGAATGGGAAGACTTGGAACCAATGAGAGACTAGCTCTTGGTGTAGTGACAGGCACAGGTCACTCTATTTTCCCATCAGGAAGAAGAATTAACCACAGGCTCAGCCTGCCCCCCGGAACCAGAGCAGGGCCTGAAGCCATCCTGCGCTTTTGCGGCCAGCTCCCTAAAAAGCGAGTTGTAAAATGGAGATTCAGGGCACTGCAATTCACAAACCTGCAGAGTTATAAATGATAACTCTCGTCCACAAATATATTGAGGGAAGGCAAAGAAGAGGATTTGAAATCAAGGCAGAATTGCAGGAAACAGATTTCAGGAGGTAGATTCGAATCGCCTTTAAAGCACATGAAAAGCGGCAAAACGTTGACAATGATGCCCTTGGCCAAAAAGGGCGTATGCGTTTTTTCCTGAATATATTCAGGAAAAAACGCATACGCCCTTTTTGGCCAACCAAGCAACCTGGAAAGGTAAATCAGCGCCACAAAGAAGACTCGCTACCCATCGGTCAAAAGGGCCATGCTGAGAAAAGTGTCAAAACCAGAAATGCAGGACAGGCCATGGAGAAATGGGAGCCGTGCTACACTGATGGGTGGGATGTAAATTGCCAACAGCCACTGTGGAGAAGAGTACGGTGTGTCCTGAAACGTCTAAAAAACACAGCTTAGAGAGCATAGGGCACTTCCACTCATGGGGGTATAAATTGGGAAAATGAAAAATCAGCAAGACACAAGCACCCCAAAGTTTAGGGCTGCTCTGTTGACAAGGACCTCCACTTCATTCCACCTTCAATATCCCAGGAAAGAGAAAAATGGATAAAGGAGTTGTGGTCCTTATGTACAATGGAATATCACTCAGCCATGAAATCAATGTCATAAGGCTAGTAGCAGCATGATGAGTGGATTTAGGTACGACGATTCTAAGTGAAATAAGTCACACAGAAAAGGACACTTCTCATAAGGTATCACTTATAGAGGGAATGTAAAAACCGTTACACTTGAACTGAATTACAAAACAGAACGGAGTCACACATGCAGAAAACACACTATGGCTGCTTAACGGGAAAGGTGAGGTGGGGTGATACATAAAACAAGGGTTTCAAATTAGCTCAGATACCGTTCCATAAACCCAATATGTAATAGACAAGACCTACTCCTTGCTCAGAGAACTGGACTCAACACGCCCTATTCACCGCACAAGAATATATCTGACTAGTAATAATCTTAAAACCTATGTATTGATATCTCTCTGTTAGTGTGTCAAGTGGGTGTAAAGCGGCATAAACACAGCAGTGAAAAGCAGCTAAACCCCATTATAAAAATAAATTACTTTGAAAAACCCATGAAACAAAGACAGTGAAAGAGAGCAAAATACTTACACAATGCGTTCAGGGGCTGTGATGCAACCTGGATTGACCATATCTAGACCCACAGCTGGATGAGACATAAGGGTGGACACTCTTGGGGCTGAGAGGTTTGGTGAGGTTGGGTGAGCAAACGCAGACCCTTTAAAGTAATACTGCGTGGTACCCATCGCATGGGTCCCAAATCTCCAGGTTCAAGGGCATCTTCCTACATCGAAAACATGCATGAGAAAACAAAAAGATGGTACACCATGTGATGGGGAAAGGTTTCTAAAACGCACCTCATTTCTCTTCTCCTTGTGCCCGGGTTCGCCATTCCAGCCGCTTTACTAACAATCTCCCTACTTGGAGCATCAGCACCTTTAACCTCCTGTTCCGTACAGGTTGCAATTTGTCCTGAGGATGAACGGGAAGACTTGGAACCAATGAGAGACTAGGTCTTGGTGTAGTGACAGGCACAGGTCACTCTATTTTCCCATCAAGAAGAAGAATTAACCACAGGCTCAGCCTGCCCCCCGGAACCAGAGCAGGGCCTGAAGCCATCCTGCGCTTTTGCGGCCAGCTCCCTAAAAAGCGAGTTGTAAAATGGAGCTTCAGGGCACTGCAATTCACAAACCTGCAGAGTTATAAATGATAACTCTCGTCCACAAATATATTGAGGGAAGGCAAAGAAGAGGATTTGAAATCAAGGCAGAATTGCAGGAAACAGATTTCAGGAGGTAGATTCGAATCGCCTTTAAAGCACATGAAAAGCGGCAAAACGTTGACAATGATGCCCTTGGCCAAAAAGGGCGTATGCGTTTTTTCCTGAATATATTCAGGAAAAAACGCATACGCCCTTTTTGGCCAACCAAGCAACCTGGAAAGGCAAATCAGCGCTACAAAGAAGACTCGCTACCCATCGGTCAAAAGGGCCATGCTGAAAAAAGTCTCAAAACCAGAAATGCAGGAGAGGCCATGGAGAAATGGGAGCCTTGCTACACTGATGGGCGGGATGTAAATTGCCAACTGCCACTCTGGAGAAGTGTACGGTGTGTCCTTAAACATCTAAACAACACAGCTTAGTGAGCATAGGGCACTTCCACTCATGGGGGTATAAATTGGGAAAATGAAAAATCAGCAAGACACAAGCACCCCAAAGTTTAGGGCTGCTCTGTTGACAAGGACCTCCACTTCATTCCACCTTCAATATCCCAGGAAAGAGAAAAATGGATAAAGGAGTTGTGGTCCTTATGTACAATGGAATATCACTCAGCCATGAAATCAATGTCATAAGGTTAGTAACAGCATGATGAGTGGATTTAGGTACGACGATTCTAAGTGAAATAAGTCACACAGAAAAGGACACTTCTCATAAGGTATCACTTATAGAGGGAATGTAAAAACCGTTACACTTGAACTGAATTACAAAACAGAACGGAGTCACACATGCAGAAAACACACTATGGCTGCTTAACGGGAAAGGTGAGGTGGGGTGATACATAAAACAAGGGTTTCAAATTAGCTCAGATACCGTTCCATAAACCCAATATGTAATAGACAAGACCTACTCCTTGCTCAGAGAACTGGACTCAACACGCCCTATTCACCGCACAAGAATATATCTGACTAGTAATAATCTTAAAACCTATGGATTGATATCTCTCTGTTAGTGTGTCAACTGGGTGTAAAGCGGCATAAACACAGCAGTGAAAAGCAGCTAAACCCCATTATAAAAATAAATTACTTTTACAAACCCATGAAACAAAGACAGTGAAAGAGAGCGAAATTCTTACACAATGCGTTCAGGGGCTGTGATGCAACCTGGATTGACCATATCTAGACCCACAGCTGGATGAGACATAAGTGTGGACACTCTTGGGGCTGAGAGGTTTGGTGAGGTTGGGTGAGCAAACGCAGACCCTTTAAAGTAATACTGCGTGGTACCCATCGCATGGGTCCCAAATCTCCAGGTTCAAGGGCATCTTGCTACATCGAAAACATGCATGAGAAACCCAGAAGATGGTACACCGTGTGATGGGGAAAGGTTTCTAAAACGCACCTCATTTCTCATCTCCTTGTGCTCGGGTTCGCCATTCCAGCCACTTTACTAGCAATCTCCCTACTTGGAGCATCAGCACCTTTAACCTCCTGTTCCGTACAGGTTGCAATTTGTCCTGAGGATGAACGGGAAGACTTGGAACCAATGAGAGACTAGCTCCTGGTGTAGGGACAGGCACAGGTCACTCTATTTTCCCATCAGGAAGAAGAATTAACCACAGCCTCAGCCTGCCCCCCGGAACCAGAACAGGGCCTGAAGCCATCATGCGCTTTTGCGGCCAGCTCCCAAAAAAGCGAGTTGTAAAATGGAGCTTCAGGGCACTGCAATTCACAAACCTGCAGAGTTATAAATGATAACTCTCGTCCACAAATATATTGAGGGAAGGCAAAGAAGAGGATTTGAAATCAAGGCAGAATTGCAGGAAACAGATTTCAGGAGGTAGATTCGAATCGCCTTTAAAGCACATGAAAAGCGGCAAAACGTTGACAATGATGCCCTTGGCCAAAAAGGGCGTATGCGTTTTTTCCTGAATATATTCAGGAAAAAACGCATACGCCCTTTTTGGCCAACCAAGCAACCTGGAAAGGCAAATCAGCGCTACAAAGAAGTCTCGCTTCCCATCGGTTAAAAGGGCCATGCTGAAAAAAGTGTCAAAACCAGAAATACAGGAAAGGCCATGGAGAAATGGGAGCCCTGCTACACTGATGGGCGGGATGTAAATTGCCAACAGCCACTCTGGAGAAGTGTACGGTGAGTCCTGAAACGTCTAAAAAGCAAAGCTTAGAGAGCATAGGGCACTTCCACTCATGGGGGTATACATTGGGAAAATTAAAAATCAGCAAGACACAAGCACCCCAAAGTTTAGGGCTGCTCTCTTGACAAGGACCTCCACTTCATTCCACCTTCAATATCCCAGGAAAGAGAAAAATGGATAAAGGAGTTGTGGTCCTTATGTACAATGGAATATCACTCAGCCATGAAATCAATGTCATAAGGCTAGTAGCAGCATGATGAGTGGATTTAGGTACGACGATTCTAAGTGAAATAAGTCACACAGAAAAGGACACTTCTCATAAGGTATCACTGATAGAGGGAATGTAAAAACCGTTACACTTGAACTGAATTACAAAACAGAACGGAGTCACACATGCAGAAAACACACTATGGCTGCTTAACGGGAAAGGTGAGGTGGGGTGATACATAAAACAAGGGTTTCAAATTAGCTCAGATACCGTTCCATAAACCCAATATGTAATAGACAAGACCTACTCCTTGCTCAGAGAACTGGACTCAACACGCCCTATTCACCGCACAAGAATATATCTGACTAGTAATAATCTTAAAACCTATGTATTGATATCTCTCTGTTAGTGTGTCAAGTGGGTGTAAAGCGGCATAAACACAGCAATGAAAAGCAGCTAAACCCCATTATAAAAATAAATTACTTTGAAAAACCCATGAAACAAAGACAGTGAAAGAGAGCGAAATTCTTACACAATGCGTTCAGGGGCTGTGATGCAACCTGGATTGACCATATCTAGACCCACAGCTGGATGAGACATAAGGGTGGACACTCTTGGGGCTGAGAGGTTTGGTGAGTTTGGGTGAGCAAACGCAGACCCTTTAAAGTAATACTGCGTGGTACCCATCGCATGGGTCCCAAATCTCCAGGTTCAAGGGCATCTTGCTACATCGAAAACATGCATGAGAAACCCAGAAGATGGTACACCGTGTGATGGGGAAAGGTTTCTAAAACGCACCTCATTTCTCATCTCCTTGTGCTCGGGTTTGCCATTCCAGCCACTTTACTAGCAATCTCCCTACTTGGAGCATCAGCACCTTTAACCTCCTGTTCCGTACAGGTTGCAATTTGTCCTGAGGATGAACGGGAAGACTTGGAACCAATGAGAGACTAGCTCCTGGTGTAGGGACAGGCACAGGTCACTCTATTTTCCCATCAGGAAGAAGAATTAACCACAGGCTCAGCCTGCCCCCCGGAACCAGAACAGGGCCTGAAGCCATCCTGCGCTTTTGTGGCCAGCTCCCTACATAGCGAGTTGTAAAATGGAGCTTCAGGGCACTGCAATTCACAAACCTGCAGAGTTATAAATGATAACTCTCGTCCACAAATATATTGAGGGAAGGCAAAGAAGAGGATTTGAAATCAAGGCAGAATTGCAGGAAACAGATTTCAGGAGGTAGATTCGAATCGCCTTTAAAGCACATGAAAAGCGGCAAAACGTTGACAATGATGCCCTTGGCCAAAAAGGGCGTATACGTTTTTTCCTGAATATATTCAGGAAAAAACGCATACGCCCTTTTTGGCCAACCAAGCAACCTGGAAAGGCAAATCAGCGCCACAAAGAAGACTCGCTTCCCATCGGTCAAAAGGGCCATGCTGAAAAAAGTGTCAAAACCAGAAATGCAGGACAGGCCATGGAGAAATGGGAGCCGTGCTACACTGATGGGCGGGATGTAAATTGCCAACAGACACTCTGGAGAAGTGTACGGTGAGTCCTGAAACGTCTAAAAAGCAAAGCTTAGAGAGCATAGGGCACTTCCACTCATGGGGGTATACATTGGGAAAATTAAAAATCAGCAAGACACAAGCACCCCAAAGTTTAGGGCTGCTCTCTTGACAAGGACCACCACTTCATTCCACCTTCAATATCCCAGGAAAGAGAAAAATGGATAAAGGAGTTGTGGTCCTTATATACAATGGAATATCACTCAGCCATGAAATCAATGTCATAAGGCTAGTAGCAGCATGATGAGTGGATTTAGGTACGATGATTCTAAGTGAAATAAGTCACACAGAAAAGGACACTTCTCATAAGGTATCACTTATAGAGGGAATGTAAAAACCGTTACACTTGAACTGAATTACAAAACAGAACAGACTCACACATGCAGAAAACACACTATGGCTGCTTAACGGGAAAGGTGAGGTGGGGTGATACATAAAACAAGGGTTTCAAATTAGCTCAGATACCGTTCCATAAACCCAATATGTAATAGACAAGACCTACTCCTTGCTCAGAGAACTGGTCTCAACACACCCCATTCACCGCCCAAGAATATATCTGACTAGTAATAATCTTAAAACCTATGTATTGATATCTCTCTGTTAGTGTGTCAAGTGGGTGTAAAGCGGCATAAACACAGCAGTGAAAAGCAGCTAAACCCCATTATAAAAATAAATTACTTCGAAATACCCATGAAACAAAGACAGTGAAATAGAGCGAAATTCTTACACAATGCGTTCAGGGGCTGTGATGCAACCTGGATTGACCATATCTAGACCCACAGCTGGATGAGACATAAGGGTGGACGCTCTTGGGGCTGAGAGGTTTGGTGAGGTTGGGTGAGCAAACGCAGACCCTTTAAAGTAATACTGCGTGGTACCCATCGCATGGGTCCCAAATCTCCAGGTTCAAGGGCATCTTGCTACATCGAAAACATGCATGAGAAACCCAGAAGATGGTACACCGTGTGATGGGGAAAGGTTTCTAAAACGCACCTCATTTCTCATCTCCTTGTGCTCGGGTTCGCCATTCCAGCCACTTTACTAGCAATCTCCCTACTTGGAGCATCAGCACCTTTAACCTCCTGTTCCGTACAGGTTGCAATTTGTCCTGAGGATGAACGGGAAGACTTGGAACCAATGAGAGACTAGCTCTTGGTGTAGGGACAGGCACAGGTCACTCTATTTTCCCATCAGGAAGAAGAATTAACCACAGGCTCAGCCTGCCCCCCGGAACCAGAACAGGGCCTGAAGCCATCCTGCGCTTTTGCGGCCAGCTCCCTAAAAAGCGAGTTGTAAAATGGAGCTTCAGGGCACTGCAATTCACAAACCTGCAGAGTTATAAATGATAACTCTCGTCCACAAATATATTGAGGGAAGGCAAAGAAGAGGATTTGAAATCAAGGCAGAATTGCAGGAAACAGATTTCAGGAGGTAGATTCGAATCGCCTTTAAAGCACATGAAAAGCGGCAAAATGTTGACAATGATGCCCTTGGCCAAAAAGGGCGTATGCGTTTTTTCCTGAATATATTCAGGAAAAAACGCATACGCCCTTTTTGGCCAACCAAGCAACCTGGAAAGGCAAATCAGCGCTACAAAGAAGTCTCGCTTCCCATCGGTTAAAAGGGCCATGCTGAAAAAAGTGTCAAAACCAGAAATACAGGAAAGGCCATGGAGAAATGGGAGCCGTGCTACACTGATGGGCGGGATGTAAATTGCCAACAGCCACTCTGGAGAAGTGTACGGTGAGTCCTGAAACGTCTAAAAAGCAAAGCTTAGAGAGCATAGGGCACTTCCACTCATGGGGGTATACATTGGGAAAATTAAAAATCAGCAAGACACAAGCACCCCAAAGTTTAGGGCTGCTCTCTTGACAAGGACCTCCACTTCATTCCACCTTCAATATCCCAGGAAAGAGAAAAATGGATAAAGAAGTTGTGGTCCTTATATACAATGGAATATCACTCAGCCATGAAATCAATGTCATAAGGCTAGTAGCAGCATGATGAGTGGATTTAGGTACGACGATTCTAAGTGAAATAAGTCACACAGAAAAGGACACTTCTCATAATGTATCACTTATAGAGGGAATGTAAAAACCGTTACACTTGAACTGAATTACAAAACAGAACAGAGTCACACATGCAGAAAACACACTATGGCTGCTTAACGGGAAAGGTGAGGTGGGGTGATACATAAAACAAGGGTTTCAAATTAGCTCAGATACCGTTCCATAAAACCAATATGTAATAGACAAGACCTACTCCTTGCTCAGAGAACTGGACTCAACACGCCCTATTCACCGCACAAGAATATATCTGACTAGTAATAATCTTAAAACCTATGTATTGATATCTCTCTGTTAGTGTGTCAAGTGGGTGTAAAGCGGCATAAACACAGCAGTGAAAAGCAGCTAAACCCCATTATAAAAATAAATTACTTTGAAAAACCCATGAAACAAAGACAGTGAAAGAGAGCGAAATTCTTACACAATGCGTTCACGGGCTGTGATGCAACCTGGATTGATCATATCTAGACCCACAGCTGGATGAGACATAAGGGTGGACACTCTTGGGGCTAAGAGGTTTGGTGAGGTTGGGTGAGCAAACGCAGACCCTTTAAAGTAATACTGCGTGGTACCCATCGCATGGGTCCCAAATCTCCAGGTTCAAGGGCATCTTCCTACATCGAAAACATGCATGAGAAAACAAAAAGATGGTACACCATGTGATGGGGAAAGGTTTCTAAAACGCACCTCATTTCTCTTCTCCTTGTGCCCGGGTTCGCCATTCCAGCCGCTTTACTAACAATCTCCCTACTTGGAGCATCAGCACCTTTAACCTCCTGTTCCGTACAGGTTGCAATTTGTCCTGAGGATGAATGGGAAGACTTGGAACCAATGAGAGACTAGCTCTTGGTGTAGTGACAGGCACAGGTCACTCTATTTTCCCATCAGGAAGAAGAATTAACCACAGGCTCAGCCTGCCCCCCGGAACCAGAGCAGGGCCTGAAGCCATCCTGCGCTTTTGCGGCCAGCTCCCTAAAAAGCGAGTTGTAAAATGGAGATTCAGGGCACTGCAATTCACAAACCTGCAGAGTTATAAATGATAACTCTCGTCCACAAATATATTGAGGGAAGGCAAAGAAGAGGATTTGAAATCAAGGCAGAATTGCAGGAAACAGATTTCAGGAGGTAGATTCGAATCGCCTTTAAAGCACATGAAAAGCGGCAAAACGTTGACAATGATGCCCTTGGCCAAAAAGGGCGTATGCGTTTTTTCCTGAATATATTCAGGAAAAAACGCATACGCCCTTTTTGGCCAACCAAGCAACCTGGAAAGGTAAATCAGCGCCACAAAGAAGACTCGCTACCCATCGGTCAAAAGGGCCATGCTGAGAAAAGTGTCAAAACCAGAAATGCAGGACAGGCCATGGAGAAATGGGAGCCGTGCTACACTGATGGGTGGGATGTAAATTGCCAACAGACACTCTGGAGAAGTGTACGGTGAGTCCTGAAACGTCTAAATAACAAAGCTTAGAGAGCATAGGGCACTTCCACTCATGGGGGTATACATTGGGAAAATGAAAAATCAGCAAGACACAAGCACCCCAAAGTTTAGGGCTGCTCTGTTGACAAGGACCTCCACTTCATTCCACCTTCAATATCCCAGGAAAGAGAAAAATGGATAAAGGAGTTGTGGTCCTTATGTACAATGGAATACCACTCAGCCATGAAATTAATGTCATAAGGCTAGTAGCAGCATGATGAGTGGATTTAGGTACGACGATTCTAAGTGAAATAAGTCACACAGAAAAGGACACTTCTCATAAGGTATCACTGATAGAGGGAATGTAAAAACCGTTACACTTGAACTGAATTACAAAACAGAACGGAGTCACACATGCAGAAAACACACTATGGCTGCTTAACGGGAAAGGTGAGGTGGGGTGATACATAAAACAAGGGTTTCAAATTAGCTCAGATACCGTTCCATAAACCCAATATGTAATAGACAAGACCTACTCCTTGCTCAGAGAACTGGTCTCAACACGCCCCATTCACCGCACAAGAATATATCTGACTAGTAATAATCTTAAAACCTATGTATTGATATCTCTCTGTTAGTGTGTCAAGTGGGTGTAAAGCGGCATAAACACAGCAGTGAAAAGCAGCTAAACCCCATTATAAAAATAAATTACTTTGAAAAACCCATGAAACAAAGAGAGTGAAAGAGAGCGAAATTCTTACACAATGCGTTCAGGGGCTGTGATGCAACCTGGATTGACCATATCTAGACCCACAGCTGGATGAGACATAAGGGTGGACACTCTTGGGGCTGAGAGGTTTGGTGAGGTTGGGTGAGCAAACGCAGACCCTTTAAAGTAATACTGCGTGGTACCCATCGCATGGGTCCCAAATCTCCAGGTTCAAGGGCATCTTGCTACATCGAAAACATGCATGAGAAACCCAGAAGATGGTACACCGTGTGATGGGGAAAGGTTTCTAAAACGCACCTCATTTCTCATCTCCTTGTGCTCGGGTTGGCCATTCCAGCCACTTTACTAGCAATCTCCCTACTTGGAGCATCAGCACCTTTAACCTCCTGTTCCGTACAGGTTGCAATTTGTCCTGAGGATGAACGGGAAGACTTGGAACCAATGAGAGACTAGCTCCTGGTGTAGGGACAGGCACAGGTCACTCAATTTTCCCATCAGGAAGAAGAATTAACCAGAGGCTCAGCCTGCCCCCCGGAACCAGAACAGGGCCTGAAGCCACCCTGCGCTTTTGCGGCCATCTCCCAAAAAGGCGAGTTGTAAAATGGAGCTTCAGGGCACTGCAATTCACAAACCTGCAGAGTTATAAATGATAACTCTCGTCCACAAATATATTGAGGGAAGGCAAAGAAGAGGATTTGAAATCAAGGCAGAATTGCAGGAAACAGATTTCAGGAGGTAGATTCGAATCGCCTTTAAAGCACATGAAAAGCGGCAAAACGTTGACAATGATGCCCTTGGCCAAAAAGGGCGTATGCGTTTTTTCCTGAATATATTCAGGAAAAAACGCATACGCCCTTTTTGGCCAACCAAGCAACCTGGAAAGGCAAATCAGCGCTACAAAGAAGTCTCGCTTCCCATCGGTTAAAAGGGCCATGCTGAAAAAAGTGTCAAAACCAGAAATACAGGAAAGGCCATGGAGAAATGGGAGCCCTGCTACACTGATGGGCGGGATGTAAATTGCCAACAGCCACTCTGGAGAAGTGTACGGTGAGTCCTGAAACGTCTAAAAAGCAAAGCTTAGAGAGCATAGGGCACTTCCACTCATGGGGGTATACATTGGGAAAATTAAAAATCAGCAAGACACAAGCACCCCAAAGTTTAGGGCTGCTCTCTTGACAAGGACCTCCACTTCATTCCACCTTCAATATCCCAGGAAAGAGAAAAATGGATAAAGGAGTTGTGGTCCTTATGTACAATGGAATATCACTCAGCCATGAAATCAATGTCATAAGGCTAGTAGCAGCATGATGAGTGGATTTAGGTACGACGATTCTAAGTGAAATAAGTCACACAGAAAAGGACACTTCTCATAATGTATCACTTATAGAGGGAATGTAAGAACCGTTACACTTGAACAGAATTACAAAACAGAACGGAGTCACACATGCAGAAAACACACTATGGCTGCTTAACGGGAAAGGTGAGGTGGGGTGATACATAAAACAAGGGTTTCAAATTAGCTCAGATACCGTTCCATAAACCCAATATGTAATAGACAAGACCTACTCCTTGCTCAGAGAACTGGACTCAACACGCCCTATTCACCGCACAAGAATATATCTGACTAGTAATAATCTTAAAACCTATGTATTGATATCTCTCTGTTAGTGTGTCAAGTGGGTGTAAAGCGGCATAAACACAGCAATGAAAAGCAGCTAAACCCCATTATAAAAATAAATTACTTTGAAAAACCCATGAAACAAAGACAGTGAAAGAGAGCGAAATTCTTACACAATGCGTTCAGGGGCTGTGATGCAACCTGGATTGACCATATCTAGACCCACAGCTGGATGAGACATAAGGGTGGACACTCTTGGGGCTGAGAGGTTTGGTGAGGTTGGGTGAGCAAACGCAGACCCTTTAAAGTAATACTGCGTGGTACCCATCGCATGGGTCCCAAATCTCCAGGTTCAAGGGCATCTTGCTACATCGAAAACATGCATGAGAAACCCAGAAGATGGTACACCGTGTGATGGGGAAAGGTTTCTAAAACGCACCTCATTTCTCTTCTCCTTGTGCCCGGGTTCGCCATTCCAGCCGCTTTACTAACAATCTCCCTACTTGGAGCATCAGCACCTTTAACCTCCTGTTCCGTACAGGTTGCAATTTGTCCTGAGGATGAACGGGAAGACTTGGAACCAATGAGAGACTAGCTCTTGGTGTAGTGACAGGCACAGGTCACTCTATTTTCCCATCAGGAAGAAGAATTAACCACAGGCTCAGCCTGCCCCCCGGAACCAGAGCAGGACCTGAAGCCATCCTGCGCTTTTGCGGCCAGCTCCCTAAAAAGCGAGTTGTAAAATGGAGCTTCAGGGCACTGCAATTCACAAACCTGCAGAGTTATAAATGATAACTCTCGTCCACAAATATATTGAGGGAAGGCAAAGAAGAGGATTTGAAATCAAGGCAGAATTGCAGGAAACAGATTTCAGGAGGTAGATTCGGATCGCCTTTAAAGCACATGAAAAGCGCCAAAACGTTGACAATGATGCCCTTGGCCAAAAAGGGCGTATGCGTTTTTTCCTGAATATATTCAGGAAAAAACGCATACGCCCTTTTTGGCCAACCAAGCAACCTGGAAAGGCAAATCAGCGCTACAAAGAAGTCTCGCTTCCCATCGGTTAAAAGGGCCATGCTGAAAAAAGTGTCAAAACCAGAAATACAGGAAAGGCCATGGAGAAATGGGAGCCGTGCTACACTGATGGGCGGGATGTAAATTGCCAACAGCCACTCTGGAGAAGTGTACGGTGAGTCCTGAAACGTCTAAAAAGCAAAGCTTAGAGAGCATAGGGCACTTCCACTCATGGGGGTATACATTGGGAAAATTAAAAATCAGCAAGACACAAGCACCCCAAAGTTTAGGGCTGCTCTCTTGACAAGGACCTCCACTTCATTCCACCTTCAATATCCCAGGAAAGAGAAAAATGGATAAAGAATTTGTGGTCCTTATGTACAATGGAATATCACTCAGCCATGAAATCAATGTCATAAGGCTAGTAGCAGCATGATGAGTGGATTTAGGTACGACGATTCTAAGTGAAATAAGTCACACAGAAAAGGACACTTCTCATAATGTATCACTTATAGAGGGAATGTAAAAACCGTTACACTTGAACTGAATTACAAAACAGAACAGACTCACACATGCAGAAAACACACTATGGCTGCTTAACGGGAAAGGTGAGGTGGGGTGATACATAAAACAAGGGTTTCAAATTAGCTCAGATACCGTTCCATAAACCCAATATGTAATAGACAAGACCTACTCCTTGCTCAGAGAACTGGACTCAACACGCCCTATTCACCGCACAAGAATATATCTGACTAGTAATAATCTTAAAACCTATGTATTGATATCTCTCTGTTAGTGTGTCAAGTGGGTGTAAAGCGGCATAAACACAGCAGTGAAAAGCAGCTAAACCCCATTATAAAAATAAATTACTTTGAAAAACCCATGAAACAAAGACAGTGAAAGAGAGTGAAATACTTACACAATGCGTTCAGGGGCTGTGATGCAACCTGGATTGACCATATCTAGACCCACAGCTGGATGAGACATAAGGGTGGACACTCTTGGGGCTGAGAGGTTTGGTGAGGTTGGGTGAGCAAACGCAGACCCTTTAAAGTAATACTGCGTGGTACCCATCGCATGGGTCCCAAATCTCCAGATTCAAGGGCATCTTGCTACATCGAAAACATGCATGAGAAACCCAGAAGATGGTACACCGTGTGATAGGGAAAGGTTTCTAAAACGCACCTCATTTCTCTTCTCCTTGTGCTCGGGTTTGCCATTCCAGCCACTTTACTAGCAATCTCCCTACTTGGAGCATAAGCACCTTTAACCTCCTGTTCCGTACAGGTTGCAATTTGTCCTGAGGATGAACGGGAAGACTTGGAACCAATGAGAGACTAGCTCCTGGTGTAGGGACAGGCACAGGTCACTCTATTTTCCCATCAGGAAGAAGAATTAACCACAGGCTCAGCCTGCCCCCCGGAACCAGAACAGGGCCTGAAGCCATCATGCGCTTTTGCGGCCAGCTCCCTAAAAAGCGAGTTGTAAAATGGAGCTTCAGGGCACTGCAATTCACAAACCTGCAGAGTTATAAATGATAAGTCTCGTCCACAAATATATTGAGGGAAGGCAAAGAAGAGGATTTGAAATCAAGGCAGAATTGCAGGAAACAGATTTCAGGAGGTAGATTCGAATCGCCTTTAAAGCACATGAAAAGTGGCAAAACGTTGACAATGATGCCCTTGGCCAAAAAGGGCGTATGCGTTTTTTCCTGAATATATTCAGGAAAAAACGCATACGCCCTTTTTGGCCAACCAAGCAACCTGGAAAGGAAAATCAGCGCTACAAAGAAGTCTCGCTTCCCATCGGTTAAAAGGGCCATGCTGAAAAAAGTGTCAAAACCAGAAATGCAGGACAGGCCATGGAAAAATGGGAGCCTTGCTACACTGATGGGTGGGATGTAAATTGCCAACAGCCACTGTGGAGAAGAGTACGGTGTGTCCTGAAACGTCTAAAAAACACAGCTTAGAGAACATAGGGCACTTCCACTCATGGGGGTATAAATTGGGAAAATGAAAAATCAGCAAGACACAAGCACCCCAAAGTTTAGGGCTGCTCTGTTGACAAGGACCTCCACTTCATTCCACCTTCAATATCCCAGGAAAGAGAAAAATGGATAAAGGAGTTGTGGTCCTTATGTACAATGGAATATCACTCAGCCATGAAATCAATGTCATAAGGCTAGTAGCAGCATGATGAGTGGATTTAGGTACGACGATTCTAAGTGAAATAAGTCACACAGAAAAGGACACTTCTCATAAGGTATCACTTATAGAGGGAATGTAAAAACCGTTACACTTGAACTGAATTACAAAACAGAACGGAGTCACACATGCAGAAAACACACTATGGCTGCTTAACGGGAAAGGTGAGGTGGGGTGATACATAAAACAAGGGTTTCAAATTAGCTCAGATACCGTTCCATAAACCCAATATGTAATAGACAAGACCTACTCCTTGCTCAGAGAACTGGACTCAACACGCCCTATTCACCGCACAAGAATATATCTGACTAGTAATAATCTTAAAACCTATGTATTGATATCTCTCTGTTAGTGTGTCAAGTGGGTGTAAAGCGGC
This sequence comes from Balaenoptera ricei, assembly GCF_028023285.1. Taxonomy (NCBI): domain Eukaryota; kingdom Metazoa; phylum Chordata; class Mammalia; order Artiodactyla; family Balaenopteridae; genus Balaenoptera; species Balaenoptera ricei. The sequence continues at coordinate 48,597 of NW_026777436.1, read as the reverse complement.
ATAAACACAGCAGTGAAAAGCAGCTAAACCCCATTATAAAAATAAATTACTTTGAAAAACCCATGAAACAAAGACAGTGAAAGAGAGCAAAATACTTACACAATGCGTTCAGGGGCTGTGATGCAACCTGGATTGACCATATCTAGACCCACAGCTGGATGAGACATAAGGGTGGACACTCTTGGGGCTGAGAGGTTTGGTGAGGTTGGGTGAGCAAACGCAGACCCTTTAAAGTAATACTGCGTGGTACCCATCGCATGGGTCCCAAATCTCCAGGTTCAAGGGCATCTTCCTACATCGAAAACATGCATGAGAAAACAAAAAGATGGTACACCATGTGATGGGGAAAGGTTTCTAAAACGCACCTCATTTCTCTTCTCCTTGTGCCCGGGTTCGCCATTCCAGCCGCTTTACTAACAATCTCCCTACTTGGAGCATCAGCACCTTTAACCTCCTGTTCCGTACAGGTTGCAATTTGTCCTGAGGATGAACGGGAAGACTTGGAACCAATGAGAGACTAGCTCTTGGTGTAGTGACAGGTACAGGTCACTCTATTTTCCCATCAGGAAGAAGAAGTAACCACAGGCTCAGCCTGCCCCCCGGAACCAGAGCAGGGCCTGAAGCCATCCTGCGCTTTTGCGGCCAGCTCCCTAAAAAGCGAGTTGTAAAATGGAGCTTCAGGGCACTGCAATTCACAAACCTGCAGAGTTATAAATGATAACTCTCGTCCACAAATATATTGAGGGAAGGCAAAGAAGAGGATTTGAAATCAAGGCAGAATTGCAGGAAACAGATTTCAGGAGGTAGATTCGAATCGCCTTTAAAGCACATGAAAAGCGGCAAAACGTTGACAATGATGCCCTTGGCCAAAAAGGGCGTATGCGTTTTTTCCTGAATATATTCAGGAAAAAACGCATACGCCCTTTTTGGCCAACCAAGCAACCTGGAAAGGCAAATCAGCGCCACAAAGAAGACTCGCTTACCATCGGTCAAAAGGGCCATGCTGAAAAAAGTGTCAAAACCAGAAATGCAGGACAGGCCATGGAGAAATGGGAGCCGTGCTACACTGATGGGTGGGATGTAAATTGCCAACAGACACTCTGGAGAAGTGTACGGTGAGTCCTGAAACGTCTAAATAACAAAGCTTAGAGAGCATAGGGCACTTCCACTCATGGGGGTATACATTGGGAAAATGAAAAATCAGCAAGACACAAGCACCCCAAAGTTTAGGGCTGCTCTGTTGACAAGGACCTCCACTTCATTCCACCTTCAATATCCCAGGAAAGAGAAAAATGGATAAAGGAGTTGTGGTCCTTATGTACAATGGAATACCACTCAGCCATGAAATTAATGTCATAAGGCTAGTAGCAGCATGATGAGTGGATTTAGGTACGACGATTCTAAGTGAAATAAGTCACACAGAAAAGGACACTTCTCATAAGGTATCACTGATAGAGGGAATGTAAAAACCGTTACACTTGAACTGAATTACAAAACAGAACGGAGTCACACATGCAGAAAACACACTATGGCTGCTTAACGGGAAAGGTGAGGTGGGGTGATACATAAAACAAGGGTTTCAAATTAGCTCAGATACCGTTCCATAAACCCAATATGTAATAGACAAGACCTACTCCTTGCTCAGAGAACTGGTCTCAACACGCCCCATTCACCGCACAAGAATATATCTGACTAGTAATAATCTTAAAACCTATGTATTGATATCTCTCTGTTAGTGTGTCAAGTGGGTGTAAAGCGGCATAAACACAGCAGTGAAAAGCAGCTAAACCCCATTATAAAAATAAATTACTTTGAAAAACCCATGAAACAAAGAGAGTGAAAGAGAGCGAAATTCTTACACAATGCGTTCAGGGGCTGTGATGCAACCTGGATTGACCATATCTAGACCCACAGCTGGATGAGACATAAGGGTGGACACTCTTGGGGCTGAGAGGTTTGGTGAGGTTGGGTGAGCAAACGCAGACCCTTTAAAGTAATACTGCGTGGTACCCATCGCATGGGTCCCAAATCTCCAGGTTCAAGGGCATCTTGCTACATCGAAAACATGCATGAGAAACCCAGAAGATGGTACACCGTGTGATGGGGAAAGGTTTCTAAAACGCACCTCATTTCTCATCTCCTTGTGCTCGGGTTGGCCATTCCAGCCACTTTACTAGCAATCTCCCTACTTGGAGCATCAGCACCTTTAACCTCCTGTTCCGTACAGGTTGCAATTTGTCCTGAGGATGAACGGGAAGACTTGGAACCAATGAGAGACTAGCTCCTGGTGTAGGGACAGGCACAGGTCACTCAATTTTCCCATCAGGAAGAAGAATTAACCAGAGGCTCAGCCTGCCCCCCGGAACCAGAACAGGGCCTGAAGCCACCCTGCGCTTTTGCGGCCATCTCCCAAAAAGGCGAGTTGTAAAATGGAGCTTCAGGGCACTGCAATTCACAAACCTGCAGAGTTATAAATGATAACTCTCGTCCACAAATATATTGAGGGAAGGCAAAGAAGAGGATTTGAAATCAAGGCAGAATTGCAGGAAACAGATTTCAGGAGGTAGATTCGAATCGCCTTTAAAGCACATGAAAAGCGGCAAAACGTTGACAATGATGCCCTTGGCCAAAAAGGGCGTATGCGTTTTTTCCTGAATATATTCAGGAAAAAACGCATACGCCCTTTTTGGCCAACCAAGCAACCTGGAAAGGCAAATCAGCGCTACAAAGAAGTCTCGCTTCCCATCGGTTAAAAGGGCCATGCTGAAAAAAGTGTCAAAACCAGAAATACAGGAAAAGCCATGGAGAAATGGGAGCCCTGCTACACTGATGGGCGGGATGTAAATTGCCAACAGCCACTCTGGAGAAGTGTACGGTGAGTCCTGAAACGTCTAAAAAGCAAAGCTTAGAGAGCATAGGGCACTTCCACTCATGGGGGTATACATTGGGAAAATTAAAAATCAGCAAGACACAAGCACCCCAAAGTTTAGGGCTGCTCTCTTGACAAGGACCTCCATTTCATTCCACCTTCAATATCCCAGGAAAGAGAAAAATGGATAAAGGAGTTTTGGTCCTTATGTACAATGGAATATCACTCAGCCATGAAATCAATGTCATAAGGCTAGTAGCAGCATGATGAGTGGATTTAGGTACGACGATTCTAAGTGAAATAAGTCACACAGAAAAGGACACTTCTCATAATGTATCACTTATAGAGGGAATGTAAGAACCGTTACACTTGAACAGAATTACAAAACAGAACGGAGTCACACATGCAGAAAACACACTATGGCTGCTTAACGGGAAAGGTGAGGTGGGGTGATACATAAAACAAGGGTTTCAAATTAGCTCAGATACCGTTCCATAAACCCAATATGTAATAGACAAGACCTACTCCTTGCTCAGAGAACTGGACTCAACACGCCCTATTCACCGCACAAGAATATATCTGACTAGTAATAATCTTAAAACCTATGGATTTATATCTCTCTGTTAGTGTGTCAAGTGGGTGTAAAGCGGCATAAACACAGCAGTGAAAAGCAGCTAAACCCCATTATAAAAATAAATTACTTTGAAAAACCCATGAAACAAAGACAGTGAAAGAGAGCGAAATACTTACACAATGCGTTCAGGGGCTGTGATGCAACCTGGATTGACCATATCTAGACCCACAGCTGGATGAGACATAAGGGTGGACGCTCTTGGGGCTGAGAGGTTTGGTGAGGTTGGGTGAGCAAACACAGACCCTTTAAAGTAATACTGCGTGGTACCCATCGCATGGGTCCCAAATCTCCAGGTTCAAGGGCATCTTGCTACATCGAAAACATGCATGAGAAACCCAGAAGATGGTACACCGTGTGATGGGGAAAGGTTTCTAAAACGCACCTCATTTCTCATCTCCTTGTGCTCGGGTTCGCCATTCCAGCCACTTTACTAGCAATCTCCCTACTTGGAGCATCAGCACCTTTAACCTCCTGTTCCGTACAGGTTGCAATTTGTCCTGAGGATGAACGGGAAGACTTGGAACCAATGAGAGACTAGCTCCTGGTGTAGGGACAGGCACAGGTCACTCTGTTTTCCCATCAGGAAGAAGAATTAACCACAGGCTCAGCCTGCCCCCCGGAACCAGAACAGGGCCTGAAGCCATCCTGCGCTTTTGCGGCCAGCTCCCTAAAAAGCGTGTTGTAAAATGGAGCTTCAGGGCACTGCAATTCACAAACCTGCAGAGTTATAAATGATAACTCTCGTCCACAAATATATTGAGGGAAGGCAAAGAAGAGGATTTGAAATCAAGGCAGAATTGCAGGAAACAGATTTCAGGAGGTAGATTCGAATCGCCTTTAAAGCACATGAAAAGCGGCAAAACGTTGACAATGATGCCCTTGGCCAAAAAGGGCGTATGCGTTTTTTCCTGAATATATTCAGGAAAAAACGCATACGCCCTTTTTGGCCAACCAAGCAACCTGGAAAGGAAAATCAGCGCTAAAAAGAAGTCTCGCTTCACATCGGTTAAAAGGGCCATGCTGAAAAAAGTGTCAAAACCAGAAATGCAGGACAGGCCATGGAGAAATGAGAGCCTTGCTACACTGATGGGCGGGATGTAAATTGCCAACAGCCACTCTGGAGAAGAGTACGGTGTGTCCTGAAACATCTAAAAAACACAGCTTAGAGAGCATAGGGCACTTCCACTCATGGGGGTATAAATTGGGAAAATGAAAAATCATCAAGAAACAAGCACCCCAAAGTTTAGGGCTGCTCTGTTGACAAGGACCTCCACTTCATTCCACCTTCAATATCCCAGGAAAGAGAAAAATGGATAAAGGAGTTGTGGTCCTTATGTACAATGGAATATCACTCAGCCATGAAATTAATGTCATAAGGCTAATAGCAGCATGATGAGTGGATTTAGGTACGACGATTCTAAGTGAAATAAGTCACACAGAAAAGGACACTTCTCATAAGGTATCACTGATAGAGGGAATGTAAAAACCGTTACACTTGAACTGAATTACAAAACAGAACGGAGTCACACATGCAGAAAACACACTATGGCTGCTTAACGGGAAAGGTGAGGTGGGGTGATACATAAAACAAGGGTTTCAAATTAGCTCAGATACCGTTCCATAAACCCAATATGTAATAGACAAGACCTACTCCTTGCTCAGAGAACTGGTCTCAACACGCCCTATTCACCGCACAAGAATATATCTGACTAGTAATAATCTTAAAACCTATGTATTGATATCTCTCTGTTAGTGTGTCAAGTGGGTGTAAAGCGGCATAAACACAGCAGTGAAAAGCAGCTAAACCCCATTATAAAAATAAATTACTTTGAAAAACCCATGAAACAAAGAGAGTGAAAGAGAGCGAAATTCTTACACAATGCGTTCAGGGGCTGTGATGCAACCTGGACTGACCATATCTAGACCCACAGCTGGATGAGACATAAGGGTGGACACTTTTGGGGCTGAGAGGTTTGGTGAGGTTGGGTGAGCAAACGCAGACCCTTTAAAGTAATACTGCGTGGTACCCATCGCATGGGTCCCAAATCTCCAGGTTCAAGGGCATCTTGCTACATCGAAAACATGCATGAGAAACCCAGAAGATGGTACACCGTGTGATGGGGAAAGGTTTCTAAAACGCACCTCATTTCTCATCTCCTTGTGCTCGGGTTCGCCATTCCAGCCACTTTACTAGCAATCTCCCTACTTGGAGCATCAGCACCTTTAACCTCCTGTTCCGTACAGGTTGCAATTTGTCCTGAGGATGAACGGGAAGACTTGGAACCAATGAGAGACTAGCTCCTGGTGTAGGGACAGGCACAGGTCACTCTGTTTTCCCATCAGGAAGAAGAATTAACCACAGGCTCAGCCTGCCCCCCGGAACCAGAACAGGGCCTGAAGCCATCCTGCGCTTTTGCGGCCAGCTCCCTAAAAAGCGTGTTGTAAAATGGAGCTTCAGGGCACTGCAATTCACAAACCTGCAGAGTTATAAATGATAACTCTCGTCCACAAATATATTGAGGGAAGGCAAAGAAGAGGATTTGAAATCAAGGCAGAATTGCAGGAAACAGATTTCAGGAGGTAGATTCGAATCGCCTTTAAAGCACATGAAAAGCGGCAAAACGTTGACAATGATGCCCTTGGCCAAAAAGGGCGTATGCGTTTTTTCCTGAATATATTCAGGAAAAAACGCATACGCCCTTTTTGGCCAACCAAGCAACCTGGAAAGGAAAATCAGCGCTAAAAAGAAGTCTCGCTTCACATCGGTTAAAAGGGCCATGCTGAAAAAAGTGTCAAAACCAGAAATGCAGGACAGGCCATGGAGAAATGAGAGCCTTGCTACACTGATGGGCGGGATGTAAATTGCCAACAGCCACTCTGGAGAAGAGTACGGTGTGTCCTGAAACATCTAAAAAACACAGCTTAGAGAGCATAGGGCACTTCCACTCATGGGGGTATAAATTGGGAAAATGAAAAATCATCAAGAAACAAGCACCCCAAAGTTTAGGGCTGCTCTGTTGACAAGGACCTCCACTTCATTCCACCTTCAATATCCCAGGAAAGAGAAAAATTGATAAAGGAGTTGTGGTCCTTATGTACAATGGAATATCACTCAGCCATGAAATTAATGTCATAAGGCTAATAGCAGCATGATGAGTGGATTTAGGTACGACGATTCTAAGTGAAATAAGTCACACAGAAAAGGACACTTCTCATAAGGTATCACTGATAGAGGGAATGTAAAAACCGTTACACTTGAACTGAATTACAAAACAGAACGGAGTCACACATGCAGAAAACACACTATGGCTGCTTAACGGGAAAGGTGAGGTGGGGTGATACATAAAACAAGGGTTTCAAATTAGCTCAGATACCGTTCCATAAACCCAATATGTAATAGACAAGACCTACTCCTTGCTCAGAGAACTGGTCTCAACACGCCCTATTCACCGCACAAGAATATATCTGACTAGTAATAATCTTAAAACCTATGTATTGATATCTCTCTGTTAGTGTGTCAAGTGGGTGTAAAGCGGCATAAACACAGCAGTGAAAAGCAGCTAAACCCCATTATAAAAATAAATTACTTTGAAAAACCCATGAAACAAAGAGAGTGAAAGAGAGCGAAATTCTTACACAATGCGTTCAGGGGCTGTGATGCAACCTGGACTGACCATATCTAGACCCACAGCTGGATGAGACATAAGGGTGGACACTTTTGGGGCTGAGAGGTTTGGTGAGGTTGGGTGAGCAAACGCAGACCCTTTAAAGTAATACTGCGTGGTACCCATCGCATGGGTCCCAAATCTCCAGGTTCAAGGGCATCTTGCTACATCGAAAACATGCATGAGAAACCCAGAAGATGGTACACCGTGTGATGGGGAAAGGTTTCTAAAACGCACCTCATTTCTCATCTCCTTGTGCTCGGGTTCGCCATTCCAGCCACTTTACTAGCAATCTCTCTACTTGGAGCATCAGCACCTTTAACCTCCTGTTCCGTACAGGTTGCAATTTGTCCTGAGGATGAACGGGAAGACTTGGAACCAATGAGAGACTAGCTCCTGGTGTAGGGACAGGCAGAGGTCACTCTATTTTCCCATCAGGAAGAAGAATTAACCACAGGCTCAGCCTGCCCCCCGGAACCAGAACAGGGCCTGAAGCCATCCTGCGCTTTTGCAGCCAGCTCCCTAAAAAGCGAGTTGTAAAATGGAGCTTCAGGGCACTGCAATTCACAAACCTGCAGAGTTATAAATGATAACTCTTGTCCACAAATATATTGAGGGAAGGCAAAGAAGAGGATTTGAAATCAAGGCAGAATTGCAGGAAACAGATTTCAGGAGGTAGATTCGAATCGCCTTTAAAGCACATGAAAAGCGGCAAAACGTTGACAATGATGCCCTTGGCCAAAAAGGGCGTATGCGTTTTTTCCTGAATATATTCAGGAAAAAACGCATACGCCCTTTTTGGCCAACCAAGCAACCTGGAAAGGCAAATCAGCGCTACAAAGAAGTCTCGCTTCCCATCGGTTAAAAGGGCCATGCTGAAAAAAGTGTCAAAACCAGAAATACAGGAAAGGCCATGGAGAAATGGGAGCCGTGCTACACTGATGGGCGGGATGTAAATTGCCAACAGCCACTCTGGAGAAGTGTACGGTGAGTCCTGAAACGTCTAAAAAGCAAAGCTTAGAGAGCATAGGGCACTTCCACTCATGGGGGTATACATTGGGAAAATTAAAAATCAGCAAGACACAAGCACCCCAAAGTTTAGGGCTGCTCTCTTGACAAGGACCTCCACTTCATTCCACCTTCAATATCCCAGGAAAGAGAAAAATGGATAAAGGAGTTGTGGTCCTTATGTACAATGGAATATCACTCAGCCATGAAATCAATGTCATAAGGCTAGTAGCAGCATGATGAGTGGATTTAGGTACGACGATTCTAAGTGAAATAAGTCACACAGAAAAGGACACTTCTCATAATGTATCACTTATAGAGGGAATGTAAAAACCGTTACACTTGAACTGAATTACAAAACAGAACAGAGTCACACATGCAGAAAACACACTATGGCTGCTTAACGGGAAAGGTGAGGTGGGGTGATACATAAAACAAGGGTTTCAAATTAGCTCAGATACCGTTCCATAAAACCAATATGTAATAGACAAGACCTACTCCTTGCTCAGAGAACTGGACTCAACACGCCCTATTCACCGCACAAGAATATATCTGACTAGTAATAATCTTAAAACCTATGTATTGATATCTCTCTGTTAGTGTGTCAAGTGGGTGTAAAGCGGCATAAACACAGCAGTGAAAAGCAGCTAAACCCCATTATAAAAATAAATTACTTTGAAAAACCCATGAAACAAAGACAGTGAAAGAGAGCGAAATACTTACACAATGCGTTCAGGGGCTGTGATGCAACCTGGATTGACCATATCTAGACCCACAGCTGGATGAGACATAAGGGTGGACACTCTTGGGGCTGAGAGGTTTGGTGAGGTTGGGTGAGCAAACACAGACCCTTTAAAGTAATACTGCGTGGTACCCATCGCATGGGTCCCAAATCTCCAGGTTCAAGGGCATCTTGCTACATCGAAAACATGCATGAGAAACCCAGAAGATGGTACACCGTGTGATGGGGAAAGGTTTCTAAAACGCACCTCATTTCTCATCTCCTTGTGCTCGGGTTCGCCATTCCAGCCACTTTACTAGCAATCTCCCTACTTGGAGCATCAGCACCTTTAACCTCCTGTTCCGTACAGGTTGCAATTTGTCCTGAGGATGAACGGGAAGACTTGGAACCAATGAGAGACTAGCTCCTGGTGTAGGGACAGGCACAGGTCACTCTGTTTTCCCATCAGGAAGAAGAATTAACCACAGGCTCAGCCTGCCCCCCGGAACCAGAACAGGGCCTGAAGCCATCATGCGCTTTTGCGGCCAGCTCCCTAAAAAGCGAGTTGTAAAATGGAGCTTCAGGGCACTGCAATTCACAAACCTGCAGAGTTATAAATGATAACTCTCGTCCACAAATATATTGAGGGAAGGCAAAGAAGAGGATTTGAAATCAAGGCAGAATTGCAGGAAACAGATTTCAGGAGGTAGATTCGAATCGCCTTTAAAGCACATGAAAAGCGGCAAAACGTTGACAATGATGCCCTTGGCCAAAAAGGGCGTATGCGTTTTTTCCTGAATATATTCAGGAAAAAACGCATACGCCCTTTTTGGCCAACCAAGCAACCTGGAAAGGAAAATCAGCGCTACAAAGGAGTCTCGCTTCCCATCGGTTAATAGGGCCATGCTGAAAAAAGTGTCAAAACCAGAAATGCAGGAAAGGCCATGGAGAAATGGGAGCCGTGCTACACTGATGGGCGGGATGTAAATTGCCAACAGCCACTCTGGAGAAGTGTACGGTGAGTCCTGAAACGTCTAAAAAGCAAAGCTTAGAGAGCATAGGGCACTTCCACTCATGGGGGTATACATTGGTAAAATCAAAAATCATCAAGACACAAGCACCCCAAAGTTTAGGGCTGCTCTGTTGACAAGGACCTCCACTTCATTCCACCTTCAATATCCCAGGAAAGAGAAAAATTGATAAAGGAGTTGTGGTCCTTATGTACAATGGAATATCACTCAGCCATGAAATTAATGTCATAAGGCTAGTAGCAGCATGATGAGTGGATTTAGGTACGACGATTCTAAGTGAAATAAGTCACACAGAAAAGGACACTTCTCATAAGGTATCACTGATAGAGGGAATGTAAAAACCGTTACACTTGAACTGAATTACAAAACAGAACGGAGTCACACATGCAGAAAACACACTATGGCTGCTTAACGGGAAAGGTGAGGTGGGGTGATACATAAAACAAGGGTTTCAAATTAGCTCAGATACCGTTCCATAAACCCAATATGTAATAGACAAGACCTACTCCTTGCTCAGAGAACTGGTCTCAACACGCCCTATTCACCGCACAAGAATATATCTGACTAGTAATAATCTTAAAACCTAAGTATTGATATCTCTCTTTTAGTGTGTCAAGTGGGTGTAAAGCGGCATAAACACAGCAGTGAAAAGCAGCTAAACCCCATTATAAAAATAAATTACTTTGAAAAACCCATGAAACAAAGAGAGTTGAAGAGAGCGAAATTCTTACACAATGCATTCAGGGGCTGTGATGCAACCTGGACTGACCATATCTAGACCCACAGCTGGATGAGACATAAGGGTGGACACTCTTGGGGCTGAGAGGTTTGGTGAGGTTGGGTGAGCAAACGCAGACCCTTTAAAGTAATACTGCGTGGTACCCATCGCATGGGTCCCAAATCTCCAGGTTCAAGGGCATCTTGATACATCGAAATCATGCATGAGAAACACAGAAGATGGTACACCGTGTGATGGGGAAAGGTTTCTAAAACGCACCTCATTTCTCATCTCCTTGTGCTCGGGTTCGCCATTCCAGCCACTTTACTAGCAATCTCCCTACTTGGAGCATCAGCACCTTTAACCTCCTGTTCCGTACAGGTTGCAATTTGTCCTGAGGATGAACGGGAAGACTTGGAACCAATGAGAGACTAGCTCTTGGTGTAGGGACAGGCACAGGTCACTCTATTTTCCCATCAGGAAGAAGAATTAACCACAGGCTCAGCCTGCCCCCCGGAACCAGAACAGGGCCTGAAGCCATCCTGCGCTTTTGTGGCCAGCTCCCTACATAGCGAGTTGTAAAATGGAGGTTCAGGGCACTGCAATTCACAAACCTGCAGAGTTATAAATGATAACTCTCGTCCACAAATATATTGAGGGAAGGCAAAGAAGAGGATTTGAAATCAAGGCAGAATTGCAGGAAACAGATTTCAGGAGGTAGATTCGAATCGCCTTTAAAGCACATGAAAAGCGGCAAAACGTTGACAATGATGCCCTTGGCCAAAAAGGGCGTATGCGTTTTTTCCTGAATATATTCAGGAAAAAACGCATACGCCCTTTTTGGCCAACCAAGCAACCTGGAAAGGAAAATCAGCGCTAAAAAGAAGTCTCGCTTCACATCGGTTAAAAGGGCCATGCTGAAAAAAGTGTCAAAACCAGAAATGCAGGACAGGCCATGGAGAAATGAGAGCCTTGCTACACTGATGGGCGGGATGTAAATTGCCAACAGCCACTCTGGAGAAGTGTACGGTGAGTCCTGAAACGTCTAAAAAGCAAAGCTTAGAGAGCATAGGGCACTTCCACTCATGGGGGTATACATTGGGAAAATTAAAAATCAGCAAGACACAAGCACCCCAAAGTTTAGGGCTGCTCTCTTGACAAGGACCTCCACTTCATTCCACCTTCAATATCCCAGGAAAGAGAAAAATGGATAAAGGAGTTGTGGTCCTTATGTACAATGGAATATCACTCAGCCATGAAATCAATGTCATAAGGCTAGTAGCAGCATGATGAGTGGATTTAGGTACGACGATTCTAAGTGAAATAAGTCACACAGAAAAGGACACTTCTCATAATGTATCACTTATAGAGGGAATGTAAAAACCGTTACACTTGAACTGAATTACAAAACAGAACAGAGTCACACATGCAGAAAACACACTATGGCTGCTTAACGGGAAAGGTGAGGTGGGGTGATACATAAAACAAGGGTTTCAAATTAGCTCAGATACCGTTCCATAAAACCAATATGTAATAGACAAGACCTACTCCTTGCTCAGAGAACTGGACTCAACACGCCCTATTCACCGCACAAGAATATATCTGACTAGTAATAATCTTAAAACCTATGTATTGATATCTCTCTGTTAGTGTGTCAAGTGGGTGTAAAGCGGCATAAACACAGCAGTGAAAAGCAGCTAAACCCCATTATAAAAATAAATTACTTTGAAAAACCCATGAAACAAAGACAGTGAAAGAGAGCGAAATACTTACACAATGCGTTCAGGGGCTGTGATGCAACCTGGATTGACCATATCTAGACCCACAGCTGGATGAGACATAAGGGTGGACACTCTTGGGGCTGAGAGGTTTGGTGAGGTTGGGTGAGCAAACACAGACCCTTTAAAGTAATACTGCGTGGTACCCATCGCATGGGTCCCAAATCTCCAGGTTCAAGGGCATCTTGCTACATCGAAAACATGCATGAGAAACCCAGAAGATGGTACACCGTGTGATGGGGAAAGGTTTCTAAAACGCACCTCATTTCTCATCTCCTTGTGCTCGGGTTCGCCATTCCAGCCACTTTACTAGCAATCTCCCTACTTGGAGCATCAGCACCTTTAACCTCCTGTTCCGTACAGGTTGCAATTTGTCCTGAGGATGAACGGGAAGACTTGGAACCAATGAGAGACTAGCTCCTGGTGTAGGGACAGGCACAGGTCACTCTGTTTTCCCATCAGGAAGAAGAATTAACCACAGGCTCAGCCTGCCCCCCGGAACCAGAACAGGGCCTGAAGGCATCATGCGCTTTTGCGGCCAGCTCCCTAAAAAGCGAGTTGTAAAATGGAGCTTCAGGGCACTGCAATTCACAAACCTGCAGAGTTATAAATGATAACTCTCGTCCACAAATATATTGAGGGAAGGCAAAGAAGAGGATTTGAAATCAAGGCAGAATTGCAGGAAACAGATTTCAGGAGGTAGATTCGAATCGCCTTTAAAGCACATGAAAAGCGGCAAAACGTTGACAATGATGCCCTTGGCCAAAAAGGGCGTATGCGTTTTTTCCTGAATATATTCAGGAAAAAACGCATACGCCCTTTTTGGCCAACCAAGCAACCTGGAAAGGAAAATCAGCGCTACAAAGGAGTCTCGCTTCCCATCGGTTAAAAGGGCCATGCTGAAAAAAGTGTCAAAACCAGAAATGCAGGAAAGGCCATGGAGAAATGGGAGCCGTGCTACACTGATGGGCGGGATGTAAATTGCCAACAGCCACTCTGGAGAAGTGTACGGTGAGTCCTGAAACGTCTAAAAAGCAAAGCTTAGAGAGCATAGGGCACTTCCACTCATGGGGGTATACATTGGTAAAATCAAAAATCATCAAGACACAAGCACCCCAAAGTTTAGGGCTGCTCTGTTGACAAGGACCTCCACTTCATTCCACCTTCAATATCCCAGGAAAGAGAAAAATTGATAAAGGAGTTGTGGTCCTTATGTACAATGGAATATCACTCAGCCATGAAATTAATGTCATAAGGCTAGTAGCAGCATGATGAGTGGATTTAGGTACGACGATTCTAAGTGAAATAAGTCACACAGAAAAGGACACTTCTCATAAGGTATCACTGATAGAGGGAATGTAAAAACCGTTACACTTGAACTGAATTACAAAACAGAACGGAGTCACACATGCAGAAAACACACTATGGCTGCTTAACGGGAAAGGTGAGGTGGGGTGATACATAAAACAAGGGTTTCAAATTAGCTCAGATACCGTTCCATAAACCCAATATGTAATAGACAAGACCTACTCCTTGCTCAGAGAACTGGTCTCAACACGCCCTATTCACCGCACAAGAATATATCTGACTAGTAATAATCTTAAAACCTAAGTATTGATATCTCTCTTTTAGTGTGTCAAGTGGGTGTAAAGCGGCATAAACACAGCAGTGAAAAGCAGCTAAACCCCATTATAAAAATAAATTACTTTGAAAAACCCATGAAACAAAGAGAGTTGAAGAGAGCGAAATTCTTACACAATGCGTTCAGGGGCTGTGATGCAACCTGGACTGACCATATCTAGACCCACAGCTGGATGAGACATAAGGGTGGACACTCTTGGGGCTGAGAGGTTTGGTGAGGTTGGGTGAGCAAACGCAGACCCTTTAAAGTAATACTGCGTGGTACCCATCGCATGGGTCCCAAATCTCCAGGTTCAAGGGCATCTTGCTACATCGAAAACATGCATGAGAAACCCAGAAGATGGTACACCATGTGATGGGGAAAGGTTTCTAAAACGCACCTCATTTCTCATCTCCTTGTGCTCGGGTTCGCCATTCCAGCCACTTTACTAGCAATCTCTCTACTTGGAGCATCAGCACCTTTAACCTCCTGTTCCGTACAGGTTGCAATTTGTCCTGAGGATGAACGGGAAGACTTGGAACCAATGAGAGACTAGCTCCTGGTGTAGGGACAGGCAGAGGTCACTCTATTTTCCCATCAGGAAGAAGAATTAACCACAGGCTCAGCCTGCCCCCCGGAACCAGAACAGGGCCTGAAGCCATCCTGCGCTTTTGCGGCCAGCTCCCTAAAAAGCGAGTTGTAAAATGGAGCTTCAGGGCACTGCAATTCACAAACCTGCAGAGTTATAAATGATAACTCTTGTCCACAAATATATTGAGGGAAGGCAAAGAAGAGGATTTGAAATCAAGGCAGAATTGCAGGAAACAGATTTCAGGAGGTAGATTCGAATCGCCTTTAAAGCACATGAAAAGCGGCAAAACGTTGACAATGATGCCCTTGGCCAAAAAGGGCGTATGCGTTTTTTCCTGAATATATTCAGGAAAAAACGCATACGCCCTTTTTGGCCAACCAAGCAACCTGGAAAGGCAAATCAACGCTACAAAGAAGTCTCGCTTCCCATCGGTTAAAAGGGCCATGCTGAAAAAAGTGTCAAAACCAGAAATACAGGAAAGGCCATGGAGAAATGGGAGCCGTGCTACACTGATGGGCGGGATGTAAATTGCCAACAGCCACTCTGGAGAAGTGTACGGTGAGTCCTGAAACGTCTAAAAAGCAAAGCTTAGAGAGCATAGGGCACTTCCACTCATGGGGGTATACATTGGGAAAATTAAAAATCAGCAAGACACAAGCACCCCAAAGTTTAGGGCTGCTCTCTTGACAAGGACCTCCACTTCATTCCACCTTCAATATCCCAGGAAAGAGAAAAATGGATAAAGAAGTTGTGGTCCTTATATACAATGGAATATCACTCAGCCCTGAAATCAATGTCATAAGGCTAGTAGCAGCATGATGAGTGGATTTAGGTACGACAATTCTAAGTGAAATAAGTCACACAGAAAAGGACACTTCTCATAATGTATCACTTATAGAGGGAATGTAAAAACCGTTACACTTGAACTGAATTACAAAACAGAACAGAGTCACACATGCAGAAAACACACTATGGCTGCTTAACGGGAAAGGTGAGGTGGGGTGATACATAAAACAAGGGTTTCAAATTAGCTCAGATACCGTTCCATAAAACCAATATGTAATAGACAAGACCTACTCCTTGCTCAGAGAACTGGACTCAACACGCCCTATTCACCGCACAAGAATATATCTGACTAGTAATAATCTTAAAACCTATGTATTGATATCTCTCTGTTAGTGTGTCAAGTGGGTGTAAAGCGGCATAAACACAGCAGTGAAAAGCAGCTAAACCCCATTATAAAAATAAATTACTTTGAAAAACCCATGAAACAAAGACAGTGAAAGAGAGAGAAATACTTACACAATGCGTTCAGGGGCTGTGATGCAACCTGGATTGACCATATCTAGACCCACAGCTGGATGAGACATAAGGGTGGACACTCTTGGGGCTGAGAGGTTTGGTGAGGTTGGGTGAGCAAACACAGACCCTTTAAAGTAATACTGCGTGGTACCCATCGCATGGGTCCCAAATCTCCAGGTTCAAGGGCATCTTGCTACATCGAAAACATGCATGAGAAACCCAGAAGATGGTACACCGTGTGATGGGGAAAGGTTTCTAAAACGCACCTCATTTCTCATCTCCTTGTGCTCGGGTTCGCCATTCCAGCCACTTTACTAGCAATCTCCCTACTTGGAGCATCAGCACCTTTAACCTCCTGTTCCGTACAGGTTGCAATTTGTCCTGAGGATGAACGGGAAGACTTGGAACCAATGAGAGACTAGCTCCTGGTGTAGGGACAGGCACAGGTCACTCTATTTTCCCATCAGGAAGAAGAATTAACCACAGGCTCAGCCTGCCCCCCGGAACCAGAACAGGGCCTGAAGCCATCCTGCGCTTTTGTGGCCAGCTCCCTACATAGCGAGTTGTAAAATGGAGGTTCAGGGCACTGCAATTCACAAACCTGCAGAGTTATAAATGATAACTCTCGTCCACAAATATATTGAGGGAAGGCAAAGAAGAGGATTTGAAATCAAGGCAGAATTGCAGGAAACAGATTTCAGGAGGTAGATTCGAATCGCCTTTAAAGCACATGAAAAGCAGCAAAACGTTGACAATGATGCCCTTGGCCAAAAAGGGCGTATGCGTTTTTTCCTGAATATATTCAGGAAAAAACGCATACGCCCTTTTTGGCCAACCAAGCAACCTGGAAAGGCAAATCAGCGCTACAAAGAAGACTCGCTACCCATCGGTCAAAAGGGCCATGCTGAAAAAAGTCTCAAAACCAGAAATGCAGGACAGGCCATGGAGAAATGGGAGCCTTGCTACACTGATGGGCGGGATGTAAATTGCCAACAGCCACTCTGGAGAAGTGTACGGTGTGTCCTGAAACATCTAAAAAACACAGCTTAGAGAGCATAGGGCACTTCCACTCATGGGGGTATAAATTGGGAAAATGAAAAATCAGCAAGACACAAGCACCCCAAAGTTTAGGGCTGCTCTGTTGACAAGGACCTCCACTTCATTCCACCTTCAATATCCCAGGAAAGAGAAAAATGGATAAAGAAGTTGTGGTCCTTATGTACAATGGAATATCACTCAGCCATGAAATCAATGTCATAAGGCTAGTAGCAGCATGATGAGTGGATTTAGGTACGACGATTCTAAGTGAAATAAGTCACACAGAAAAGGACACTTCTCATAAGGTATCACTTATAGAGGGAATGTCAAAACCGTTACACTTGAACTGAATTACAAAACAGAACAGAGTCACACATGCAGAAAACACACTATGGCTGCTTAACGGGAAAGGTGAGGTGGGGTGATACATAAAACAAGGGTTTCAAATTAGCTCAGATACCGCTCCATAAACCCAATATGTAATAGACAAGACCTACTCCTTGCTCAGAGAACTGGACTCAACACACCCTATTCACCGCACAAGAATATATCTGACTAGTAATAATCTTAAAGCCTATGTATTGATATCTCACTGTTAGTGTGTCAAGTGGGTGTAAAGCGGCATAAACACAGCAGTGAAAAGCAGCTAAACCCCATTATAAAAATAAATTACTTTGAAAAACCCATGAAACAAAGACAGTGAAAGAGAGAGAAATTCTTACACAATGCGTTCAGGGGCTGTGATGCAACCTGGATTGACCATATCTAGACCCACAGCTGGATGAGACATAAGGGTGGACACTCTTGGGGCTGAGAGGTTTGGTGAGGTTGGGTGAGCAAACGCAGACCCTTTAAAGTAATACTGCGTGTTACCCATCGCATGGGTCGCAAATCTCCAGGTTCAAGGGCATCTTCCTACATCGAAAACATGCATGAGAAAACAAAAAGATGGTACACCATGTGATGGGGAAAGGTTTCTAAAACGCACCTCATTTCTCTTCTCCTTGTGCCCGGGTTCGCCATTCCAGTCGCTTTACTAATAATCTCCCTACTAGGAGCATCAGCACCTTTAACCTCCTGTTCCGTACAGGTTGCAATTTGTCCTGAGGATGAACGGGTAGACGGGGAACCAGTGAGAGACTAGCTCTTGGTGTTGGGACAGGCACAGGTCACTCTATTTTCCCATCAGGAAGAAGAATTAACCACAGGCTCATCCTCCCCCCCTGAACCAGAACAGGGCCTGAAGCCATCCTGCGCTTTTGCGGCCAGCTCCCAAAAAAGCGAGTTGTAAAATGGAGCTTCAGGACACTGCAATTCACAAACCTGCAGAGTTATAAATGATAACTCTCGTCCACAAATATATTGAGGGAAGGCAAAAAGAGGATTTGAAATCAAGGCAGAATTGCAGGAAACAGATTTCAGGAGATAGATTCGAATCGCCTTTAAAGCACATGAAAAGCAGCAAAACGTTGACAATGATGCCCTTGGCCAAAAAGGGCGTATGCGTTTTTTCCTGAATATATTCAGGAAAAAACGCATACGCCCTTTTTGGCCAACCAAGCAACCTGGAAAGGCAAATCAGCGCTACAAAAAAGACTCGCTACCCATCGGTCAAAAGGGCCATGCTGAAAAAAGTCTCAAAACCAGAAATGCAGGACAGGCCATGGAGAAATGGGAGCCTTGCTACACTGATGGGCGGGATGTAAATTGCCAACAGCCACTCTGGAGAAGTGTACGGTGTGTCCTGAAACATCTAAAAAACACAGCTTAGAGAGCATAGGGCACTTCCACTCATGGGGGTATAAATTGGGAAAATGAAAAATCAGCAAGACACAAGCACCCCAAAGTTTAGGGCTGCTCTGTTGACAAGGACCTCCACTTCGTTCCACCTTCAATATCCCAGGAAAGAGAAAAATGGATAAAGAAGTTGTGGTCCTTATGTACAATGGAATATCACTCAGCCATGGAATCAATGTCATAAGGCTAGTAGCAGCATGATGAGTGGATTTAGGTACGACGATTCTAAGTGAAATAAGTCACACAGAAAAGGACACTTCTCATAAGGTATCACTGATAGAGGGAATGTAAAAACCATTACACTTGAACTGAATTACAAAACAGAACTGAGTCACACATGCAGAAAACACACTATGGCTGCTTAACGGGAAAGGTGAGGTGGGGTGATACATAAAACAAGGGTTTCAAATTAGCTCAGATACCGTTCCATAAACCCAATATGTAATAGACAAGACCTACTCCTTACTCAGAGAACTGGACTCAACACGCCCTATTCACTGCACAAGAATATATCTGACTAGTAATAATCTTAAAACCTATGTATTGATATCTCTCTGTTAGTGTGTCAAGTGGGTGTAAAGCGGCATAAACACAGCAGTGAAAAGCAGCTAAACCCCATTATAAAAATAAATTACTTCGAAATACCCATGAAACAAAGACAGTGAAAGAGAGAGAAATTCTTACACAATGCGTTCAGGGGCTGTGATGCAACCTGGATTGACCATATCTAGACCCACAGCTGGATGAGACATATGGGTGGACACTCTTGGGGCTGAGAGGTTTGGTGAGGTTGGGTGAGCAAACACAGACCCTTTAAAGTAATACTGTGTGGTACCCATCGCATGGGTCCCAAATCTCCAGGTTCAAGGGCATCTTGATACATCGAAATCATGCATGAGAAACCCAGAAGATGGTACACCGTGTGATGGGGAAAGGTTTCTAAAACGCACCTCATTTCTCATCTCCTTGTGCTCGGGTTCGCCATTCCAGCCACTTTACTAGCAATCTCCCTACTTGGAGCATCAGCACCTTTAACCTCCTGTTCCGTACAGGTTGCAATTTGTCCTGAGGATGAACGGGAAGACTTGGAACCAATGAGAGACTAGCTCTTGGTGTAGGGACAGGCACAGGTCACTCTATTTTCCCATCAGGAAGAAGAATTAACCACAGCCTCAGCCTGCCCCCCGGAACCAGAACAGGGCCTGAAGCCATCCTGCGCTTTTGTGGCCAGCTCCCTACATAGCGAGTTGTAAAATGGAGGTTCAGGGCACTGCAATTCACAAACCTGCAGAGTTATAAATGATAACTCTCGTCCACAAATATATTGAGGGAAGGCAAAGAAGAGGATTTGAAATCAAGGCAGAATTGCAGGAAACAGATTTCAGGAGGTAGATTCGAATCGCCTTTAAAGCACATGAAAAGCGGCAAAACGTTGACAATGATGCCCTTGGCCAAAAAGGGCGTATGCGTTTTTTCCTGAATATATTCAGGAAAAAACGCATACGCCCTTTTTGGCCAACCAAGCAACCTGGAAAGGAAAATCAGCGCTAAAAAGAAGTCTCGCTTCACATCGGTTAAAAGGGCCATGCTGAAAAAAGTGTCAAAACCAGAAATGCAGGACAGGCAATGGAGAAATGAGAGCCTTGCTACACTGATGGGCGGGATGTAAATTGCCAACAGCCACTCTGGAGAAGAGTACGGTGTGTCCTGAAACATCTAAAAAACACAGCTTAGAGAGCATAGGGCACTTCCACTCATGGGGGTATAAATTGGGAAAATGAAAAATCATCAAGAAACAAGCACCCCAAAGTTTAGGGCTGCTCTGTTGACAAGGACCTCCACTTCATTCCACCTTCAATATCCCAGGAAAGAGAAAAATGGATAAAGGAGTTGTGGTCCTTATGTACAATGGAATATCACTCAGCCATGAAATTAATGTCATAAGGCTAATAGCAGCATGATGAGTGGATTTAGGTACGACGATTCTAAGTGAAATAAGTCACACAGAAAAGGACACTTCTCATAAGGTATCACTGATAGAGGGAATGTAAAAACCGTTACACTTGAACTGAATTACAAAACAGAACGGAGTCACACATGCAGAAAACACACTATGGCTGCTTAACGGGAAAGGTGAGGTGGGGTGATACATAAAACAAGGGTTTCAAATTAGCTCAGATACCGTTCCATAAACCCAATATGTAATAGACAAGACCTACTCCTTGCTCAGAGAACTGGTCTCAACACGCCCTATTCACCGCACAAGAATATATCTGACTAGTAATAATCTTAAAACCTATGTATTGATATCTCTCTGTTAGTGTGTCAAGTGGGTGTAAAGCGGCATAAACACAGCAGTGAAAAGCAGCTAAACCCCATTATAAAAATAAATTACTTTGAAAAACCCATGAAACAAAGAGAGTGAAAGAGAGCGAAATTCTTACACAATGCGTTCAGGGGCTGTGATGCAACCTGGACTGACCATATCTAGACCCACAGCTGGATGAGACATAAGGGTGGACACTTTTGGGGCTGAGAGGTTTGGTGAGGTTGGGTGAGCAAACGCAGACCCTTTAAAGTAATACTGCGTGGTACCCATCGCATGGGTCCCAAATCTCCAGGTTCAAGGGCATCTTGCTACATCGAAAACATGCATGAGAAACCCAGAAGATGGTACACCGTGTGATGGGGAAAGGTTTCTAAAACGCACCTCATTTCTCATCTCCTTGTGCTCGGGTTCGCCATTCCAGCCACTTTACTAGCAATCTCCCTACTTGGAGCATCAGCACCTTTAACCTCCTGTTCCGTACAGGTTGCAATTTGTCCTGAGGATGAACGGGAAGACTTGGAACCAATGAGAGACTAGCTCCTGGTGTAGGGACAGGCACAGGTCACTCTGTTTTCCCATCAGGAAGAAGAATTAACCACAGGCTCAGCCTGCCCCCCGGAACCAGAACAGGGCCTGAAGCCATCATGCGCTTTTGCGGCCAGCTCCCTAAAAAGCGAGTTGTAAAATGGAGCTTCAGGGCACTGCAATTCACAAACCTGCAGAGTTATAAATGATAACTCTCGTCCACAAATATATTGAGGGAAGGCAAAGAAGAGGATTTGAAATCAAGGCAGAATTGCAGGAAACAGATTTCAGGAGGTAGATTCGAATCGCCTTTAAAGCACATGAAAAGCGGCAAAACGTTGACAATGATGCCCTTGGCCAAAAAGGGCGTATGCGTTTTTTCCTGAATATATTCAGGAAAAAACGCATACGCCCTTTTTGGCCAACCAAGCAACCTGGAAAGGCAAATCAGCGCTACAAAGAAGTCTCGCTTCCCATCGGTTAAAAGGGCCATGCTGAAAAAAGTGTCAAAACCAGAAATACAGGAAAGGCCATGGAGAAATGGGAGCCGTGCTACACTGATGGGCGGGATGTAAATTGCCAACAGCCACTCTGGAGAAGTGTACGGTGAGTCCTGAAACGTCTAAAAAGCAAAGCTTAGAGAGCATAGGGCACTTCCACTCATGGGGGTATACATTGGGAAAATTAAAAATCAGCAAGACACAAGCACCCCAAAGTTTAGGGCTGCTCTCTTGACAAGGACCTCCACTTCATTCCACCTTCAATATCCCAGGAAAGAGAAAAATGGATAAAGGAGTTGTGGTCCTTATGTACAATGGAATATCACTCAGCCATGAAATCAATGTCATAAGGCTAGTAGCAGCATGATGAGTGGATTTAGGTACGACGATTCTAAGTGAAATAAGTCACACAGAAAAGGACACTTCTCATAATGTATCACTTATAGAGGGAATGTAAAAACCGTTACACTTGAACTGAATTACAAAACAGAACAGAGTCACACATGCAGAAAACACACTATGGCTGCTTAACGGGAAAGGTGAGGTGGGGTGATACATAAAACAAGGGTTTCAAATTAGCTCAGATACCGTTCCATAAAACCAATATGTAATAGACAAGACCTACTCCTTGCTCAGAGAACTGGACTCAACACGCCCTATTCACCGCACAAGAATATATCTGACTAGTAATAATCTTAAAACCTATGTATTGATATCTCTCTGTTAGTGTGTCAAGTGGGTGTAAAGCGGCATAAACACAGCAGTGAAAAGCAGCTAAACCCCATTATAAAAATAAATTACTTTGAAAAACCCATGAAACAAAGACAGTGAAAGAGAGCGAAATACTTACACAATGCGTTCAGGGGCTGTGATGCAACCTGGATTGACCATATCTAGACCCACAGCTGGATGAGACATAAGGGTGGACACTCTTGGGGCTGAGAGGTTTGGTGAGGTTGGGTGAGCAAACACAGACCCTTTAAAGTAATACTGCGTGGTACCCATCGCATGGGTCCCAAATCTCCAGGTTCAAGGGCATCTTGCTACATCGAAAACATGCATGAGAAACCCAGAAGATGGTACACCGTGTGATGGGGAAAGGTTTCTAAAACGCACCTCATTTCTCATCTCCTTGTGCTCGGGTTCGCCATTCCAGCCACTTTACTAGCAATCTCCCTACTTGGAGCATCAGCACCTTTAACCTCCTGTTCCGTACAGGTTGGAATTTGTCCTGAGGATGAACGGGAAGACTTGGAACCAATGAGAGACTAGCTCCTGGTGTAGGGACAGGCACAGGTCACTCTGTTTTCCCATCAGGAAGAAGAATTAACCACAGGCTCAGCCTGCCCCCCGGAACCAGAACAGGGCCTGAAGCCATCATGCGCTTTTGCGGCCAGCTCCCTAAAAAGCGAGTTGTAAAATGGAGCTTCAGGGCACTGCAATTCACAAACCTGCAGAGTTATAAATGATAACTCTCGTCCACAAATATATTGAGGGAAGGCAAAGAAGAGGATTTGAAATCAAGGCAGAATTGCAGGAAACAGATTTCAGGAGGTAGATTCGAATCGCCTTTAAAGCACATGAAAAGCGGCAAAACGTTGACAATGATGCCCTTGGCCAAAAAGGGCGTATGCGTTTTTTCCTGAATATATTCAGGAAAAAACGCATACGCCCTTTTTGGCCAACCAAGCAACCTGGAAAGGAAAATCAGCGCTACAAAGAAGTCTCGCTTCCCATCGGTTAAAAGGGCCATGCTGAAAAAAGTGTCAAAACCAGAAATGCAGGACAGGCCATGGAGAAATGGGAGCCTTGCTACACTGATGGGCGGGATGTAAATTGCCAACAGCCACTCTGGAGAAGAGTACGGTGTGTCCTGAAACATCTAAAAAACACAGCTTAGAGAGCATAGGGCACTTCCACTCATGGGGGTATACATTGGGAAAATTAAAAATCAGCAAGACACAAGCACCCCAAAGTTTAGGGCTGCTCTCTTGACAAGGACCTCCACTTCATTCCACCTTCAATATCCCAGGAAAGAGAAAAATGGATAAAGAAGTTGTGGTCCTTATATACAATGGAATATCACTCAGCCATGAAATCAATGTCATAAGGCTAGTAGCAGCATGATGAGTGGATTTAGGTACGACAATTCTAAGTGAAATAAGTCACACAGAAAAGGACACTTCTCATAATGTATCACTTATAGAGGGAATGTAAAAACCGTTACACTTGAACTGAATTACAAAACAGAACAGAGTCACACATGCAGAAAACACACTATGGCTGCTTAACGGGAAAGGTGAGGTGGGGTGATACATAAAACAAGGGTTTCAAATTAGCTCAGATACCGTTCCATAAAACCAATATGTAATAGACAAGACCTACTCCTTGCTCAGAGAACTGGACTCAACACGCCCTATTCACCGCACAAGAATATATCTGACTAGTAATAATCTTAAAACCTATGTATTGATATCTCTCTGTTAGTGTGTCAAGTGGGTGTAAAGCGGCATAAACACAGCAGTGAAAAGCAGCTAAACCCCATTATAAAAATAAATTACTTTGAAAAACCCATGAAACAAAGACAGTGAAAGAGAGCGAAATACTTACACAATGCGTTCAGGGGCTGTGATGCAACCTGGATTGACCATATCTAGACCCACAGCTGGATGAGACATAAGGGTGGACACTCTTGGGGCTGAGAGGTTTGGTGAGGTTGGGTGAGCAAACGCAGACCCTTTAAAGTAATACTGCGTGGTACCCATCGCATGGGTCCCAAATCTCCAGGTTCAAGGGCATCTTGCTACATCGAAAACATGCATGAGAAACCCAGAAGATGGTACACCGTGTGATGGGGAAAGGTTTCTAAAACGCACCTCATTTCTCATCTCCTTGTGCTCGGGTTCGCCATTCCAGCCACTTTACTAGCAATCTCCCTACTTGGAGCATCAGCACCTTTAACCTCCTGTTCCGTACAGGTTGCAATTTGTCCTGAGGATGAACGGGAAGACTTGGAACCAATGAGAGACTAGCTCCTGGTGTAGGGACAGGCACAGGTCACTCTATTTTCCCATCAGGAAGAAGAATTAACCACAGGCTCAGCCTGCCCCCCGGAACCAGAACAGGGCCTGAAGCCATCCTGCGCTTTTGTGGCCAGCTCCCTACATAGCGAGTTGTAAAATGGAGGTTCAGGGCACTGCAATTCACAAACCTGCAGAGTTATAAATGATAACTCTCGTCCACATATATATTGAGGGAAGGCAAAGAAGAGGATTTGAAATCAAGGCAGAATTGCAGGAAACAGATTTCAGGAGGTAGATTCGAATCGCCTTTAAAGCACATGAAAAGCAGCAAAACGTTGACAATGATGCCCTTGGCCAAAAAGGGCGTATGCGTTTTTTCCTGAATATATTCAGGAAAAAACGCATACGCCCTTTTTGGCCAACCAAGCAACCTGGAAAGGCAAATCAGCACTACAAAGAAGACTCGCTACCCATCGGTCAAAAGGGCCATGCTGAAAAAAGTCTCAAAACCAGAAATGCAGGACAGGCCATGGAGAAATGGGAGCCTTGCTACACTGATGGGCGGGATGTAAATTGCCAACAGCCACTCTGGAGAAGTGTACGGTGTGTCCTGAAACATCTAAAAAACACAGCTTAGAGAGCATAGGGCACTTCCACTCATGGGGGTATAAATTGGGAAAATGAAAAATCAGCAAGACACAAGCACCCCAAAGTTTAGGGCTGCTCTGTTGACAAGGACCTCCACTTCATTCCACCTTCAATATCCCAGGAAAGAGAAAAATGGATAAGGAAGTTGTGGTCCTTATGTACAATGGAATATCACTCAGCCATGGAATCAATGTCATAAGGCTAGTAGCAGCATGATGAGTGGATTTAGGTACGACGATTCTAAGTGAAATAAGTCAAACAGAAAAGGACACTTCTCATAAGGTATCACTTATAGAGGGAATATCAAAACCGTTACACTTGAACTGAATTACAAAACAGAACAGAGTCACACATGCAGAAAACACACTATGGCTGCTTAACGGGAAAGGTGAGGTGGGGTGATACATAAAACAAGGGTTTCAAATTAGCTCAGATACCGTTCCATAAACCCAATATGTAATAGACAAGACCTACTCCTTGCTCAGAGAACTGGACTCAACACACCCTATTCACCGCACAAGAATATATCTGAATAGTAATAATCTTAAAACCTATGTATTGATATCTCTCTGTTAGTGTGTCAAGTGGGTGTAAAGCGGCATAAACACAGCAGTGAAAAGCAGCTAAACCCCATTATAAAAATAAATTACTTTGAAAAACCCATGAAACAAAGACAGTGAAAGAGAGCGAAATTCTTACACAATGCGTTCAGGGGCTGTGATGCAACCTGGATTGACCATATCTAGACCCACAGCTGGATGAGACATAAGGGTGGACACTCTTGGGGCTGAGAGGTTTGGTGAGGTTGGGTGAGCAAACGCAGACCCTTTAAAGTAATACTGCGTGGTACCCATCGCATGGATCCCAAATCTCCAGGTTTAAGGGCATCTTCCTACATCGAAAACATGCATGAGAAAACAAAACGATGGTACACCATGTGATGGGGAAAGGTTTCTAAAACGCACCTCATTTCTCTTCTCCTTGTGCCCGGGTTCGCCATTCCAGCCGCTTTACTAACAATCTCCCTACTTGGAGCATCAGCACCTTTAACCTCCTGTTCCGTACAGGTTGCAATTTGTCCTGAGGATGAACGGGTAGACGGGGAACCAGTGAGAGACTAGCTCTTGGTGTTGGGACAGGCACAGGTCACTCTATTTTCCCATCAGGAAGAAGAATTAACCACAGGCTCATCCTCCCCCCCGGAACCAGAACAGGGCCTGAAGCCATCCTGCGCTTTTGCGGCCAGCTCCCAAAAAAGCGAGTTGTAAAATGGAGCTTCAGGGCACTGCAATTCACAAACCTGCAGAGTTATAAATGATAACTCTCGTCCACAAATATATTGAGGGAAGGCAAAGAAGAGGATTTGAAATCAAGGCAGAATTGCAGGAAACAGATTTCAGGAGGTAGATTCGAATCGCCTTTAAAGCACATGAAAAGCAGCAAAACGTTGACAATGATGCCCTTGGCCAAAAAGGGCGTATGCGTTTTTTCCTGAATATATTCAGGAAAAAACGCATACGCCCTTTTTGGCCAACCAAGCAACCTGGAAAGGCAAATCAGCGCTACAAAGAAGACTCGCTACCCATCGGTCAAAAGGGCCATGCTGAAAAAAGTCTCAAAACCAGAAATGCAGGACAGACCATGGAGAAATGGGAGCCTTGCTACACTGATGGGCGGGATGTAAATTGCCAACAGCCACTCTGGAGAAGTGTACGGTGTGTCCTGAAACATCTAAAAAACACAGCTTAGAGAGCATAGGGCACTTCCACTCATGGGGGTATAAATTGGGAAAATGAAAAATCAGCAAGACACAAGCACCCCAAAGTTTAGGGCTGCTCTGTTGACAAGGACCTCCACTTCATTCCACCTTCAATATCCCAGGAAAGAGAAAAATGGATAAAGAAGTTGTGGTCCTTATGTACAATGGAATATCACTCAGCCATGAAATCAATGTCATAAGGCTAGTAGCAGCATGATGAGTGGATTTAGGTACGACGATTCTAAGTGAAATAAGTCACACAGAAAAGGACACTTCTCATAAGGTATCACTTATAGAGGGAATGTCAAAACCGTTACACTTGAACTGAATTACAAAACAGAACAGAGTCACACATGCAGAAAACACACTATGGCTGCTTAACGGGAAAGGTGAGGTGGGGTGATACATAAAACAAGGGTTTCAAATTAGCTCAGATACCGCTCCATAAACCCCATATGTAATAGACAAGACCTACTCCTTGCTCAGAGAACTGGACTCAACACACCCTATTCACCGCACAAGAATATATCTGACTAGTAATAATCTTAAAGCCTATGTATTGATATCTCACTGTTAGTGTGTCAAGTGGGTGTAAAGCGGCATAAACACAGCAGTGAAAAGCAGCTAAACCCCATTATAAAAATAAATTACTTTGAAAAACCCATGAAACAAAGACAGTGAAAGAGAGAGAAATTCTTACACAATGCGTTCAGGGGCTGTGATGCAACCTGTATTGACCATATCTAGACCCACAGCTGGATGAGACATAAGGGTGGACACTCTTGGGGCTGAGAGGTTTGGTGAGGTTGGGTGAGCAAACGCAGACCCTTTAAAGTAATACTGCGTGTTACCCATCGCATGGGTCGCAAATCTCCAGGTTCAAGGGCATCTTCCTACATCGAAAACATGCATGAGAAAACAAAAAGATGGTACACCATGTGATGGGGAAAGGTTTCTAAAACGCACCTCATTTCTCATCTCCTTGTGCTCGGGTTCGCCATTCCAGCCACTTTACTAGCAATCTCTCTACTTGGAGCATCAGCACCTTTAACCTCCTGTTCCGTACAGGTTGCAATTTGTCCTGAGGATGAACGGGAAGACTTGGAACCAATGAGAGACTAGCTCCTGGTGTAGGGACAGGCAGAGGTCACTCTATTTTCCCATCAGGAAGAAGAATTAACCACAGGCTCAGCCTGCCCCCCGGAACCAGAACAGGGCCTGAAGCCATCCTGCGCTTTTGCGGCCAGCTCCCTAAAAAGCGAGTTGTAAAATGGAGCTTCAGGGCACTGCAATTCACAAACCTGCAGAGTTATAAATGATAACTCTTGTCCACAAATATATTGAGGGAAGGCAAAGAAGAGGATTTGAAATCAAGGCAGAATTGCAGGAAACAGATTTCAGGAGGTAGATTCGAATCGCCTTTAAAGCACATGAAAAGCGGCAAAACGTTGACAATGATGCCCTTGGCCAAAAAGGGCGTATGCGTTTTTTCCTGAATATATTCAGGAAAAAACGCATACGCCCTTTTTGGCCAACCAAGCAACCTGGAAAGGCAAATCAACGCTACAAAGAAGTCTCGCTTCCCATCGGTTAAAAGGGCCATGCTGAAAAAAGTGTCAAAACCAGAAATACAGGAAAGGCCATGGAGAAATTGGAGCCGTGCTACACTGATGGGCGGGATGTAAATTGCCAACAGCCACTCTGGAGAAGTGTACGGTGAGTCCTGAAACGTCTAAAAAGCAAAGCTTAGAGAGCATAGGGCACTTCCACTCATGGGGGTATACATTGGGAAAATTAAAAATCAGCAAGACACAAGCACCCCAAAGTTTAGGGCTGCTCTCTTGACAAGGACCTCCACTTCATTCCACCTTCAATATCCCAGGAAAGAGAAAAATGGATAAAGAAGTTGTGGTCCTTATATACAATGGAATATCACTCAGCCCTGAAATCAATGTCATAAGGCTAGTAGCAGCATGATGAGTGGATTTAGGTACGACAATTCTAAGTGAAATAAGTCACACAGAAAAGGACACTTCTCATAATGTATCACTTATAGAGGGAATGTAAAAACCGTTACACTTGAACTGAATTACAAAACAGAACAGAGTCACACATGCAGAAAACACACTATGGCTGCTTAACGGGAAAGGTGAGGTGGGGTGATACATAAAACAAGGGTTTCAAATTAGCTCAGATACCGTTCCATAAAACCAATATGTAATAGACAAGACCTACTCCTTGCTCAGAGAACTGGACTCAACACGCCCTATTCACCGCACAAGAATATATCTGACTAGTAATAATCTTAAAACCTATGTATTGATATCTCTCTGTTAGTGTGTCAAGTGGGTGTAAAGCGGCATAAACACAGCAGTGAAAAGCAGCTAAACCCCATTATAAAAATAAATTACTTTGAAAAACCCATGAAACAAAGACAGTGAAAGAGAGCGAAATACTTACACAATGCGTTCAGGGGCTGTGATGCAACCTGGATTGACCATATCTAGACCCACAGCTGGATGAGACATAAGGGTGGACACTCTTGGGGCTGAGAGGTTTGGTGAGGTTGGGTGAGCAAACACAGACCCTTTAAAGTAATACTGCGTGGTACCCATCGCATGGGTCCCAAATCTCCAGGTTCAAGGGCATCTTGCTACATCGAAAACATGCATGAGAAACCCAGAAGATGGTACACCGTGTGATGGGGAAAGGTTTCTAAAACGCACCTCATTTCTCATCTCCTTGTGCTCGGGTTCGCCATTCCAGCCACTTTACTAGCAATCTCCCTACTTGGAGCATCAGCACCTTTAACCTCCTGTTCCGTACAGGTTGGAATTTGTCCTGAGGATGAACGGGAAGACTTGGAACCAATGAGAGACTAGCTCCTGGTGTAGGGACAGGCACAGGTCACTCTGTTTTCCCATCAGGAAGAAGAATTAACCACAGGCTCAGCCTGCCCCCCGGAACCAGAACAGGGCCTGAAGCCATCATGCGCTTTTGCGGCCAGCTCCCTAAAAAGCGAGTTGTAAAATGGAGCTTCAGGGCACTGCAATTCACAAACCTGCAGAGTTATAAATGATAACTCTCGTCCACAAATATATTGAGGGAAGGCAAAGAAGAGGATTTGAAATCAAGGCAGAATTGCAGGAAACAGATTTCAGGAGGTAGATTCGAATCGCCTTTAAAGCACATGAAAAGCGGCAAAACGTTGACAATGATGCCCTTGGCCAAAAAGGGCGTATGCGTTTTTTCCTGAATATATTCAGGAAAAAACGCATACGCCCTTTTTGGCCAACCAAGCAACCTGGAAAGGAAAATCAGCGCTACAAAGAAGTCTCGCTTCCCATCGGTTAAAAGGGCCATGCTGAAAAAAGTGTCAAAACCAGAAATGCAGGACAGGCCATGGAGAAATGGGAGCCTTGCTACACTGATGGGCGGGATGTAAATTGCCAACAGCCACTCTGGAGAAGAGTACGGTGTGTCCTGAAACATCTAAAAAACACAGCTTAGAGAGCATAGGGCACTTCCACTCATAGGGGTATACATTGGGAAAATTAAAAATCAGCAAGACACAAGCACCCCAAAGTTTAGGGCTGCTCTCTTGACAAGGACCTCCACTTCATTCCACCTTCAATATCCCAGGAAAGAGAAAAATGGATAAAGAAGTTGTGGTCCTTATATACAATGGAATATCACTCAGCCATGAAATCAATGTCATAAGGCTAGTAGCAGCATGATGAGTGGATTTAGGTACGACAATTCTAAGTGAAATAAGTCACACAGAAAAGGACACTTCTCATAATGTATCACTTATAGAGGGAATGTAAAAACCGTTACACTTGAACTGAATTACAAAACAGAACAGAGTCACACATGCAGAAAACACACTATGGCTGCTTAACGGGAAAGGTGAGGTGGGGTGATACATAAAACAAGGGTTTCAAATTAGCTCAGATACCGTTCCATAAAACCAATATGTAATAGACAAGACCTACTCCTTGCTCAGAGAACTGGACTCAACACGCCCTATTCACCGCACAAGAATATATCTGACTAGTAATAATCTTAAAACCTATGTATTGATATCTCTCTGTTAGTGTGTCAAGTGGGTGTAAAGCGGCATAAACACAGCAGTGAAAAGCAGCTAAACCCCATTATAAAAATAAATTACTTTGAAAAACCCATGAAACAAAGACAGTGAAAGAGAGCGAAATACTTACACAATGCGTTCAGGGGCTGTGATGCAACCTGGATTGACCATATCTAGACCCACAGCTGGATGAGACATAAGGGTGGACACTCTTGGGGCTGAGAGGTTTGGTGAGGTTGGGTGAGCAAACGCAGACCCTTTAAAGTAATACTGCGTGGTACCCATCGCATGGGTCCCAAATCTCCAGGTTCAAGGGCATCTTGCTACATCGAAAACATGCATGAGAAACCCAGAAGATGGTACACCGTGTGATGGGGAAAGGTTTCTAAAACGCACCTCATTTCTCATCTCCTTGTGCTCGGGTTCGCCATTCCAGCCACTTTACTAGCAATCTCCCTACTTGGAGCATCAGCACCTTTAACCTCCTGTTCCGTACAGGTTGCAATTTGTCCTGAGGATGAACGGGAAGACTTGGAACCAATGAGAGACTAGCTCCTGGTGTAGGGACAGGCACAGGTCACTCTATTTTCCCATCAGGAAGAAGAATTAACCACAGGCTCAGCCTGCCCCCCGGAACCAGAACAGGGCCTGAAGCCATCCTGCGCTTTTGTGGCCAGCTCCCTACATAGCGAGTTGTAAAATGGAGGTTCAGGGCACTGCAATTCACAAACCTGCAGAGTTATAAATGATAACTCTCGTCCACATATATATTGAGGGAAGGCAAAGAAGAGGATTTGAAATCAAGGCAGAATTGCAGGAAACAGATTTCAGGAGGTAGATTCGAATCGCCTTTAAAGCACATGAAAAGCAGCAAAACGTTGACAATGATGCCCTTGGCCAAAAAGGGCGTATGCGTTTTTTCCTGAATATATTCAGGAAAAAACGCATACGCCCTTTTTGGCCAACCAAGCAACCTGGAAAGGCAAATCAGCACTACAAAGAAGACTCGCTACCCATCGGTCAAAAGGGCCATGCTGAAAAAAGTCTCAAAACCAGAAATGCAGGACAGGCCATGGAGAAATGGGAGCCTTGCTACACTGATGGGCGGGATGTAAATTGCCAACAGCCACTCTGGAGAAGTGTACGGTGTGTCCTGAAACATCTAAAAAACACAGCTTAGAGAGCATAGGGCACTTCCACTCATGGGGGTATAAATTGGGAAAATGAAAAATCAGCAAGACACAAGCACCCCAAAGTTTAGGGCTGCTCTGTTGACAAGGACCTCCACTTCATTCCACCTTCAATATCCCAGGAAAGAGAAAAATGGATAAGGAAGTTGTGGTCCTTATGTACAATGGAATATCACTCAGCCATGGAATCAATGTCATAAGGCTAGTAGCAGCATGATGAGTGGATTTAGGTACGACGATTCTAAGTGAAATAAGTCAAACAGAAAAGGACACTTCTCATAAGGTATCACTTATAGAGGGAATATCAAAACCGTTACACTTGAACTGAATTACAAAACAGAACAGAGTCACACATGCAGAAAACACACTATGGCTGCTTAACGGGAAAGGTGAGGTGGGGTGATACATAAAACAAGGGTTTCAAATTAGCTCAGATACCGTTCCATAAACCCAATATGTAATAGACAAGACCTACTCCTTGCTCAGAGAACTGGACTCAACACACCCTATTCACCGCACAAGAATATATCTGAATAGTAATAATCTTAAAACCTATGTATTGATATCTCTCTGTTAGTGTGTCAAGTGGGTGTAAAGCGGCATAAACACAGCAGTGAAAAGCAGCTAAACCCCATTATAAAAATAAATTACTTTGAAAAACCCATGAAACAAAGACAGTGAAAGAGAGCGAAATTCTTACACAATGCGTTCAGGGGCTGTGATGCAACCTGGATTGACCATATCTAGACCCACAGCTGGATGAGACATAAGGGTGGACACTCTTGGGGCTGAGAGGTTTGGTGAGGTTGGGTGAGCAAACGCAGACCCTTTAAAGTAATACTGCGTGGTACCCATCGCATGGATCCCAAATCTCCAGGTTTAAGGGCATCTTCCTACATCGAAAACATGCATGAGAAAACAAAACGATGGTACACCATGTGATGGGGAAAGGTTTCTAAAACGCACCTCATTTCTCTTCTCCTTGTGCCCGGGTTCGCCATTCCAGCCGCTTTACTAACAATCTCCCTACTTGGAGCATCAGCACCTTTAACCTCCTGTTCCGTACAGGTTGCAATTTGTCCTGAGGATGAACGGGTAGACGGGGAACCAGTGAGAGACTAGCTCTTGGTGTTGGGACAGGCACAGGTCACTCTATTTTCCCATCAGGAAGAAGAATTAACCACAGGCTCATCCTCCCCCCCGGAACCAGAACAGGGCCTGAAGCCATCCTGCGCTTTTGCGGCCAGCTCCCAAAAAAGCGAGTTGTAAAATGGAGCTTCAGGGCACTGCAATTCACAAACCTGCAGAGTTATAAATGATAACTCTCGTCCACAAATATATTGAGGGAAGGCAAAGAAGAGGATTTGAAATCAAGGCAGAATTGCAGGAAACAGATTTCAGGAGGTAGATTCGAATCGCCTTTAAAGCACATGAAAAGCAGCAAAACGTTGACAATGATGCCCTTGGCCAAAAAGGGCGTATGCGTTTTTTCCTGAATATATTCAGGAAAAAACGCATACGCCCTTTTTGGCCAACCAAGCAACCTGGAAAGGCAAATCAGCGCTACAAAGAAGACTCGCTACCCATCGGTCAAAAGGGCCATGCTGAAAAAAGTCTCAAAACCAGAAATGCAGGACAGACCATGGAGAAATGGGAGCCTTGCTACACTGATGGGCGGGATGTAAATTGCCAACAGCCACTCTGGAGAAGTGTACGGTGTGTCCTGAAACATCTAAAAAACACAGCTTAGAGAGCATAGGGCACTTCCACTCATGGGGGTATAAATTGGGAAAATGAAAAATCAGCAAGACACAAGCACCCCAAAGTTTAGGGCTGCTCTGTTGACAAGGACCTCCACTTCATTCCACCTTCAATATCCCAGGAAAGAGAAAAATGGATAAAGAAGTTGTGGTCCTTATGTACAATGGAATATCACTCAGCCATGAAATCAATGTCATAAGGCTAGTAGCAGCATGATGAGTGGATTTAGGTACGACGATTCTAAGTGAAATAAGTCACACAGAAAAGGACACTTCTCATAAGGTATCACTTATAGAGGGAATGTCAAAACCGTTACACTTGAACTGAATTACAAAACAGAACAGAGTCACACATGCAGAAAACACACTATGGCTGCTTAACGGGAAAGGTGAGGTGGGGTGATACATAAAACAAGGGTTTCAAATTAGCTCAGATACCGCTCCATAAACCCCATATGTAATAGACAAGACCTACTCCTTGCTCAGAGAACTGGACTCAACACACCCTATTCACCGCACAAGAATATATCTGACTAGTAATAATCTTAAAGCCTATGTATTGATATCTCACTGTTAGTGTGTCAAGTGGGTGTAAAGCGGCATAAACACAGCAGTGAAAAGCAGCTAAACCCCATTATAAAAATAAATTACTTTGAAAAACCCATGAAACAAAGACAGTGAAAGAGAGAGAAATTCTTACACAATGCGTTCAGGGGCTGTGATGCAACCTGTATTGACCATATCTAGACCCACAGCTGGATGAGACATAAGGGTGGACACTCTTGGGGCTGAGAGGTTTGGTGAGGTTGGGTGAGCAAACGCAGACCCTTTAAAGTAATACTGCGTGTTACCCATCGCATGGGTCGCAAATCTCCAGGTTCAAGGGCATCTTCCTACATCGAAAACATGCATGAGAAAACAAAAAGATGGTACACCATGTGATGGGGAAAGGTTTCTAAAACGCACCTCATTTCTCATCTCCTTGTGCTCGGGTTCGCCATTCCAGCCACTTTACTAGCAATCTCTCTACTTGGAGCATCAGCACCTTTAACCTCCTGTTCCGTACAGGTTGCAATTTGTCCTGAGGATGAACGGGAAGACTTGGAACCAATGAGAGACTAGCTCCTGGTGTAGGGACAGGCAGAGGTCACTCTATTTTCCCATCAGGAAGAAGAATTAACCACAGGCTCAGCCTGCCCCCCGGAACCAGAACAGGGCCTGAAGCCATCCTGCGCTTTTGCGGCCAGCTCCCTAAAAAGCGAGTTGTAAAATGGAGCTTCAGGGCACTGCAATTCACAAACCTGCAGAGTTATAAATGATAACTCTTGTCCACAAATATATTGAGGGAAGGCAAAGAAGAGGATTTGAAATCAAGGCAGAATTGCAGGAAACAGATTTCAGGAGGTAGATTCGAATCGCCTTTAAAGCACATGAAAAGCGGCAAAACGTTGACAATGATGCCCTTGGCCAAAAAGGGCGTATGCGTTTTTTCCTGAATATATTCAGGAAAAAACGCATACGCCCTTTTTGGCCAACCAAGCAACCTGGAAAGGCAAATCAACGCTACAAAGAAGTCTCGCTTCCCATCGGTTAAAAGGGCCATGCTGAAAAAAGTGTCAAAACCAGAAATACAGGAAAGGCCATGGAGAAATTGGAGCCGTGCTACACTGATGGGCGGGATGTAAATTGCCAACAGCCACTCTGGAGAAGTGTACGGTGAGTCCTGAAACGTCTAAAAAGCAAAGCTTAGAGAGCATAGGGCACTTCCACTCATGGGGGTATACATTGGGAAAATTAAAAATCAGCAAGACACAAGCACCCCAAAGTTTAGGGCTGCTCTCTTGACAAGGACCTCCACTTCATTCCACCTTCAATATCCCAGGAAAGAGAAAAATGGATAAAGAAGTTGTGGTCCTTATATACAATGGAATATCACTCAGCCCTGAAATCAATGTCATAAGGCTAGTAGCAGCATGATGAGTGGATTTAGGTACGACAATTCTAAGTGAAATAAGTCACACAGAAAAGGACACTTCTCATAATGTATCACTTATAGAGGGAATGTAAAAACCGTTACACTTGAACTGAATTACAAAACAGAACAGAGTCACACATGCAGAAAACACACTATGGCTGCTTAACGGGAAAGGTGAGGTGGGGTGATACATAAAACAAGGGTTTCAAATTAGCTCAGATACCGTTCCATAAAACCAATATGTAATAGACAAGACCTACTCCTTGCTCAGAGAACTGGACTCAACACGCCCTATTCACCGCACAAGAATATATCTGACTAGTAATAATCTTAAAACCTATGTATTGATATCTCTCTGTTAGTGTGTCAAGTGGGTGTAAAGCGGCATAAACACAGCAGTGAAAAGCAGCTAAACCCCATTATAAAAATAAATTACTTTGAAAAACCCATGAAACAAAGACAGTGAAAGAGAGCGAAATACTTACACAATGCGTTCAGGGGCTGTGATGCAACCTGGATTGACCATATCTAGACCCACAGCTGGATGAGACATAAGGGTGGACACTCTTGGGGCTGAGAGGTTTGGTGAGGTTGGGTGAGCAAACACAGACCCTTTAAAGTAATACTGCGTGGTACCCATCGCATGGGTCCCAAATCTCCAGGTTCAAGGGCATCTTGCTACATCGAAAACATGCATGAGAAACCCAGAAGATGGTACACCGTGTGATGGGGAAAGGTTTCTAAAACGCACCTCATTTCTCATCTCCTTGTGCTCGGGTTCGCCATTCCAGCCACTTTACTAGCAATCTCCCTACTTGGAGCATCAGCACCTTTAACCTCCTGTTCCGTACAGGTTGGAATTTGTCCTGAGGATGAACGGGAAGACTTGGAACCAATGAGAGACTAGCTCCTGGTGTAGGGACAGGCACAGGTCACTCTGTTTTCCCATCAGGAAGAAGAATTAACCACAGGCTCAGCCTGCCCCCCGGAACCAGAACAGGGCCTGAAGCCATCATGCGCTTTTGCGGCCAGCTCCCTAAAAAGCGAGTTGTAAAATGGAGCTTCAGGGCACTGCAATTCACAAACCTGCAGAGTTATAAATGATAACTCTCGTCCACAAATATATTGAGGGAAGGCAAAGAAGAGGATTTGAAATCAAGGCAGAATTGCAGGAAACAGATTTCAGGAGGTAGATTCGAATCGCCTTTAAAGCACATGAAAAGCGGCAAAACGTTGACAATGATGCCCTTGGCCAAAAAGGGCGTATGCGTTTTTTCCTGAATATATTCAGGAAAAAACGCATACGCCCTTTTTGGCCAACCAAGCAACCTGGAAAGGCAAATCAGCGCTACAAAGAAGTCTCGCTTCCCATCGGTTAAAAGGGCCATGCTGAAAAAAGTGTCAAAACCAGAAATACAGGAAAGGCCATGGAGAAATGGGAGCCGTGCTACACTGATGGGCGGGATGTAAATTGCCAACAGCCACTCTGGAGAAGTGTACGGTGAGTCCTGAAACGTCTAAAAAGCAAAGCTTAGAGAGCATAGGGCACTTCCACTCATGGGGGTATACATTGGGAAAATTAAAAATCAGCAAGACACAAGCACCCCAAAGTTTAGGGCTGCTCTCTTGACAAGGACCTCCACTTCATTCCACCTTCAATATCCCAGGAAAGAGAAAAATGGATAAAGAAGTTGTGGTCCTTATATACAATGGAATATCACTCAGCCATGAAATCAATGTCATAAGGCTAGTAGCAGCATGATGAGTGGATTTAGGTACGACAATTCTAAGTGAAATAAGTCACACAGAAAAGGACACTTCTCATAATGTATCACTTATAGAGGGAATGTAAAAACAGTTACACTTGAACTGAATTACAAAACAGAACAGAGTCACACATGCAGAAAACACACTATGGCTGCTTAACGGGAAAGGTGAGGTGGGGTGATACATAAAACAAGGGTTTCAAATTAGCTCAGATACCGTTCCATAAAACCAATATGTAATAGACA
Organism: Balaenoptera ricei; assembly: GCF_028023285.1. Classification (NCBI taxonomy): domain Eukaryota; kingdom Metazoa; phylum Chordata; class Mammalia; order Artiodactyla; family Balaenopteridae; genus Balaenoptera; species Balaenoptera ricei. The sequence continues at coordinate 10,012 of NW_026777436.1, read as the reverse complement.
AGACCTACTCCTTGCTCAGAGAACTGGACTCAACACGCCCTATTCACCGCACAAGAATATATCTGACTAGTAATAATCTTAAAACCTATGTATTGATATCTCTCTGTTAGTGTGTCAAGTGGGTGTAAAGCGGCATAAACACAGCAGTGAAAAGCAGCTAAACCCCATTATAAAAATAAATTACTTTGAAAAACCCATGAAACAAAGACAGTGAAAGAGAGCGAAATACTTACACAATGCGTTCAGGGGCTGTGATGCAACCTGGATTGACCATATCTAGACCCACAGCTGGATGAGACATAAGGGTGGACACTCTTGGGGCTGAGAGGTTTGGTGAGGTTGGGTGAGCAAACACAGACCCTTTAAAGTAATACTGCGTGGTACCCATCGCATGGGTCCCAAATCTCCAGGTTCAAGGGCATCTTGCTACATCGAAAACATGCATGAGAAACCCAGAAGATGGTACACCGTGTGATGGGGAAAGGTTTCTAAAACGCACCTCATTTCTCATCTCCTTGTGCTCGGGTTCGCCATTCCAGCCACTTTACTAGCAATCTCCCTACTTGGAGCATCAGCACCTTTAACCTCCTGTTCCGTACAGGTTGCAATTTGTCCTGAGGATGAACGGGAAGACTTGGAACCAATGAGAGACTAGCTCCTGGTGTAGGGACAGGCACAGGTCACTCTATTTTCCCATCAGGAAGAAGAATTAACCACAGGCTCAGCCTGCCCCCCGGAACCAGAACAGGGCCTGAAGCCATCCTGCGCTTTTGTGGCCAGCTCCCTACATAGCGAGTTGTAAAATGGAGGTTCAGGGCACTGCAATTCACAAACCTGCAGAGTTATAAATGATAACTCTCGTCCACAAATATATTGAGGGAAGGCAAAGAAGAGGATTTGAAATCAAGGCAGAATTGCAGGAAACAGATTTCAGGAGGTAGATTCGAATCGCCTTTAAAGCACATGAAAAGCAGCAAAACGTTGACAATGATGCCCTTGGCCAAAAAGGGCGTATGCGTTTTTTCCTGAATATATTCAGGAAAAAACGCATACGCCCTTTTTGGCCAACCAATCAACCTGGAAAGGCAAATCAGCGCTACAAAGAAGACTCGCTACCCATCGGTCAAAAGGGCCATGCTGAAAAAAGTCTCAAAACCAGAAATGCAGGACAGGCCATGGAGAAATGGGAGCCTTGCTACACTGATGGGCGGGATGTAAATTGCCAACAGCCACTCTGGAGAAGTGTACGGTGTGTCCTGAAACATCTAAAAAACACAGCTTAGAGAGCATAGGGCACTTCCACTCATGGGGGTATAAATTGGGAAAATGAAAAATCAGCAAGACACAAGCACCCCAAAGTTTAGGGCTGCTCTGTTGACAAGGACCTCCACTTCATTCCACCTTCAATATCCCAGGAAAGAGAAAAATGGATAAAGAAGTTGTGGTCCTTATGTACAATGGAATATCACTCAGCCATGAAATCAATGTCATAAGGCTAGTAGCAGCATGATGAGTGGATTTAGGTACGACGATTCTAAGTGAAATAAGTCACACAGAAAAGGACACTTCTCATAAGGTATCACTTATAGAGGGAATGTCAAAACCGTTACACTTGAACTGAATTACAAAACAGAACAGAGTCACACATGCAGAAAACACACTATGGCTGCTTAACGGGAAAGGTGAGGTGGGGTGATACATAAAACAAGGGTTTCAAATTAGCTCAGATACCGCTCCATAAACCCAATATGTAATAGACAAGACCTACTCCTTGCTCAGAGAACTGGACTCAACACACCCTATTCACCGCACAAGAATATATCTGACTAGTAATAATCTTAAAGCCTATGTATTGATATCTCACTGTTAGTGTGTCAAGTGGGTGTAAAGCGGCATAAACACAGCAGTGAAAAGCAGCTAAACCCCATTATAAAAATAAATTACTTTGAAAAACCCATGAAACAAAGACAGTGAAAGAGAGAGAAATTCTTACACAATGCGTTCAGGGGCTGTGATGCAACCTGGATTGACCATATCTAGACCCACAGCTGGATGAGACATAAGGGTGGACACTCTTGGGGCTGAGAGGTTTGGTGAGGTTGGGTGAGCAAACGCAGACCCTTTAAAGTAATACTGCGTGTTACCCATCGCATGGGTCGCAAATCTCCAGGTTCAAGGGCATCTTCCTACATCGAAAACATGCATGAGAAAACAAAAAGATGGTACACCATGTGATGGGGAAAGGTTTCTAAAACGCACCTCATTTCTCTTCTCCTTGTGCCCGGGTTCGCCATTCCAGTCGCTTTACTAATAATCTCCCTACTAGGAGCATCAGCACCTTTAACCTCCTGTTCCGTACAGGTTGCAATTTGTCCTGAGGATGAACGGGTAGACGGGGAACCAGTGAGAGACTAGCTCTTGGTGTTGGGACAGGCACAGGTCACTCTATTTTCCCATCAGGAAGAAGAATTAACCACAGGCTCATCCTCCCCCCCGGAACCAGAACAGGGCCTGAAGCCATCCTGCGCTTTTGCGGCCAGCTCCCAAAAAAGCGAGTTGTAAAATGGAGCTTCAGGGCACTGCAATTCACAAACCTGCAGAGTTATAAATGATAACTCTCGTCCACAAATATATTGAGGGAAGGCAAAGAAGAGGATTTGAAATCAAGGCAGAATTGCAGGAAACAGATTTCAGGAGGTAGATTCGAATCGCCTTTAAAGCACATGAAAAGCGGCAAAACGTTGACAATGATGCCCTTGGCCAAAAAGGGCGTATGCGTTTTTTCCTGAATATATTCAGGAAAAAACGCATACGCCCTTTTTGGCCAACCAAGCAACCTGGAAAGGCAAATCAGCGCCACAAAGAAGACTCGCTTCCCATCGGTCAAAAGGGCCATGCTGAAAAAAGTGTCAAAACCAGAAATGCAGGACAGGCCATGGAGAAATGGGAGCCTTGCTACACTGATGGGCGGGATGTAAATTGCCAACAGCCACTCTGGAGAAGTGTACAGTGTGTCCTGAAACATCTAAAAAACACAGCTTAGAGAGCATAGGGCACTTCCACTCATGGGGGTATAAATTGGGAAAATGAAAAATCAGCAAGACACAAGCACCCCAAAGTTTAGGGCTGCTCTGTTGACAAGGACCTCCACTTCATTCCACCTTCAATATCCCAGGAAAGAGAAAAATGGATAAAGAAGTTGTGGTCCTTATGTACAATGGAATATCACTCAGCCATGAAATCAATGTCATAAGGCTAGTAGCAGCATGATGAGTGGATTTAGGTACGACGATTCTAAGTGAAATAAGTCACACAGAAAAGGACACTTCTCATAAGGTATCACTTATAGAGGGAATGTCAAAACCGTTACACTTGAACTGAATTACAAAACAGAACAGAGTCACACATGCAGAAAACACACTATGGCTGCTTAACGGGAAAGGTGAGGTGGGGTGATACATAAAACAAGGGTTTCAAATTAGCTCAGATACCGCTCCATAAACCCAATATGTAATAGACAAGACCTACTCCTTGCTCAGAGAACTGGACTCAACACACCCTATTCACCGCACAAGAATATATCTGACTAGTAATAATCTTAAAGCCTATGTATTGATATCTCACTGTTAGTGTGTCAAGTGGGTGTAAAGCGGCATAAACACAGCAGTGAAAAGCAGCTAAACCCCATTATAAAAATAAATTACTTTGAAAAACCCATGAAACAAAGACAGTGAAAGAGAGAGAAATTCTTACACAATGCGTTCAGGGGCTGTGATGCAACCTGTATTGACCATATCTAGACCCACAGCTGGATGAGACATAAGGGTGGACACTCTTGGGGCTGAGAGGTTTGGTGAGGTTGGGTGAGCAAACGCAGACCCTTTAAAGTAATACTGCGTGTTACCCATCGCATGGGTCGCAAATCTCCAGGTTCAAGGGCATCTTCCTACATCGAAAACATGCATGAGAAAACAAAAAGATGGTACACCATGTGATGGGGAAAGGTTTCTAAAACGCACCTCATTTCTCTTCTCCTTGTGCCCGGGTTCGCCATTCCAGTCGCTTTACTAACCATCTCCCTACTAGGAGCATCAGCACCTTTAACCTCCTGTTCCGTACAGGTTGCAATTTGTCCTGAGGATGAACGGGTAGACGGGGAACCAGTGAGAGACTAGCTCTTGGTGTTGGGACAGGCACAGGTCACTCTATTTTCCCATCAGGAAGAAAAATTAACCACAGGCTCATCCTCCCCCCCGGAACCAGAACAGGGCCTGAAGCCATCCTGCGCTTTTGCGGCCAGCTCCCAAAAAACGAGTTGTAAAATGGAGCTTCAGGACACTGCAATTCACAAACCTGCAGAGTTATAAATGATAACTCTCGTCCACAAATATATTGAGGGAAGGCAAAGAAGAGGATTTGAAATCAAGGCAGAATTGCAGGAAACAGATTTCAGGAGGTAGATTCGAATCGCCTTTAAAGCACATGAAAAGCAGCAAAACGTTGACAATGATGCCCTTGGCCAAAAAGGGCGTATGCGTTTTTTCCTGAATATATTCAGGAAAAAACGCATACGCCCTTTTTGGCCAACCAAGCAACCTGGAAAGGCAAATCAGCGCTACAAAGAAGACTCGCTACCCATCGGTCAAAAGGGCCATGCTGAAAAAAGTCTCAAAACCAGAAATGCAGGACAGGCCATGGAGAAATGGGAGCCTTGCTACACTGATGGGCGGGATGTAAATTGCCAACAGCCACTCTGGAGAAGTGTACGGTGTGTCCTGAAACATCTAAAAAACACAGCTTAGAGAGCATAGGGCACTTCCACTCATGGGGGTATAAATTGGGAAAATGAAAAATCAGCAAGACACAAGCACCCCAAAGTTTAGGGCTGCTCTGTTGACAAGGACCTCCACTTCATTCCACCTTCAATATCCCAGGAAAGAGAAAAATGGATAAAGAAGTTGTGGTCCTTATGTACAATGGAATATCACTCAGCCATGAAATCAATGTCATAAGGCTAGTAGCAGCATGATGAGTGGATTTAGGTACGACGATTCTAAGTGAAATAAGTCACACAGAAAAGGACACTTCTCATAAGGTATCACTTATAGAGGGAATGTCAAAACCGTTACACTTGAACTGAATTACAAAACAGAACAGAGTCACACATGCAGAAAACACACTATGGCTGCTTAACGGGAAAGGTGAGGTGGGGTGATACATAAAACAAGGGTTTCAAATTAGCTCAGATACCGCTCCATAAACCCAATATGTAATAGACAAGACCTACTCCTTGCTCAGAGAACTGGACTCAACACACCCTATTCACCGCACAAGAATATATCTGACTAGTAATAATCTTAAAGCCTATGTATTGATATCTCACTGTTAGTGTGTCAAGTGGGTGTAAAGCGGCATAAACACAGCAGTGAAAAGCAGCTAAACCCCATTATAAAAATAAATTACTTTGAAAAACCCATGAAACAAAGACAGTGAAAGAGAGAGAAATTCTTACACAATGCGTTCAGGGGCTGTGATGCAACCTGGATTGACCATATCTAGACCCACAGCTGGATGAGACATAAGGGTGGACACTCTTGGGGCTGAGAGGTTTGGTGAGGTTGGGTGAGCAAACGCAGACCCTTTAAAGTAATACTGCGTGTTACCCATCGCATGGGTCGCAAATCTCCAGGTTCAAGGGCATCTTCCTACATCGAAAACATGCATGAGAAAACAAAAAGATGGTACACCATGTGATGGGGAAAGGTTTCTAAAACGCACCTCATTTCTCTTCTCCTTGTGCCCGGGTTCGCCATTCCAGTCGCTTTACTAATAATCTCCCTACTAGGAGCATCAGCACCTTTAACCTCCTGTTCCGTACAGGTTGCAATTTGTCCTGAGGATGAACGGGTAGACGGGGAACCAGTGAGAGACTAGCTCTTGGTGTTGGGACAGGCACAGGTCACTCTATTTTCCCATCAGGAAGAAGAATTAACCACAGGCTCATCCTCCCCCCCGGAACCAGAACAGGGCCTGAAGCCATCCTGCGCTTTTGCGGCCAGCTCCCAAAAAAGCGAGTTGTAAAATGGAGCTTCAGGACACTGCAATTCACAAACCTGCAGAGTTATAAATGATAACTCTCGTCCACAAATATATTGAGGGAAGGCAAAAAGAGGATTTGAAATCAAGGCAGAATTGCAGGAAACAGATTTCAGGAGATAGATTCGAATCGCCTTTAAAGCACATGAAAAGCAGCAAAACGTTGACAATGATGCCCTTGGCCAAAAAGGGCGTATGCGTTTTTTCCTGAATATATTCAGGAAAAAACGCATACGCCCTTTTTGGCCAACCAAGCAACCTGGAAAGGCAAATCAGCGCTACAAAGAAGACTCGCTACCCATCGGTCAAAAGGGCCATGCTGAAAAAAGTCTCAAAACCAGAAATGCAGGACAGGCCATGGAGAAATGGGAGCCTTGCTACACTGATGGGCGGGATGTAAATTGCCAACAGCCACTCTGGAGAAGTGTACGGTGTGTCCTGAAACATCTAAAAAACACAGCTTAGAGAGCATAGGGCACTTCCACTCATGGGGGTATAAATTGGGAAAATGAAAAATCAGCAAGACACAAGCACCCCAAAGTTTAGGGCTGCTCTGTTGACAAGGACCTCCACTTCATTCCACCTTCAATATCCCAGGAAAGAGAAAAATGGATAAAGAAGTTGTGGTCCTTATGTACAATGGAATATCACTCAGCCATGGAATCAATGTCATAAGGCTAGTAGCAGCATGATGAGTGGATTTAGGTACGACGATTCTAAGTGAAATAAGTCAAACAGAAAAGGACACTTCTCATAAGGTATCACTTATAGAGGGAATGTAAAAACCGTTACACTTGAACTGAATTACAAAACAGAACAGAGTCACACATGCAGAAAACACACTATGGCTGCTTAACGGGAAAGGTGAGGTGGGGTGATACATAAAACAAGGGTTTCAAATTAGCTCAGATACCGTTCCATAAACCCAATATGTAATAGACAAGACCTACTCCTTGCTCAGAGAACTGGACTCAACACACCCTATTCACCGCACAAGAATATATCTGACTAGTAATAATCTTAAAACCTATGTATTGATATCTCTCTGTTAGTGTGTCAAGTGGGTGTAAAGCGGCATAAACACAGCAGTGAAAAGCAGCTAAACCCCATTATAAAAATAAATTACTTTGAAAAACCCATGAAACAAAGACAGTGAAAGAGAGCGAAATTCTTACACAATGCGTTCAGGGGCTGTGATGCAACCTGGATTGACCATATCTAGACCCACAGCTGGATGAGACATAAGGGTGGACACTCTTGGGGCTGAGAGGTTTGGTGAGGTTGGGTGAGCAAACGCAGACCCTTTAAAGTAATACTGCGTGGTACCCATCGCATGGATCCCAAATCTCCAGGTTTAAGGGCATCTTCCTACATCGAAAACATGCATGAGAAAACAAAACGATGGTACACCATGTGATGGGGAAAGGTTTCTAAAACGCACCTCATTTCTCTTCTCCTTGTGCCCGGGTTCGCCATTCCAGCCGCTTTACTAACAATCTCCCTACTTGGAGCATCAGCACCTTTAACCTCCTGTTCCGTACAGGTTGCAATTTGTCCTGAGGATGAACGGGTAGACGGGGAACCAGTGAGAGACTAGCTCTTGGTGTTGGGACAGGCACAGGTCACTCTATTTTCCCATCAGGAAGAAGAATTAACCACAGGCTCATCCTCCCCCCCGGAACCAGAACAGGGCCTGAAGCCATCCTGCGCTTTTGCGGCCAGCTCCCAAAAAAGCGAGTTGTAAAATGGAGCTTCAGGGCACTGCAATTCACAAACCTGCAGAGTTATAAATGATAACTCTCGTCCACAAATATATTGAGGGAAGGCAAAGAAGAGGATTTGAAATCAAGGCAGAATTGCAGGAAACAGATTTCAGGAGGTAGATTCGAATCGCCTTTAAAGCACATGAAAAGCAGCAAAACGTTGACAATGATGCCCTTGGCCAAAAAGGGCGTATGCGTTTTTTCCTGAATATATTCAGGAAAAAACGCATACGCCCTTTTTGGCCAACCAAGCAACCTGGAAAGGCAAATCAGCGCTACAAAGAAGACTCGCTACCCATCGGTCAAAAGGGCCATGCTGAAAAAAGTCTCAAAACCAGAAATGCAGGACAGGCCATGGAGAAATGGGAGCCTTGCTACACTGATGGGCGGGATGTAAATTGCCAACAGCCACTCTGGAGAAGTGTACAGTGTGTCCTGAAACATCTAAAAAACACAGCTTAGAGAGCATAGGGCACTTCCACTCATGGGGGTATAAATTGGGAAAATGAAAAATCAGCAAGACACAAGCACCCCAAAGTTTAGGGCTGCTCTGTTGACAAGGACCTCCACTTCATTCCACCTTCAATATCCCAGGAAAGAGAAAAATGGATAAAGAAGTTGTGGTCCTTATGTACAATGGAATATCACTCAGCCATGAAATCAATGTCATAAGGCTAGTAGCAGCATGATGAGTGGATTTAGGTACGACGATTCTAAGTGAAATAAGTCACACAGAAAAGGACACTTCTCATAAGGTATCACTTATAGAGGGAATGTCAAAACCGTTACACTTGAACTGAATTACAAAACAGAACAGAGTCACACATGCAGAAAACACACTATGGCTGCTTAACGGGAAAGGTGAGGTGGGGTGATACATAAAACAAGGGTTTCAAATTAGCTCAGATACCGCTCCATAAACCCAATATGTAATAGACAAGACCTACTCCTTGCTCAGAGAACTGGACTCAACACACCCTATTCACCGCACAAGAATATATCTGACTAGTAATAATCTTAAAGCCTATGTATTGATATCTCACTGTTAGTGTGTCAAGTGGGTGTAAAGCGGCATAAACACAGCAGTGAAAAGCAGCTAAACCCCATTATAAAAATAAATTACTTTGAAAAACCCATGAAACAAAGACAGTGAAAGAGAGAGAAATTCTTACACAATGCGTTCAGGGGCTGTGATGCAACCTGTATTGACCATATCTAGACCCACAGCTGGATGAGACATAAGGGTGGACACTCTTGGGGCTGAGAGGTTTGGTGAGGTTGGGTGAGCAAACGCAGACCCTTTAAAGTAATACTGCGTGTTACCCATCGCATGGGTCGCAAATCTCCAGGTTCAAGGGCATCTTCCTACATCGAAAACATGCATGAGAAAACAAAAAGATGGTACACCATGTGATGGGGAAAGGTTTCTAAAACGCACCTCATTTCTCTTCTCCTTGTGCCCGGGTTCGCCATTCCAGTCGCTTTACTAACAATCTCCCTACTAGGAGCATCAGCACCTTTAACCTCCTGTTCCGTACAGGTTGCAATTTGTCCTGAGGATGAACGGGTAGACGGGGAACCAGTGAGAGACTAGCTCTTGGTGTTGGGACAGGCACAGGTCACTCTATTTTCCCATCAGGAAGAAGAATTAACCACAGGCTCATCCTCCCCCCCGGAACCAGAACAGGGCCTGAAGCCATCCTGCGCTTTTGCGGCCAGCTCCCAAAAAACGAGTTGTAAAATGGAGCTTCAGGACACTGCAATTCACAAACCTGCAGAGTTATAAATGATAACTCTCGTCCACAAATATATTGAGGGAAGGCAAAGAAGAGGATTTGAAATCAAGGCAGAATTGCAGGAAACAGATTTCAGGAGATAGATTCGAATCGCCTTTAAAGCACATGAAAAGCAGCAAAACGTTGACAATGATGCCCTTGGCCAAAAAGGGCGTATGCGTTTTTTCCTGAATATATTCAGGAAAAAACGCATACGCCCTTTTTGGCCAACCAAGCAACCTGGAAAGGCAAATCAGCGCTACAAAAAAGACTCGCTACCCATAGGTCAAAAGGGCCATGCTGAAAAAAGTCTCAAAACCAGAAATGCAGGACAGGCCATGGAGAAATGGGAGCCTTGCTACACTGATGGGCGGGATG